>NC_086156.1:17294690-17904898 GCF_035149785.1 Candoia aspera | reverse complement strand
TGTGCTTGATTCCTACTTCAGATTTTTATCCTGCCTTTCATGTTAAGAGCTCTATATCAGAGGTAAAAAGCAAAATATACAGTGCGTGCACAATTATTAGGCAAGTTGTATTTTTGAGGATGAATTTCATTATTGAACAAGTACAGTGCTCTCGGTCAATCCAAAATGTTAATAAACCTCAAACCTGAATATTTAAGAAAGTAAAAGTGAGGTTTTGGCTTTCTTAGGAGCATATCTATGTGTGCACAATTATTGGGCAACTATTAGTGTGCAGAATTATGCAACTAAATGAAAAATGAAAATTCCCCCATCTCACTCGTTTATTGTCATGTTAAAGTGAGAATAATAAACAACTCAAAATTTACAAATAAACATTTCTGACATTTCAAACAAAAAAATCAGTGATCAATATAGCTACCCTTCTTTGCAACAACAATAGTAAGCCTTCCATTCATGGAGTCTGTCAGTTTCTTGATCTGTTGACAATCAACTTTTTGTGCAGCAGCAGCCACAGCCTCCCAGACACTGTTCAGAGAGGTGTACTGTTTTCCTTCACTGTAAATCTCCCGTTTGAGAAGGGCCCACAAGTTCTCAATAGGGTTTAGGTCAGGTGAGGAAGGGGGCCATGTCATTATTCTTTCATCTTTGAGGCCTTTACTGGCTAGCCACGCAGTGGAGTACTTCGATGCATGCGATGGAGCATTGTCCTGCAGAAACATCATGGTCTTCTTGAAAGATGCAGACTTTTTCCTGTACCATTGCTTGAAAAAAGTGTCTTCTAAAAACTGGCAGTAGGTTTGGGAGTTGATTTTTAGTCCATTTTCAGCCCGAAAAGGTCCAACTAGCCCATCTTTAATAATACCAGCCCATACCAGTACCCCACCTCCACCTTGCTGGCGTCTGAGTCAAAGTGGAGCTCTGTGCCCGTTACTGATCCAGCCATGGGCCCATCCATCTGGTCCGTCAAGAGTCACTCTCATCTCATCAGTCCATAAAACCTTTGAAAAATCTGTCTTCAGATATTTCTTGGCCCAGTCTTGCCGTTTCAACTTATGTGTCTTGTTCAGTGGTGGTCGAGTTTCAGCCTTCCTTACCTTGGCCATGTTTCTGAGCACTGAACACCTCATACTCCTGGGCACTCCAGATAGGTTGCAGTTCTGGAATATGACAGCACTGGAGGATAATAGATTCCTGGTAGCTTCACGTTTGATTCTTCTCAAATCTTTGGCAGTTAATTTGCGTCTTTTTTTCTCAACACGTTTCTGGAAACCCTGTTGACTATTTGCAACAAAACGTTTGATGGTTCTGTGGTCACGCCCCAATATCTTAGCAATTTCAAGAGTGCTGCATCCCTCTGAAAGACTTTTTACAATTTTTGACTTTTCAGAATCAGTTAAATCTCTTTTTTGGCCCATTTTGCCTGAGGAAAAGAAGCTGCCTAATAATTATGCACACCTTGATACAGGGTGTTGATCTCCTTAGGCCACACCCTCCCTCATTACACAAATACACATCACCTGATATGCTTATATCCAATAAGCATTCAGGTTTATACAGCTTGGAGGTGGAAAATATGCATAAAAATTATGATATAGTCAAAATACTCACTTGCCTAATAATTGTGCACACAGTGTAAGCATACCGACAATGACAAAGTTACAGTTAAAACAGGAATTATTAAACAAAATGTATACCTCATATTCCTGCTAGGAGGGGGAAATGACATTTTAATCGAGTCCCCAAACTAATGTTTCTCAACCGTGGCAACTTCAAGCTCTGTGGACTTCAACTCTCAGAATTCCCCAGCCAGCCATGGGGAATGCCCTAAACAGTAACAGCTGGTGACTTTCAAGTTTTCTCACAGAGAGTTTCACAACAGAGAGGGCATCATTTTCAAAGTGACAGTGCTCCAAACAGTCTCTGCTGAAGATCTTTTCCAACAATTGTTTGTTGAAGAATGGTAGAAACACCATTCCCAGATCACTGAAGATTCAAGGCAATCTTACCTGGTGCCTTTCAGATACAAATACGTTTTTGAGTCCAAAGCATCTGGAGAATACCAGATCATGGAAGGCTATTTTAATGCTGACCAATAAAGGGTAGCTTTCTGAACTGAGCTCAGAAAACACATGTTGTAGCCATGGAGATACTGTATTGAAGCATGGTGAAACACACTGTTTCTTAGCAGCTCTAGCTTCAAATTCCACAACAAAGAGTTTGGGACAGCAGTCACTTGGGGGGAGAGAACAATGAAATAGAGAGTGAACTTATGAGGAAGCAGACAGACAGGAAAGGCCACTCCACTTCACGAACTTCCATCTGGTTGCTTTTCTCACAGAAATTTCTTCTTCAATAGCTATTCCATCCAGTCACTCTAAGATCAGCTATGCTACTTTAAGAATGTGCACCTGAATACCCAGAACTTACTTTTTTATCTCTCCGCTATTCAGTGTGTCTCTTTGACCGTAAGTTTGCATATAAGAAATTTTAAGCACTACAATAACAGTAATAGAACACAACAGATAGGACAACATGTTGAATAAGTAGCCTGAGAGGAAACTAGGAACAGCTTAGCTCTCTCCCTCAATTACTTTCTTTCACTCAAAAACTATTGTATGCTCTTGCCACAAACTAGGGCTTGTCAAAATGTCAGCAAATTCGAGGGGGTAACAATTTGGAGGGAGCTTCAGCATGCGAAGCTTGTCCAAGCCAAGCCTGGAACAAATTCTCAGTGATGTTTTTGCATCTGCAAGCCTCATAGTCCCACCCCTCTTCCCTACATTGTCCAAGGTAAATGCCTTCTAGTCCAGATCCACAAGGCTCACCCCATTCCACGTACTCCTGACTAGGAATCACCAAGTAAGGGGTCACAATACTGTAAAGTCTGAGAGCCCAGGCTAGTCTTCACCCAACCTGGTGTGTTGCAGATGTATTGGGCCTCACCTGCCAGAATTTGAAACCAGCCATTGAATCTGTAACTCCAAACAGTTATTTGTTGTCACGCCTAATCATTATAGATTACTCTGGGCAGCCCAGAGTCACTTGCATAGTGAGATGGGCAGTGAATAAATTTGATAAAATAAATAAATAAATTACCGCTTGCTATTTCATCCATTCAATCCACTCTCCATTGAGATGTCCACATTATTCTATACTGTCTTTCCACCACCACTACTCAGTCATTAAAATCTTAATGGGCCCTAAGACCAAAAGATTTACTTCCATATTGACATTACTATAACATTTTCTTCTGTAAAACAGATATTACCAGTAAAATGCAATATATTGTTTTAAAAATCCTTCACCCAGTGAGACAAAGATGGGGCTAAAAGACCCAGAACAAAATATTATGCATTTATGAGAACTAAATCATAAACTGCTACAATAACACAGTATGGACCCAGCTAATAAAACTCTTATGTTTTTTGGTTTAGTGCGTTAGATAAACTCATCAAATTATAATTTATCCAATTATAATCCATAGTTTAACTCATTTTCTGAATTCAGTCAGTCTCATTACTCTTGGGAGCCTCGGTATCTATCCTTCAAGAATATTCAAGAATCCATTCACTCTAGAGAAACACATTTCTAAGTGCAGAAAAGAAGTTGCTTTTGTGTGGCTATAAATAACTGCTCTCTGTAGATGCAGAGATGGGGGAAATTCCAAGGAAAGACTGCAGAAAATGTTTGTTACTTAATCCTACTTTTTTTATTAATATGCAACACATCAAGAGTTTATATTTTGCAGAGTTAAAAATACTGTCGACAACTGACATTTGGAAACAGCAAGAGCTGGGCACAAGGCTGAGCCCTGCTTTTTAGAGTAGCCAACACATCTGCTCCTGAGGTTCTTCTGACTGCTTCTGGAGCAGAGAAGTCTCCAAGGCTGTCTCGAGCACCCCCAAAAGCAATGGCCCACTGATATGGCAGCTGTGGATAATGAACAGGAAAGACAAATTTTCCATTTGCCTGGGCTGGGTTTACATCTCTCCATTAAAAGGGAAGAAGGTGATTCAAATTTAAGATTGACCCAGAAGAAAGCTGGAGATTATTCAGTGAGGAAGATTGTGGATTTCTTTTAGTAAGTTAAAAGGTACAGACTTTTGAGTTTAGCTCAACTCCTGGTGGTAAGTCCATGTAATTTCCTTCGTAAAAATATGGAAATAGTTTGCCATTACCTTCTGGGATGATTTTCAACTTCCCAGGCTAGCCTACATTTTTGACCAGCAACTGAAAACCGTGGAGAATATTCAGTCTGAAGGCTTCATTTGACATTAGGACTTTTAGAGTCACTAATGCAGTCATCCCAGTATGGTATGTAGACTGTAGCTCCCAGACCTCCAGCCAACATGCTGACTACGCTTGCTAGACTGTGGGAACTGTAGCTCGATATATCTGGGTGGATCATATTGGAGAAAGCAGCACTTCGCCCAACAGGACATATACTTCGCATCACACTGGAGGCATGGTAGTAATCTGAACTGCTTGCCTCTGCCTAGTTATTCCTATACATGCCAGGTGACAAAAAGATTGACGCATGCACTTACTTATATTACACATTTTTATAAGTGATTAAGTCTATGGCAATATAGAGTCTCAACTTCTCAAGTACCTATTCTGTCATATGAAATTAGAGGTATGAAAATATATATATATATATTTCTATACATTATTTTAGTTTGAAGAACAGACTATACAAAAGTATGGAACTATCACAAGGAAACCAACAACTAATTTTAGGCCAGATTTGTAAATGCTAGCTTAGAAATTTACCTTGCAATCCTATCCATTACTTACTCAGAAGTAAGTTCCATTATATTCAATTAAGTTAATTTCAGGGAAATATCATACGATTGCCACATTAAAATCTGAGAGTTAAGGCTGAACGCATACCTGAAACTAAGATGAGTATGCCAATTCTTTAGGAGCACAGGGACATTCTAGCGAAGTTCAAAATGCACTTACTGTACCATTCATCCAGTAAAGCCTGCCAACATTTCTGCATAATCTTTTGTATTATAATTAATTTCCAGATGAGTAAAGAGTAAGATCAGTGACTAAGTGTGAGTCACCGGGTTGGGAAGAGAAGCCATCCTTTAAAAAATCCAATTTCTTTTCAAACGTCTCTTATTCATGAATTGTGTTCTCATTCCAGTCATAAGCAGCTATAATAGAGAAATACACTTTCGTAAGTGCAGACTTCTTAGCTATTTTATATTACCTGCTTGGGCCAGCTATAATAGACTTCCTCAACTTAATGTGGCCTATGGAGTTCATAATCCCCTGCCAATGTGGGTATGGATCATCTGGAAGGCATTAAGAAAGCTGAGTTATATCATCTCCCCAAAATTCTTTATTAAGACCTCCCATTTTTACCTTAGTTACATATTTTTGAATATTCATTTCTGGGTGATTAAACATGGATTTTCATCTTTGTACTTAGGGAAAATGTGCAGCTTCACACGGTTTTTAGGTATTAAAATTTAAATTGTGACCATAGTATCAAGGCTGTGAAGGAAGGATGTGAAAACCTGGTTCTTTCCCTATGCACTGGGACTAAATGCTTGATGGTGCTCTTGTGTGGATATGGTTTGTCTGATCAGCTGATAATGTGACTTTTAGAGGTCTCGACCAAGTTCTTTTTTAATGGATCTGTATAGTTAGTATATTTTTATTTCTGTCTGCTGCCCAGAATTCCTGAGGTAGATGGGTGACTATATGAATTTGTTAAATAAATCAGATCAGATCAGGTCAAGTCAAGTCAAGTGAAATGAAATGAAATGAAACCAACAGAACACTCAGAACTGGAAGTTTTGGTAAGCCTAGAAGGGTGTACCCGGTCTTTTTCAGGCTGGTCAACAAAGGACAGTAGTAACAACTATATGACTGATTACATGCAAACCAAGTTCATTATTGCTAGAGTTTAATTCTTGATTCTATTAACAGTTTACAGAAGTTCAAGTTGTGAACTAAAGAGATATAAATTTGTTACTATACTGTAGGCATTTTATTTAAAAAGCACCCCAGAATAGCAGGCATATCCCACTTTCAATATTAATTTGTAGAAAGACATTTGCCCCAAGGATGTTACCCAGCCCGACTGTTCTGGTTGTTTAAATTCTTTCTCCACTCCTACCTTGCTCACCTCTGTGTTCTCACTGCCTATACACTCATCAAGTGCCCCCTTTACCACCATGATCCGTGCACACCTAGAATAAGAACCCAGCAGGCTCACCAACTAGAGGAAAGGTTTAGTGTTAAGAAACCAAAGGTTGTGTAATTAAGATAACACTCCTGTTTTGCTGATTACCAATGAAGGCATAAGTATGGTGGTTTTCTCAATAAATAACTGCTGGCCAATACACACACACACACATATATATCTACAGGTTCGCGCGCACACACACACGCATACACCCACACATACTTTGACTTTATAGTTAATTATCAACGGTTCATGCTCAATTGTATGATTCCTTGTAAGAATTCATCTTCTGTGACAAAATGTTGTATTACATTTAATATCTTAATAGTATAACATATACAGACCTATCTAATGTAACATATTTATCCATGGTATTAGATGGTTTAAAATTTCTATAGTAGTCTGTGCTTAGAGGTTGAACCGTCGCGAATATGTGCAACTCTAAAGATTACAGCTATCAGTGCTGGCATACGCATGGAATCTTATATGTGACTTCAAGCATTAAGGCATGTGCTTTTCTAATCAAAGCGAATATTTGTAGCTCAGGGTTGAACTGTGGAGTCCTTGGTGCTCTCTGAGCCTTGTTTTCTTGCAGACATTTCATTGCCAGACTAGGCAACATCTTCAGTGCAAAGAGGGAGTGGGCCTTGCTCTCAGTTTATATACCATGGCTTGCCCTGCTTGTGTTGGTGGGGGTGTTCTCCTCTCCTTGGGAGTTCTTTGATTGGGCTGTTGTTTGCTGCTTGGTTGATTGCCTGAGTTAATAGTTCCTTGATTAGGGTATATTGTGATGTTTGATTGTTCATCTGGTGTAGATCCTAGTGCTAATCTTTGCATATCTGGGTGTTGATTGCTGGTGAGGTAGCGTTCTGGTCTTTTGGCTTTTCTACTGTCCCTTTTGAATAGTATGTAAATGTTGTTTCCCTCTATGTGTCTGTTGATGGCTGCTTTGAGTGCCAAGCTTCCAGGGATTCTCTGGTGTTTTTGGATTTGGCTTGGTTTAGGATGCTCACAGTTTCCCAGTTGAAACTATGGTTGAGTCTATCCATGTGTTGTGAGATTAAGGAGTTCTCATCGTGTCTTCTGACTGCCAGTTGGTGTTCACAGATGCGCTCAGCTAGTCTTCTGCCTGTCTGTCCTACATGGTGGCTGCTACAGTCCTTACACTGTATGTCGTAGATAACTCCTGTTTTTTCTTCTTGGGCTACTGGGTCTTTTGGGTTACTTAGGATGTTTTGAACAGTTTTAGTAGGTTTATGTGCTGCAGTGATGCCATGTGGTTGTAACAGTCTGTTAGTAGTTTCTGATGTATGGCAGAGTTATCCTTTTCATAGTTTCTGTTGGTTGGGTTGTAGTGGGTTGAGTAGTCAGGCACTTTTTGATAAAGTTGGGGGGTATGTGCTTTTCTCTTAATCTTTCAGAATCTTTCGGGAAAAAAATGGAATGCAGTTTAACATTATGTTTGAACAAATATATTCCAGGATAGATTCCCAGCTGTTGTTCTGTTTTGTCTACGCAATAAAACAAGCACAAACAGTAGTAAAATCTATTTTCGTTGGAATGGCAGTATGAAAAGCTGGGCTTGACAGAAATACCTTCGTTGCAGTATTGCTAAGCTCTAGTAGTAATATTGGCATCATAGATGGAGACGTTCAGTCAGCCAAACTATATCAATCCAATCGGGTAGCCTGGGTAACTTTCAGTAGCCAGTGTACCTGCATTTTACATAATGTGATTTATTATGTATTTTATGTACATAATTTATATCCTGCAACTTCCACATATATTTACCTTGCCATAATGGCTGAATGAATAAATAACAAGATGCAAGTATTTTTTTTAAAGCTTCAAAACATAGCAACACTTCTTTCAAATAGACACTAAAAATAGAACTATTATACTTTTCAAAAGTTTACCATTACTTAAGTCTGGGAAAAATGGAAATATCTTTGCCTAGTACCTCAATTATTGTTTGAAAAGGCATAAAAGTGACAGGGAAGATAAAAGCAAGAAGCCACAATATAAGGTTGAAAATGGAATTATTTATTATGTTTCCATGCTGTATGACTCAGAAAACAATTCCCGATAGTTGACATCATAAATACAAGTAAGCTAAAAACATAACATTACTTAAATAATCAAGAAGAATACCATAATATGGCGATTCAAAGGCTCACAAGTACAATGGTGATCATTCATTCTTCAAAAGCCCTCCGGAGAAGCTTGGCCTTAAGTAGATTCTGGAAGGCCAGCAATGAGTGTTAGCTTCACTTCCACATGGAGGCAGACCAAACACAATATTCCTTGTGCGGGGGGACTGAGTCCCATCCACAAATGTGAAATTACAGGGGGAAAAATAGAAAAAAGTGGAGGAGAGATATCCCATTTTTCCTTCAATTTCCCCAAATCTCCTTAGTTTCCTCCAGAAAAATATGAAAAAACCATGAAATTTTTAAAATACAGCATTTCAGAGAAATATTCATATACTGTTCCCCCAAACAACTTCACAAACATTGTACAGTACTAGCACAAATTTTATGTTACAGTATTAGCTCGCTACAGTTCCTATGCCAAGAACTAACTACAAAATGTAACTCTTAAGTAAAGGGACAAGAATGCATTTCCTTCTGGGGGGAAATGCTTATAACTTTCATAACCGAAGGAAATATTCACTCTTCTTTTGCTCATGGTCTTTCGTCCTCTTGTTAACTTCTCATCTAAAGGTCAATAGTTGACTTCTTGTTTACCTGTTGGCCTCACTGTACTGGAAGTACAGTGGCATTCATTTACTGTATATGCATGGGGATAAGCCCATCCGTGGGTAAGCCAGCCCTGAGTTTTTAAACAAAACGCAATGAAAAATGTGAGTTGGTTTATCCATGGGTGCGCATTTTTCATGGTATTTTGGTAAAAAATTCAATGGTCAGCTTATCCATGGATGGGCTTGTATGCGAATACCTACAGGAAATACAGGTACTTTTAAAAAGTATTACCATATATACACGGGGATAAGCCCATCCGCAGATAAGCTGAACCCGATTTTTTGGCTGCATTTTGGCACCTAAAATTCTTGGTTTATCTGCAAGTATATATGGTATTTTAACAAATCCACTTTTATGGGAGGGGGGGAATCATAATACATAAAGTGCTGTACAGAGAGCTAGACAGTCCCAGGAAAAAGCATATATGTCTGAAGAGCTTCCTGACAGCCAGTATGCATGCACCCACACACCTTCCAAATCACACTTTGCCATTCCAGTGCAGATCACCCAAAGCCCTACTTTCTATCGGGGGGGGGGGGAATCTGGGTGTTGATAAAACTCCTATTTCCATTTCCCCGAATTTCCATTTTTTCCCCCTAATTGCTTCAAAATTTCAGAAAATTTTACATGTCTATAACACAGGAAGAAGGCAGTAATTCAGGAGCAGCACAAAGCCTCCCAAAGATACCAGCGCACCAGCTAAACAGTAATTATCTGCCAAGAGATAAGAGAAGGGGTACAGATGACTCTAGTTTTTCCACACACAGATCATTTAAAAATAAGCTGGGACAGATGTGCCCTTAATAAATTACTCTTTCAAACTGGTGACAAAGCAGGCATTGATCCAGGAGGAGGATATATAAGACTGAAGATGTGCTGAATACAAACATCAGTTCGTACATTGGTAGGAAATTTCCTGCACGAAGATGGTATTAAATATTTAATACCTTGGAAGTATTTCACTCACCAAACCACCACAACCCCTCCCAGGCTACTGCACTGAATCCAAGGAGACCAGACCAAGGAAAGGGAATCTTTGCATACAAATGAAATGTGCCGTTATGGAAAAGTTCTGAATTTTACATTGTCAGGTGGCAGTTTAAGAGGGCTTTGTAGGGTTGTTGTTGTTGTTGTTTTTTGCAATATTGCCATGGGAACCAAAAATTCTAAGCTTATATACTGCTCACTCACAGATCCAATTTGGCCTCAATGAGGCTACGTGATCTAATCCAGCAAGACGCTTCTTGCACTTTAATCAGAATGCACATGCAAGATTATTTAAAACAAGTGGGTTATGGAATTAAATTGAATTTCTGATTTTACATTCTTATTTCATATACTTTTATCCTCACAGGTATTTTAGCTACTATTGCTTAAAAGCAAATTAGGTCATAAAACTCAGACAGGGCAACTTCACTACCAGAGCAAAATAAGCAAATTTACTAGGTTTACAGAACACTTCCTTGGCAATTAATGGGTATTACATTTGAACAAAGTCTTTCACTATTTAGAATATAATATATAAAAATTTCCAAGGAACTAGCCAGTTTAATCATATGCTACAAAAACAAAGAAGATACACAGATGTATAATTACATAACCTTTAATTTTAAAAATTGGCCTAATGTGCTTGTTTCCTTTCTTTTGATTTTTTTCTTTTTGCATCACATATTTTAGATTTTTTAAGTATGTGCATAGATACTGCCTTACTTTATTGATTGAATGAATGCAAGCCACTCTGGGAAACACTTTGGCTGAAGAGCAGAATAAAAAAAAATGCTCTCCCAGAATAAAATGCCTACAACTGATTGCTGTAAACAGGATGTGCATTCTAATAATTATCCAAGACAGTTTGGTATAAATGTTTTTTTTTTAAAGAATGGCAAGAATTAGGTCAGGACTGATATGATACAAACTTTAAGAATATGTGGTTATCTTGGATGCTATTTTATATTTTATATTTATATTTTTATGTAAGATACCTTGTTTTTATTGTGTTTTAACTTTTAGCTTTATTGTAAATTGACCAGAGTCCCTCTTTTGAGGGATATGGGCAATGACGAAATTTGATAAAATAAAAAATAAAAAATACGTAACTTTAAAGCAATTAATAAAACAGGAAGATGCTGACCATGATATATTTTTAAATATTTATGTAGTTAGCTTATACATACACAATCAACAAAACAATCTAATCTTAAAGAAAAAGTTTTTTTTTAAATTAAAAATACAAGCTAAAGATATAGGCTAAGAAAGAAAGAAAAAAAATGACCTTATATTTTATACTTACCAACAGTCACTGATTTACTAATGAATTCACTACTATAATATAAACAAAATAAAACAAGATATCACAAAATCTTTGCTATAGTAACACACATTGCTCCATCATTTGATTAGTAGAAAACATTGCCTTTTCCAAAACAGATAAATCACACATTTCCAACAACCACGTTCTAACGTTTATTTATTGTAACCAACATACAGTACATCTTTGTTTTATTCATGAACCCATATTTATTTCTGGATTATACTTTTTAATGTAACAAAATTACCATCAACAATATTACTTAATCGGAAGACTCCAGTAGTAATTTAATAAGTAATTTTAAGAAACACATTTCAGATTATCAATTAGAACCATTTTGTTATTCTATCCCAACTGAATTTGCAATCAAAGACAATATCTAATTAGTTTGTTTGCCTCAGGCATTCTGCAGAGTATTAAAACAAACAATGCATCAGACCACCATGGAATATAGAAAGTACTTTCTTCAATCTGTACTTCTAAAATTATTAAATTACAAATGACATTTTATAAACTTACTGCAGATAATAATCCATTTGTTATTCTATTATTGTTATTGCTTACATTTTGCGCAACATTGTGATTTATTCAATAAACTGTGGTTAAGCAAACCATGCCTTGACACAATATTTGAATCTCATCACTGATAGCATTCACCTGTCAGGCTAAGCCAGGATGACCTTTGATTGCTTCCAGTTCAATGTGCTCTGTCAAACTAGCCCTTTTCCCTGCTATGCAATGGTGTGTGGTTTAGCATCTGAGAAACTGGCCACTGTTATTCACCCACTGTGTAGTTTATTCAACTAATGTAGTTAGAACAAGCCATGACTTAGCACAGAATGTGAAGCCAACCACAGATTCCTTCCCACAACTGTAAAGCAAAAAATTATTCATCTCCCCTCCAGTTGTTAAATTGTGATTTGGAGGGAAGAATCACTACTAGGTCCAAGGTTAATTTACATTTCAAGTTATCAAACTGCAAAAATTAGGGGCTAGAAAATGCACAGCAAGCCTCCCCTTGTTAGCTCTAGTTAGGGAGTCAAGACTTTCTGAGCCCATGATTCCTGATTGGTTTTTTTCCGGCAAGTAATAATGCATGACTATAAATACACTGCATTAGTAAGATGGTCAGCGTGCTGCAGAAAATTTAAATAAAAAGCCTACTTCTTCATTTATAGCAGGAATCCAGAACCCAAGGTTTTTATCTGTTTTTCACAAGATTCTGGAAATTACAACAGATTTGCAGTAACTTAGCTCTACAAACTCCCCATTATTACTGAGATCCAAAAATCCTTAGAGCATTTGCATTGGCTGCCTTTTATTTATATTCAGTTCCCCATAGAGTCCTATAGCTGACATACACCTGATTTCCTCAAAAACTGTACTTTCTTTGAATCCCTCTGGCACCTTTCAAATCTCTTCTACCAGCATTCCCTTTTCAGGTAATCAGTACATATTGGATCTGAAGGACTTAGGATACTACTATCTTGAAGCCTTGGTCAAGATGTTCAATTTAGACTTTTCAGAAATAAGCCTACATGCTGATTTTAATCACATCTGTCTGAACTCAGCATGAGATGTCAAAAGAATCTTTCAGAATTTGGTACCAAAGTGGATAATATTTGTGATTAGTTGAAAGAGAAAACCCGCTCCAGTTCCAAAAAATTATTCCTGCTTGCATGCAAGATTCTGAGGCAAAGTTTATACATTGCACTACACCAGGATTTAATCATGTTTTATTTAACAGACCATTGGATAAACAATAACATTGTCTACAGTAGTTGGGTTCACATAACAGGCTACGTTAAAACCAAACAAGGTACATTATGATTTAGTGATACTAAACCCACCCTGCATTTTCTTCTCCAGAGGAATATACAGAATCACTATTACAAAAGTGCAAACCCAACTGCCAGAAAAATTCTTTTGGTTAGTTAGGCTGAACGTCAGACTCGCTTTATACACACATAAGACAAAAGTAAAGAATCCTTGGAGGAGTTCAACTCCTGAGGGTTACAGGTTACGTCAATTTAATTTTCTTGGCAAAATACAGAAGTGCTTTCTTGTTGCCTTTTTCAGGATTTTTCAAACTCCCAGTCTATCCTACAGTCCTGGTGCTCTCACTTCCAAGTAATAATCAGGCCTTACCCTATTGAGTTTTTTCCATATTAACCAAGGTCAGCCAGGTTCTGCCACCAATTGCATCTTTTTCATACAGAATTTCAAGACGTGTATGTTAAAATATCTGAATCAACCCCAGGCAACCATTTTGGGGGAGGGGGCAAACCCACAAATGAAAACACTATTTGAAGTTTGTTAATAAATACTGACTTGTACTAACCCTGTTCTGTTGCATTTACTGTAAACCTTGAATCTTTGCTTATTCCTTGTGCTGTGCCCTGCCCAAGCCTCTTGCCAATCCAGAAATGCAAGACAAAAGAGCAGATAAAGAAGGCACTGATGTTCACACTATGCCAAACCCTAGTTTCTCCCTCTACAGCTCTTAATTCTTCTTAACAATACTCTTTCCATGGCACAACTCTTCCATGAGTACAAAACATAACGCCAAGCCACTTATTTGTCCATCCAAAACAAAAAACCCATTTCAAAGAAAGACGGCCTTGGATACAAAGCCACAAAAAAGCCAATATGTATATATAAAACCTACCTATCTTCCTTCCAAAAATGACATAGACACCTCATAGAAACAAATCAGGGAGAGAGAGATCTTAACAGTCCTTTACTGCTACCAATATGTTTGTGATACTATTTAGACAATGGCAACCCACGTAAAATAAGTATGTTATTGGTCTGGATCACCCAATTAATTTAATGGTTGAGGACAGATCTAGATCTCCATATCCCATATCCAACAATTTAACTATTACAAAACACAATCTCATGTTTGTTACATTTATATATAAATCTGTGAAGCTGTACACCTGTGTTAATGTGTGAATTGATTATAATCAAGTAACACCTAGCAAAAGTCAAAACATTTTTCATAAACATTCTAAAGGCATTTATTCCAGGACCTTGGATCTCCTTTAGATTACTTCTGTACTCCTGCCTCTTAATTTGTTTTTACTATTTGCTATGGGGATGCACATGTACATTAGGACACAGATACTGTTGTAATGGACGGAACATCCTTTGAAACTAATGCAAACAGCAATTTTATAACCCTTTCCAAGCCCCAGCATGCACACTTCACACAGCCCTTACTGCCTTGCATGTTATGTTCTCTAATACTGGAAAGCATCACCACAGACATTGGCGCTACCACCAAATTAATCCCCTAGAAACACAATCTTTATATTAGTCCGACAGTGGAACAGATGGCTTCCTCCAGCTTCTACGATAATTCTGCCTTACAGGAAAAATCAAATCAGTATTATCGACTCATTTATCACCTTATACTGAGTTAGACTAAACCCTTGTAAAGCATCAAAATTAAGTATTACCCTAAAAATGCCACTGATTTCTTGTACAGCTTAGCCCAGGCGAAGATTTTTTTCAATTCACCAGCTGCTAGCAGTCACATTTCCTCTTCAGGCAGGTACATTCTCTTGAAGCACTGTTACTTTAAAAAAAAAAAAGCCAAACTGTTCCACACTGGAATACAGCACATGTATTCCACATCAGAGTACAGCACACGAAAACAGCATACAATACTACACAGGTTCACCACAAATTATATCAAATGCATGAGTTTGGGGAGAAACCAAGACACACTAACAGGCTGAAACATGCTGCAGTTTACCTCACCACTGTATTTGTCATATTTCCCATGAGTAAAACCAAAAGTAACCTCGCCTTTTTTGAAGCATTTGTATCAGCAGTTTTATTTGGGTGGAGCAAGAAAACTCCACAGCAGCGATTACTTTAACCCTCATCACTGTAAAAACATAGAAAGGAGTTGAGATACTAGCTGCTGGCATTATCCACAGTTGAACGTGTTCTCAATAAATTCCTGGGTAAACTTCAATGTAATTTGAACAGGAAAAACAACATTTCTTTATAAAACAATATTCAGGCTCTATTTTAAGTTTGGCAAAACCAATGCAGATTTACAAAATTATGGGAAAGCTATGTCCCCAACTGTGAACAGTGTGAAATACTACGGTATTTCCTACAAATCTGAACACATTTGCAAGAGCAGTTTATAACCAGGTCTATCATCAGTGTTTCAGTATCCTTGTAGGATTTCCATACATCTTAAATTATATCTTAAGTCAAGTTAAAATAGAAAAATTTTAAAATTTTTCCAGAAAATTGAGACATGAATTCATGCTAAATTACCAACATAAGCATGCTAGCAATTCAAAGAGTATTTCTGTATTTACTTGAAGACAAGCTTTATATTCCAACTGATGTCTAATCTAAATACTTTTCAGCATCTAGGGGTAGCTTTCTCTCAAACTTTTTTCATATTAGATAGTGTGTATGATTTCTTCTAGCTTTTATTGTGCTAATAGGTTCAAAAGTCAGGAATGTAACATTAATATGTTTCCTATTAGAAATTACAGAAGCCTTAAAAAAGGTAACGGCGTTCCGTGAGTCATGCTGGCCACATGACCCGGAAGTGTCCTATGGACAACGCCGGCTCCAAGGCTTTGAAACGGAGATGAGCACCGCCCCCTAGAGTCGGACACGACTGGACTTTACGTCAAGGGAAACCTTTACCTACCTTTACCTAAAAAAGGTGGAGACTTCAAGATGTCACAAACTAACAGCTATTAGAAATGCCCAAAAGTTGTGATACGTTGCGAATTCTTCCTGAAAACATTTCAGAAATACCAACTAAGTATTATGTTGTATTACAATGGATCTGCATTTATTCACCCAGAAATAATTCCATCTACCTCAGACTAGTTGTCCTATTTTCTGACCTGCCCTGTTCATTTATATCAGGGAAATTTTCCAATTTCCCATTTTCCAATTTCTAACAATATTTATAGTACATTTTTCATCAAGGCTCCACATTTTTACACCAATCCTTCAAAATCATCAGGTTTATCCCTATGATACTCATGCACTGAAGTAGAGAAATAGTCTGAGACCACCAAAATCACACTGGAGCTGAGATTTTAATTAATTCTTACTACTGCGCTTAAAGATCATTACCTTGTTTTACATCATGTACACTATAATAAATATAGCCTGCATATATTTTGTACAGAAATTCCCCTTTGGATGTTAGGTAAAGGTAAAGGTTTCCCTTGACATTAAGTCCAGTCGTGTCCGACTCTAGGGGGCGGTGCTCATCTCCATTTCAAAGCCGAAGAGCCGGCATTTGTCCGTAGACAGTTCCGTGGTCATGTGGTCGGCATGACTACACAGAATGCCGCTACCTGCCCGCCGAAGCTGTACCTATTAATCTACTCACATTTGCATGTTTTCGAACCGTTAGGTTGGCAGGAGCTGGGACTAGCAACGGGAGCTCACCCCGTCACGCGGATTCAAACCGCCGACCTACCAATCGGCAAGCTCAGCAGCTCAGCGGTTTAACCCGCAGCGCCACTGCGTCCCTATACATATAACACCCTTTGGATGTTACCAGGGCATTTATGAAAATAAACTTATGTAAAAATCTGCTGTGTCATGTCCAAAGCAGAGCCATTCACAGTCAACCCTTTCTGTTATTACATTATACAATTTTTAAGATATATTTTCCCTGTAGTAATACAAACACACCAGAACCTTTATCTTTTTTTTTCCTGTTGTCACCAGAGGATGAAGACACACATACCAAATATGTATATAAGGTCATACATAGAGGAAGGGAACCATTACATAAACAAACCCACATTCTGCTTTAGATTATTAAGGATTAGATTATTAAACTAAATCTCATTGATTTAAGCATAGGTCTGACCCAACCATCTCAGGAGCAGCCTTTTCTACTCTCTGGCCCTGCAAAGGTACATAAATAAATATAATTATGCTGATGGTCTCTACTTACTCTCCACAATTTTCATCTAACTTAGCACATACTGGTATGTGAGGTTGGCTGAAGAGAAAGGCAATACAGATCTATCAATCCCAAGGGCATATCTAAGAAGCAGGTTTAGGATTCTGTGCTTATCCAGGAACTTTTTGCTTTTCAAAAAAGTGGATTCATTTGTCATGCTTTTTAATGCAATTGGGGCAGATCAATGTTTAAAACATAAAAGGCCTTTCACAAGCTCTTAAACTAGCAATGAAAATGTTAAACAGATTTAGAACAGCATATCAATTGAAAGCAATCCAAGAGACAATGAGATAGTCATCCTGTTCCCAGAATATAACACAGTATTTGGAAAAACAGAGGAAAATGAGCAGTTCAAGCACTATAGAACTTTTATGTAAATATTATTAGAGAGCATAATTAATGTGGATGATAAGCATGATAAAAAGATATTTGAATCAATAGTGTAATGAAGAACAGAAAGAAGCATGCAACAGGTCCCATGCTACTTTTCTCTGGCTAAAAATATATTCAGAATTATGAAGTTGCTGTTATTTTCCAAAACATACTGCCTTCCATCAGAAATGTACAAAATGGGCCTATATTTTAACATCTGAGATGTTCCCCTCAGATTAAGCATCTCATCTTAAAACCATAACACATATCCTTATGATTTTTTTTAAAGGCTGAAGAACAGTTCGCAAAAATTACCGAAGAGGTAAATTACAGAGTGATTGGAACTAAGAATGAAGAGATTTCTCTTTTAAATAACTGCAGCATTCAGACATACTAGGTCCTCTCCTATGGAATCTAGAAATATTGCTGTAAAATGATTAATGAAGTCTACCTGTTTGGACAGCATCATGAGATACTGAAATAGCTTTCTATTTGATTGGCTGTTTAGCTGCAGTTCACTTCTTTTTCAAGCTAATTATTTCAACAATTTAATATCATGCAGGAATGTAATTCATTTAGTCTCAGTAAGAATTACATACCAAAACATTAAATATCCATATAGAATTGACTCACATTATTACATTACCCTAAGTTATTTATAAGAGTAGGTACACCCACAAGCATGCCTAAGTGCAAGAAGGATTTTGCTCCTGTTCCTATCTTCTCAGGATTTATTCAGCCTGCCAGATTAGCAAGACAAATGATTATTCACCAGTGACATGACAGTCCTTTCACCACATCCCCACTGACATATTTGAAAAACAGGAGGAACAAATCTGGCCACCATTTGGGCCGTGAGCATCATTTAAGACCATGCAATTACCCTCTATTTCCAGCTGCAATCCTAATGCACATATGTGTATTATTTTAATGTGTGTTTTGCAACCCACACATGTGATCATGAAGATATAACCAGGAGGGCAAAGAGAAACTAATGAGAAGGCTTGAGAGAATGAGGAAACTGGCCTGAGGAAAGTAGCAAGCACTCCTATTAAATCCGTGAACCATTTCTGCCTCTGGATGGACCCACCTTCTCCCGATGCCCACCAGCTGTGCTGGAAGACAACCACCATCCTCCCCAAGCTGGCTGCTGAGAATGATGGCAGTGGCCGCCAGACATCGCTGGAAGACACCGGCTCATCATCTAGACACCCACCCCATCCAAACGAATCACAACCCCACAGAAGTCGCCGAGCCCGCCTCACAGTAAACACCTATCAGAAGGCACACCCTGGGCTCCGAAGTGGTGAAATAACTCAACTCCTCTCCCCCATTTCCCTTCCTTTCCAAAGAGCAGAGCGGCCGAGGTGGAGTTGGACTTGCGGGGGCGCAGGAGGAGGAGGAGGAAGTGGAGAAAAGCCCTCTTTGGTTAAAAGTTTTAGGCAAAAACCCGAAGGAAGAGCGGGGGGGGGGAACCTGCCGGCCACACCATGCCCTCCCCCCCGTGCCACGGTCGATGCCCGCTTCCTGCAACTGTGAGGACGGAGGGCAGCGGCTCCCCACCCAGAAGCCCATTAAAGGGAGGAAGGAGGCGACCCCGCCGTTGCCCGGCCTCTTACCTGGATGTAGTTGTTTTCGCAGTAGTCGGCGACCCTGGTAAGGTTCTGGTAACTCTCCACCAAAGCCCGCTTGCCCGAAGGGATTTCCTCTTCTAGTAACATTTGCAGCTCTGCCATTTTCCACCCTTCCGCATTGCTCCCTCCGGCATTCGAGAGACCGCGGGAGAGCCACCGGCTCACGATCCGCCTGCTATTGTGGGAGCCCTCCTCGCCTGGCTCTCGCCACAGAGGCTCTGCTTTCCCCACCCACCCGCGCCCCTTCCCTTCCCTTCCCTTCGCCCGCCCGCCTTCCTTCCTCTCAGGAGCCCTCCTCCTCCTCCCGCTTCGGCCGGAAAAGGCACCGCGCGGTACGTCGGGAGATGTAGTCACGCCTGGGCAGCTTCTTCCGCTCTTCCTGCGCTCGCCCTAGCTCCGCTTGTGGGATGAGCCGAAGGCGAGATGCGTCTCGGGGTAGAGGTGTGTAGTGCTGCTCCTGATTTTTTTAATGCATTGTTTTTCCTCTGAAAAAAAATAAAAGAGCATTCTCCTCCAGAGAATGCTGCTTGCTAGAGAACAGGAGCAAGGGTGGAGCTTCGGTAGCTTAAATCGTCGATTGTGACTGGTGCTTCTTTCTAGTGCGATCCCAGGTGGTGAATAGCCTCGGTTTAAGCATCGTTTGTGGAGTAAGTTTCGAAGGCTGTGCTCCCACCTGCTGAAGTATAAAACACCGGTTACGGACTATGTCTCTGGACTCTGCCAAAACTAAGGGCCTTTTCTCACAGTTGAGCCTCCACCCATCTTTGAGTAAGCAAAAAATCTGTAATTTGCTGTCCCGTTGCAGAATGCCCGAATTGTAATGCCTCTTTTCCTCATCACTGACAGTCACCTGAGTCTCCCCAAGGTGGTAGGTGACAGAGCAGAACAGATTTTACAGAAGGCTGCCCTGGGGTTGGGATACATAACACTGGCATAGCTAAGAATGACTTACAGCTGTTTCATTTATGGACTGGGGATGAGAGGAAGGCGATGTCATGAGGACATAGCAGAAAAAAAAGATATTGCCCAGCTATAATTAAGTGCAAGTGGTGAAGCATCCACCAGCCCAGCAAGCCGAATTTGAGCATAGTGCAGCAGTTTCCAATTTCTTCCTTTATGCTGGCTCACAATCTAATTATCCAGAGCTTTTGAAAACAGGACCCCAAGGTCCATTTTTTATATATAAAATCACTCAAGCTTCATGTTCTTGTGAGACTTAGCAATATCACAAGATCTGATCCATAATTACAATAACAACAACAGTAATAGAGTTCACGTTAGATCAGCCTTTCTCAACTTTTTGACTCTGGAGGAACCCTTGAAATATGTTTCAGGCCTTGGGGAACTCCTGCACATTCAAGCTCAAATATAGGCCAGAACTTAAAAAATTATATTCATGTGTAGGCCTATATATATGTATTAAGAGTGTTCTTAAACTAAAAGAATGAAACTTACCTCTTTAATGTGAAGTTGCCCAGATTTGAAATAATTTTTAAAATAAATCTTGATCTCCCTGGGAACCCCTAGTGACCTCTCACAGACCCCTAAGGTTCCACGGAATGCTGGTTGAGAAACCCTGCATTAGAGGATCCCTGCAGGACCCTGATAGACCACAGCATCTCCAACCATAAACTCTGAACTTTGGGCTAGGTGTGATTTGTGAACCTGCCAGTAATTATGGTTGCAAATCTCCATGCAGATTTAGGGTGGGTTCTCCCATCAACTGACCCACAAATTAATTGGTATAATTCTAGCCTAGCATACTGTGCTAACTCAGACCATGTGGCAGGTTTGTCGTGATGTGAATGTGAACCCAAAGAATTGAGTTAATTGAATAATTGTACCATGATTAAGAAACCATTATAACTTAAACCCAAACACATTCTGTTCCAGTGTATTGTGTGAATCAAAACTTTATAGTAAGCCCTGGGGCTCCATCTAAGAGAACACTAAACTGGCATAGATTTTGCTGTCCCCATTGTCAGTCCCAGGATTCTCTTTCCCCGTGCAGGGGAGGAAGGCAGTCCCCCACCTTCTCAACATGGCTAGACACCAGGAGAACCATTTACTAGCCCCAGAGCTGTCCTGATTGGCAAGGGTTTTGACAAATAGCTAGCCTGATGGGTTTAGTCATTTGCTAGACTTACAGCCCCCCTTGTTATTTTCTTAGCCTGGGAATCAGCTGCCCAGGCCAGGAGAGAGGAGGCTCTTTATCTGCCAGATCTCCAACCAGAGCTGAATAACCCTGGATAGCTGAGATCTTGAACCATTGCTGATAGGGATGAAGGGCGGGGGAGTTGTGTGTGTGCTGTCCCCCTCCCTGCTACTTTACCCTGCATCTGGAAGCACGCTAAACCTGTGTTCCATAGTAGTCCAACCAACACTTCATAGACGCAGTGGGGTGGTAGTTCCATGAAGCAGCAGAGAGATCTGGTTCTCTTCCTCTACAGGTAGTCCTCGTTTACTGACCACAATTGGGACTGGCAACTCTGTTGTCAAGCAAAGTGGTCACTAAGTGAAACCGTGATTGTGCTTACTATCTTACTTCAGCTTTCCTTTGCTTTACAGACTTGCAAAGGTCATAAATGTGAGGATTGGTCACTAAGTTACTTTTTCATCATCATCATAACTGCAAAAGTTGACTAATGAGGCAGTCACTAAATGAGGACTACCTGTATTGCACAGCAACTCCACTGCCACTGATGGTCAGCTGCTATTCAGGCTGATCCAGGGGTCTGAGCTTGGAACCAGGTCACAGACTTGGTGGCTACAGGGGTAGAGCCTGGTTTGAAAGATGTGGACTCTCCTGCTGCCCAGAGACCACACGGTAAGGGGCAGGCCCACACTGCCTAAAACAGTCAATCAGTGCTGAGCTGATCCCACCCCCAGGAGTCACCTAACAATACCACTGACAAAATGGTGAAGTGCATCTGATTGTACCCATTGTAAAACTGCTGCAGTTTGTTAGCTGGTTAAGGGTGAAAATACTACTATGTCACTTGAATAGTCAAAGCTGTTGTAAGGCTGTCTGGAGTATGGGCTGGAAATAAATTGAAGGCAATGCTGACTAGGAAATAAAAATAGTTACCAGGACATACAGCCACTCCTTGTTTAGTGACCAAGTTCCATTCCAATGACCAGGTTGTTAAGTGAAACAGTTGCCAAGTGAACACATGACAGAGATTGAGAGAGAGAGACGCTGTGATGATCACTGGTTGCTGCTGTCTTATTTAGATAAAGGTCTCTCGTACAGCTACCCCAGCATTACTCTCACTCTGGTGTGCATTTTTGTCAGGCATAGAAAATTTGGTTGCATATGTGTGCATTAGAAAATGAGGAGTGGGTGTATTCTTACTATGGTTAGTTTCAAGTGGGAAAGGGACCCTAGCGTGATTTGTTGCTTTAGTTTAGCATGTTATATAAGTATAGCCATTATGACTTTCTAATCATGGTTTGGTACACGGAAGTAGCCAGGAACAGAAGCTGAAGCAATGGTTATCCAATCCAAGTTAGAATCATAGATACGAACACCCAATTCTGCAGATAGTTATAGGCAAATATTTCTGTTTACTTTTCAGGAACATGCCATTGCAAAGTTTCTGGACAGACTGATATTAGATGAAGTTTTTATTATGCAGTCATGCTTGCCTCATTTATGGAATGTTATGAGGGGTCCAGATGGCATCTTCCACTTATAAACTAACTGTATTTTCACAGCATGGATGCTTTCAGATGAGGCTTTTATTGTGGATTCACTCTGCTGCACAGAATTTTATTTGGCTGCTAGGAAAGTGGGAGGATCCAGATCAGGTTGTCTTTCATGTATAAACTCCTGTGTTTTTCTACTTCTTCTTCCATTATTTTCCTTACCAGAAATAGAAAGAATGAAAGAATGGGAAAAATGATGGGGGAAAACCCCCCACAATTAATCAGTGTTTTACAACTGATTGAAGAAGCAGACACTCTAAAATCAACTCCAATCTCCATGCATCCTTTTTTTATTATTATTCCAAACTTATAAAAGTGTTTTCTTTCGGTAACGATTTTCTTCTTCATACACTTCAAGAAGAAAGACCATAAAATATGGGGTCAAAGAAAGTTCTCATCAGCATTAAGTCCCAGGATTAAACACAGAGGAGATTAATATTTTAGGTTAATAATTAAAACAGCAGAGTGCATAAAATTGCAGTGTCAGGGTTTGCCAAACACCGTGTGAACATTGCTGTTTGTTTTCTGATTAAACTCAACTTCACCATGGACATATAAACTAGAAAACATCACCTTAACTAACGTGTTTTAATTCAGCAATTCACAATTTCTGTAGACCACAACCAGGCTGGGAATTCAAAACACACTAGGCCAAATTGCCCCACCCCCTGCTGCCCAAATCAGTTATGACTTGGTCCAATACGTGAAACCAGCAAAAAGTACCAGGGAAAATTCTGGAACAGATTATTATGCCAAGAGTTTGTAAACTGCCCAAAAAGGATCCATTGCTTGGCAGGAGTTGCACAGATTTATCAAGAATAAACCATGCCAAACCAACCTGGTCTCCTTTTTTGACAGAGTGACTAGTTTAATTGACCATTGGAATGCGGTGGTCCTTGCATGTACTGATGTCATCAAAGCATTCAACAGAGTTTACCATAAGATTCTAGGAGATAAGAGGACGAGAAGTGTGCTATCATTGAGCTGGTTGAACAGTCTTACCCAATGAGTATACATCAATGGCTCTGTGTCAGGCTCAAAGGTGCCAGTGTGAAGTAGTGTACTGCAGGGCTCCACCTGTACTAGTTGACGTATTTATAAATGACTTGAATTAATAAAACAAGGGTGAGCAAGATGGATTTCCGAAGGGACAAATGCAAAGTCCAAATTTGGGTAGGAAAAAATCAAAGGCATGAATATAGGACAGGAGGTAGAACTTACTGGACAGCAGGACATGCAAAAAGTATCTAGGTGCTTCTATAGGTCACAAGATGATTATGAGTCAACCGTGAAGTGCAGCTGCAAAAAAAAAATGCAGTCCTAAACAGTGTCAACATGAATTTCAGGGTTAAGAAAAGTTCCTTTCTATCCTTTGTTGGTCAGAGACCTTGCAGAACATTGCATCCAGTTCTGGGCACTGATTTTAGGAAAGACATTGACAAACTGGGGTGTGTCCAAAGGAGAGCAACTAAGATGATAAGAGGCCTGGAAGAAAAACCTACGAGGAACAGTTGGAGATATTGGGTATGTTTAGTGCAGAGAAGAAGAGACTACAGAGAGATGTGATATAGCTATCTTAAAGTAACTGAAGATCTGTCTTGTAAAAACCAGAGCAGAATTGTGTAGACTTGTTCCAGAAGACATAACAAAAAACAAGAAAATTACAAGGAAATAGATTTTGATAAGACAGGAAAAATGTCTTAATGGTAAGAGTTGCTCAACAATGGAAGGTGTTGAACTCTCCTTTGCTGGAGCCTTTTAAACAGAGGCTGGATGACTGTCTGTCAAAGATGCTGGAGTAGCAGATTCCTGTGCTAGGCATAGGATTGAACTAGATGATCTTCAATACCCCTTCCAACACTTACATTCTATGATTCTATGATAAATGTTATTATTCACTATTGATTGCTAAAGGATCAGCCTGCTGTTAAAGACACAGTGTATTTAGGATCCAGATGAAAGCTGACAACTTTGTATTGTTACGTTTCCACATGATGTGGAAGTTGATTAATGTTCCCCTCCCATCCTGGTTCCAGAACTGCAACCTTTAGGAGAGTACATTGAGATCTGTCTTACACCATAGAACCATTTTTGCAATTGGCACTAAGTGGCATTCTTGCTAGTGACTTCTGCAGGGGAGAAGTGGAGGATTCTGGAAGATCCTTGAAACAGAATGTCCTGTCACAGTCCCTTTGATATTCTTTCCCTATGAAAATCAATCTGTATGAAACCATAAGCAAAGCAGATGGTGAGGTTTCGTAATCAAGACTTCCATCCTAAAAATGCATATGTGCCAGTTATGGAGCCGCAGCCTGGGCAACATGATGAAGGACAATTTCTACCACAAACAAGATGCTTTGCTAAAACCTCCTTTAATGATGTTATGAATGTTAGGATCCTATCTGTGATTTTAAAAAATAGCTGCCAGTAATTTATATTATTTTGCTGAAGAAGCCTGAAAATGTAGCTGTAGTGCCAACAATTTTGTTTCAGTTTAATAAGCTGCATGTAATATATGTGCTAGGCTCATGAATCATGCTAAGCACAATATGATTTCTTGGGCCTTAACTCAGTGTGTTGGGTGATTCCAGCAATTATTTGTAAATGGTGATTTATTGCTTAGTATTTTGCAAGTATTCAGAAATTATGGTTTATTCAGCAAACTGGTTAAATAATAGCTTGACATACTGACTGTGATCTCAGGCAATGGGCCTTTCCCCACTTACACCAAAGCATGCTACAGCAATCTCTTTAGTCTGTTGTATCCTTGTGACATTGTCCTCATCTTGTCCCAAAAGCATACTTGCCTTAAATCACCCTTATCTATATGATGTTAAAGTGCATCAAAAAGTCTCACACCAGTTTTATGGTGAGTACAGTCTGAGGGGCTTCACTGACCATTTCACTGATGGCACTGTCAAATGACCCTACTAGATGGGATCACCCTGATACTTACTGGCCATCTTAGCCTGGTGTAGGCATACCCCTCTTGTCTAGGGACTATCCTCCAGGGTTGCTGTGGTTTCAGCAGAGGAAGAGTCTGGCTTTTTCAAACTGCAATATTCCCATGTACCTGAAAGGTATTTTAAGTGATCATGGCTTTGAAAGATGGATGAGCTCAACTAACAACCGACTAGAACTGAGCAGGCAGCTGCGCAGTATAGCGGTTTGCCAAACTTCTTTTAAAAACACCCTTGCAAAAGACACAAAGCCAGAGTGAGGTTTGACAAATAGCTGAACTTGCACTCTAGCTATTCCTCACGTGCTCCCTGAGCTGCATCCCCATCCCACATTAAGGATAGTGGTTGGTGAATAATCTCCCACAAGCTGGTGATATTTAATGGGAAGAGAAGGGAAGAAAGACAGAGGAATCTAAATCTAGACAAACGATCAAGCAGTAAACAATACCCCAATCAAGGGGCTGCCAACTCAGACAAACAAACGGTAAGCGACAGCCTAATCAAGGAACTACCAGGAGAAACAACACCCCCGCCAACACTGACAGGGCAAGCTACTGTATATAAACAGAGAGCAAACCCCACTCCCTTCTAGCACTGAAGATGTTACCTAGTCGGGTAACGAAACGTCTGCAGGAAGACAACCAAGCTCAGAGAACACCAAGGACTCCACAGAGGAATCTACCCATCCCTTTTCTAAGCATGTGCTGTACATGGTAAATAAGAACAACATTTGGCGTCAGTTTAGAACAATGGCTATACAGCCAGGATGGGTATTGGCAGTAGAAACAACAGACTTTATTCCAGAATAATTTTCTTCCAGATGAAGGACTGGTGGATAGCACCTTAACTCAGCAGTGTAGAAAAGCCCTATGTCTAGAAATGGTTACAGTACAAGCTGTGAAACATATTTCCACGGAAGCATGCACATGATTGAGCTGAATTTGTTCGTGAAATCTTGTATGATTGCCTAAAAACATAGCAAATTCATAGGAAATGGGGTTTGATCAAATAATCCTTTTTCTTTATACAAATTAGTTGAATTATCAATCGAATTACCAATAGGACTAACTTTTGAATAAAATCAGATTGGAGATGGATCATTTTGATTATTTTTTAAACTGACTTTATTTGCTATTTTTCTACTCAAGTGCATATTCAAGATGGCTAACTAAAATATAAGATACAAGGATGTTTGGAGCTAAGATCTGATGGGCCAGGTAAAGACACCCTTGAGTCAATCTCAGCTCCCCTTGACCATGTGAATAGATTTACTTAACTTTCATGAAAAGAATTCTTGAACGTAAAAGGAGATATGACTTGCTAGGAAAAATATGATTGAATTAAAGCAAAATATTGTGGTAAATAACCAAACTACATATATCGATCCATGCTTTTTGTAGTGAAAAAACCAGCACTGTTCAGGGACATTTTGATATCTAAAATACTCATGGCAATTCCTCCCACTAAAGAAACTTTTATGACTTTTGAAGAGAGTTTGCTTCCTTTATCCATGTGAGGACAACAGACCTAAATGAGTACTTCAATGAAATTAAGCACCATGGCTGTCCCTCCTATTCATCTACAGAACTTGGGTCAAGACTGTCAAACTAAGGCTAAATGGGATAGATTGGATTTTGATTGAGCATGTGAAATAATGTGATAATTCCAAATCATGGGTACAGTAGATATAATACAGGAAATAAAAAAGTTTATATTCTCAAATAGCAAAAGTAGCCTGGTTCTTGCCCCAAGAGTGTAGTTATATTTAAGGTTCAATTTTCTGCTTCATGGATTTCAAAAGTTTAATCTTGGAGAAGGGAATAGATGCCTCAGACATAAAGTGTAGATATATGTTAATCTCCCTCTCTGTTGCACTCTGCAGCTTAATTTTTGCATTATATTCTGATTCTGAACTGTTGGTTTTCTATTGTAACACAATGTATTTATTTAGAAAAATTACATCCCACCTTCACAATGCATTTGCTCACTCACTGCACATTAAACATTATTCACCTGAAGTACATTAAAAAGGAAGCAAGACTGATCGATTAAAATAGGCTAAAACTATGTTCTACCACTCAGTTATAATAGCAAAGATGTGGCCAGAGGCTAACTATGGAACAGATCACAAACTGCTCATGTACAATTCTAAGTCAATCTAAAGTACAATACTGTAACAAAGCCAGCCATTTCCACAATATGATCTGGAGCATAATTTTCAAGATTAGGAATTGTTTTGAATGCCATTGATAGGGAACCAGAGAAACTGTGAAATTGAATCAAAGTGAATGTGAAAAGAGACTGCTAAAGACCAAGAAAAAGAAGAAAGTAAACTGGATGTCAGAAAAAAATGATTGAAATTGACAAGAAGTCCAAACCAAGATAGACAAACGATCTCGGGAAGGAATTTAACAAAGAATTTGAGCTAACTGTTAGAAGAGACAAGAAGCAGTATTACAACAACACCTGTAAAGACACTGAAGGTGAAAAGAGACATGAGAAAAACAAGGAAAATCTTCTAAAAGTTTTCCAAATTCAGAAGTGAAGCCGTTTAGTGGCCTGCTAGAGCCACTGAATGAGCAGAATTTAACACAGCTGAGAAGCTGGGCACAGAAAAAGAATATTATCTTAAATAGCTTCAATGAGCATGTCAGAGAAATACAGGTTACTGATCTTACACACTTAGCCCTCCCAACCATAAAGAATTACATGCTTAGACATAGTATGTTCAAAAGTAAAGTAAAAGGAGTCTTACTGACTCTTATTCTTGGTTTTGTTACATCCATCTCTTGTGGGAAAATGATGTTCCTTGTTTCTTCTGTTTTTTAACTATACTTAGTGATCTCTCAGCCCTATAGCTGCCAAGAGCTGCATGGAAGAAAATGGGAATTCGAGGCCCACCGCATGGCACCCAGAGATATGGAGCAACACACAGCCATGTACTTACCTCCTGGTGGAAGAAGGAGGAAGAGAGAGAGAGGAAGTGGGAGTGGCAACAAACAGCTTCCTCAATAGCACGGAGAGTTTGCATCCTAGAGCAACCATCCATACGCTAATGAGGCATGCTGGATTTGCCAGGACTTCCAACAAGAAAGAGGTTCCAATGTTGAATTGATATGCTGAAGAACACCACTGGACAGATGGTAACCGATTCAAAGAAGATCATACAAAGATGAAAGGCGTATATGAAATTCCCTGTAGTAGGGATGTCAACATACAAGATACCTTAGAAGATATTCCTTATGTTCAAGAATTTCTAGTATTAGAAGATGAAGTTAGATCAATACTCTGGTCATTACCAAGTCAAAAGGCTATAGCAATTGATGGTATGTGTGTGTGTGTGTGTATGGCAAGCAACAGAAGACAAATTAGCAGAAGTTCTAACCAAACTATGTGAGCAAATCTGGAGAACAATACTGATTGGTAAGTCTAACAACCAATACCAAAAAAAGAATCCTTAATAGAGTGCAAGAACTATCATACAACTTCCTTATTTCATATGCTAGCAAAATAATGCTTAGGGTCATCCAATATAGTTTAGAACCCTAATGGAAAGGGTGATGCCAGATGTTCAAGCTGGTTTTAGAAAAGGCCAAGGAGCAAGAGACATTAGTGTTGAAAGCCAAAGGCTATATAAAAAAAGTCAATGTGTGTTCCATTGATTAGAGAAAGGCATGTCAAGCTATGGAATATTCTAAGGAAAATAGGAATTCCATAACATCTCCTCATCCTCATGTAAAGCTTATACTCAGGACAAAAAGCCACAATCCAGTTGGAAAATAGTAAAACAGACTGGCTCCAGTCAGCAAAAGAGTGAGGCAAGGGTGCATGCTCTCTCCTTATTTAGCCAACCAATAGGCTGAATATACATTGAAGGAAGCTTGATTGGAAGAAGATGAGGGTGGTTTTAAAACTGGAGGAACAAAAATCAATAATCTGTGCTATGCTGATGACACTATGATAGCTGAAAATATAACTGATCTGCAAACTCTAATAATGAAAGTCAAGGAGCACAGTGAAAATTGGGGCTAAGATTAAACACAAAGAAGTCCAAAATAATGACAACATGTACAACAACCAGCCTTAGATTTGACAATGAAGATATTGAAGTGATGGATAGCTTCTGCCTTTTAGGATCAACCATCAACATTAAAGGAGCAAGCAGTCAAGAAATCTAGTGCAGATGGTAGAGCACAATCTGGTGCACCTGGTAGAGCAGCCATGAAGGCCTCAGAAAAGATATTCAAATGCCATGATGTATCTATACCTACAAAGATCAGAACAGTACAAGCCATGGTATTCCCTGTCATAGTCTATGGAAGCAAAAGTTGGACTTTGAAGCAGGTTGGAAAGAGTATTGATGCTTTTGAAATCTGGTGTGGGAGAAGACTCCTGAGAATACAATGAAAATTCAAGAAAACAATTGATGAAATCTGTTGGCAGAGTGCTAGAAAGCATTTGGCCTAGGAGAGATCAGAAAAGTCACACACCAGGCATTTCTATAAAAATAATTTTATTTACAGAAAACAAACATATTTAAAGGCTGTTTGCTGAGAGAAGAGATTTCTCTCAGCTGCATATTCTCTGCAAGCCTACAGAGAAGGGAAACTGAAACTAAAACAAGTTCAGGCAAGTTCCTCCCTTAAGCAATGCAACCATTAACACGTGAAAAGGGGACAATTAAATTCAACCTCTTCACCTGGCCAAAATGATTAGTTACCATAGTAACCTTAATCTGTAGTAGAAAACATATTAACACTCCCCTTTTTATACTACAGAATAAGATGCAAACCAGTTTTCTTTGACAACTCTGTATGTCTTTCCATTCACATTATTTTAACATTATCTCCCTTTTGGTTTAACAGAAAGCTATCATCCTTCTTCCTGTGTATTTCCAAACCTAGGTAATTTGTTACAGTTCCAAGGCTTTTTAATGTGAAATGGCTTTTCATGCAGGCTTCAAAATCAAGCCTTTGTTTTTCTGTTGGTGTGAACAACAGCAAATCATCAACATAAATGCACAGATACATACAGCCTTGTTTGTCTTTCTTCATATATACACAGGGATCTGCTTTTCCTTTTTCAAAACCAAAATTCTGCAGTTTTTCATCTAATTTTTGGTTCCAAGATCTAGCAGCTTGTTTTAACCCATAGATTGACTTCTGCAGTTCACAGACTAGATTCTCCCCTTTTTCATAGCCAGGGGGTTGCTGCATGTATAATCTGTGGTCTAAATCACCATAGAGAAATGCAGTTTGAATGTCATAGTGGTGAACTGACATTCCTTTGAGTGCAGCAATTTTTAACAGTAATCTGATTGATTCACCTTTAATAACTGCTGCAAAAGTCTTGTCAAAGTCTAAATCTTTCCATTGAGTGAACCCTTTTGCAACTAACCTTGCTTTATATTTTTGGATTTTGCCATCAGTATCCCTTTTCAGTTTGAAAACCCACCTACAACCTAGACAGCGTTCACTGGGAGGTAGATTTACCAGTGTCCATGTTTTATTTTCTTTCAAGGATGCTAACTCCTGTTGCATGGCAGAATGCCAATTTTGTGCAATCTCAGGTGGTAAAGCATTCACTTGTTCTAACGACTCAGGTTCTGTGAATATGTGAAAAGCCTTTACTGTTTCAGCCTGAACGCCTTTATTACTTCTCTGAGATCTGCGAGGTAATACAGGGCTTAAATTTTGACTCCTATCACTTTCCTGAGAAGCATCTGTCTCATCAGACAGATCTTCAGTTTGCTTTTCTGGTTTAATGTCCTCATCAGGCAAAATATCACCATCAGCAAGTCCTTGCTGTTCTCTTGTGGTGGTCAGATCAACCGGAGAACTAGAATTTAATCTCCCCCAGTTTTGTTCAGCAAAAGAAGCGCTTTTGCTAATTATCAATTTCTCTCCCACTATGGACCTGTAGCTCCTCTGGCTTTGTTCATAGCCAACAAAGATGGCTTTCTTTGTTGTGGGGCCTCCTTTCCTTCTCTGTTGTTTTGGTATATGAACCCATGCAGTGCTAACAAACACTCTAAGATGGTTTACCTTTGGTTTCACACCATAAAACAAATGGAATGGAGTGTCCTAAATCAGAGCTATACAATCTGTTTTGTACATAACAGGCAGTAGATATGGCCTCTCCCCAATACTTAAAAGATAAATGTGAATCTTTAAGCATGCATTCCATCGCATTTTGCAAGGTTCTGCCCTTTCTTTCAGCAACACCATTTTGCTGAGGGGTGTAAGGGTTAGAAAGAATTTGTTCTATCCCCTTTTCCACTAGGAACCTTTTGAATTTGTGAGAAAGGTACTCTCCTCTATCACAATGGAGTGCAGATACAGGCCTAGGGAATTTCCTATTTGCCCATGTCACAAAACCTTTAAATTTCTCAAATGCCTCATCTTTGTGTTTCAAGATGTAGATAAATGTGTATCTTGAGAAATAATTAGTGATGGTCATTGCATACCTTGCCTGTCCAAGACTTGGAGCAAAAGGACCAATAATGTCAGAGTGTACAATTTCCAAAGGTCTAGTTGTAACTCTGTCACTGTACTTACTCACAGGAGCTTTTAGTGTTTTGCATTCTTTGCAAACTACACAGTCTAAGTATTTGTCACAGGGTTTTATCTTTAGGTCAGCACACAGCTGTGGCATTTGTGCTATATACTTGAAATTAGCATGACCAAATCTCCTGTGCATCAGGTGTACACATTGGTCATGATATGGCGTGTTGCCAGCTGCAGCCTTGCAGCTTGGCTTCCTTGCATTTTGCACAATGTGCAAGGAGTCTTTTAATATACCAGTAGCACACAATTTTCCATTTTTATGTATCTCATAACCATTTTTCTTAAATGTTATGACATACCCTGTTGCAGCCAATTGTGCCACAGATAAAAAGTTTGATTATACATTTGACACATACAACATACCTTTTACATTTTCTCCCAAGCAGGATAAATACAAGTCACCTTGTCCCATAATTTTGGTCACAGACCCATCAGCCAAAGATACACTTTGTCTTTCAGTTTTAGACAGTGACACAAAAGAGCTTTTACAATTACATAAATGACAATTGGCCCCAGAATCTAACACCCATACATCAGAATTACCCTTCTCAGCAACCTGTGCAATTTGTCTTGTCTGAAGAGCCTTCTTCTGTGTTGCCCTTGTGTTCTTCTTCTCTGTCTTTCTACTCTTGGGTCTCAAGGCACAGTCTTTCTGCAGATGTCCAGCTGAACCACAAGTGAAGCATCACTGGCTGGCTAGTGCTGTGGCCTCAACTTCCTTTCCCTTCTTTTCCCTTGTTTTCTGGTACTGCAGCTTTCCAGAAGAGATGGGGGGGGATCTTTCCTCTCTCTTCTCCCATTCAGCGAGTAAGTGCTGTGTAACATACGATGGGGTGAGGTCTGCTTCAGGCATAGCCTCCAGGGTACAAATCAGCATGTCCCACGTTTCATTCAGTGAGGACAGGAGGTTATAGGATTTTGTGAGAGGTGTAAATTCCATTCCTCTCTCCTGCAACTCAACAAACAGCTGCTGAATATAATGCAGGTGCTCAGGAAGGCTATCTCCTTCTGCAAGGTAGGCTTTGTCCAGCTTTATTTATTTATTAATCAAATTTATCACCACCCATCTCACAAAAGGGACTCTGGGTGGTTTACAATAAAACAAAATAAGAATATAAAACTGTAAAGCGGTATAATACATAATACAATAAATATAATAAAAACCTCGATGGCTGGAAGTTCTTTATGATTTGCAGGCAGAGCTGGGTCCTTCTAAGAAACTAACCATCCCCAGAAATGGCTACTCTCTCTCCCGCCCCAGGCATAATTACAGAACCAGGTCTTTAGCTGTTTCCTAAAGTCCAGGAGGGAGAGAGCCAATCTCACTTCCAGGGGAAGGATATTCCAAAGGGTAGGGGCTGTTGCCGAGAAGGCCCGCCTCCTGGACCCCGCCAGATGGAGTTCTCTTACAGACGGAGTCCGTAGCATGCCCTCTCTGACTTATCCTAATTCAGACACATTATGTGAAGACCTAGCTCTCTGGAGAAGGCACTAATGCTGAGAAAGGTGGAAGAAAAGAGAAGAGGATGATCAGCAGCAAAGTGGATGGACTCAAGAGTGGTAATGAGTGCACTGTTGGAAGACCGGAAGGACCATGTTAGGGACAAATCCTACTGAAGAAAATCTAGCTATGTGGTTGCTAAGAATTCGATGGCATATAATCAATCAGTCAAGGTCAACCAGGTACTGTCAAGTAAATCTCGAAAGAGATTTTAACTTTTTCTGAAAACAACTTCATTCTTTTTTGCAATTACAGCTCATAGCCACAAGATGACATGTGACTCTAATATACCACATACAACCTAGTAAAGATTCAGTTATCACAAAGGAACAACAGACAATAATTTTAGAGCCAGAGATTTTAAAAAATGAACAAAAACATTTTAAGTTTTGGAGGCCCACAGCGGTCCAATTATGACATATTAACATTACAGGAGCAAGTGAAGCTGTCTTTATTCCTGTTTTCATATTTTGGGAAGCCATAGTTGTTTTAGTGCAAAATTTTGCTTTTGACAAGTATGAAAACAAAAATTATAGCATCAAAATCTGGAGATTTGCCACTGAATGTTGGTGAGCAGAGAGGGATTCCGTGATTGCAAAAGTGGGGCCGGGGCCATGTTCTCTCAAATTCACAGTGTTTCTTCCTTTTTTGAAAATGTATCATTTTTGAAGCATAATGTTCCTAGAATCATTCTATGTGTTACAGATAGAAGGTTACACTGAATCTGCTCTCTCAGTGCAGAAGTATAACATGTACTTGTGCAAACCACACTATGGCTTAGCACAATGTACAAAGTACCCCTTTGTAGTATATACAGTATATCAAGAACCATTCACAGATCCCTACAGTTCATATACATAATTTTTTTAAAGGTTGTACAATACAAGGAACTCAGTAACTACTTGTTGAATATTTGCAGAATCTGGAATGTTGTGTGGCAGCCCAAAGTCTCTCCCAATAGAGATGGGAGCTTTTATCCAGCCTGAAGCAATGCTATAAAGGTCTGGAAATAAGAACTGGAAATTGGGGTGCCTGCAAGGTGTGGTAAAAAAAGGCAAGTTGGTGGCCACAATGATACAATCAAAGCTCTGCCTGTTTTGTTTTTATTATTTGTTGCAGTAAAAAACAGGGAGCAAGTTCTGACAGACTGTCCCATATACAGTATTTTGCTCATCTGATTTTGTTATTCTTGTAGGCAAGGTAGCAAATGGTGGAGCTCCTCACAAGATGAAGTTTTTGATAATCAGCTATTCAGGAAGAGTCCTTGCCAAATTTTTACCATAAACAAAATGATTTATAGCATTTCCTTGCTGACAAGGTTAAGTACAAAATAAAAATTCATGCGCAAAAAATGGCGTGCAATATTGTGAACTAACAGGGAGGTAGAATAAAATGATAGCATTTTGAACTTTGATTGTAATCCATTGTCTTTACACCTGGGTGTAATGCTGCTGTGATCAATCACTTACCTTTGAGTAACAATAAATAGGACTGGGCTGTTAAAGGATTAAACCTAATTTGTGATATCAAAGCAGTGTCATTTATGAACATGGTATAGTGCAAAGAAACATTTTAAAGGCTTCCAGGCTACATTTTAATGATTAAGATGGCTTGCTTTGCATACCATGTTAAGCCATGTGTGGTTTGATTGTGGCTTAATGTGCTGAATTACTGTATATAGTCACGGATAAGTCCATCCATGGATAAGGTGACCTGCAAAATTGCAACCAGCCAAGGAAATAACTTTCCTTTTCTTCCATTCCCAAACTTGTTTTTCATGTATCTCAAATTCTCTGGCAGCAACAGAATTGTTCATCTCCTCCGCTCTGCTAATAACTTTTAGCTCGAAAGTGCATCATATGATAACTGCTGGCAATTTCCAGACATGGTGATTACCTACTCACCAGAAATGTAGGCAGCAAAAGGCAGGAAATTGCAAACTTTTATGTCGTAATTTAAAGCCCATGATTTTTTTTTTTAAATATGAGCTCTGCAGATAAGCTAAGCCCAATTTTTTGGGTGTATTTTGGAGCCAGAAACTCTCAGCTTATATGTGAGTGTGTATATTAACCCATATTCTGTGGCTTGTAAGCAGTCGTGTTTTCTTATGGGACAAAAAAGATCTACAGTGCCTTCTTCCACCCAAGCTGAATCATTTTTAGAGGTCAGGCTGACATTGTTTCTCTGGGCAGCAACCATGAAATGGCTGCAAATGGTTAGTTATGTAATTATGATTGGAAGATTAAAGAAACTCTCAAGTTGAGTTCAGGTCCTGGTTACTGATGGACATGTCCAGGATGTTTTCTTGACAACCATCTTTCAAGATGTTCTTTCAACTTGCTTTGAAATTTTCTAAGCATCTCCCACCCAAGTTGGGTCACCATTAGCTTTCTCATGATCTGTCACAGTTAGCCAGCTGCTGCCCCTTTTATTTTTATTGCTAGAAAAGAATGGAGGAACTTCCATAATGTCTCTGGTGCCAAATTAGTGTTTTTAAAAGGAAATGATGGGAGCAATACGGGCTGGCTAGGATTTTTAAATTTCAGTAATTCAGAGTTTATTAAGCAGATTCAAATTGTTGCTTAAATGAATAGGAACTTACAGTGGCTTACATTCGTAAAGAAGTTTGAAAAAGAAGGGAAACAATAAAAATAAATTGCTACTTCCATTATTCCTGCCAAGCAACAATATTAAATAAATCATCACACCAAAGATGAGCGCTGCAATGAATTGTGCTGCGTGCCTAAAGTTAAGACACATCAATAATTCCATTTCCTAATAGTTATAGGCATCTGAAATTCATTCCCTGGGAATAAGAGACATACAGACCGAGAAAAATGTACTTTGATCGATGCGGGAAGAAAAAAAGGTGGCTGTGGTAGGCGGGATGTCAGCGACAGGAAGTGCTAGAAGGTGCACTACATTACCCAGAATTCTCCTTAGGAGGCGGGACAAGAATGAGTCGAAGGCTACTGTTGGAAGACAATAACAGAAGATCCTGAACCGTGGGCAAAGGTTGGAGAAGTCTGTCATCCCAAGGTAAGACCAGGCGTCGCTTGATACGATTTGCAGTCCTTTGATATTGGAAGTCGGATGGAGGCTCAGCTATGGCTCGACGCCACCCGGCCTTCGGCCTTGTTAGCATGACGTTTATTCTAGAAAGTTAGCGGAAGGACGTTTTACTGCAATCTGGCCTTATAACTGTCTTCTCCTGCTTGCCAGCGGACAAGTAGGGTCGGCAGTCTGGCAGAAGGGCGCCCCTTCCCCTTCAGCTGTGCATGATATTAATAGGGGAATAATGCTCCGTGGCACAATGGAAGGTAGTACTGTAAGCGGATTGCAAAACTGACTTGGAGAGGAAAACTTCGGAGCGTCCAGCTTGGTGAGGACAAGGGAGCGAGCTCCGCCTGCGATGCAAGCCGCCCTGGGAAACTGATTGGCTAGGCATTGTTGATGTTAATTATGTGAAATGAAGTTGTTGATGGTGTGGAGGAGTGGGGAATAATAGTTACGTTGCAGTTTTTGGTTTCAGTCAGGAGAGTGGGCAGGAAAAGGTAGAGCCGTGTTTCTCAATCTGGGCAACTTTTAAGATGCGTGGACTTCAACGCCCAGAATTCCCCAGCCAGCCATGCTATTGAAGTTGCTGGCTGCCTGCTGGCTGGGGAATTCTGGGCGTTGAAGTCCACGCATCTTAAAGTTGCCCAGATTGAGACTCACTGAGGTAGATGATATTGAGACCTGAAGACTGCTGATGGGCTGAAAAAAATAGAAGACCTTAAGAAAATCCTAAAGAGGGTTTGCAGAGAAACTCATGTACTTGTTCAGTGCCCGTGAGTAATTCGTCTGTAACCAACTTTTATAACCTCTTTTATGCTGTGGTGGCAACTCAAAGGTTGAATTGAACTTTCCTAAATAGCTTTCTTTCCCGTGCTTTTGGGTAATGAACTGAAGTTGCAAGTCCCGAATCAGAAACTGTACTAACTGTAAAGCTGTAGGCACATGCTCACCTACCGGGAATTTTCATCTTTTAAAATCAAAATTCCAATAGATCGTCGTGTAAGCTGCACAACTGCAGTCTCCTATTTGCAATTTTAGAGAGAAAAGCCCCATAGATCTCAGTGGAGCTTGTAAACAAACCTGGATACGATCGGATTGAGCAACTTTAGTGTGGGGGTGGAGAGAGATTTTTTCATGTGCAGAGATTACAACTAGAGAGGGAAAAGGGAAGGTAGGTTTCTTTTTTCAAGAAATGCTCGGCTAAACACAATTCCATGCTCCTTGTTTCCTGCCGTAAGAAACGAAATAGCCCACGATTTCCTTCGATCTTCCCTTCCTCTGTTGTCTCCTTGGTGCTGCTTTTCCGCTGAAGCCTTCCAGGCAGGGACCTCTTCCTGCACACTTTTTAAGGTGTGGTAGGGGGTGAAGGATGCTCGATGCATCAGTCATAAATGGATAATCAGTGGGCGAGATTACGAGGTTGTGTGAGAAATCAGGGTTCAGTCTGAGCTCTTTTACGCAGGTCAGCACAGAAGTAAATCCCATTGGATTCAATGGCGCTTGCTCCTTATCCTGGCCTGGGCCAGGTTGCCCCGCCTCATTCTTGAACTCCCCTGTCCCCCCGCCAGCAGGAGCAGGGGTAGGAGTACCACGTTGCAGAAGGTAGGTATAGAGGATGGCGTCCCCCTTCCCTAGGAATAGGACGGGGTTGGCTTCTGCGTTGAGGGGTGGAGGGTTGCGCGCGCTCTGTTGCTTTCCCACGGCTGGGCAGCGGGGGAGACCAGCAGGGGCACGGGTTTTGGAGAGGGCTGGTCTGAAAGTTGGGGCGCCGCAATGTTGGCGAGAAGAGGCCAAACGGAGAACCGAGGGCGGTGCTGGGCAGGGGACGTGGGAAGCCGGCTAGGCTCAAGCGGGCTGCTCTTTCCCCGTTTTCCCCGTTTTCCCCGCGGCCTTCGCTTTCCCTTCCTCTTTGCCGGATGATCCCGAAATGCCTCGGCTGCAGGGCCCTCCGCCCGCAAGGAAGGAGGCGGCGGCGGCGCGATTCGGCTCGGCTGAAGCAGGAATCCGGCCATGGCCGAGACGGAGAGCGGCGGCGGCGGCTCGGTGCATGCGACTCGCTTCGAGGCGGCCGTGAAGGTGATCCAGAGTCTGCCCAAAAATGGTAAGTCGAAGGGAAGCGATGGCGAGAGGCCCGGGGCGAGCGGGGTAGCAAATCGCAAGTCGACGAGGGATCCGCTTTCTGCGGCTTTCTGCTGCACTAGCAGGTGGCAATACCGAGCCAGCCTTGTGTAGCACCGAAGCTAAGCAGGGCTGGGCCTGGTCAGGGCTTGGATGGGGGACTCCTTGCAAACCTCAAGGTGACGGGGAAGTGGAAGGCTACAGCAAACTACTTAGGTGGGATTGCCAAAGTGGTCACCAAGGGTCAAGACCAACTTGAGGATTTTTTATGTTAGATCTGGAGTGCCCAATGTAGACTGGGCATTCCAGATGGAAAATCCCCAGGCATCTCTCTTTGGACCTGTATTCATACAACTCTCTGGCCCACAAACCAGCCACGTTTTAGCCTAGTGTGTTATGTGAATCCAGCCAGTGTGGTTCATTTATGATTCCGCACATGCTGTGCAAATCCTATACATTCATTGGATTGCATTAACTTAGGGTTAAGGTTAGGGTTTTTTTACAGTGCTGGAAATTCATCCATTGGTGACAAATATTCTAGAGTTGGGGTTCCACTGATTTTGCACCACTGTGGTATAATTACTAAAATGTGTGTTTCCACGCTGAGTATAGACTTGAGCCTGGATCTCCCACATCCTAGCATGTATATATACATGTAATGTAGACTTTATGTTGAAAGTGGTTGGAACATAATCCTATAATAGCTTGTTCTGAAGTCACTTCAATGAAACTTCAAAAATAAGATGATATGCTGAAAGCAATAGCAGCCGTGTTGACCATAAAATAAAAGTCCTAAATTTGTACTGAAAATATATTTTTATTAGATCATCTGAAAGTTAGTTATGAAAAGTTAGCTTTCTGAAAACTCAGAAGCTTGCAATTAGCGTATGAGTTTTCAGGAAGTCTTTCATCAGGCAAAATGGTTAGAAATTCAGAAAAAAAGTTCATTGGGGAAGGAAAATGTGGCTGGTGCTCAAGCCATGGAGTGTTGGAGCATCTGGAGAATGTGCAATGGTTAAACCTGATGAGATCAGGTCTTCAGAATCCAAAATTGTCTTAATTTTGATAATTTCTTTGACAATTAAACAAATGATTTAGGTTTTGGTGAATTCTTTGTCTAGCCCCCATTTGTCCACACTAAGGGTAGGAATACATTGCTTGTTCCTTTCTCATTAGATTTTGTGTAGGTGATGGCTTATCAGTGTAACAATATATTTTCGAGTCTTTTTTTCCTTGCTTTTCTACTCAACCCTTTTATGAAATTGCTGGAACAGCAAAGGAATTCACATCACTAAACGTAATTTGTAGATTTTTTTTAAAAAGTCCTTTAAGAAACAATTGACAAAGTACAAAGTTTTGTTTCTGTTTCCTCAGCTTTGTTTATTAGTTACAAAGTGGGAAATGATTTCCTGTGCAATAGTCTAAACTTGACTTTAGCTGTAAAAATAATGCCTTTACTGTATTTCTATATTTCTTTACTTAGAAGAACCATCAATTTTTCCCTTGTGTTAATACTGTTTGGTTGGGTTTTCTTAAGTAAAACCATGTTTTGGAGTCAAAGGCTCCTTCTTCCATATGTATTTTTGTCAAATTGTTCTCACAAGTAAATTTTGGAACAATAAATGAAAAATGGAAAGTGTCATTATAAAGTATATCTGTTGTAAGCAAGATAAATGTGATAAACTACATTCCTAAGATATTGAGGACTTAATACCTTACAAAATAAATACAATAGATTTGGAACTGGTCTGAATAAGGGCAAACAACTTCAGATTTTTAAAATCTGTTTTAATGGTCCATTTAGCCATTAATTTGCATATGTTCAAAGCCCTCCTAGATAGGTCTGAGACAGTCATGCCTAAAGGGTAGAGACCTCCTCTTGGTTTTAGATTCAGCATTATTAGGGAAGTCATCAGGATAAGAGCATTCTGATTTATCATCAGTAGAGTAATTGTCACATTTTAGTGAATTTCCTTTGAATTTTCATGTTTTTTTGTGTATTACTAGAATACGGCTTTAACACATTTCCCCTGTGGATTCTGCTTCAAATCTAGTATAAGTATCAGCAGTCAATCCTTTTTTCTGTTTGTCTAGAGATGTTTTACTTTTTCTAACAAAAGAAACAACAAAACAGTGTAGATACCATTGCCTGAAAATTAAGATTGATTGTGTTCTTTTCTATTTGGTAGTGTCATCATTCGATCTCATCAGGGTATAAAGTCAAAATAAACAGGCAAGATAACTGAACTTTGAGTTGAAACCAGCGGGAACAAAGCCATTTTAAATCCTCATTAATGACTGCATACTCTCTTTATTTTGCCTTTCCAGTAACCTAGAAACAATGTGTTAAAGCAATTATGTTACTGTATTTTTCACTCTAAAAATATTTTTTCCTTAGGTTCTTTCCAGCCAACAAATGAAATGATGCTGAAGTTCTATAGCTTTTATAAGCAAGCAACTCAAGGACCCTGTAATAGTACAAGACCTGGATTTTGGGATCCTATTGGTAGATATAAATGGTAAATATGATACATCAAAAATGTTTTCAATATGAGTAGTTATGCCTTGTCCATGGCAGTTGTACATTTTTTCCCAGTATGGAAAGCATCTGGCTTGGTGATGCAGCATATCCTTTCCCCAAATTTAGTCCTTGCTATCTCCAGATGGTGCTGAAAACATATCTTAAATAATAAAAGTTGCTCTCGTTAGTTGTAGAGACTAAAAGCTGATGGACCAAATGATCTGCCTTGATACATTGGTGCTTCCTATGTCCTGATTAATACTACTTTTATATGGACAAAAACTTCACTAGAAAGAATGTGAATGTGTGTACTATTTGAAACAGAACTTGATCTCCTTTTTGCCTTTTTTTTTTAAACTGAGGATTGTTGGCTTTTCAGAAATTCAGGCTCCAAGTGCAAGGTGTGTAGATTCAAGGGAGGCAAGCACATACTTATATGTCTTATACATTACCCTGTCTAGCAATCTGCTTACTATTTCAGCGAAGTATATAACTATGGAAATATACAGTGTGATGCGAGAGACCCAAATTGAACTGTGATTCTGTACTGAAAATCTATGCAGTTCCTTAGGCAATAAATATACATTTATATTCACAGTCCTATATTAATTATGGAAGTTACTATTACATAATAGTGAAGCAGCCTAGTATTTTGAAGATGTTCTGCCTGTGACATTCATTATAGGGATGCATGGAGTGCGTTAGGCAACATGCCCAAAGAAGATGCTATGATTGCATATGTTGAAGAAATGAAAAAGGTAAGAGCTGTTTTATATATATAGACAAACATTCTGCAGTATTTTTATTTCTAGACTCTGTGGTCTTCCAACTTGATTAGTTTTTAACTACGTTTCAGAAGGAATTTCTGTGACTTACTTAATGGACTTTAATCTAGGCAGCCTATGCCTTCATATTGAGATCATTAGGAAAATCGCTGCCATGAAAAACAAGTGATCAGTCCTAGTGTAGAGTATTATGGAAGTTTATGGTAGACAAACAGCCTTTACTGGATTTCTGGAGGTGGAGCTAATTCACAGCAAAATAAGATGAAGTGTGTGACATTTTAGATTTGTGGCTGAAGATCTTCAGGTTTTTTGCTAGATGAAAATGAAGCATGCAAAAAACTAAAACATGTAAGACTCTCTACAATTTCCACTTTGGTGGAAACAGTGCAGAATTTCTGGTAGGTCTGATTCTGCTTTGAATAGAGAGATGCACTCTTTTCCATTTTTTGATACTGAATAAGAAAGTATCACTAAATTCTAAATATATACCCTTTTCAGTAGATATTAATATGTTGAAAGGGTGTGTGAATTCATGTGAATAGAAGTTTAGTTTACAAATCCTTAATAAATTTCTAGCTAAACCTGTTTTGTTTCGAAAGGTTGCCCAACATCAGAATGGCAAGTGTACGCAGAAAACTTGGAATGATAAGCTGCTATGTAATTCTGAGTAATTTAGTCAGGTTGTACGGGAGTTGTAAACAACTGTTAGTGAATTAGTGAATCTTGATATATTATTTAGCACCATCTTCAAAACAAAAACACCCTCTAATGTAAGAATGAAAATAAAAGGCAAGTCTTTGTGTGTTTTTGCTATGGCATGTGTATTGACATTTATGGTATCTCTGTATTAATGGTCACTAGAGTGTCTTTCAAGTAAGTAGGTTCTATGTTATAGAGTTACATAGTGAAAACTTGTTTTAATAGATTAACTAGGTGGAAAAGTCATGAGAGTTTGCTCTGTCAGTGAAAGACATTTTAAAAATGATGGCTGCGAAAACAAAGGATTGATGGGACAGCTATTAAAAGAGGGGGCCAAGTGGACCATTGTGTAAAACAGAAGAAGAAAGATAGTCAACCTATTTCTCTGTATAGGGATTGTTCTTGAAGCACAGCAAGTGCTGACATTCTTTGGTTGTAACTTCTAATTTTGTTCAATAAATTACTTACCTGAATTTTTTGGTTTCATGTGAGCTTCCCTAAATAGTTTGTTCCTAACTAAGGGTGCTTCAGCAAAGGATCGTTACCTTGTCGTGGTGCTGGAGCTTGAGCACCTCAATGATGCCATGAGCTAAACCGTGAAGGGCCACCCAAGACGGGAAGGTCATGACAGAGAGGTCAGACTAAATGCGATCCCTGGGGAAGGTAATGGCAACCCACCCCAGTATTCTTGCCGTGAAAACTAAATGGATCAGTACAACCAGAGAGATGTCGGTATACCATCGGAAGATGAGACCCCCAGGTCGGAAGATGGTCAAAATGCTACTGGGGAGGAACAGAGGATGAGTTCAACTAGCCCCAGATGTGATGACGCAGCTAGCTCAAAGCCGAAAGGATGGCTAGCGGCCAACGGTGCTGGTAGTGAATGGCGAATCCAATGTTCTAAGGATCAACACACCATTGGAACCTGGAATGTAGGATCTATGAGCCAGGGCAAATTGGATGTGGTTATTGGTGAGATGTCAAGATTAAAGATAGACATTTTGGGCGTCAGTGAACTGAAATGGACTGGAATGGGCCACTTCACATCAAATGACCACCAGATCTACTACTGTGGACAAGAGGACCACAGAAGAAATGGAGTAGCCTTCATAATTAATACTAAAGTGGCTAAAGTAGTGCTTGGATACAATCCAAAAAACGATAGAATGATCTCAATTCAAATTGAGGGCAAGCCATCTAACATCACAGTGATCCAAATATACGCCCCAACCACAAATGCTGAAGAGGCTGAAGTAGAGCAGTTCTATGAGGATCTGCAGCACCTACTGGACAACACGCCTAAAAGAGATGTTATTTTCATCATGGGAGACTGGAATGCTAAGGTGGGCAGTCAAATGACACCTGGAATTACAGGTAAGCATGGCCTGGGAGAACAAAACGAAGCAGGGCATAGATTGATAGAATTTTGCCAAGACAACTCACTCTGCATAACAAACACTCTCTTCCAACAACCTAAGAGACGGCTTTATACATGGACTTCACCAGATGGACAACACCGAAATCAGATTGACTACATCCTTTGCAGCCAAAGGTGGCAGACATCTATACAGTCGATGTCATGTTCCCCATTTCAATGTTCTGTTAACATCGTAACGTTTCACATGTCAAACCGTTTTCCGTGTATACCCGTCTTGCTTATGGCTGGGTTTTTCCATTCCTCCGCTCTGTTTTGTTTTGGAACTTTGGAATGTATGTTTGGGTTTGTGCTTCTGTTCAAGGTTACTTTCCCAGGCGCGTGTAACGGTTCCTAGCACCTGGGAGGGGGTGTGTGCTGACGGGTGCTTGGGGCGGGACTGGATTGAAGGCAAGGCTTTTAAGTTTGTATTTGGCGCGCTTTTGCTCATTCTCAGCTTTCTTTGTATTTGCATACTATTCCTTTAATAAATCAGTTATCTTTAAGCCCGAGCTTGTGAGACTGAGTATTTGGGATTAGGCAACCATTACAGTCGATAAAAACAAGACCTGGAATTGACTGTAGTTCAGATCACGAACTTCTTCTTGCACAATTTAGGATCAGACTAAAGAGATTAGGGAAGACCCACAGATCAGCTAGATATGAGCTCACTAATATTCCTAAGGAATATGCAGTGGAGGTGAAGAATAGATTTAAGGGACTGGACTTAGTAGATAGGGTCCCGGAAGAACTATGGACAGAAGTTCGCCACATTGTTCAGGAGGCGGCAACAAAATACATCCCAAAGAAAGAGAAAACCAAGAAGGCAAAATGGCTGTCTGCTGAGACACTAGAAGTAGCCCAAGAAAGAAGGAAAGCAAAAGCAACAGTGATAAGGGGAGATATGCCCAATTAAATGCAAAATTCCAGAGGTTAGCCAGAAGAGAGAAGGAATTATTTTTAAGCAAGCAATGCATGGAAGTGGAAGAAGACAATAGAATAGGAAGGACAAGAGACCTCTTCCAGAAAATAAGAAACATTGGAGGTAAATTCCAGGCAAAAATGGGTATGATCAAAAACAAAGATGGCAAGGACCTAACAGAAGAAGAAGAGATCAAGAAAAGGTGGCAAGAATATACAGAAGACCTGTATAGGAAGGATAACAATATCGGGGATAGCTTTGACAGTGTGGTCAGTGAGCTAGAGCCAGACATCCTGAAGAGTGAGGTTGAATGGGCCTTAAGAAGCATTGCTAACAACAAGGCAGCAGGAGACGACGGCATCCCAGCTGAACTGTTCAAACTCTTGCAAGATGATGCTGTCAAGGTAATGCATGCTATATGCCAGCAAATTTGGAAAACACAAGAATGGCCATCAGATTGGAAAAAATCAACTTATATCCCCATACCAAAAAAGGGAAACACTAAAGAATGTTCAAACTATCGAACAGTGGCACTCATTTCACATGCCAGTAAGGTAATGCTCAAGATCCTGCAAGGTAGACTTCAGCAATTCATGCAGCGAGAATTGCCAGATGTACAAGCTGGGTTTAGAAAAGGCAGAGGAACTAGGGACCAAATTGCCAATATCCGCTGAATATTGGAAAAAGCCAGGGAGTTTCAGAAAAACATCTATTTCTGTTTTATTGACTATTCTAAAGCCTTTGACTGTGTGGACCATAACAAATTGTGGCAAGTTCTTAGCAGTATGGGGATACCAAGTCATCTTGTCTGCCTCCTGAAGAATCTGTATAACGACCAAGTAGCAACAGTAAGAACAGACCACGGAACAACGGACTGGTTTAAGATTGGGAAAGGAGTACGGCAGGGCTGTATACTCTCACCCTACCTATTCAACTTGTACGCAGAACACATCATGGGGCAAGCTGGGCTTGAGGAATCCAAGGCTGGAGTTAAAATTGCTGAAAGAAACATTAACAATCTCAGATATGCAGATGATACCACTTCGATGGCTGAAAGCAAAGAGGAACTGAGGAGCCTTATGATGAAGGTGAAAGAAGAAAGTGCAAAAGCTGGCTTGCAGCTAAACCTCAAAAAAACCAAGATTATGGCAACCAGCTTGATTGATAACTGGCAAATAGAGGGAGAAAATGTAGAAGCAGTGAAAGACTTTGTATTCCTAGGTGCAAAGATTACTGCAGATGCTGACTGCAGTCAGGAAATCAGAAGACGCTTAATCCTTGGGAGAAGAGCAATGACAAATCTCAATAAAATAGTTAAGAGCAGAGACATCACACTGACAACAAAGGTCCGCATAGTTAAAGCAATGGTGTTCCCTGTAGTAACATATGGCTGCGAGAGCTGGACCATAAGGAAGGCTGAGAGAAGGAAGATCGATGCTTTTGAACTGTGGTGTTGGAGGAAAATTCTGAGAGTGCCTTGGACTGCAAGAAGATCAAAGCAGTCCATACTCCAGGAAATAAAGCCAGATTGCTCACTTGAGGGAATGATATTAAAGGCAAAACTGAAACACTTTGGCCACATAATGAGAAGACAGGACACCCTGGAGAAGATGCTGATGCTAGGGAGAGTGGAGGGCAAAAGGAAGAGGGGCCGACCAAGGGCAAGATGGATGGATGATATTCTAGAGGTGACGGACTCGTCCCTGGGGGAGCTGGGGGTGTTGACGACCGACAGGAAGCTCTGGCGTGGGCTGGTCCATGAAGTCACAAAGAGTCGGAAGCGACTAAACGAATAAACAAAAAAACTAAGAGTGAAGCCTGACAGAGATATCCATTATTCACAAGTGAAATTATTCACAAGTGAAAGCAAACGAGAGAGTACATTTCCATGTTATTTTTTGTCATTGGTATAAGGAGATCATTACACAAATAATCTAAATTGACATAATTGGTGCAATCTGTGTGGTTTGTATAATGTCCTTACACAAATGATGTAAACTACAGTAAAATCTATTGCATGCAAAGACCATGACATTGAGGTCCAATAAATTGAGGTTTTGCTGTAATTAAGACACTACTGTGTACTCTTTTAAGCATGAAATTAATCAAAAATATGCTTACATGTTAGAACTATAGGGAACATTTCCTCAAGTAAATAGTACATAGACTTGGTTAATGCAAATACTATATGATTAGCTACTTCAGTTTTGATAACTGTTGGCTATAATCCAAATCTATTTGAGGTTGCAGTTCAACCTATAGAGACTGTAGGATTATTCTTGTGGGACTGGTTCATGGCATTACAGTGATTGTCAAACTTACCACTGAAAGGTGTGTGGTTCATACATGTTTTGTGTTTCTCCAGATTCTTGAAACGATGCCAATGACAGACAAGGTTGAAGAACTGCTACATGTTTTAGGCCCATTTTACGAAATTGTAGAGGATAAAAGAAATAGAGGATCTGACCTAATTGCAGGTGGGAATACATAACAGCTACCTTATCTATTATCTTATCAGCTGTAAATTACATTATTTTACATTACGTTACATTTTAATGCTGTTTGTCTGGCTTGTACAACTAGTAATTTAAAAGAAAATTAAAGCTTTCTGTGGTAAGGCTTACATATAGGTGGTCCTCACTTAGCGACCACTTGTTCATTGACATTTCAAACTTACAGTGGTGCTGAACAAGTGGTACTTACGACCAGTCCTCAAACCTCTGGCCATCGCAGCATCCCCATGGTCATGTGATCACCATTTGTGACCTTTGCTGGCTTCCTACAAGCAAAGTCAAATAGTGACCATGTGCTGTCCTTGCTTAATGGCCCGTAGTGATTTGCTTAACAGTGGCAACTGGGAGTGCTGGAATTTCTGTCACTAAGCTGCTAGGTCACATGACATTGCGCTTTACGACCACATTGCTTAGCGACCAAAATTCCGGTCCCAATTGTCGTTGTTAACTGAGGACTACCTATATTTGTTTCAGAATAAATTCCACTGAACATCAGAACAGATGTATATAAGTACTGCTACCAGACTTGGGTTGCAAAATTCTGGAATTCCCCTAAATGGCAGCAAAAGGTTAGATCTGATCTTGATCTTCCACCTAGTTGTTGCCTGGATTTTTGCAGCCCTAGTATATAGGATTATAAATATTAGAAAAATGAGATATAATACTCCTATGAAAATGCATTTGTTTGTGTTGTCCTGACATAACTTCCATGGAAATGTGCTATAGGTCTGGCTTGCCTCAGCTAGTTCTTTTTTTTCATAATGTCTAAACAGGTATGCATCCATTACCGTAAATAACCCTTTTTTCCTTCAAGAAAATGTAATATTTGAAAAGGCACTTAAAATGAACTGAAATATACTGAGTTCGAGATTCTATTATTAAGAGCTAGTTACTTTCTGCCTATAGTGACAAAGAACATAATAGCAATCTTGGTATCATCCAAGGAAATTCTCCCTTCCGTGCCTCAGGTGAGTGGGATTTTACATAACATATTTAGCTTAGTTAAATATTCCATTTTCTGGGTTTGCAAAAGACATTGGATCACAAATCAAATAAACAAGCTGGGTTTGCGCAACTCACTAGGGCACAAAAAACAATAGGTTAAAACTTAACCAGATCAGTTAAAAACCAAGTTGATTGGTTAAGTTGTATGAATGGAGCCACTTTTTATGTTCAGGTTGTGAGTTTTACCCCCTCTCCCTTAAGTATGAACCTATCCCATTGAGGTTTTGAGGGGTGGGTCTGATTTAATGAGCAAAATGGGCACAGGGTGAGGATACCACCCTGCTTATATTTTATCCCCCTAAAATGTAGTCCCTGCTAGTTCTTTCACATCAGATGCCAATCCCCCTGGGATTAAAGAAAGGGAAAGATTTTCAGATGATAGTGTTGCATTTATATGCGTTACCTCATTAATTTTCACTGCAGGGAAGATGTCCAACTAGATTAGATTATGCCAATAAGCTCTTGAGATGTAGGAAAGTCTTCCACCCTCAGTGAAAGCTGTTGCCTAGTTAAAGGAGGCAGGTTGGGAAAATGTGTTGAAATTCAGAGGCTTAATTCTTACTGTCAGTAGAATGTCTAAAGTTAATTGCCATGTTGTTTTAAAAGGTTCTTAGCGAAAAACCAGTTATTCCAAAATATTTATATAGAGCAGAAGCATGAAATATGCATAATTAGAAGTCTTAATTAACCTCTTGAGAAAGGAGACGTTTGTGCAAATGTGTAATAAGAACAGTTGAAGGAATTACTTTTTTGAGGAAGGTAAGGGTTGTAGCAGGGGAGCAGGTGTGTGAAACCCAAACTCTCAGTAGCTGACCAAAATATTATTTTCAGGCACCTAAAAACACCAGACTCAAAAGGAGTGTGTAGCTTCCACACCCAGTGTTACAGGCCATGCCTGAACCCAGGGGAGGCTTGGAAGAAGCCCATGGGCAGAAAAGATGAGCAAATGTTGGCTTGATGCCTTTTTGAAGAGAAATGCCTTCTGGTTCAAGATTTGTATCAGGGAAATGTGGCATCTTTCTTGGGAACGGAAACAATATAATTTCTTAAATTGTATTCTAAAATGAAACAAGGCTTTTCAAAACACTTCTAAACAATGTGGAACATTCAGTGTAGCCAATTTTAACAGCAGTGAAGATACTGAAGATAAGGATAATTCATCTGGACTATGGCTGTGTGGTGCCCAACGCCAGACTTTAGTGGCATTGATGGAGAAGGAGAACATTATCACCTAGTTGAAATGTTTACTAAATAGTGAATTTTTGTAAGTCTTACAGATGTTTATGATGTCTGCTTGAATTAAATTACATATCACTGCAATTCAACTAATAGCACTATAATGCTAACGTGAAGTCAAAGGGACTTTGGTCTTGTTTACTTCTAACCACATTCTTCTCTTTTGCTCTGCCAAGCTACGCTGAGCAGCTTAGTAGAACATTTGCAAAGCAGCTGTTCAATAAAAAAACAGTAAAACAAAATTTGCATTAGCCAAAATAGCATTTTGGAGCATGATCATTACCTGTAAAAATCAGTATATACATCAAGAACCTGTTCCTTGAAAATAAATAGGCTTACTTAGCTTTTGAAAAAAATATCTGTAAGCTGCTCTTTTTCTGCTTATCAAACAAAAAAAAACTTTGCTATATCAAATGTTGTATATGGATGTCTGGTATGAAATTTAGCGCTTGCTACTGAATGTTAATAGAATATTTTGGAAAAACATGAATCTCAAATAATGCTGTTGTACATTTGGTCTACTCTAAATCCTCTTATGACTCCATAAGAGGGTGTCTATTTAGTTCCTCAGATATATTCAGCAGTAACCAAATTCTCATAGGGATACCTAGACTTTCCAACATGGAGAAAGTAAGCCGTGGTTTGGATATATGCATCTTTGCTTGAGAAGAAGTAACATTGTTACAAATACAATGGAAAGTCTTAGGGCATCTCAAAAAGGCTTAATTTATTTTAGTATAAACTTTAATGCTATCAGTTTTAGTGTGGTATACATTCCCATGGATGAGAATGCATTTCATCAGAGGCATGAAATATTATTCTATGGCTTCTGATGAAGTGAACTTTAATTCAGAAATACACATTAATGCCAAAATAAATTAATTCCTGTTTTTTGCCAGAAGAGTCCCTGGTTCTGCTGAAATATTGTTATTGCTTTAGAAAGCTGTACAGATAAAATCTTGTGTTTGCTACGGCAATGGCACTAATTGGGAGAAAGGTCAGTAAATGATGATACCCATGCATATGCGCTTTTCAGTAACCAGTTTAGCGCTGAGCCTAGATTAAGTTTTTCCCCCCTTCTCAAGCTTTATGGATAACCAGAGAGTCATCATCAAAGTTTGCAGAATGGACAATGACAGTTTAGGGAAAGATGTGGGGGCAGGTGGAACAATTATATTTATCAACTACATTTATATTACTGTTTATTGGTGTTATATACACTATGTGCTCTGATTTTGCTTCAAATTAAATTAGTTTTTCTGCAGTTATACAAAGTGGCAGCCTTTCAACGTCTACTTGTGAGAATGTAACCCATTTCCTCTCCCTCTTTTTAGCACATTAGGCAAGGATGTGAAATGCTGAGTTAATTATTTTATCAGGGGAGACCCTAAGGAAAAAACCTGAACAATTGTTGCCTATCACATCAAGGGTGATTTCAACAGATATGACTGTAAACATATTCAGAGTGGCTAATATATTTGGGAAGGCATGGCATGGATTGGTAACAATCACATTTCACCCTTTCTCTAGGAGCTCAAGGCAATATAACAATTTTTCCTCCCATATTTAAGGCATGAAAAGTGATCAGCTAATCTACCCCTTAATTATCCTGAAGTTCTTCATGGTTCTGAATAAAAAAATAGATGAGTAAAGCATGTTTAACAAGATCCAACATGTAACTTACACATGCATAGCAGATTTTCAAGTTACACTGCAAAGTTGAAAATCTGTCACTCTGTTAATGTCACCATGGCTTGTATAACAGCCCTCCACACATTTTATTAAAATCAGTAATGGAGATAAATCCTTCTGTATTGTAATGAATGGAGGAGGTAGAGAAGTATATATGATAATTCCACCCATATAGTCTAAGGTAGTCATTCAAAACAGATGTTTGAATTAAAAACAACAACAAGGCTTAATAGCTTTTCTATTTTCTTTTTTCTCAGATTATACATATTAGTATTTGTGTGAAACTAAAATGTTAGAAGGCAGCTTATTTACTGAGTTGTCTGCTGGTTTTGAAAGAAATGATAGTTATCAGCACACTAAATGCGTAAAAGTTAAAAACCTTTGTTTTAATATTGACAGGTATTATTGTGTTCCTGAATTTGCAGACACTAGCAGAACATCTTGAGTTGCTCATGCAGTGTAGATGTAATTAGCATACAAAATGTAATTAGTGTACAAAATGAATCATAACTTCCATTTTGCTTAAAGAGCGGAGTATTTTGTTTTATTTGGAAATGTGCCTTTTCACACGACAGCTGTAATTAGCGGTGGGAACATTCTAAGCCAGGGATGGCTGTCCGTAGCCTTTAAGCCAGAAGTACCCTCTGCTCCATTTGTGCAGTCCTCAAGATTATGCTACTGAAATTGGGGGGAGGGATTACTTTTTGCAGCATGTTTTCACAAGATAAGAATAAAAATGGAAAATTAAGACTCTGCTAGGCATAGCACTAGTGGATGGATGATATTCTAGAGGTGATGGACTTGTCCCTGGGAGAGCTGGGGGTGTTGACGACCGACAGGAAGCTCTGGCGTGGGGTGGTCCATGAAGTCACGAAGAGTCAGAAGTGACTAAATGAGTAAACAACAAGGCATAGCACAGCAATTTGATGTTAATTTAGGTGTTAACCTCCACAAAAACGACAAAGAAGGCCAAACAGTTCAGCCCCACCCTCTCCAATGACTCCTCTGCCAAGCTCCCTGCATTCCACAAAGTCTAAAAACTTTTTTAAAACAAAGTTCAGCCCCCACCATGAAAATGAGGGCTGGCTGCTCCTATACTAAGTCATGAGAAAGCATGATATCTGGACAGAATTGCTGTGCGCATGTGTACTAAGAATTTAACAGTAATTTTTACTTTGGGCTCTGTTAGCAAATCAATAGTGATAAACCCAACAACCCCCGTCTCCCAAAGTATCTTTGGGAGATACTAAAGTTTTAAGTCAGGAAAATGTTCTCTTACAGATGTTCTGAGCCCCAGAATATAGATTTGAAGATGAAGGAAGAGTGGCTTGAATTATTTCAAATGAATATTAGGTACCTAGGGAATTACTTAAGGGACGCGGTGGCGCTGCGGGTTAAACCGCTGAGCTGCCGATCGGAAGGTCGGCGGTTCGAAACCGCGTGGCGGGGTGAGCTCCCGTTGCTAGTCCCAGCTCCTGCTCACCTAGCAGTTCGAAAACATGCAAATGTGAGTAGATCAATAGGTACCGCTTCGGCGGGAAGGTAATGGCGTTCCGAGTCATCATGCTGGCCACATGACCCGGAAGTGTCTATGACAACGCCGGCTCCAAGGCTTAGAAACGGAGATGAGCACCGCCCCCTAGAGTCGGATTCGACTGGACTTTACGTCAAGGGAAACCTTTACCTTTACCTTTAGGGAATTACTTTACAACCTCAGTTTCTATGGTAAATACAATTTGTCTTGTTAGATCCTTGCAATGCTGTAACTTCTGTGCCAGCTGTGAATGGAAAATCAGAAAACAATGACAGTGGAGCAGAATCAGAGGAAGAACCACAGCAGGAAGAAATAACAGACGTCCCACAGATTGATAAAGGTACATATTTATTTCTGAATGGCATATACCTTTTCACAGGTAGCTTGGCGACTTTTGTTCTTGATGCTACTGCTTGAAACTGCAGAGAATTTTGGAAAACCATGTTGGGAAACCATTGTGTTCTCCTAACAATAATGAGAAAGTATGATACTTATTTCGATTAGATTTTCAATATTTTAAATTGTAGGGCCTGGTTACATGAGGGGCCGTCTGTCTCCCATAGTATCTGCCCAGCTGATCCAGACTGGCAGCATTGGTGCATTCTGAGTTCCTTCTGGGTTCAAGGACCCCGGAAGCTCATCCCAATGTGAAGTGAAGTATCTACCTATAATATATAATATTAAGAAGTAGTTCAGTATTAAAAAGAACCAGTTTGATTCTTTTACCCAGTGAAAATAAATCATGCTAATCTGTTTGATAATTCTCAGCCCTTAACTGCTGAAAGAGAGCCAGTTCGTTAAACGCTCCAGGCTAGAAACCAGGAGACAGTGAGTTCTAATCCCATTTTAGGCACAAAGCCATCTTGGTGATCTTGGGTCAGTCACACTCTCTTAGCCCTAGGAAGGAGGCAATGGCAAACCACTTCCAAAATCTTGCCAGAAAAATTGCAGAGATTTGTCCAGGCAGTCACCAGAAGCCAAGACTGAGTCAAAGGCACTCACCCACAAGTCCTGCTGTGCTGCCTGATCATGGCAGGGAGGGAGTGTTCCTGGGTGGGATGAGCACAGAACGCTGGGTGTGTATGCCAAGAATATATATTCTCAGCCTGGATGTCATGAGTAAGGATGGCGAGCAGGGGGCTCCCATCCAGACTGTTAAGCGCATGCGTAGCACTGAGGAATTGGGCAGCCATTCAAAGAGACACAGATCGGGACCGCCTTAACCTTTGGGTTTTATATGTCTGGGTTTTTCCCACGCTTCTTCAGTTTGTTAGGATTCCTGTTATGTACTAGCAATAAACATTAGAGACCAGTTCCTTGTCTCAGTGTGTTTCCTGGTTGTTAGGACATCAATCCTAACAAACTTCTCTGGTAGACTGCCCTGGGATCTCAAGACTACTGGCGGAGCTGCTGCTGCTGCTGCTGGCGCCGGTTGTGGGTTAATCGGAACTGGTTGTTGTAACTGCTGTAGCATGGCAGCTTGTAATGTGTTGATCTGGAGATCTACTTGCTGTTGATGTTGTTGCAATGCTGCTGCCAGTTGTTGGATGGCCTGCCGAATTTCCTGGTTTTCCGAAGACATTTTCCCAAATGTCTCTTCCTTTTTTTTTTTTTTGTTCCTCCCTCTTTCAGTGGGAGTAGGGAGTTTGTTAGGATTGGTGTCCTAACAGCCAGGAGCCACGCTGAGACAAGGAATAGGTCTCTAGTGTTTTATTACTGCTACATTAGACAGAAAATCCTAACAAACTGAAGAAGCGTGGGAAAGACCCAGACAGATAAACCCCAAAGGTTAAGGCGGGTCTGATCTGTGTCTCTTTGAATGGCTGCTTAACTCCTCAGTACTACGCATGAGTTTTCCCCCCTGGATAGAGGCCCCCTCCTGCTCACCATCAGTACTCATGACATGGAGTTTACTTAGGAAAGAATGTAACACCACTTTCGATGCAGTGACTTCAAGATAGGCCCGGTCAGGAAACAGACACCACAAGAACTACTAGCACTCTATTGTTGTAGGGTATAGTAAGAGAATCTTAAAAGCCTAGTAGTTTCCTCTTGTCCCATCGTATACCAAAGAGAATCAAAGTGGGATAATATTGAGCTTCTTTCTCACCCCCTCCTCCCTCTCAGGGCAAAGCTGGTATTTACATAACTGCTCCTCCTCCATTCTTCAAGGTTATCTCCATATTCCAGAATTCTAGCCACTAGGGCTAATGACCAGGATGGGGAAAGCGTGTGTACAGTATTATAGTGTAAATGTCATAAATTCTCATGGACCTTGGCAGAAATAAACCCTATACTGGAGCATATTCTAAACAAAATTTAAAGATAATTATAAAAGCCAAATATCAGGCTGCAGTCATAGTGGAACTTGCAGTAAATGTTGATTGTGTGAAAAGCAAACTTTTGTGTATTTTTAGTGGAAACAGCCATTTAGAAATGATTAGAGGTAATGATGCAGTGTAGCTTATCTAATTGGATATATAGCATTTAAAAACTTATTTCCCCGAATGTTATAAATAAAGAATTCAGAAAGCTACTCTGCCCCTTATTTATGAGTTAATTTCATTGCACACAGCAAAGCTGCTTTTCAAGTAAGCAGCTACAGAGTTGGGCTATGCAGCTTGAACATCAATAGGTTAGTTTCAGATTCTTTTTAAAAGGAAGGAAACTTACCAATAAAATTGAAAATATTTTAATGCTTGTATGTAAAGCCTGTAATCCTGTTGGGTACTTGGAATTAAGCTGCATTGAGTTACATAGACTTTACTCCCAGATAAGTGTGTACTGTAACCACTTCTTTTCTCATGGCAAGTAAAATTCCAGTTTTCCTATACAAAATGAAAATGTATAGACAGCAAGTGTGATTTAGTGATTAAGGTATCGGGGAGATCAGATTCAAGTCCACCTCAGCCGTGGAAGTTCAGGGCCAACTGTGGGTCATTCTCATTCTCTCTTAACTCAACCTTTAGAGTTCTTGTGGGAGAAATGGGAGTAGCTGCTGTGTATGTAGCTTTGAGCTTCTGAAAAAAAAGGTGGGATATATATCTAACAAATACATAAACAGATGATAGACTGATATTTTTTGAGAAACAAGCTTACTTTTCTAAATACTTTTACTGCCAGTGATCAGTTTGATTAATCTGTAAATATTTAGTTCATGAATATGTATTAGTGAACAATTGAAAACACATTTGTAAAAACTAGAGTATTTTATAATGAGGTTCTGTTTGAAAATTTGTCTACTTAGGACTTTCAGAAGCTGAAGATGTGAAACAAAATTCAACCCCTGATAAGGATTTAGATGGTGGTGGTATTAATGGCTGTTGCAATGTCATATCTCATGTTGACATGAGCAATGGCCTACATACGAAATCTGCTCTGAATGGCATCAATGCCGATGAAGAAATAAAGACAGGAGAGAAGTGCCTTGAGCTACCAGTCATATCTAACTGGGACTCTTTACATCAAGGTATGGGCTTCTTACGCTTTTGTTTTCCAAATTCACCTTAATGTTTGCCAGTGGGAATAATTTTTTTAGTAAAACATGTTGCTGTTGGTCCTATTTGGCTAGCTTGTCAAGCACATAGGAGAGCAAAATAATGGGTTGGTGCCCAGTTTAAATAATTAATTAATTTAAACAGCCTTCTGCATAATCTGTCATGGTGCCCATCACACCCATTTCCTTTGGCTGCTATCTGATTGTCCTACCTACTGATCATTTCTTTTCCTGCTTGAATGGGAAGATTTATACTCCCTGCTTACTACTGATCTTCTGTCCCCTTAAATAACAGAGCCCTTTAGCATCCAAAAGACAGCCAGCCTTTTGTTTCAGCTGATGAATACTGTTTTCTGCAAACATACTTATTTATAGATTTATAGATACACACCCCTGTGGTGGGGAAATACTGTAAACCCCTCTTTCATTCCTAACAATGCTTCAGGTGGCACTTAAATTCTTTGCGGTCTCAATGCTCTCAAAACTTACGGAAGAAAGGTACATATAAGAATGGGCTGGCATCCACATATAGAATGTTGTGCATGTGGTTTAGAGGGTAAAATAAATCTAAATTATGCCAAGTATATATCTGTAGACAGTGTTTCTCAATCTTAGCAACTTTAAGGTGTGTGGACTTCAACTCCCAGAATTCTCCAGCCAGCAAAGCAAAGCAAAGTTGCTAAGGTTGAGAAACACTGTCTGTAGAATATGAAATTGGGAGCATGGCTTCAGATAGGATAAAGATACCCTCGAATTGAGTGTGGCTCTTTGTGACTGCATGGACACAACCGTAATTTGTCTTGGCTTTGGAATAGTCTTTTTCAAGTTGTTGTTCAACTTCTCAATCTAGCATGCAGCCTGGGATTCCCTCCCATCCAAGTATTAACCAACCTGATCCTGCTTACACACCCAGACCAGATTGGCCAGATGCTGCCATTGGCTAAGATTGACCGAGCGTATCTCATAGATATATTTATGCATTTAGAAAATACAGAAATGTAAATATGCATAAGCCTGCATGTTCAAAGAAATAGGTTGGAGCAACATGATTAGGACCTGGATATTAAAAAGATGTGATTTCCCTTCATGCAGGAAGTGAAAAATCTTTGGGATATTAACTTTTCTAGCTATGATTTTGCATTAAATTCTGTGATTTTTAATGTACTTATATGCATATTATTTTTGTCCTAAGTGATTAGGATTAAGTTAACTTTATCACTGATAGATATATATAACAGTATAGTTATATTGTAAGCTGCCATTGCAAAGATTCAGTCTAGCTGCTCTTTAGCAAACCATTAAAATAAGCTTTTAAAAATTGCTAAGTTAAAAATGTAATTCTCAGTACGGTATGTTCAATTAGATAATTTTATTTTGATACTTAAGTACTAAGTTACTACTTTATTCTTGCTAAGTGTTTGGTCATGTATGCATAGGTCTAGATGAGGACGCTTCTGAAGTCTCTGGAATTCAGCTCTTGACAAGTGATTCAGATAGTGAAATATACTGTGATTCAATGGAGCAATTTGGACAAGAAGAGGTAGAGTCTGCTAACTTTTATACTGTAATGCAAAGATACTAAAGTGGTTTTAAGACTGTAGTTTTTTGAACAGAAACCATCTTATATTGCACACCTGGTGAAAGAATTCAGTTCAGAATCAGTTTCTATTATGGCTTGATTATACTTCTTTAAAATTCCGATTTCTAATAAGCTAGAGCAAACCTCTCCCAAGAGCCTGAATAGCGTTTGCATCTTCCTGAAGCTTAAAGTTTGATAAAAAGAATAATAGTTTACACCTATGCATCTTTGCATTTAACTTGAATTTAATTAAATGCAGAGTATGGGGGAGGCTGGTAATTAAGGTGACCTTATAATGAGAGAGAAAGTTTTTTTTTCCTGTGTTCTGGCAAATAATTCTCCATTTGAAAAGTTGTTCCTTTTGCTCTGGAATGAAATCCTTCAGTGGCTGCAATTTATATTTAAAAGCACGCCTAACTAAATGCAAAGCACATATAACATCATGCCTCATTTGACCATAAGGTGGCAAACAATTCACAAATAATATTGGATACTAGCTTTAGTATCAGTGCTTTCCTTCGTGGCTCATTTTTCTGGATTCACCATCTCGAGGATATTTTTGAATTTACATATAATCAACATACAAACCATATTTATATCCCATGCAATCAGGATTGGGAAAAATAATAAAACAAGCATAAAATGTAATTACGCTTTTAAAAATGTAAGAAAAAATGGAATGGATGCAATTTTATTGATTCAAGAAGAGAAAAATTGATCAGACAGGAAACCTTTCTGCTGTACAGAGAAGCACCATGAGAAGGGGAGCAGTAGGGGAAGTATGAGAGCAAATGGTATCTACACAGTCTACATAAAATCTTTCTCTCATTCTCATCAAGGAAGCTCAATGAACTCTGGCTTTATGTGGGTGCCATTTTTCCAGGTATCTGTTCCAAACAAAGGAAAGCATTTGCCCTGGATACAATTAGTTCTTGGAACTAATGCAACAGGCCTTGGGCCAGATCCAGCAGAATGATGTTCAGCTATGTAAGGTCCTATTTTTGGAGAAATGACTTGGCAGGAAAGTGTCTGTGAGAAGGATCTAGGAGTACTAGTGGATCACCAGTTGAACATCGGCAAGCAGCAAGCAGTATGATGTAATGGCACGATGGTTCAACCTAGCAGGGCACTGCTTATGTTCTTATGTTCTTACCTGCATTGCAAAGCTCTGTTTTAGAATTAAAGCCAGAACAGTTCACAGTGCCATCAGGCAGCAGAACAGTCCATCTAAAGTAGGAGTGGACTCCTTCTTGCTGGAGATTTTCAGATGGGAGATGTTTGGCTGTCTGTCATGGATGTTTTAATATGCTTCTGAGTAAAGTAGGAAGTTGGACTAAACAAACGAATAAGGTCCCTTCTAATTCATACCTTCGATGGCTTTAGTCCAGTCCTTAGTGTTTCTGTAAGTTATATATCATTCTATCTGGATTCAATCTACATTGTTCAGCCCACACGCTTCCCAGAGGAAGAACTTGTTATTCACACTGTAGGGTTTGTTTCTCTGTTCCCAACACTCCCCCTTTGGCAACTTTAATCTGTCTGGGGCAGAAACTCTCATTGTACTACTAGTACAGTAGTTTTCTAATGTAATTTTCTTCCTGCTGATTCTATAGGCAGCATCAGCTAGACGCAATTATGTAATCTGTACCAAGACTTTTCACAAACGCTATGATAAGGGAATACTGCCTTTTGCTTTTGTTAACTTACAGATCCTGGACATCAGTTCATCAACCAAAGGAATTTCCAGACATCCATTTGCTTTCTCAGAAGTAGATCATAATAATCTGTTAGAAACTTCTGGTTTTCTTGAACTTGGAAACCACAAAGTGGAAGGTATAAAGGAAGTTGCAGCTGAAGGAAAGGGTGAAGTCAAGTGTGGAGGTGAAGATGGCAAAGCAAATGATGGAGGCCCTCAAAAAGAGAAGAAAAGTGGTGAAAAGGTTGACCTGTATGGAATTCGAAGGGGAAGAGGTATTACTGGAATACTTACTTTGTTAGAACTCTTGCATAAATGAGGCATATTTAATGTCATTCTTATGTTCCTTATATAATAATGAATTTGTGGTCTCAGTGCATGGCTGATACATAAATTATATTTATACATAATACATATGAAGGCTGTGCACACTTTGAAAATGATTCAGAAATAGAGCTTTGGAACTCTCTACTATTCATCAAAGTAGCCCAATCTTTGTTAGGCTTCTGTGCAAGTCTGAAAAAAATGGGCCTGCTTTAAGAACGCTTTTAAAGCAGGGGCATCTTTTTTCATGTTCTCCCGGAAGCTTGGAAAAAGTTATGAAAAGCATAGAGGAGTCTGTCCTTGTACAAGGTCAACTGATACCTTTTTCAAAATATACGTAGCCCAAATTCATTTACCTTCCTTCTAAAAGTATTTTCCCCTTAATTTAGGACATAGGATGTACCCTTTAGGAGACGGTGCCCAAGGTGGACAGATGGGCAGCGGAGGAGACGGAGAACGATGGGGTTCAGACAGAGGACCACGGAGCACCCTCAGCGAACAGATTGCAGTCGTACTCATACGATTGCAAGAAGATATGCAGAACATTCTTCAGAGATTACATGCTCTTGAGACACTCACAACTTCACAGGTGAACTTACCTGGATTCGTATCCTAGGAAATTAATCTTTATTAAACTCTTAGAAGCTTTATTAGCTGGACTACTTAGTGGGGAAAATCTCTGCCTTTGAAGAACTCCATACCCCACCGATATCCACACATTCCAGTAAAAGAAAAATAGAGAGACAGAAGACATTTTTGAGTGACAGAGTGAGCTTTGCTATTCTAATTTCACTCTGGACTACAGTATCTAACCTACTGAATCAAACTGAACAATTTTACTTGTCCTAGAGTTTATTTTGTTACAGAAGTATCTGGAAGGTCAGACCAATTAGAAGTGGAAAGATGAAAGAACATTTCTGGGATGTAGTAGGGACAAAGAGAAGACAGTGAAGTACATGTAATGTCATGAGTAAGGATGGCGAGCAGGGGGCTCCCATCCAGACTATTAAGTGCATGCGTAGCACTGAGGAATTGGGCAGCCATTCAAAGAGACACAGATCGGGACCGCCTTAACCTTTGGGGTTTATATGTCTGGGTTTTTCCCACGCTTCTTCAGTTTGTTAGGATTCCTGTTACGTACTAGCAATAAAACATTAGATGTAAGGAGGGAAAAGATCTATTGTTTGAGCTAAATTCTTATATGCCATATTTTTTAATAAATGTGAGCAGCAGCTACATGTGAACAGATCCTAAAACTACACTGTAATATAATATAATATTAATCTGAAACATGCTTTTATTACTTTGTTCAATTTGGTTTGTATTTGTAGGCAACCCTACATTCAGATAATCAGCCTGATTCACCTGTCAAGGTATTTTATTTACTTCTTAATCTATAAATAAAGCAGTTCAGATCTTTATTGTGATTTTCTTGGACTGCAGAGGTTAGAATAGAAGGGTTTTTTTGCATCACAATATCTAAGAAACTATTCTAGAAAACATTTTAAATGCCAGTTTAACTATATTTTCCTGCCAAGATGAATGTGTTTATTATTTCACCTAATTACAAAGATTCTATGCAAATATTCAGACCAAAATGGCCAGCAAAAATAAATGAAACAACAGCATCATGTAAAGCTTTCTTATGCATATTAAGACGTAAATTTGTGTTGCTTCATTGGCAGCTATTGATAGGGAACTGTGCCCAGGATTTGAATCTTTAAATATTTCTGAATGTTCATGCACCTACAGAGAAGATATTCTAATTGTAGGTCAATTTCAATAATCCTATTCTATATTAGCTTGAGTGTAATTTTACTGTGTAGATATAATATTAAGAAATCTCTTATGAAATAACAGTGAAGTCAATAGGAGCACAGCATTAGATAAGCTTAGCCTGTGATAACATGTGAACCATGTATGGTTGCAAACATATACAGTAATCCTTAGAAAAAAAAAAATTTCAGCACAGGAATTTACAGCATTTTAAGACTACAGGCAGAATTGTTCCACAGGGTCACCTTGATGGAGGTGTTTTTAAATAGCTGATAGGCATCTTACTTACGGTTTTTGAGTTATTATGGGTGGTTTTGCCAGGGACATTTTAATATTTTATGTTGGAATTTTTATAGCAGATGCTGTTTTAATATTTATTGGAGATCATGAATTTTGTATACCATTTAGAAACCATCATGGTGGCCCTTTGAGATTTCTCCTGGTACTTTAGCCTTTGCTATTTTATGGCCCTTTGTTACCCAATGGCTGGTGCATATATATCTTCAGAGAAGAAGAAGGTAAGAATTATGTATCTGCAGTTATATATAAATTTATGTTTGAACCTTTAAGAACAATCTAGTTCTTACCCTGAGTCTTGGGAATGAAAACAGGAAATACTATCTCAGTGATAAGCATGTTTTGTATACAAAGGCTCTGACATCTAGGACTGGGGGAAATGCACTTTCACAAACCTTGAAAAATCACTGCCAGTCAATCATACAATGCTGCACTGGGATATATCAGGCACCACCTTGCTAAGATTGAATCTACCCATCTGGTACAAACATCTTGAGAGGACCTGCTGAGTCCCCCTCTGCAAGAAGTATATGGAGCATGGCCAGCCTTTTCCATAGTAGTCCCCATGCTTTGGAACTCACTTCCCATAGAGGTTCATGTAGCACCTTCCATCTTGGCATTTTGCAAAGCAGTTTAAACAACTTTATTCCATTGTGCTTTTAACCCTAGTGAAAAGTTTAAAAATCTCTTGAGTTTCATGATACTGTTTTTTTGTGTGTGTGCTTTGTTGGACACATCCAGAATATGGGGCAGGTCATAAAAATTATATCTAAATAACCTAAATGTACCTATAATATGCTAGTACATCCTATAGATCTAAGCTATCTGCAGATTTATAGGCTGTATCAGTGTTTCTCAACCTTGGCAACTTTAAGTAGTATGGACTTCAACTGCCAGAATTCCCCAGCCAGCATGACAAAATTTCCAGTCCATCCTCCATTACAGAGGAGCACAGGGTGACTATGGGCCAGTCTAGCTTGGTCATTCAGTCTAACCTACCTCACAGGGTTGTTCCAGGAAAGACTGGAGAAAAGACTGCTGGGTATGCCTTATGCTCCTGGAGGAAAGCTGTGTATAGATCCAACAACAAAAAAAAACCTATACAAGTTTGAACTGATTCTTAATTCAGCAATCTGTTTTCTCCAAATTTTGCTTTTGCTTTTGGTTGCTTTCAGCAATGTTGTCAGGTAAACCAATCAGTGGGGATAATCTTCAAGGACATTCTCTCCATAAATCCCAGGTTAGGGACAGGAGTATTTGCAGGGGTTGTGTAAAAGTAAAGTCAAGATGGTGGATGCAACTTCAGGATCAAAGCCCTGTCCTTTTCTGTGTGTGCATGTTTAAAAAGGGCAGAACTTCAGTTGCATGGCTGAGCCCACCATGTTGACTTTTTTGATGCCCTCTGCGGGTGTCCCCAGATAGAAAGGATAATCACAGTTGTTTGTGAGGGCACAGTGTCAGGACATGGGGTGCAGGTAATTTCCTTAGCAGTTAAAAAGCTCTGGTACAGTTGTCAGAAAACACTTTTTCTGAGCGTTAAAAGAAAATAATAGCTTTTCTTATCTGAATAGCACAGGATCTGCAGAGGGTTTCCAATGTAAGTAGGGCAGGAGCTGTATGACTTGGCCTCGCTTGCCAAACCTGATACACAACTTTCAACTGCACATTTTGAAGGCTTGGTATTGAGCAATGGAGCAATATGTTTTTTTTTCTGAATTCTTTTTCGCTGTTCATCTTACTATCTTTTCCACCCATCCAGGCGCTTCAGTAGCAGTGCCTAAGGGTGTCTGAAATAAGAGCTAAGTGTCAAAAGGATTTTTGTGATGTGTTACGGGGATCAGTTACTTAGAAGTGGAAAATAACAAATCCCTATCAGACCATTGTGTGCTGGCCTCTTTTCTGCTTTTGGCTCTGGCAGATGATAATCAGTAACAAAGCCCAAGGATTTTTCACAAGGGCGTAGAGATCTCATTTTACTGTATGAAGAAAAAGGGGCTTCTTACAGATACATATCTGAAATTGTATGATAATCAAAGAAGACACATGCCAGGGTGTTTTACACAATACAGAATTATCCAGTATCCATTAGTCCATTGTGGGGAGGGAAAAATTTAGATGCTGCGTTAGAATACATTAACTTGAATGTAGTTTCTTTGTTTGTGGCTATCAAACTTATCCAGTGATTGAGGCAAAGCAAAAGCTGCTATTTTATGACACTGAAAGAGGAGCACTTGTCAGATTGATTGGGAATTTAAAAGAGCAAATCCACCTTTTTAAAGATATCTTTTTCCCCATTCATATACTATTAAAAATAGTAATAGAAGCTTCCCAAATCAATATAGGTATAGAAGGAAGAATAAACTTGAACTCAAGAACTCTGTTAAATATTTAGGGGCTTCAGCAATAGAAATTGTGTTGCAAAGACACCTCTCGTTTTAGGATTAAAATATATAAATTGAACATTAAATATAGTATTTAATGTATTGGTTCTGTTCATACATTTTAAAGTACAGATGAGGAATAGTACCAATAGTACCAAATGTATAGCTCTGTTATTTACAAATAAAAGGGGAATTAAGGCTGCACTTGTACATGAATTTCCAGGAATAACCCCACTGGGGAAAAAAAATATTCCTGTCTTTTCCATAGAGAGAAGTGTGTGGGTTTGCACTGAAGTTGGTAATTTTTTTTCTCCTCTCTCTCTTCCAGAAAACAGAACTGAGGCTTCCATTCCTGATTTTACTTAAGAACTGCTAGGATGGGGAAATTTTGAAAGATGACATAATTAACACAAGAACTACAAACTCTGGAATGACTAATTTTTTTTTTCTTTTATATATTTTTTTCTTTTTGCACTACCTGAGATACTATACTTGAATGAGACATTTCTCCTGTACTTCCAGTAGAATAAATACAACTGTCCCACTGAGCAATCACATGAACTACAAATTAATTATTTAGACATGTACCTTCCTGATGAACAGTTTGTATAATATCTTAGTTCTCAGTTCCTGCTGAGAAAAAATTGTTCAGTCTTTAGGAAAAAGTTCCTTGAAAGCATGTACCCCCCGCCCCCACCCCCATGGCACTGTAACTTTAATATGATTTGTTTTATAATGTCAATTGGGCTTTTGGGTAGTATAGAAAACATGCAATGGATTGAGGAAACTACATCCCCAAGGGTCAAAGTAGCAGGATCGTTATGATTGCACTGAATAGTAATGAGAAGTCTAATTTCTAACTGTTGCTATATGTGATAGCTTTTTAATAAATGTTTGAGGCTGTGGATTCTGATTGCACAGATGCCACCAAAACTATTTTTTAAAAACCACAAAACTATGCATAGCCATACATCTCAGTGTTAGAATACTCAACTGAGTCCCAAATGGCATGATAGATTCAAAATAGCTCATTGCAGAAAATGCTTAATAAAGAATGACAATAGCCCTGAAGATATTAAAATCAGTGGGGCTTCAGGGCATGTGAAATCCTTTTTTTTTTTTTTGCTGATTTTAATACAACTTACAAACATTTTTATTGACTAAAGAGGCAGTGGAATAGTTAAGTTTTGCAAAAGTACTGTCTTTATTCAAAAAATCCAATTTAGCTGGCTCATAATAGAAAGCTAATAGAAGGTCCTGCATTCTGAAAATTTGCTATGTCATGCGGTTCAGTGCTTGTGTAGAAATAGGCTTTGCGAATGGATGGGCTGTCTTGCCAGTGGAAAAGGGTATTACAGTGGAACTTGATCTGCCCATATCGAAAGCTATGCAAACAACATCCCTGCTGCTAGATTACTCCCACCCATTAATCAGGAACAGGCAACTGCTTGTACCCAACTTTGGAGGAAGGGCGTGTCAGAATGGATGAGGCTCTGACACTTGTGGGCAGGCTGGCTTTTATTTTTTAAAATTGTGATACGCCTTGTTAAGAGCTTAAAGGACTGCTTTCAATTATTTTCAACCTCAAAATGGAAGGTAGCTTTTAGCCATTGTGGTCAGAGGGGGCACTTCCCACCCTTGCTATGTACAATGCCTACAATAGGGATGTGAGAAAACCATGACGTGCCCAGGTGCTCTAAATTTGTAGCCAGGCGCCATCATCTTACTCAAAAACTAGGTGCTTTGTCCTCATGATTGCTCATCGGGATCAAAACATCCCCTGCAACTAGAGCTCTTTGGCCAGATAGTTCTTTGGGATTTTTAAAGCAGTAGAACTTTCAGCTACAGTTGTCCAGGACAGATGCAGATTTAGCATGTCTGAGTGTCAGCTTCTGAGGAAAGGGAAAGGCCTCAAGCCAGATAGCCCTTCCTGCAGGTGTATCTGCAGAGTATGGTCAGAAGAGTCAAGATGGCAGCCTTGTCACTGCAACTGAAGTTCTGCTAATTTTTAATATAAAACTAGGCAGAATTAGGGTCACACCACTGGCCAGTCTTTGGACCATACCTGCCTTCCTGCAACAGTTGATTACAACTTCAATCAGCCCGCACAGATGTGAGTATTCTATGAAGCCACAGCTGGCAGAGTGTTCCATAATGTTTGCATTTTGTTGATCCCAGAACATCACTTTTTACTGTGACAGTTAAGCAAAATGAGCTTTTCCCTTATTATATGCTTGCTTTCATCATCTGTCCCCCCCCCTCCACTTTAGGAATATCATTTTAACATTCTCATTTTACATTTCTGCCTACTGATCAAATCTAGGTTTGGATATAACAGCTGGTTAGTACCTTTCTAAATAAAATTAGAAAGATAGCTTTTCCATGGAAGAGGGAAAACAAACAATGAAGGCTAATATTTTTTTGGTTGTTTTTATGAAATTCAGCTGTTTTAAAATGTAGCTTAAAGTGATTACCTCTTGGTTGTTATGGTGAAAAAGAAAATGAACTGAATCTGACATGTTTCCAGATATGATGTTTTACACTGAAATTGATCAGACTGATGGGGAAACATTGAAAATCAACTTTATACCGGTTATGTATAAATATTGTAATTGCAGAAGTCAAACACTTCTGCCTTGTTATATAGAACATGATTTTAAAGTTAATTTTAAGCTAAATCATTTTAATCTATTGTAAAATAATATTTCAAATAAAGGACAATAGGAGTATATTGTCTGAAGATTTGTTAAAGGTCTTGTTTAATTGTAAGAGCCGGTTTGGTGTAGTGGTGAAGGCACCAGGCCAGAAACCGGGAGACTGTGAGTTCTAGTCCCACCTCAGGCACAAAGCCAGCTGGGTGACCTTTGGGCCAGTCCCTCTCTCTCAGCCCTAGGAAGGAGGCAAGGGCAAACCACTTCCGAAAAATCTTGCCAAGAAAACTGCAGTGACTTTGCAGGCAGTTGCCAGGAGTAAAAAACTGACAAAGGTACAAAGGCATGCAGACACACACACGCACACACAAAATAATAATTGTATACCAGCTTGTATCACAGGCTAGTTGGACACTTTCAAGGAAATGCCAGGATTCTCAGAATAATCATGAACTCTGACATCAGTCTTCACATACATACATAGTTTAAAGGGGCACCTCATCCACTAAATCCCAATAATCAATCTACTGACAATAGAAAAGCCCTGGTAGAGCTCCAGTATGAACCAAGACAGGAGGAAGGGGGAGAGAAAGCAGTTAAGTATGGCAGAAGCAAGATTCTGTCTCTCCCAAAAGTTGGTAGCTAAGAGAAGCATTTATTTCTGGAGGAACTACTAAATATTCCAGCAGTTAATCCGGATATCCATTCTTTAACATTCTTATCTTTAAAGAATTAGAGGAGGAACTCAGCAAAGCTGATTAATTCTACGGGCAATCAAATGAATGACTCCTTTTAGGCGCATGCCTGTTCATCAAATTTCATACGAGTCATTGTATCACACTATTTCAAATTAGCCAGGTCTATTTATATTACAAAAATCAATATTCTACCCATGAAATTTCCTAATCACTTATTCTATTGCTATGAACATTTGCTCTGACCTTTTTTGGCAGTGGAAGATACGAATTACCAATATTTTCTAGGTGTCCATAATGTTGCAAATACAATTGTTCTGCCTACAGGAAGTAGAATCAGACATAATAATCATAGGTAATTTATTGCCAGGAAACTACTTTGATACAGCAGCTAGTAGAGAACAGGGATAAATGTGACAGCTTTTAGTTATTTGAGAATATTTAAGAGTTGTCCATTAAATTTCAGTTGTGCAACCAGACTAAAGAAAAATATGGACTGAAACTCTGTTCCAAGTGGATCCCATAGTGTTAAAAGAATCTTGCTTCAGAACAGTTAAACTAATGCAGTAGCCTAAGCTGCTTAAGGCACTCTCTGGGAGGCATGGGAGAAAATCAAGAAATGTTTCAATATGGAGCTTATTTAAAGTGAAGTAAATTCTTATTTATAACAGTAGTACAACCTGAAACAATAAGTAATCTTCAGTGCTTAATTCAAAGGAGATTTAGAAACGGTGTATCTCAAATACATATTTTTATTTTCAATGTTTTAAATGCATAGTAATTGAAAGGTCCCCTGATCTTATCTGTTTCACTAAATTGCAATTACACTATGTTGATTTAGCATACACAATTATTCTTTTTTTCCCAGACCGAAATGCAAAAATGACCATTTTTCATTTTCAGTATTTAAAATGGCAACATAGTTTATCCAAAAACATAGCATTACAGTTAAACCTTAAGTTTTTCTTGCTTTGTTTTTGCCACAGTTTTCATAGATAAACTAGGAATGAAAACATATGACAATAAAATTAGAAACAACTGGGAATACTGACAGTTTAAACAGCAGGATAAGTAATATATAAATTATACCAAATGCCTGAAAAACACTCTTTCCTGTTTGGACTGCCCTGAAAATACAAAAGTTAAGTACAGCTTCAAAGTGACCTGAAATCAGTTTCAAATAGATTCTAATGTTGAGGAGTCATGCTATAATTACAGGCGCACTGGTGACTGCGTTGCTACACATTTAACTTTCCCCATTATAGCTGACAGTAATCATTTCCCCATATTTAGAAATAGCCATAGCAGCAGAAAAATAATTTTTGTTGAGTAGGAAAGTGTCATACTACTATTACGTTACATAATAATATTAATATAAAGTGCAGTATTAAGAGTAAAAATTTGGATCAGAAGCTATTTGGAATTAAACATTTCAATATAGCTTATACTGAAAAATACTGAGTTAAAAGCAGATCCTTTTTTAAAAATGAAATTGTTACAAAATAAGTGTTAGGGAGTTTTGTCAACATAAATGTGAAATCCTCTACACAACTTTTTTGTTGATACTACAGGCTGAATCCAGACACTGTTAGATGCTGAGCATTATTCCTCGCTTCAAAATAGGATGTATCTGTTTCATCATTTGGTTGAGGTATAAAGGGCATGGTCTGATTGTGCAGATTATCCCAATCCACACCGTGAAAGAGGGGATGAAGCTTCAGCTCTAGAATGAACATTTAAAGAATGCGTTAGATTTAATTCTGTGACTTTCTCATACTTTCTAAGGGTTTTGGGTTATGATTCTGGATGTTTCCATAATTAAGTCTGGATTAATTTCCTGAACTAAGGATCTGAACAATCTCCAGGCTAAAGTTTAAATTAAACACAATTCATAAGAATGTTTGCCAATTTTGCCCTGCACGTAAGATTTAAAATTATGCTTTAACAAATATAATCTCTTGTCAAATCAGTATGTCAGTCATTTTTACACTAACCTGGAAATTCCAGGAAGCAATTCTGCAACTTGTAAATTCCATAGGTAAATGTAGCAAAAAGTGTCTACATCCACCATAGTGAGAATTGCATGTGATGTCCCGAACTCAAGGAATAAATAAAAGACTGTCATCTGTGAACGGATTTTGTTTTGTTAGCCATAAAGTATTATGTTGAACTGGTTTATGACCATCTGTATCACTAAGCTTTCAAGATGGATGGTTTGGCTCTTCCTTCAGCGGGGTTTTTCCCCCAAACCTTCAAATGCTTATGAAGTTTTTCATGCCCCCCGCAGCCTCATGCAACTTAAAACTGTTGATATTTACTTAAATTATAAGCTTCTAAGCTACTGGGTGAAGAAGTAACCAACCCTTGAGTCCAGCTCGCTTGGCACTGTCAACAGTTAAAAGAATATCAATCGCATTCTGAGCATTATCTGACAACTTCTCTCCACCTTCAGGCCATGGGATATCTGGAAACACACAAAAATTAGTACCACAGTATTTATGTTAGATAAGGAATCTTTGGATATGGTTTTGATGAAAGCAATTATTACCCCTTTTAAGAATATTCTGGAATACTTGTTGTGGTGTTTCATCATTGAATGGTGGAATTCCAGTTAAAAACTCAAACAGGCAAACTCCAAGCGCCCACCAGTCTACAGCAGCACCTGAAATAAAAGCAGTTCAAATAAATTCACATGGTCCCAGGAGATGTGTTAAATCAAGTTGTACTTACAGGAAGGATAGAAATCAAGGAAGGTAACATTTAATAGCTACACATCCTAGACCAATGTTTCTCAACCTTGGCAACTTTAAGATGTATGGACTTCAACTCCCAGAATTCCCCAGCCAGCATGTTGAAGTCCATACATCTTAAAGTTATCAAGGTTGAGAAACACTGTCCTAGACAAACAGCAATTGCCTTCTTCCCTTGCACTATTCTTACGTTAATACTTACCTAAATGCTTCATGACAAAAGCACATTGACACAAGCCATATCCCATGTGACTTCCAGAGGCCAACTGCATAATGGAAAGCTAAACCAAGCATGCTGAATTTCTCAGGCTTTAAAGGGAAATCAGTTACTATATCTAGAGCCTCATATTGCAAAGATTAAGCTCAGAACTGAGGTTTCAATTTGTTTTTTAAATCATCTGATAACTGTGGAGATCCATGTAAAAAACATGTACATAAAACAGTCTCCAGTGAGAAGCTTGGATTCAATGGCAAGTTCTATTTAGGACTATGTCTAGTTAATGGCCCTACTCTGAGAGCTTTCAGGTCATGAAATTCAGCGCTGGTCAAACATATGCAATCAGAAGCAAAAGCAGGCAAAGCTACTGAGGCACCAAACCCATGATTAAGCAGCATGCATCCTCCAGCTGCTACATTACCAAAGCTCCAGACAGCCCATCTTGTTGGGAATGAAACATGCATTAGCTGTGCCAACTTATATGCAGTGCAGATACAGATATATCGTCCCTGTTGTTTCAGAGATAATAGTTCAGAGAAGTTGGATGCACTGGCCAATCACAGCTAAAATCCTTCAGTAAGTTCTTAAGTACTGAATCATTTGGTTCACTCATTGTGTCTGAGGATAATTTAAACCACTCACACGATCAAGAATGAGATATGTCTGAACCCTCATCCATTTTCACTTAAATAGCAGCCCCCCCAAATAACAAACAGCAAAAAGCCTCCTAAATCTTGAAAGCCTAGCCCTACAATTCAATTTAGTGTTTAGTTATCCAGTAATCACTTGAGGCATGTTGCAGAAGAACTTGAGTATCCCCCAGCATTAAAATGTCAATGAGTAATACACATTCTAAACAAGAAATACAGTTTTGTATCTGCTGTTGTAGGGCAGAAGTGACCAAATTTTCCTAGGCAAACGTTATGGATTAAAAGATGCAGTCAAAATCCACATTTCTACTGCATTTTAACCTTTGAGTGATAAACCTATACACTGCAATAAGAAAGAGATAAAATAAATTTGTGTGCTTCTCTTCTCCTTTGCAAATCACTGGAGAAAGTGAACTTTGGAATACAAGAGAAAGCAGTGTTTTCAGGTTGCAACACAGCATATTTTTAAAGGAGAACAGAAGAAAGGTCAACATTGCATATGTCCCCCTCCCCACCCAAAAAACACCACCACCCTGTAATGAAGGAATGTGGATTTTTCCGTACTGTATTAAGGATGTTAGCCTTTGTAAGACGCACTTTTATTTTTGTTGAACTAGACTAACAAAATGACCCCTCTGGAAATATAAACTAACTCATTCTATATACCTTTCAATATTTGTCTCGAACAATGTGAACTTTGTTTTGTGAAGTGCTATAAACAAACTTACCAGTGGTCTGAATTCCTGTATGTAAAAAAAAATTAAGTAAACATTTTGGTATATTTATCACATTTGGTATATTTATCACGTTGCATTCACTTATTAAAGGCTGATAATGCTGAATACCGAATTCACCACCAATTAGCAGTTTTTCAAAGAAAAATATTCTTCCTTAAGATATTCTTGGAATTTTATTTTAAACTAGTTGAGTACATAGTCTATTTATTCACACCCAGGCAGAACATAAGGGAGAGTTTTATATTTCTGAGAATCAAAGGAAAGTACTTCTGGACCACTTCAGGCTACAACTGGTGGGTTGTATGTTTGAATGTAACATCCCCCCCACCCCCCGATCTATACATATCAGTGAGATAGCTAAAACTATATCAGCTTCTCTGGCTTTTTTTTTTTTTTTTTACATATATGAAATATTTTTTACTCAAGGAAACTTCAATCCTATATTCATCATGAATTCTGAAGTGCTGCAAATTTAGGAACATCTAGCCAGTTAACATCAAAATTTGAAACCATGGTTTGATTCTTATTTGAACCATCTTGAATTAGAATAAATTAGTTTCAAACACTTCTATAAGAAACTGTTTTAAAAAAAAGCCTTTCCCAATCATTCAGTTGTTCAAACTGCAGCATAGATGGATACTAAATTTTTTAACCATTGCTTATGGAATGAACCACAATTAACTCTGTACATATCATTGGTTAATAAACAATACTTAATAAATCACAATAGTTGACTTCATATAAAAACTTGGTGTACTCTGTGAACTTGATTCCCAAGAAGGATTAAGCTATCTCTTCATTATAACAAGCAACTATTATGGGCCTTAAGAAGGTAGACCAGTGTTTTTCAACCTTGGCAACTTTAAGATCTGTGGACTTCATCACCCACAGTCCACATCCAGTCCCTCTTTTTTTTTGTCTGTAAGACTGAACTACCTTACTCTCAAATGATATACTAAATTTAAGTGAATTCTTGACAATGGTGATATTCTGGGTGGAAGGAAGAAAGGGTTTTTAAGATTAAATCCTGGATTCCATTAGGTTGATAATTAAGGATTTAAAAAAGTCAGAATCTATCGCAAGACTGAAAAATGTGAATGATGAACACATGTAATTATCCATAACCAGTCAAAATTAGTTTGTTTACCATGAGTCTTTGCAAAGAGAAGTTCAGGTGCTAAGTAATCTGGAGTTCCTAAAATGTGTTCTCCTTCTACTGGAGCAGCCCCTCTTCGGACACTTTTTGGGGTCCTGTAGGGTGTACCAACATTTCCCTGAGGAGTCTGATTCAAAAAATAAATACTACATCAGATATAAGTTCAGATATTCAGCATATATTTTGTTCCTTGATTCAAATGATGAGTGGCTTTTAAGGAGCCTAGTCACCTTATCAGCAATGAAGCATCTTATGCAATTCTAAAACACTCAGAATTATCTCAGACTAAAAGGGTTTTCTTGTATGCCTCTCTTGTGGCCCAAGTTTTAATAAGTAGGGACTATATTATTACTAAGGGATGTCACTGGAAAAGTTGGGCAGATTCTTGAGTCCTTTGGGGGAGGATTGGAGATTTTTTAAAAATGCAAATGAAATGTCTTAAACAATTATTCTGAACCAGATTGTTTTGGGCTGCCAAAAGTCAATGACCTAATTTTGGCAGCACAATTCTGGGGTTTTCATGGGTTGCATCAAACAGATGAGGGATCCATCGGTTGCCTATTTTGGTTCTGTGCCAAGACTTTTATAGATTCCATCAAAGTTTCACTTTAAACCGTAAATGACAACTGGCCATGAAATCCTTAATGCCACTCATGAGATGCACCCATCTGGAAAGTACAAGAAGTTTTGAGCCTTGAGCTATATGTTAACCATAAAACTAAAAGTAGCATTTACTTATTACTCAGGCTTCTATGCTGTTCCAATTCATTGACTCTCAGTGGATAAAAGAAAAATCTAAATTCAGTATTAAGGTTAAAATCATACAAACATTTAAACAAAAGAAATATTGCAGGATTTTTTTCAAAGGCTACAGTACATCAAGCATCCTGTTTTCCTCTAATCTGGCACCACAATCTCCTTAACTTTTAGTCAGCACAGCTAAGAGCTGTACAAGATGGGAATTCTGGGAGTTGTAATCCCAACACAGCTGAGGGTCCCAGACAGGAGAAGGCTGATATAAATGATGTGTTAAATCTTTCACTTTATTTTGAAATGATGTGTTTTAATAATGCCCTCTATGAATTAATTTTACATGCAATTCATGTAAATCCATTAAAAACCTGATGCTTCTATCTGCTGCCTTACATCCAGGTATAAACTCTGTGTTTTAAACAAATGAACTTAAGAAGGCTCAGCTACACTTCTTGCATGCTAACATCTTGTCTGTTCTGTTTTTTCAGGTGGCATTGAAGAAATGGAGAAATCTGAATAAGCTGAATTTTAGTTCCAGTAAAAACAAGATTTAAGTCGTGACTAATTTTCCCATTGACTTCAATGGAGAAGAAATTCAAGTAACTTAGTTTGGATCCCAGTTTACAGAAGCTTTTCTTCCAGATTTATTGAGATTAGTAAAGGTAAAGGTAAAGGTTTCCCTTGACGTAAAGTCCAGTCGTGTCCGACTCTAGGGGGCGGTGCTCATCTCCGTTTCTAAGCCTTGGAGCCGGCGTTGTCCCTAAGGACCCGTCCATGGTCATGTGGCCGGCATGACTCACGGAACGCCGTTACCTTCCCGCCGAAGCGGTACCAATTAATCTACTCACATTTGCATGTTTTCGAACTGCTTGGTGTGCAGGAGCTGGGACGAGCAACGGGAGCTCACCCCGCCGCGCGGTTTCGAACCGCCGACCTTCCGATCGGCAGCTCAGCGGTTTAACCCGCAGCGCCACCGCGTCCCTGTATTGAGATTACATCCTCAAAAATTTTGTGGGGTGTGCATACTAGGAATTGTGGGAGTTATAATCCCCAACTTCTGGATGGCACCATCTTAAGGAAGGTAACCCATCACATGAATGGGCTATAAAAATGCCAGAGATCTTGAAACTGAAAGAATATGCACAAGTATATGGCCAACTTTATGTAACATAATTTTCCATAAATTCACACATATTTGAATAGCAAAATGGGTGTGATACCAACATACAAACCATTTTCAGACTAATATTCATATTTTAAAAGAGTTAAATATGAAGCAGCCCAGGGTTTGTATTTCTGCTAAGAAAGGTCTATAATAATTTTTGATATAAGTTTATCTAAATAGAAGAGTCCTGTCACATTCTGCAACTCAGAGATCCAAGGCTTCCAGGGAAAATTCTTATAATGGTAAGTTTCCCTTGAAATGAAATTATAAATAATAGAATGTAAGAGTTGAAAGGGACCTTGAAGATCCATAAAAAACAGATCTAAGGTTGAGAGTTGCCCATCACTGGCCACATTTGCAAATTTCATGAAACTCCTGTCAACTGAGGGATTTCTACCATATATACCAGTGGGAGCTAAGCAACTCTTTATATGGAAGTGTCCTAAGATGCTGTATTGCACTGTTCAATATGCTCGTTGAATACCTACCTGATAAATCCTGTAGGTTGTCCCTTTTTGTGCAGGTGTAACAGTCATTGGATACGAACCACTGCAAGCAGAGATATCCATTCCTTCTACAGATATCATACTAATTTTTGAAGGCTCAGACATATTAGACATATTGATAGGACTGCTGTAACTTCGGAATGCAACAATATTTTTTGTAAGTGCCTTCAGCATTTCCATTGGTGAAGAATGAACATTGGTGTGCTTTTCTGTAATGTATTTCAAACTCTTATCTTGATTGTGATCCAGGGATCTGCTCTCCTGGACAGGAAGCATTGGTTCACCATTGGGGCAACAAGGTGATGTTGCTAACATAGCTTCTGGTTTTAGTTCTTCAAGGGGGACATCTTTAATGCTCCCATTTAAATCAAACATGTGTTTTTCTAAGTGGTTCTCTGCAGCAGAGACCTCTGGAAGGGATAAATCAGAGTCCATGCTCATGCTTGCTAAAGGCTTTTCATCATCAATGCATAAGAAACTGGAGTTCATGTGTTCCTTTTTCCCATCCTTTTCACAATCTGCATCTAGTTCATTCATAAGATTCTTAGCTATTAAAGGGGTCCCTGGTTTGTTCCCTTTGTTTTGTTCTGTACAACTGGAATCCTTTGCTTGATTTTCCTTTGCACAGGTCTCTTGCATGCACCCTTCAAGTTTTAAGCAACAGATTTCAGCTGTCAAACTTGTGCTTTGCTTTTTTGGGATCTCAATGATTTTACAGCCACGCTTATATTCGCCATTGTTTTTTTTCACAAGGATATGTTCTTGAGAAGGGCTAGTGTCAACTAATTCAAAGCATCTTTTGACACCAGTCTTCTGCAACACTGGTCTCTCTTTCTTTTCTTTCATGAGATTGTCCAAGCCCAGATGGGAGAAGTGACAGTTAGAAGGATTTGCTACCTCCTTGGATTGAGCAGAGTTGTCTGTACAAAGCTTTTCTTCCCATTTGTTGTATTCTGAAAGACATTTTCTGACTAAATCTTTCATATCACAAATTCTTTCAGAAATATCTGATGGGTCAAAAAGTTCACTCCTTCCATCATGCCGGTCTCCAGAGTCATTACTACTAATAGGGGAAATAGCAGATTCCAGCAACTTTTGCTTTAAGGCTTTAGTGTTGTTGACAAGCAGCGTATCAGTACACTCGCGTTTCTCCATTGCGTTCACTTGACTTGCAGCAGGGCAGAAGTCTTCTGCTTCCTGAAAACCAAGTAGTTCCAAACTAAACAGTCAAACATTACTCCAGTCCAACCCCAAAATAAAGTAATTACACACACTGGAATAACTAAAATTAAAACCAAATTAGAACGAAACAAAGGATGAAGAACTAATATGTAAATCTAAAAAGCATTAAAAGGTTTGGAATAGCACTTTTGCTGAAAGAGGCAAGTCTTTGTTTCCAAAGAACAGGCCTCTGGACATTCCAGATTCTAGGCAGCAGAATGTAGGGCCTGTCTGCCATATTTCAGATGGAAAGAGCCTCTAATTCTGATTGGAACTGAATGGAAAGAGAGTGTCCCTAATCACAACAGCTTCCTAGTGCAATTTCACATCCATGCACAAAACCATCTTTATGGTGGTTGATATAAATGCTTATTACTACTAACGCTAACTGATTTTATTGTAAACCACCCAGAGTCCCCCTCTCTTGGGGGAGATGGGCAGTAATGGAGGTTTAATAAATTAAAAAAATAAATAAACTCAATTTGTGTAACACTGAACTAAAAATAAAATAGTATATTTATAGATATACTCCTGGGAGTAAGATCTATGAGCCAGGGCAAATTGGATGTTTTTATTGGTGAGATGTCAAGATTAAAGATAGACATTTTGGGTGTCACTGAACCGAAATGGACTGGAATGGGCCACTTCACATCAGATGACCACCAGATCTACTACTGTGGACAAGAGGACCACAGAAGAAATGGAGTAGCCTTCATAATTAATAGTAAAGTGGCTAAAGCAGCACCTGGATACAATCCAAAAAACGACAGAATGATCTCAATTCAAATTCAGGACAAGCCATCTAACACCACAGTGATCCAAATATACGCCCCAACCACAGATGCTGCAGAAGCTGATCAGTACTATGAGGATCTGCAGCACCTACTGGACAATACGCCTAAAGGAGATGTTGTTCTCATCACAGGAGACTGGAATGCTAAGGTGGGCAGTCAGATGACACCTGGAATTACAGGTAAGCATGGCCCGGGAGAACAAAACGAAGCAGGACATCGGCTGATAGAATTTTGCCAAGACAACTCACTCTGCATAACAAACACTCTCTTCCAACAACCTAAGAGACGGCTTTATACATGGACTTCCCCAGATGGACAACACCGAAATCAGATTGACTACATCCTTTGCAGCCAAAGGTGGCGGACATCTATACAGTCAGTAAAAAAAAGACCCGGAGCTGACTGTAGTTCAGATCACAAACTTCTTCTTGCACAATTTAGGATCAGACTAAAGAGATTAGGGAAGACCCACAGATCAGCTAGATATGAGCTCACTAATATTCCTAAGGAATATGCAGTGGAGGTGAAGAACAGATTTAAGGGACTGGACTTAGTAGATAGGGTCCCGGAAGAACTATGGACAGAAGTTCGCCACATTGTTCAGGAGGCGGCAACAAAACACATCCCAAAGAAAGAGAAAACCAAGAAGGCAAAATGGCTGTCTGCTGAGACACTAGAAGTAGCCCAAGAAAGAAGGAAAGCAAAAGGCAACAGCAATAGGGGGAGATATGCCCAATTAAATGCAAAATTCCAGAGGTTAGCCAGAAGAGATAAGGAATTACTTTTAAACAAGCAATGCATGGAAGTGGAAGAAGACAATAGAATAGGAAGGACAAGAGACCTCTTCCATAAAATTAGAAACATTGGAGGTAAATTGCAGGCAAAAAAGGGTATGATCAAAAACAAAGATGGCAAGGACCTAACAGAAGAAGAGGTCAAGAAAAAGTGGCAAGAATATACAGAAGACCTGTATAGGAAGGATAACAATATCAGGGATAGCTTTGACAGTGTGGTCAGTGAGCTAGAGCCAGACATCCTGAAGAGTGAGGTGGAATGGGCCTTAAGAAGCATTGCTAACAACAAAGCAGCAGGAGACGACAGCATCCCAGCTGAACTGTTCAAAATCTTGCAAGATGATGCTGTCAAGGTAATGCATGCTATATGCCAGCAAATTTGGAAAACACAAGAATGGCCATCAGATTGGAAAAAATCAACTTATATCCCCATACCAAAAAAGGGGAACACTAAAGAATGTTCAAACTATCGAACAGTGGCACTCATTTCACATGCCAGTAAGGTAATGCTCAAGATCCTGCAAGGTAGACTTCAGCAATTCATGCAGCGAGAATTGCCAGATGTACAAGCTGGGTTTAGAAAAGGCAAAGGAACTAGGGACCATATTGCCAATATCCACTGGATAATGGAAAAAGCCAGGGAGTTTCAGAAAAACATCTATTTCTGTTTTATTGACTATCCTAAAGCCTTTGACTGTGTGGACCATAACAAATTGTGGCAAGTTCTTAGCAGTATGGGGATACCAAGTTATCTTGTCTGCCTCCTGAGGAATCTGTATAACAACCAAGTAGCAACAGTAAGAACAGACCACAGAACAATGGACTGGTTTAGGATTGGGAAAGGAGTACGACAGGGCTGTATACTCTCACCCTACCTATTCAACTTGTATGCAGAACACATCATGGGACAAGCTGGGCTTGAGGAATCCAAGGCTGGAGTTAAAATTGCTGGAAGAAGCATTAACAATCTCAGATATGCAGATGATACCACTTTGATGGCTGAAAGCAAAGAGGAACCGAGGAGCCTTATGATGAAGGTGAAAGAAGAAAGTGCAAAAGCTGGCTTGCAGCTAAACCTCAAAAAAAAGATTATGGCAACCAGCTTGATTGATAACTGGCAAATAGAGGGAGAAAATGTAGAGGCAGTGAAAGACTTTGTATTTCTAGGTGCAAAGATTACTGCAGATGCTGACTGCAGTCAGGAAATCAGAAGACGTTTAATCCTTGGTAGAATAACAATGACAAATCTCAATAAAATAGTTAAGAGCAGAGATATCACACTGACAACAAAGGTCCGCATAGTTAAAGCAATGGTATTCCCCGTAGTAACATATGGCTGCGAGAGCTGGACCATAAGGAAGGCTGAGAGAAGGAAGATCGATGCTTTTGAACTGTGGTGTTGGAGGAAAATTCTGAGAGTGCCTTGGGCTGCAAAAAGATCAAACCAGTCCATACTCCAGGAAATAAAGCCAGACTGCTCACTTGAGGGAATGATATTAAAGGCAAAACTGAAATACTTTGGCCACATGAGAAGACAGGACACCCTGGAGAAGATGATGATGCTAGGGAAAGTGGAAAGGAAAAGGAAGAGGGGCCAAGGGCAAGATAGATAGATGATATTCTAGAGGTGATGGACTCATCCCTGGGGGAGCTGGGGGTGGTGACGACCGACAGGAAGCTTTGGCGTGGGCTGGTCCATGAAGTCACGAAGAGTCGGAAGCAACTGAAGAAATAACACAACTACTGGGAGGCATACAACTTGGAAACTTACTTTAGTGATACATTTTTCCTTCCCTACCCCCAAAGTACTGTAGGATCAAGAGAATAGCTAATACTTGTTCTTATACTCAGATCCTGCTTATGTAGAGGACCTTGCTTCGCGTCCACATTTAGCTATTGAAACTCATTGGTTACTACGGGGCAGTCTCTATTTCTCACAAGCCACCCAATCATACAAGCCAGTTTATTTATTTACTGTATATATGAAATTATGAAATATGCCTCAATCTCCCATATTAATGGGAATAAAATTGGAGACCGGAATACTACGAATGATATCTTGAGTTCCTGGAAGAAAGATGATATAAATCTAACCAATAAATAAATAAATTTGAAGACACAATCACCATAAGCTTTAAGATCCAGATACTATTTGAAAATAGAGCATGTTTTGCTCGCCTTGGAGAATCTTGCTTCTATAGGCATGTTCTCTACTAACTGAGGAATTGTATTTTATGCATAGGAATGGAATGTATTGAGGGGACAAAACTGGCAGAAGATGGGTGTGTGAACCCAACATTGCTATCAATCACCTGAACCAACTTTTAGAAAATGTTTGTATCAGGATAGGAAGGAACTGCCTGACATTTGAAGAACCAAAAATATAGCCAACAAAACAACTAAAAGTTCTATCTCCACATCAGAATATGCTATCCATTCCCTGTAAGGCTACCCTACTTGGAAAAACAATTTTTAAAAGCCTTTGAAATGTTGTCCAATCCCAGCAGAGAATCGTTCAAGTCAAGAAGAAGCAAACACTCAGAAAAGAAGCAGTCCTAACCTGGATGTCCTTTTCCCACCTGGGGCTGCTGCAGCACTCAGATTCCATACTAGACAGCTGGGTCCGGGAATGGCTACTGGCACTGGATGTCCCATGCCTTCTTCTGGACTGAAGCAGAGTTGGCGTTAAACTCCTTACAGGCATTCCAGGCATAACAGCTGAAGAATCAAGGCCTTCAAAAGGAACAGGTCATTTTTGTCTTTTTAATAAAATGCTTACTTACAGCAAATGAAAGCATGAAGGCTTTTTCAACTGAGCCATAAAGCAAAACCACTTCAAATAAATAATATGTGTTTCTTTTAAATGAATAAATTAGACATTTCTCTCCTGCCTTCAAAATTCTTTCTAGTGCAACTTATCTTTTTATCTATTTTATTTTAAATTTGCTCAATTATAAGAATTTTCTGGCAGTTTAAAAAGCTACTAAAAGTACAAAAGGCAAGAAACAGTAAAATATAAGTTTACATTCATTTAGAAAGTGTATAGTACAAATAATAATAAACCACATAAACCACACCAACACAAATTTCTAACCTAAATTGTTGTGGATTCCATCTGAAGAAGGAGCACAACACTGAGGAGAAGAACCATGTCTATTGCAATTGTTGAGTGCCTGCTTTACAAGAAAGGGACCTTGGACAATGGAAAAGCAAAGATTTTTATAGAAGTTGAGGACTACAAGGATCTGATTGGCTGGCCTGTTTGGGAAGCTATGCAGCTCCTTGTCTGTGTACTGGGGTGAATTCTATCCCAGCGTGTGAAGTCTGGCCCTGGCAGATTGAGTGGAGGAAACAGATCAATGGTCCAACAGTCAAGAAGGCAGGCCCAGCAGGTGTTGCGGAGCGCTAAGAACACAAGATGCTTAGACATCCTGGCCATCCCCTGCAACAGGTGAGGTCTCCAGCCTTAATGGCTGTCTGTGCCACTGGATTACGGTCCCTTCTGCCAAGAGAGTGGGAGTGCCCCTGTACAACAGCTGCTCCACTTAACACTCCATCACGCACAGGTTTCTGTTGTGCAATTCATCTTCGTCTACAATGCATCTACAATTCATCTCAGTTCCAAACCTAATTCATTAAGCCCTGCAGCGATGGGAGAGTGGTGAAACAACAGGTGGAGATGACCACTGGCAGTTGTAGTCACAAACCTGTACGTGGGCGGCCTTCGGACCAGTGGTCATTCATCACGTTGCCAGGGGCAGCAGAGACATCCAGCAGCATCCAGGGTAACTGGGCAGCCTTTTTGGGATAGCACTGCCCACCCTCACATGAGGGAGAGGGTTAGAAAAAGTACCCTAAAGATTGCCTGCCCCACAACATCTGGCTAGCTAACTGCGGCTGGCAGATCATCTCCTTAGCAGTCAAATATCAAGAAAAACAAATCAAAGAAAACTCATCTTCGGAGCCTGGAACACCCTCACATTGCTGGATAGAGACAAGGTGTCAGGTCCTAAAAGACAAACAGCACTCATAACAGCCGAACTTCGCCGTTATAGCATTGACATCACTGCAGTCAGTGAGACCAGGCTTGCAGACAAAGGTTCATCACAGGAAGCAGCAAGTGGATATACGTTCTTTTGGAAAGGGAAACCACAGACTGACAGCAGGACTCACAGAGTAGGTTTTGCAAACAAACTGCTCTGCTGAAGAACATCTCTACTCTACCTACTGGAATAAATCAATGTATTATGAAGTTCTGCCTCCCTCTCAGCAAGTCCTGGTACATCATTGTCAGCATCTACACACCAACTCTCACGAGTCCAGACAAAGACCTGGACCAGATTATTCAAACAATCCCCACCAGGGACAAACTCATCATTCTGGGTGACTTCAGTGCTAGGGTGGGGACGGACAGCAACAACTGGGACCGAGTCCTTGGGAGGCATGGGGATTTGCAAACAAGTACGAAACAACCTAGATGCATTCCAAATCCAAACACTGGCAGTTACTTAATTATGTCACAGTATGTCAGCACAACCTTACAGACATCACCATCACCCAGGCCATGCAAGGTGCTGAGTGCTGGACAGATCACAGGCTGGTCTGGTTGGTCCTCAACCTGCACATACCCGTTTTACGCTGTAAGCAACCAATGTCATTCAACATTGGCAGACTGCAAGACCCAGGCCAAGTCCACCGTTTTCAAGATGTGCTTAATGAAAAACTCTCTGGCAATTTACTGCTTGTAGGAACCTGTTCTGAAAAGTGGTTGCAGTTTAAAGATGTCATCACACAGACTGCAACAACTGTACTCAGATTGAAAACCCGGGTGCATCAAGACTAGTTTGATGAAAACCATTTCAGCAGCCTCCCAGGCCAAGAACAAGGCCTATGCAGATCTGATGGCAGAATGAGCCATCATCTAAATATAGACGCAGTCCAACGTACAGGCAGAACTGCAAGAAATGCAGGACGAGTGGTGGCAGAGAAAGGATGAACAGGTGGAATGCTATGCAGACATGCATGCCGCCAGAGAGTTCTTCAGCGCTATAAAGTCAGTTCATGGTCCTTCTAAATCAAGAGACTCCCCCTTGCTGTCATCTGATGGGTTAAACATGATCAAAGACCAGGAGTGACTGAAAAATATTGGGCTGAACACTTTTTCAACCTACTTAATAGGCCATGCACAGTTGATCCTGATGTCTTACAGCAGATTACTCAGCTGCCAATCTTGGGTGCCCTGGACCTGCCTCCCTTTACTGATGAGATCAAGAAAGCAATCTTGCAGATGAGCTCAAATAAAGCAATAGGGCAGGATGGCATTCCTGCTGAACTCTACAAAAGATTAGACCCAAACGCCTTACAGGCATTCCAAGACATCTTGGAAGACTTCTGATTCACAGGGGAGATGCCTGACAACTTCTGTGATGCCCTCATCGTGGCTCCCTATAAAAATAAGGGAAGCAAATCACACTGTAGAAAATAAAGGGTTTTCTCACTGCTATCCATCACAGGTAAGATTTTTGCCCACATTCTCCTGAACAGACTTGTCACTGTCTCGGAAAGAACCTCCCAGAGGTGCAGCGTGGCTTTCGGCCAGAACAGAGTACAGCAGACATGGCATCTGCTATGAGACAAGTCCAGGAAAAGCTCATCGAGCAAAACAAACCTATTTATGCTATCTTCATTGACGTGACAAAGGCATTTGATGCTATAAATAGGGAGGCTCTCTGGACGATCTTGAAACGTTATGGATGCCCAAGGAAATTCTTGAAGTTGATTCAGCTACTCCATGACAGAATGACAGAACAGGTCCTTCACAATGGTGATACGTCAGCTTCATTTGCCATTTCCAATGGGGTGAAGCAGGGTTACATGCTAGCCCCAGTCCTGTTCAATCTGTTCTTCACTTACATGTTGTCACATGCTGTCCAGGATCTGAAGGAGGGAGTGTACATCAGGTACCGATTGGACGGCTCTCTTTGACCTTCACTGCTTGAATGCTGGGATGAATTGCCTCCATACAGTGATTCAAGAAACCCTCTTTGCTGATGACTGCGCACTCCTGGCACACAATGACAGTGATCTACACTTGATGCTGAACAAATTCTCAGATGCTGCTATGCTCTTCGGCCTATTAGCCTGAAAAAGACTGAAGTACTTTACCAGCCGTGCCAAATACCCCATAGAACCAAAAATTACTGTTGATGACACCCAGCTGACAAATATAAACAGCTTCAAATACCTGGGAAGTATCATCTCAACTGATGAATTTTTGGACAAAGAAACTGACTCCAGGATCAGCAAGGCCGGCCAGGCTGTGGGGTGGCTGCATACTAGAGTACTCAGTTAACACAATGTCTGTATCTCCACAAAGCTTAAAGTCTACAGAGCTGTGCTTATTCCTTCTCTCTTTGTCCTAACAGTCAGGAATCACGCTGAGACGAGGAGCAGGTCTCTAGTGTTTATTACTGCTACATAAGACCGAAAATCCTAACGAACTGAAGAAGCGTGGGAAAACCCAGACAGATAAACCGCAAAAGTTAAGGCAGGTCTGATCTGTGTCTCTTTGAATGGCTACTTAATTCCTCAGTACTACGCATGCGTTTTCCCCCCTGGATAGGGGCCCCCTCCTGCTAGCCATCAGTACTCATGACACTCTTATATGGATGTGAGTCCTGGACTCTATACCAACCACACACCAAACAATTGGAGAAATTTCACATGCACGCTCTCTACTCCATCCATGGCATTCATTGGCAAGACCATGTGTCCAACCTCAAGGTCTTGGATCGTGCGAAGTCCACCAGCACTGAGTCCCTAAATATCAGAGCCCAGATGCGTTGGGTGGGACATGTCATCAGAATGGATGAAGACCATATGCCTTGCCATTTGCTCTGTGGTGAACTGGAGGCTGGGAAGAGACCTTGAGGTCATCCATGAAAGCACTACAAAGATGCTGTGAAGGAAACTTACATCACTATGACATCCAACCAAGGGAACTAGAACCTGTGGCTGCTGACAGAAGCCACTGCCAACCCCTGTGCTATGAAGCCTCCACCAGCTTTGAAGACAGGCGCCACCAAACACCAATAGAAAACCGTGAGTGGTGTTACAGAATAACACCCATAGATATTACAATAATGGACTTCCAGTGCCCCCATTGTGCTAGACTCTGCACTTCCAGACTGGGACTGCAGAACCACCTCTGTGTCCACAGATGAACTGCAGTGTGTCTTTTTCGAAGGACTACCTATATAGAGGGATTATCTATATATAGGCTTTGTCTGGGAGCAGGGAGAGTCAATTTGGGACTGATGGGATTAGGCAAAGAGATGAACTGTGTTTTGACTCTGGTCATATCTAAAAGACAGGGGGGGAAATGTGCAGTCTCCATTTTGTTTGGTAGATTTATTTTTTCCACAACAATAACCATAAAGTAACATAGAATCATTCAGGAATTAACCTGAATTTAAAGCACTCAGATGTGAAATGGCATCAAGGTGAGCAATGGATATGCCTATTTTGGATAGGATTCCAACAGTGGGGCACCCACCCCAATGGCCCTTTCTACACAAACACAGTATCTTTAAAAGGGTAAGATCACAAAGATATAGGAAATTCTTCCAGTGAGATACTTACATGCTCTCAGAAGCTTATTTGGTGCCATAGAGTAATCTTTGTAGCTGACAGATAGGGGAGAAGCAATTCCTCGAGAGAGCTGAGACATATCTGCACAAACAGGGCTTGGACTGTGCACAGGCCCCTTCCCTTCAACTGGAGTATACTGTGAAAGTAAGAATTTTTTTTTTCAGTAGATACACATATCCAAATTTATCACAGACATGGCAGTTTATAATTTCTGAACCCAAACATATGCTTGGGTATCTGTATTTTTGCAGTAACTTGACAGATGATAGACAGACAAACTACACACACACAATCTCAAGCTTTTTCCCAATATAATGCCCTATGGATAAGTTAACACAACAACCAGAGTTCCACTAACCATGCTACTGAATGTTAGATATGTTAATGACAAGCTGTGGAAGGCTCTCTCAAGGCTCAGAAACCAACGTCAGCTAAAATGCTGGGATTTGTTAATTGTTCAAATGGTTAAAAACCTCATGTAATTTAGTAGAATTTCTTTGTATTCTCCCACCTAGTATCCTCACTGCTATTTTTGGGTCCTAGTCAGATTTTTCTATAGTCCCAGACTTAAGTATTTCATTATACAATCTCCAACAATATCAGCAGGGTGATCTTAATTCTTATACAGGTGATAAGTGTGTCAGCTAAAGTTTTACATTCATAAATTTTGATCTTTTGATTCATTTTATGTTGTGTATTTGTCCTCATAATGGTTTTATTGTGTTGTAAACAGTACTGTATGAAGCCTTGAGAAATTCATTTTATGGTAATCTCATAAGTTAAACGAAATGAATAAACACATTATTTTGAATACTTACAAAACCAAAAGAGCTGATAAGAGATAATACTTGTCCAGGAGTACGAGAATAGTCTTGCTTAGATTTAGACATCGATGGTGTAGTGAGAATATCTATCATATTTATTTCTGAAAAAAAGTACGATCATTAGTTTCTAAATTATAATTTAGTTTAATAAGTATTTGTAAAACATGCAACCAAAGAAAATAATTAATTTTCATTATTCTTGGGTTCTTTAAGGACTATGTGCAGACTTACTGTTTTAAACTGAAAATAACAGTATACAAATAACAGTATAATTGGGCATATCAATTAACACTAAATGTTAAAGAAGTATTTTGAAAGAACTGCCATACACAGATGCATAAATACATAGAGATGTGTAGGGCTCACCTCTGTTCAGAGTAACTCTGGACAGTCCAAAGTCAGTCAACTTAATGTGACCCTCATTAGATATCAGCATGTTGTCTGGTTTTAGGTCTCTAGTAATAAAAAGAAAATGAAATATTTATAAATAGTTTAGTGTAATGCACCTTCCCCACTTGATGATCACTCACTGTCCATTCTAGTACATTGAGGGGAGACTAGATTGGAGAATGATATAATCATTTAAAGACATTAATACTCTGCTCCCAAATAAATTTTATACAATATAATTATTATGCCTAGATATCTATGCTGGCTCAGAGTAATACATTAAATAAGTGGTTAAGTGGAAGTGAACCTTTCTACTAAGTACACATACAGAATACACAAATGCCCTTGCTGACCTTTCAGTTTTGGGCCAGCAATACTTCTATAGTTTATTACCAAAGCAATCAGAATAAATCCTCTTAAAATGCCTTGCTTCTTGTGTATGTGTGTACTCTATCCCTGCATTTCAGAGGAGGGCACTGATCTCAATTTTCTCCTCCTGAAATGGCATTCCAAATTACATAAGATAAAAGATGCTCCAAACCTTTTGTTTGAAGCAGATCCAAATCCATTAAACTTGAGTCTTAAAGCAGCAGGTCTGCCACAAAAGTAATTATAGGTGATGAGTCAAGTTCCAACCTTCTGAAGCTGTGAAAACTCCTCGACCTAACTGAAAATGTTCAATTTTAAATTGGATGGAATCCAGCAGTAGAACTGCATAGCATGATTTTACCTATGGATTATCCCATGCCTGTGAAGGTAATCAAGAGCCAGTGCTGCTTCAGAAATATACTTCACTGCCATTTCTTCATCAAAGTAACCATATATATGAAGAAGAGATTTAACATCTCCACCAATAAGATATTCCATTACCTGCCAATGAAAAACAACTTAGTAAAACTCACACACTAATTTAGCTAAGAGCAGAGATAGGCAATCTGGCCCACATGAGCTCTCCAATCTTTTGTATAACCCTAGAGCTCATTCCAATTGCCCTGCTAAACTCCAGAGGCAAAACACTGAGTATCATCAATGCTTTTTCTATCACATTAAGTGTTATTGATGTTTCAAGGTCTAAAACAGTTAAATAATCTTTAAAACCTTGCCACTCAAAAGCTGGGCAAAACCAGAAAAATCATAACTCTGTACACTTGTCTGAGACAGCCCTGTCTGCAGAGATGGCCTTGTCTACTGTGGATTATCCAACAGGAAACTGTGGCTTTAGGATACAATTTATTTCAGATTACCCCATTCAGTTCCCATCCATATGTATTGTGCCTTCAACAAATCTGACTTAGAATTATATGAATTAAAATCCAGTACTTCTGAAGGGCACCAATTGAGGGAAGAAAAGTGATATAGTTCATATACCAAACTCAGAAATGTTCATTTGTTTTCTGCATCTGAGAAATGTCTATAAAAGGCTAAGTTAGAACATGACACAGTGCAGGCAAAACCAGATATTCAGTACAAATACAGCTTTAAAATATTGGATCAAAATTGGAACTGAGGCTGATATTCAAACAAGAGGTGATATGGACATTGGACAGTACTATAAAAATAAATCATAGGTTGAAACAACAGTTAAGCTATACTTGAAAGAAATAAGGTTTTCTAAAACAGTCTGAAACATGCATTTTGGAATCTCTTAAGATACTGCAGGTAGGTTACTCACCAAGTAGACATTGTTGGCAGATTGAAGTGAATAGAATAAGTGTACTATGAAAGGACTTTTACTGAGAGCCAAGGCATCTCTCTCTGCCTGTACCTGATGGGCCATATTCTTATTGATCAGATCAGCCTTTTTCACCACCTGTAAAACAATTATGCAAATGGTAATATATGGATCATACTTCTCCACTGAAGAAAAATGCATTATAAAGTTACTTTTTCCCTATGCCTATGATTCACAAATGTTCAGTAAGGATCCTTGCAGAATATCCCATGCATTAAATACCAAATAAAACAAACTCTCATGATGCATGGCTTAATGTATTAATTGTACTGTAAATCACTTAGTCTGGACTTAAGCTTTTGTGTACACTTTCAATCACCACTAAAAAGTCAGAGTTGGATCTAAACCTAATTATAAAGTTACCTATATTTAAACCCAATCCATAGAACGATTAGGCATGTATATCATGGTTCATTTAGCTGCCACCGATTACCTTTTCTGATGCAATAATGAAGTTTGCTGGCTTGGTCTAGGCCAGCTAAATGCTTAAGGGACTTGATATTTTAGAAAGCAATTTGGAAGGATCAAGCATCTACAAAGGGGCATGAGATGACATGATTTTCAGGATAGAAGCACATAGGGGACAGATGCTTGACTCTTTAGCCACTGCCACTTTTCTCCCACAACTACCCTAGTCTTTAGGGTTCTCTATGCTACACAAAGTACCTAGAGATGGTCAGCGGTTGGTGGAAAAAAGCAATGCTGGAAAAGTGAAGGATCCATATTCCTGCTCGACATTTTTCTACTGTAAATTGTCCCCTCATGCCAAATGTTTTGCAACTTTCAATTCAGTTCCACTATCACATGTCTAACTTGGCATTGAAGCCTATGACCAACCAAAATGAAAGCGAGCGTTTGGGCTTCCATTTTTAACTGGTTTCCGCGGCAGTTGCTCGGAGGCTCCAGCGAGCCCCACCCGCGGGTGCCTCACCTTGACGGCATAGAGCTTTCCGCCTTTGCGACCCAGATAAACCTTCCCGAAAGCGCCCCGGCTGATGGGCTTAACGATGGTAAAATCCTCGATGGAGGGCGGCTGGGGTACGGTGATGCGCCTCCCGCACGAGGCGCCGCTCTCCTTCTCCCTTCTCAAACCATCTCGGGATGCGGAAATTTCCGCCATTACGAGCGCCGCAGCCACCGTCCTTTTCCTCCGGGGCCCCCCGGCGCGCAGCCCGAACCGCGGCCTCGCCCCGCGACAATTCAAAGCTAAGCCCCACCCCCTGCTTCCGCACGTCGCCCGTCACCCGAAAGGACGCACGACGTATTAGCCACCACGGCAACTCACAGGGGCCGGACTCATCCGCAACACTTCCGGTTTCCCCGCTCCTGCCGTGGGCTGGGCTGGGCTGGCCTGGGCGGGCGCTCTCCTAGCGACACCCTCTGGATCCGAAAGAAATCCACGCAACTGTGCCTGTTTGGGTTGGGTGTCGTTTTATCTTTGCCTCCAAAAGATGTTAGGAACAAGCGTGATCTGTCAAGCTGTATTATTACTATTATTCCTGAAATTAAGTATTTATTATTCCTCAAATTTATATCCAGCTTTCATCTATATTAGTGTTCGAGGACGTATAATCAGGAGTTCAAGGCGGCTTTCATAGCCCCGCAGGAACCCTGCGAGGGTTGGAGATTGTGGCGACACAAAGTCAGCTAGGGAGGCTTAATCTGAAAATGGGGCTCTCCAGAGCTAGTCCAGCACTAATCATCTCGCGAAGGTCGCCTTGATCATCCCAATTCCACACAGAGTGCTGTTCAACTGTAAGAGGACTGTTAGTTTGCCGGAGCGAAGGTGAAAAACCAGCACGTTATACTGCTTCCTCCGCAAACGCATTTTAAGCCGGTTTAAAATTAAAACAATCCATGAAGATAAAACCGCCTTCATTGCACACGGGTGGAACCTAAAAGCACCAGATCCTTCATTCACTAACACGGCCGCGGGCGAAGTGGAGCTATCAGGCGGCCAGGGAAGGGATAAAGGGGAGGCCAGAAAGAGAGAGAAGGGGCGGCCTAGTCACTTTTCATCCAGGCCCAAACAACCGCCCGCTTCAGCCTCGCTTGTCTCCGCCACAGAGAGCGCCTCCATTTTACTAACGCTTCCCTGTGATTTACCACATCGCGCCGACACGAGCTCAGTATCGGACCAAACCGGTGCCCGCGGCGACCAACCATTTAGCGACAGGCGGCGGGACGAGCCCAGCCCCAAACGTCTACTTCAAGCGCAGGGCCACCGGGAACCACCGGTTGCTAGGAGATGGGCGAGGTCACGGGGTCACCCGGAAGCACTCTGCCGAACAACCGTCAGCTGCCGGGCGGGGCTCAGCCCGGCCTGTTCCAGCCGCGAGAGGCGGCCATTTTCGGGAAGAGCGGATTACCCGCCGAGTCCCCTTCCCCACGAAGAACGAGGCCGGAGGGGCCGCAGAGGAGGAGGTGTCCTCGGGCTGAGTGCGACGTGTCGGGCCGCTTTTGTGGCGGGTGGCGATAAGGATGCTCTCCTTTTCCACCACGGTGCAGCCTCAGGTGAAGGCCTCCCTGGGAGCAATTGGAAGCCGCTATTGTTCTGCGTAGCTAGAGAACCGGGGGTGGCCGGGCGGAGAAGGGAAACGGGGTCCTGGAGGGATGATTTGGGGAGGGAGGCTCCGAAAGAGGGAGGACGGGAACGCGAGGCTTCCTTGGCAGGGCGTAGAGGAGAGGAGGGAAAGAACGTTTTTAAAAATATGCTGGATTTTGCTTTCACGGAAGCCAGCAGAAATCGATAAAAGCATGCGGACGGTAGCCCCTTCCCTGAAATTTAAAGCTATACTGCTGTTGAAGAGGGACGCCTTATTCAGCTATCCTTTAGTTATTTTCCGTTGAAACGGTTCCTACTTAATGGCTGTCTCTCGCTTTGTGAAGATAAGTTCTGTTCGTTAACTATGACGGCATATTTTTTTCTGAGCTTACTAATTGTGAACTTATTGTGGTGACTGAGTTGACAACGAATCTATGTCCAATTTCATGATGATATAGGCTCTTGCTTAACATTTTCACCCCAAACTCAAATGCCCAAACCAAACACTTGAGTTTTTCGGCATATTATGTAAATATAGAAGTATTAAGCTGTCTATGTGGGAATCAAGATCTTATTCTAGGCTCAGATGACATCTGGGGCAGTTTTGGCAAATCGCAGGATTAGGTTCATAGAAAGTAAATAATTAAATAGTGGACCTATGAGAAGATAATTCACTAGCTAAAACTTAATTTTTTCTGATCTTGTGTCTGATGGATGTGTTGGATTACAACTCCCATAATTCCTGCTCAACATGGCTAAGTATGGAATTTGTAGTCCAGTACATTTATCTAGTTAGAGAGGTTGCTTTGTATAGAACCAAAGCATTCTGAGGTTACAGGCTACCTGTTACCTTTATCTCAGTTGATGAGAGAATGAGATGATTTTTTAAACGAAATTACAAAAAGTTAGTCTCTTCATCTTTGTTGCATATCATGTATTAAACAAATATAAATTGACCAGCATGCTTCATTTGTAGTTACATTGTTTAAATATTTGTCTTATAAGGGTGACATTGGTTGGTAGTTATTGTAGCTGAGATAAAAATACCAACAACACATACTCTACATGATTTATCATTTTGGCCTAAGTATCAGTTTCAATCTCCATACTTAGATCCTAAACATTTTCAGTAAAACTCTTTTGTTTAGCTTTATGTAGCATTCTATTTCAAAAGTCTATTACAACATAAACTTTTCACATATCTGAAAACCAAATGAGGTGGAGTTAGCATTTATAGTGCTTAAATATCTGCTGTCAGTAGGTGTCAACTATATTAGTTATGTTGTCATATTGGATACGATACCAGCAGTACATATTTTGTTTGTTTTCGGATAGTTTTGCAGACATGGTAAATCAGTACATTATTATTGTCTGTACTTGTATAGCTAATACTATACATATTCCCAATTTCAGTTATTTAATTTGATTATGAGCATTTACAAGAAATACCTGTTTCACAAAATCAAAATAGTAAGGTTAGTTCAGGGGAAAGGATTACTTTGCTGGGTGGGAGGCATTTCTTATACACTGTATCATGCAGTAGTGAATTGATTGGTTCTAAAAAGTTTGTAAACACCTGCAAAATTAAACTAATTTTTTGTAGTTTTCAATCTTTGTTACTAAAAATTATATTTCTGTCTTATGACACTAATTCAGTGTTTAAAATATATTTTGGGATATACAGCAAGAACTGTTTATTGCATTAATGCAAAAAAAAAAAAACAGGCTTGTGCATTATGTCTGAAAGCTTAGGGTTCTTACAGTTATTTAAGACCTAAATTATATTACATGTGTCTTAACATGCCTTGTATTTTATACTAGGTTACAGTTTCTTTGAGTCACCTCATAAATGCATTTCATTCACCCAAAAGTTTAACTCCATCTTTCATCACAACATCTACCCAGTCTGTGCAGAAAGAAGCACCACCTGAACATGATGCGTTAACTACTGAAGTAAGAATCCTTGAATGGTGTAATTTATTTATGAACACCTTTATTTAATATAATTTATAGTTGCTTGGTATCATGAGGGAATTTAGAGACAATAAAACAATGTTATATATAAAAAGGCATTTATTTAAAGAAAAGGATATTCGTTAAGATAAATACATTCCTTTTCCTTAGAGTTAAGTAATCTTTTGCTTGCTGTTCACTCCTGTTACAGGAGTAATACAAAAATATCAGTAAGTGTATTTGAATTTTCTGTAATATGAAAATGTTAGAGAGACTTGGGTTGAGATCATGCTCCTCTGAGAAAATTTTTTATTGTATTGGATAGGACTGACTAGCTCTAAGAACACGTCCATAGGATTACAAAGTGAATTCCCAAAGAAATTAAAGATATCTTTGAGATTGTTTATTAATTTAGTAGCATACTCTGCAGGAGATAACTGGACTCTAGAAATTAACATGACTGTGAAAGAGCATCTGCTATTTAATTTACACTACCCATGTTTAAATATCCTAATTTCCTGATGTTTGTAATAGCATCAGACAGAATAGTTTTTAATGACATACAGTTGTTTTCATTTTTATTTCAGTAAATAACATTTACTACAATGTTATTTACTTTTTTGTTTGAAAAAAGAACTGCAAAGTTTAAATAATGGTACAATTTTTATAGATACTGAGCATTAACATACAGTTCAGAGAGATTAAACAAAAAACATAGCCTTTTATAAGCCTTGTATATAAACACATAAGAATCATGGTTCTCAGATTTTAAAAGTTAGATTTTATTTTTGAAGTAATCCAGTGTTTATCATAGTTTGAATGCTTTATTTATTATTTTTTACAGCCATTACTTAATCTACGAGACCTAGGACTGTCTGATTTGAAAATTAGCCAACTTGATGAACTAGTGAACAAGCTAATTCCTGGCTTTGGTGTAGAAAATAAAATATCCTCACATTGGCAAACATCATATATATCTGCGCAGTCTTTCTTTGAAAATAAATATGGTATGTGTTGGGATATTTTAACATATTTGGGCAGAAAAATAACTTCATGTGACCCTAAAGTGTATCACATCATACCCATGGACAATGCTTCTATAAAGTGCTTGTTATCTGCTTTATTTCTGTCCCTGTTTCATTCTAATGCCACTAGAAGTGCAAAATCCTCCAGAGTTTTACTTCTGGCTTTTGTTGTTCTTCAGCTAGGATTAGCCTATTCAGCTCTACCTGTTTACATAATACAGCTTGATTCTACTGGAGCTGATCATTATTACATTGGTCATGGTATCAAACATAGTTAACTATAGTTTGCAAAATTAATATGGAAAACTGTGGTTTTAAATAGACAAATGGCAGCATTTTATCTGCATATCATTGATACATTAATAATTCTTAGCCGTTTAGTCCATCTTATTTCTAGTGCTCTACTAATACTATTTTCCCTGCCTTTGTATTCTCTTGGGTCTGAAATATCCCTTATTTGTGTTTATTTGTAGCATTGGTATTCTGACTTCAACATGGATCTTAAGGTAGCATGTGTCATTTCCAGAGATTAAGCAGACCATATTTGTGTAGTATATTTTGTACCCTCAGAGCAATGTTGCTTCAGGTTAAATATTGGTCTGGGACCAAAGAGTCCTGTTCAGCACTGAAACCCTTTGGGTTACTTTGGCCTCATTGCCATCCCTTATCCCAAACTACTTGACAGTGTTGTTAGGATGAAATGTGTCTCCTTGAACTCTTAGAGAAAAGACAGGATTGAAATATTTAACAATGTAAATAAATAATTTCTAGTTTATTTGCCTATTCTATCCTACCTATGTACTGAGATCCAGTGTGATATCATAGTCAAAATTCTGGACTGACACCAGGGAGACTTAAGCCTTCTCTCAACCACTCTCAGCCTAATCTACCTCACAGGAATGTGGTGGGGAAACTGTGAGGATGGAGTACAGTATGCCAGTTTCAGCTCCTGAATGAAAGATGGAGTATAATTTAAATAAATGAATACTGTCTTTTGTAGTGAAAGAAGCTTCAGACTTCTCAAAATCATAATCAGTAAAGATGGAATGTTTTTAACAACAGGGAAATTGTAAAACATCATACATAGTGCTACTGGAATAATATATCACACTATAATTTATTCTTGTATTTGCAGCTGGGTAGCAAGATTATTGCTGGAATTTGCACGTACAAGTTACACTCAAGATGCCCTGCCCAGTTAAACTTAAAAATCTATATTCACTCCAGCTTCCATGTTTAGAGTTTGCAAAGTGCATATCCCTGTTTATATGGATTGCATGTAGGCAGTAATCACTTACCTGGTTACTAGAGTTGATGATGGGGGATAGAAGGTATGACCTTCGCTATACTACAAATTGCTAACATAAGTAAGTGAGCAGTAGCATTTGGAAAGCTATATTCAAAGCTATATTAGCACCAGATGTTGTGCTATTGTAATTGAATTAAAGAGTTTTTGCTTTTTGTGCTTCTACAGTTACTTAAGAGCCAGTTCCATTGATCTGTATAGGTAATTTTCACCATGTCTTCTCCTAGCTTTGGTCCTGCTTATAGTAGAAGTCGGCCCTGATGGTTTTACTCCAGTAATCCAAACCCTAGACAAGGAATAAGTAGCATGCATCATGTTTAACCTCATTCACTTCCCCTAGTTTTGAGAGGAAGGCAGTAATCTACACTTACTTATACAAATCTCTTGTTCTTTGCTCTCTTCCAGCTACCGCACCACAATTTTAACTGAGCATAAAATACAGCGAATTTTGGTTTTGTTTACATTATCCTTTGCAAAATAGATAATGAATTTGAATCTAAAACTTGTAACTATTGGAGTGTTATTTAATAGTAGTTTGAAGCTGAGTACCCTGGATATAAGTTTTTCAGAAGTCAAGGACTCCATAAATGGCTTAGTTTGCTTGCTTTATTTAAGGGAGGGCATTAGCACATTGTCTAACTTACCAAAGCAGTATCATATCAAAGTTGTTGTATCAATGTTTGTGTGTGTTTAATTTTCAAATATACAAGATCTAAAGCTACAAGATTTTATTTAGTTCCTGTAAATGCTAAATAAGCTTTTTGTTGTTTCCTAGGTTTTGCAGATACATTTAGTGTTTTACGTTCATCTTACATCTACAGACAGCATCCTAGTCCTCCCCAGGGTATATGTTCCGATCTTCAACATTGGCCAGGTAAGAAGTAAAAATGTCTCCTTTTATTTATTCATTAAATTTGTATCACTGCCCATCTCCCCCCAAAGGAGGGACTCTTTTGGAGTCTCCTTTTCCAAAGTAAGAGAAATATGGCTTGGATCCAGAGTCTCCATGAGCAGAACACATCTTCCACTGTATAAAGGAGCCCCCTAAAAGCTGTTTCAAAGAATAATATTCCACTGCATTTCACTCTGTAGAAGGAGAGCTAGTTCATAGTATACTACAGTATATAGAATGTTAAAAATCAGGTAGGGAATTATGGCCCTGTAGATATCACTGAATTACAACTCCCAGGTGTACCAGTGAGATGTCATTGGTGTTATATGCAATTCAGTAACTTTTGGAAAATCACAAATTCTCCATTACTGATATGGAAGATAATACTTCAGCCTTGAAGATATTTATAATATCTGATTACTCATGAGAATTTTCTTTAGAGTTAGTACAGTGTTCAGTGAGACTGATTTAAGGTGGCACTAGTAATGGCTGTTGAACCATCTCAGATTTCTCAATTACAATAGGCAGTGTTAATTTTTTTGCATTTAAGGCCAGGAACTGGCAAGTATACCCACTGTTTGTAGGCAAGTCTTAATTTTCTGTGAGTTTAAGCCTATAATTTGAATCATAATTTCTATAAAGCATGAAAGAAAACAATTTATATGTGGATGATTCTTAGCTAATAAGGAACTATATAGAATAAGCAAAAGTTTCAAAGAGCTATTCTAAAATACCTTAGGTTTAATAGAATAGGTTTTAATTATTACCAATCTGTGTTGTAATATTTTCTGTGCAGTGTAGATTTCAATGCACTTTCCTGAGAAGAGCTGTCATTGAACACCATGGGGCACAACACTGAATGATCTGTTTCACTCTAGAGAGTGGTTTGCAGTTCTCTTGTGGGATTTTGATTACTTAAATTAGAATCACAAATTACCCGTCCTTTTCTGCTTTGCAAATGCTAAGTGGTTGTCAGAGGGTGGGTAAGGATAGGAGCTGGCAAAGACACAGTGGGGCCAGAAGATCAACTAAAGCAGTGTTTTTTAACCCTGGGAACTCTAAGACATGTGGACTTTGACTCCCAGAATTCCCCAGCCAGCCATGCTGATATAATACCTCCCTTTTTGTATTCAGTTTTCATCCAGTCTCGAGGTTTTAAAACTCTGAAATCAAGAGCAAGACGGCTGCAGTCCACATCAGAACAATCAGCAGAAGCAGAAGATGCAGCTCCCTCATTTGTAAAGGTAATAATGAAAATATGCACATTATGATGAAGACTGAGTCTTGCACCTTCTCCGGTGTCTGCTACCATATAATGTCTCCATATGCATTGCAGATTAGAAACTAGCATAGTAGTCAAATGTCAGGCAGCTAAAGTTCCACAGAGGTAGAAATATTAGAAAGTGTTGAGAGCTTTATGCAACAAGATGGGTGTGCAAATAGGATTAGGTTAATTATATTTTTAAAGAATTAGCACAGGCAATGAAGGATTAAAGAAAATATGTAAAGAAGTGAATGTGCAAGAGAAATTCCTGTGAAATACTTGGATCAGACTTCACCGAACTGACATTTGCTAGATGTGTTAGACTTCTACTACCATAGTAACTCAGCCAGCATAGCTTATGAACAACAAATTAAATCATTAGACTTCATAATTAATATGTGACTTTAATTCAAGAGTTACCAACCTTTGCAGATTACAACACCATCATTTAATTTTAAGTTTTTTTTAAAGACCAAATTATCACAAGATTGGCACAGCTTGTAAGATTTTGGTATTCTTGTTTTAAAATCTTATAAAATATTAGCATTCTCACTTCAGATCTTGGGAGATTTTAGGTGACAATACTGACATCTTGGGAGATTTGTCTATTTAAAATCATTTTAAAATTTGGAGGTATCCCAAAGATAAGGTCTTGGGGTAGAGTAGGTAATAGAATGTCCATGAGAGCTTCATTACCAATCCATTCTCTGAATATATAAATTATTGCTGAATAATCTTTTTTCTTGCATAATTGTATATGAAAAGCAAGTTTCCTTAGTTGGTGGTTTTAAGTTGGTGGTTTTGTGTCAAGAATTAAAAAAGTGTTCGTGTGGGGAAGATACGTTAACTTAAAAGTTCAACAGGAGTTCTTGGGTTTAGAGCTGAGCTTTTAGAAAAAGTAAAACAAAATGCATCACTTCGTAATATCCAGTGTACAATCCATTGTTTGCTAAAATTAACCTATGTAAAAGTTTTTAAAAACAATTTAAAGTTTGGCTAATGGCATGAAGTCTCATATGACAGAAATATAATAACTATAGATACTTTTGGAGAAATTGTATTTTAACATGAGATTTGATCATTTAAAAAGTACTGTTTTTCCTGTTTTGTTTTTAGGGTCTTCTACTGAGAGAGAAAGTGTCTGAGATTGAAAGTTTAGACAAACTGATGAAAAGGAAAAACATACCTGAAGCTCATCAAGATGCTTTTAAAACTGGGTTTGCAGAGGGCTTTTTGAAATCACAGGCACTTGCACAGCGTACAATTGGTCAGTTGATTTGGTTTTTAAAGCAGATTTTATAATCATTTATAATTTCCTTTTAATATTGGGAGAATATATTTTAAAAATAGAGTAAAATTAACTCCTTTATGCCCTCCCTGTCTAGTGATAGGTGGGTACCTCCTACATCTCCCCTCAACTTCTTCATCACATGTTAAGATGATCAGTTGGTTTTGTTTGTATCGCTATCCGAAAAGAACCAATTCAGTTGGTCCACCCCAGATACTGGGTGACTCCTGTGAGATTTCAGTGGGAACCTGGGGTTGTCCCTGAAACACTCATGGACAATTTGACCAAGGCATTAGTTGTTGCTTGGAACGCAGGCAGTGGCAGCCTTGGATTGCATTGTCGCTATGTGGACTCTCTGTCAACGTGGATCCCGTAGAGCAGTGTTTCTCAACCTTGGGAACTTTAAGATGTGTGGACTTCAACTCCCAGAATTCTCCAGCCAGCATGGCTGGCTGGAGAATTCTGGGAGTTGAAGTCCACACATCTTAAAGTTCCCAAGGTTGAGAAACGCTGCCGTAGAGCCTGCTGGTTTTCAGAGGAGCTTGAGGAAATGAAGCCGCATAAGAGGTGCCTAGTGCATCACTGGAGGAAGACGAAGAGTGAGTCCAACCACAAGTAAGAGTTTGCGTGAAGGATTACCTTGTGGTGATAACTGAGGGAAAATATTTATTCTTTGCATTAGTGCATAGCTGACTGATGACTCTTTCCTGGGTGACTCAATCCCTCCTGGGTAAGGAGGGACTGGGGAAACCCCCATAGCATTGTTGTGAAGACTCTTTTAGGCATTTGTCAAATAAAGTTGCTTGGATTCCCTCAGGGCTAGACTAATGGAACTGACTGAGGCACAGCATTGCTTGGTTATCTGGGGGTAGTTTGAGCCTGTTAGTCTTTAGGAAGTAGACAGGGTCCTTGGGAAGTGGAGTCCTGCCACCTGTCTTTTAAAGCCAGGTCTTTCCCAGCTGGCCTCCCTGCAAATGACTCCCTGCAGTAGGATCCAAGTGTTGGTGAACACTTCTTTTGGGGATGGAATAGGTAGTAGGATCTCATCAGATCTGGCAGAGTTCGCATGCTCTGGGTCACATCTGTGAAACAGTATCACTTGGTAGGACCCAGGAGGCATGCCTTCTCTGTCACGATGCCTGTCCTATGGAAGAGCCTCCCTCCTAAATTTCAGATGGCCCTGATTCTGGGGACATTCTGGAAGGCCTTGAAGACTGGCTTTTCACTCAAGTGCTGAGAGCCTGTTTTCTTTTTATGCTGTCAGAGATTCCGTAAGGCGTCTCAGCTGTTTATTTTAAATTGATTGTTGTTTATGGTATTTTATGTTGTGCTTATTTTAGTTTTTGTCAGCTGCACATTTATTTGGTTAACATGGGCACCATATCAGTTGGCTAAATAAATATTCTTTTTTCCTTTCAGATTCCTTAAGACGAACCCGATTATTTGTCTTTCTAGCGGTGTTGTTTGGCATTTATACTGTGTTAAAAAGCCAGTTTTTACCTAAAGGCTCGTTTTCTGATGCTGGTTTGTTAACTTTTCATTCTTCTAAATTTTTAATTTATTGTTATTTACTATTTTATTACGCCATGCTAAACTTAAATTTAAAAGTTGTTATTCCATGTCTGATTTTCAAAGAGTATATTTAAGTAGAGGACGGGGTTGCCAGAAATATAGTGGATAGAGACAAAGAGAAAGAGATTATTCTCCCATGAATAACTTACATAGAGCACAGCCTGCATACTCTTCAGATCAGATAAATAATTTTAGTAGCTTTAACAGTAATGCCTCCTTTGTTTTCCAGTACTTATATACTGTGGTATCAACAACTTCAGTACTTATATACTGTGGTATCAACAACTTCAGTACTTATATACTGTGGTATCAACAACTTCAGTACTTATATACTGACAGTATCAGAGTCATTAATTTTAATGACATAGTTGTATCTTCTTGAAGCTTTGGGAAGTCTTTGATCAGTATTTTAATTACAGAAAGTTTGAAGGTGGTAGTATTGTGGAAATCAGATGTCTGGATGATATGAGTCCAACATTTGATATATGTGGGAAAGCTTTTAATTGGGTAAACAGCTGCTAATGGTTTGTGTAGTTACTGAGACAAGCATTGCCCAAACTAAGTAGGTAGATATATATGCTCACTTTTGGATGTCCCTGCATGTAACAAATGCAGGGAAAGTATACTTTTTAAAGAATATCATGTAGTTCTACATTATTGTGTTATTGCTAGGGATGAAAATATTTATGTATTTATTTAGATTTAGGTTTAGGTTTATATGGCTGCCTACCTCTAGGTAGCTAACATAGCTTTAAAACACCAATGCATTAACAAATAACAGCAATAACAAGACATACATATTGTAACAAAAATAAGGGGAATGGCAAAAAGGTATTTGACTAAATAAATTCCTTTGCTTGCAGTACGTTTTCGAGCAAGTTCTGGGCTTGATGCAGCAGTGGATCCTATCCAGATGAAAAATATCACCTTTGAACATGTGAAAGGCGTAAGTTCAAATGTTGGATGTCTCCCGATTGTGCAGTAGAATTGAAGCAATCAAATAAGACATGAACATCCTGATGAACCTAAAAGGGCAGGGGTTGATTTGCTTAAAGAAATACGTCACTGGGACGAGAAAAGGGAGGTGAATGGATTATATTGTGGATGAGGGAAAAATCTAGTATTTTTACTAAAAAAAATAAGGTCCTCTGGGTATGAGTAACAGCTCTGAAATGGCAGAGTGGCTCAGTTCTGCTTTCCCCGAGATGAATGCTTGATGGGCTGCTAAGACATTGGGCTGTCACAGTTGTGACTGCTTTGAATTTTGTCGCTGTAATACTTGTCACTGTACTCTCTCTCCCATGCTGCTAAGCATATGGCAGAATATCCTTGCCTTAGCAGTTGCTACAAGGTGGTGCAGTGTGCTGTTACCCAGCGGTATTCTGCAGTTACCCTTTTTTGTCACGAAATCTGCTCTTTAACAAGACCCGAACCGTGCAATCTATCTGTTTTTTAAAAACCATCTGCTTCGTATGATTAGAGGAAGTTGCTATTTTTCACTTTTAAATTATATAAGCATTACTTAATATAAACTCACAGGGTTTGGGTTTGTTTCAGCACTGTGTTCTGAAAAGTTATATAGCAATTAATTACATTCCCCTTTTTACTGACACTGCATTAGTAACTGTTTTTCGCAATATTTTTAATGCTAATGAACAGTTCTGCCAAATTTGTTCTCATAGGCCACAAATCAATCCACTTTAATGACTGTATCCAGTGGGGAATTGTGTTTCTTAAAAGAGTCCACTCTGTTCTTATTTTGCCTAAGAACACATTGCTTTGGATAATCCAAAAATGTCATGATTAATGTGTGAAATGACATAAGGAAGTCAAATCCCATTTAATAGTTTTATCAAGGGAACTGTTCTTTAAAAGCAACTTTATGTAGGGCGACCATGTAATTAACATGTCAAAAGCATGTTAGTGTAAATTATTATAGTCTTAAATACTTTTTTTCTTAATTGAGTTCAGGTAGATGAAGCTAAGCAAGAGTTGCAGGAAATTGTAGAATTTTTGAAAAACCCCCAGAAATTTACCATACTAGGAGGTAAACTCCCTAAAGGTAAGAGCGAACCTTTCCTTATTTTCAGTGTGAACCTTTCCTTATTCTTACAGTCTAGTCTAGTCTAGTCTTGTATGATTTCTGTAAAGCAAGTACAATCCAGCATAGGTCTGTAATGTACATCCAGTAAATTTCTTCCCATTGTGTATTATCGGGTTGGTTTTAAAAACACTACTTCTTGTTAAAGTGGTACCTAACAGAGTGCAGCTAATTGCTCTTCCACATCTGTTTCAAACTCCTAATGTGTATTAGTGAGTATGCTTGAGTCAGAATAGTATCCTCAATTGTTCATACAGGTAGTCCTCAATTAAGGACCCTATTTCACGACTCTGCTGCTAAGCGGTCACTAAGTGGGAAAGCACATGACTGCAACTGTGCTTTCTGGCTAGAAAGAGACAAGGCTACTCAGTTTCATACCTGGGCTTTGGTTTGCCTCCTAACCCCTCCCCTGCCCGTTGGGATGCTGGAGTGCCTGCTTACTGTCTTGCAACGTGATTGAAAGCAACATGATCAGGCTGGCAGCCCAGGGCTGGGAGCCACAGGCGTGCTACGCAAACAGCTTACAGTTCTGCCTTGAAATCTCTTCCTCTCCAATCTCTGCTCTGCAAGGGGGGTGGAAAAGAAAAAAACACAAGCCAGGCACAGGACAACAGGTACTGAGTGTAATGGCGATCACATGACTGAGGGACACTGCGAAGGTTGTAAATGGTCATAAATGGGCCATAAAGTTACTTTTCAGCACTGTCATACTGTAACTTCAGACAGTCGCTGAACGAATGGTCAGTAGGTGAGGACTACCTGTACTTGTGACTGAGTAATAAAATGCCTTATTTAAAAAATTACAGAACTTGGGGCCAACATGGACAATAGTCAGGTCTCTGTAGCTTAGCATGATGTTCTTTTCGTGCTTGTATCTTTCTAGGTGTGCTGCTGGTGGGTCCACCTGGGACTGGCAAAACCCTCCTTGCCAGGGCCGTGGCAGGAGAAGCTGACGTTCCCTTCTATTACGCTTCGGGGTCTGAATTTGATGAGATGTTTGTTGGAGTGGGAGCCAGCCGTATTAGAAACCTGTTCAGTAAGTTCAGCCTTTCCCTCAAATCCCCTTCAGGGAAACCAGCATCAGTGCTGTAACGTCTTAGGAGTAAACAGGTAGCCTTTTTCTGGTTAACTATGTTAGAAATTTATGAACATTGCAAGAATTCAAATGTGTTCTCTTTCAAACTATTTGCATTGTCTCCATTGTAAATGAAAACATAAAAGAAACAATACAGCTTAGTTTCGGGGCGGGGGACATTATTCAGAAAATAGTTTTTTGGTGAAAAAATAGAGTCCATTATGATAGTCAGAAAAATCGCATGACTTTCACACTGGAAACAAACGGAGAGAAAGATTATAAAGAATCTGACATGTTACATTCTTAGAGGAGGCCAAAGCAAATGCGCCAAGTGTTATATTCATTGATGAGCTGGATTCTGTTGGTGGCAAAAGAGTAGAATCTCCAATGCATCCCTACTCAAAGCAGACTATAAACCAGCTCCTTGCTGAAATGGATGGGTAAGTGTTACTTTTCCTTCTAAATAAAGGGATTTTTAGTTTTATTATAATAGAGCAATGGATGTGGAACAGAGGTGGACAAAACATTTTGGATCTGAAATGTTTTGCTCATGTCCAGAAGGGAAACTTGGCTTAAATACAAGGAAATCTATAATTTTTCTTAGGAAGAGAATGTTTTTGCCATTAAAGAGAGGATCCACAAACTGTCTTATCTCCTTGAATATCTAGATATTGGGGATTGTGGATGGGTGCAAAATCCTGCTCAAAGTTAAGGACAGCACAGACACTCAAGTGGGGGAATAGTAATTATCACGTGTAGGTCAAAAGTAGGGCAGTGCCTGCCTCAATAATGATTTGGCGTGTTTTGGACCTTCTGTAAGAACAGCAGCTTTCTGATACTTGAGAAATTCAGTCATTTAAGCTAATGCCCATATTTTATTTATTTATTTATTTCTATTTCAAATTTCTGTCACCGCCCATCTCCCCCAAAGGGGGACTCTGAAAAACTTACTTCTAATCATTTCCAAAGCATGTAAATCTGTGTTCAAAAAGTAGTTTTCATATTTTCCCCCTATTTCTTTCATTTTAAAAGCTGAACTATCCTTTGGTTAAAAACCTGCTGATATTGCTGTTGTCGCATGCACTGAATGTGGCTAAGGCCAGTCATTGGTGATCATGGCCACCTGCTCAAGAAAGCGTTGGCTTCAACTGGAAAAAGATCCTCCACTCCTAGACCTGTCCTATAAAATAAGTGAAGCATTTTTCAGAAATCCCGCCAAACTGAATATGACTTGCTAGATCATAATTAAATACCTAAATAGTTCAGGGAAAATTACTGTCAATATATTAATTCACTTCTTTTTTTTTTTTTAAGCTTTAAATCTAATGAAGGAATCATTATCATTGGTGCAACAAATTTCCCTGAAGCACTAGATAAGTACGTCTGTGTACGTGTGTGTGTGTAAAATACAACTTTGCCTGATTTGATTTTGTACATATATGACTGATAGTTTAGGACAGTAATATGGATGCATAATTAATAATCCTGACAATATTCTTTGTATTAACTATTAGGCAGTTAAGAGAATAGCCATATTTTTCTGGAGCAACAATTCTAAATGGGACCTCTTAACTGAAAATGATACAGATTTAAATGCAATCTGGATCCAACTAGTCAGTACATCTGAATTGTAGCTGTGTAATGCTGGTTCATAAGTACAGTTTTCCATGAGATTCTTGTGCCCACAATTATTGCGAGATTTTCTGTGGAAAGCATTTAATTGCCTGAACTGACTTTTAGTGGAAAACAAAAATGTTTTGGCTACTTTCCTTACCAAATCACCTATTAAAAATATTTTGATATATAAAATTATTAACCAAGATTTTAAATTATTGAGTCATTCACAACATCTTTTTTCCTCCCCAATTAGTGCTTTGTTACGTCCTGGTCGCTTTGACATGCAAGTTACAGTCCCCAGGCCAGATGTTAAGGGACGAACAGAAATTTTGAAATGGTATCTTAATAAAATAAAGTATGATAAGTGTAAGTATAAATATGTATCTGTTGCATTTTTGAAATTAAATAAATAAAAATATAGACAGTTGTCAATAGGCTGGCTGCATAAGAAATGCTCATGTATGCTGATTGAGGTTAAGATCCTCCCATGAAGATGAATATCTGTGCTTAATAGAGCATAGTCAGTTAAAGGCTAGAAATGTGCTATTTAAGGATTTATAACTGTACTTAAAGCTAAACTTTATCAAGTTAAAAGTGAATTCAAAACTAGATACTGTATTGTAAAAGCTTCCTGCATCCAAGGACTGTCTTATATTTTTAGGAAAAGGAAAGGAAATTTGTTCAATCATTTGAACAGTTGTGGTATCTGATTTTCAGGTCACAGTTCTTATTCAAACATTTGTGATTGTAAATATAGTAAATTCTTAAAGCTGGATTATCATAAAGAGTGTATGTAATCAGCTCTGCATCTTTAAGTTTATTGTGCCTGCTAACTTACCTGAATATTAACTTGGGTTGACAAAGGCATTAATGTATCTTTGTTTGCACAGCCATTAATCCAGAAATCATTGCAAGAGGCACAGTAGGATTTTCTGGAGCTGAGTTGGAAAACCTTGTGAACCAAGCTGCATTAAAAGCAGCAATTGATGAAAAGGACATGGTTACTATGAAGGAACTAGAATTTGCAAAGGACAAAATTGTCATGGGTAGGTTTTATATTTTGTAATCACTTATTTATATGTTTTTGTTCCCTAGTCATAGCAGTAACTTTTATTTTTAATATAATAAAATATAGAATAGTATAATAAGATTCCTCGTTTTAACAGACTAATCAGGGAAAGAGTCTGTTATACACACGTCTGTTGAATAATTGTGTTAATTTATAACACTTGTGTGACAACATTATATCAAATATCTTATGGAAATGATATAAATTGCCACTGAAACTTGGTCTGTTACATGTGGAGCTGTTATATCAAAATTTGCTAAATCAAGGTTTCACTGCATGAGATAATATATTTTTAGAGTCATAATGCATTGAATTCCATTAATGATTTAAAAGAAAGTTTTATCAGGCTGTTTGTTTTCAAGGGGATCCCATAACTGTCACAATATAATATTTACATAATAACCGTCAGAAATCAGTTTAATTAAATAGCCTCACAAATAAGAGGTTATTTAGAAAGTGAGGGGCTGGGAACATAAGGGGCTTGGTTTAGGCCTTGTGTTTAGGATTTTTCTATGCTGTGCCTGCGTGGCATATAGATTTTGTGGCCTGTCGTGGGGCTGTTTTGCTGATGTGAGCCAGACATGGAGTGAAGAAGGGAAAAAAACAACTCACTTTTGGCCTTGAAGGGCAGCTGCCTGATGAGCTGACCTGGCTGCTAGTCAGGGCTGGTGTGGGGAGATTTAGAGTCAGCAGTCCCACCGGTGCAGCAAGGTGTACAGGTGCTGGGGACTAGAACCCTGGTGGGGCTGGCAGTGAGACATGCTGCCAGTGTAACCAACAACTGGAGAGAGGGGGGGAGAGAAGGAGTGGAGAGAAGAAGCGAGGCAGGCAGGACAAGTGTTGGTTCCTGTTCGGGAGAGGAGAAGAACAGTCCAGGGGTGGCTTCCCTGGAAGTCGGGAAGTGAAGACCCAGAGGGGGGACGAGCTCTACCCAAGGCGCTGGAGGGCTAGAAGGGATCCAGCTGGTTGCAGGCGGCGGCTTCCCCCAAGGTCCTGGAAAGGGCAGGGAAATTGGCTGCCAGTACAGAAGCCCTGGTTTGGGGGGGAAACTGGGGAGAAGGCCCTGAAAGCGGTTCTTCCCCCAGTGCAGAAGCGGACAGTGCTTTGGCTGAGCTGGGCAAAAGTCAAGCAACACTGAGCACTCTCCAGTAATCCCAGGCCCCTTCCCTTCCCCAGAAAATGAGGGAGGCAGAGAGAAAGGGGAAGGAAGTAGGAGAAGTTGAGGGGGAAAGTCATTGGTAGGGGGACATGGGAAGTAACCCAACACCAGCACTGTGTTATTAAACCTGTTGTAAATATTTTCTGTGAATACTGTATATAGCACAAAAAAAAGGCATAAAAAGCCTCCCCTGCCATGTGTTCCGGTGTCCATTGCCGCCTTTGCTTCATAATATACCACCAGTCCAGAACAAACCCAGTCGCACTGTGACAGCCTGAAATGCAACAGCGAAGCCCCTCAAACGTAATAAACATCCAGTGAATCCAGACTGAACGCGTGCTTTGAGTGCTGATTATCAGCACCAACCATGTACAAAAACCAAGTTTTTGTTCATGATTTATAGATCTAAGATTTATAGAAATGTATACCGTAGGAAAAATGGTATGATGGAAGGGAGTGGAAAAAAAGTAGATGAAGGATGTTCATTGACAGTGGCATGCTGACTGGCAAAGGAGCAGGGGGCAGGTGGAGAGAGGGAAGGGAAGGGAATGATGTGTCTTGGAAGACAACACAGGTGAGTGACTAAAACTCTGAAAAGGAAGGTGCTTTTCAGTTTTTATCAATATACCATAACTGACAGTTCATTAAAATTCTCTTGGTTTATTTTGATTTCAGGTCCTGAGCGTAGAAGTGTAGAAATTGGTGATAAAAATAAAACAATTACAGCATATCATGAATCTGGGCATGCCATTATTGCGTATTATACCAAAGATGCAATGCCAATCAATAAAGCGACAATTATGCCACGAGGACCAACACTTGGACACGTAAGGCTTTTGAATAATAGAAAACATTGCCTTAGTAGGGCTGCGCAGTGTTTTGGCTTCTAAATGACAGAAGCAGACACAGCCTCTATGTGGTACAAACTTAAACATGACGTCTTTCTGGAAATTGCTTGGACCTCTTGCAAGAGCTTCATGTTTGAGATCTCTTTAATAATATTCAAGTCTGGGGACTGTGAAGGCCATTCCAGATTTTTACCTTTCTTTCCTGTAAGTGCTTCATGCTTGATTTGGAGGTGTGTTTCATATCATCGCCTTGCTGCAGCTACTTCCACCCAAACATGCAGTGCATGCAAGGAAACCTTAGAATATTTCTGAGCTAGAAGACTTAAAGGAAAAATGGGAAAAATTCCAAAAGCGAGAATAGAAAGAGTTTTAGCTGGCTACAGGAAACATTTGGAAGCAGTTATTTCTACCAGAGGAGGTGTTACAAGTAGTGACTGAAAAGGTGTCCAGACCATTACACCTGCCGTATTCACTATTTTCTATCTTGATTCTATAATTCAGAGGGATTCATTGAAGCATATAATTTGATGGGGTGTGTAAATCTCTGCATATGATTGTACGGTACGCACGTTTCCCCCTTTGAATCTGATGTAGTGTATAGCCCTGGAGTTCAACACTTTTATAGCTATCTGTTCTTGAGAAATTTTGTAACCGTGCAATGATGCCAGAGACTATAAAGGTAGTTGTTGTGTAAGGTATTCCTTACGAGACAACTGGGTGCTTGGGCACTAAATCACACTATCCAAAGTAGTTATGATTTAAAGCTAAATATGTTAACTGGTCACAGTGGCTTATATCGAAGTGATTCAGGGAGAGCATTTCATTAGTTCAGGCTGTTTCAAGATTGCTGCACTTTAATTACCTTAGCACAAATTCCACATAGCACAGTAGGACTGTTAGGCTGCAGGATAGCAGTGATGGCGATACTAACGAAGACAACTTACTGAAAATTATTAATGACAATAAACGGTGGTATTATGAAGAGTTGTTCCTCATTGGGTTTATCTGTTGTACCCATATTGATTATTCTGGAAGCTGTTCTGTCTAATTAACCAAATGGGTAAGTGTTTTGTACCTTTTTTTTAAAGTTACAGTATGTCCTAGTTTCTGTCCTGCAGTACTGTATGAGTCTGTGTAGAAGTATTGTTTGCTAGTCCCACCTTCAAACCAGCTGAACTTGGATCTTAGGGTAGGGTGAGCCTAAGAGGATAAGCCAGAAGATTGGTAGTTGCTCATCTCAGTTGGTGTTGTGTAATAACAGCTTCATCTAAAACCCCATGACTGTGCAAATGTCTTTGGGATATTTTTGTGAGCGCTTTGTGAATTTCTTTGTAAAGCATGCTGTGAGAAAGCAGCATATTTTAAAAACAAATCCACAGAGGGCTCACAAAAAATATCAAGGCACCTAGAATCCTCTAGCTTTATCTCTTTAGCAAGCACAACAAATTATCTAGTAGCCATTAAACCTCATCTATTGATTTTGCAAACTTAATGTGCAATTTTGTATTAAAGGTTTCTTTGTTGCCAGAAAGTGACAGATGGAATGAAACTAGATCTCAGCTGCTTGCCCAGATGGATGTCAGTATGGGAGGAAGAGTAGCAGAAGAACTCATATTTGGGAATGATCATATCACAACAGGTTAGTCAGAATTAAGGGTGTGCACAAAATGGGGAAAAGTGTTTTGTTTACCTGGAATATACCATCCTTTCCCTGAGATTATGCAGAATTATTTCAGGTCAGCTACAGTTTGACTGAACCAGAACCCAGATCACTTTGGTTATTCCATGTTTCAAGTGCAACAGACAGAATGACTGGGCAAGGCTGGTGTGCATCGCTCCTACTTCTCGCTCAGTGGCTCCCAGTGTGGCATATATCACTGTCCCACTGATCTTACTAATGCCTTCTGTTCCTCCTCTCACTGCTGCCTGTGTCTCAGTCTGGCCTGTTCCATCAGCCTGTCTTCCTTCTCTCCTCCTTCGGTAACCACTGTCAGTGTCTCAGCATAGCACGATAGTGCATCTGCACATTCTCCAGTCTTTCCCCTCCTTTCTTCATGACCCTACTGCCACATCCTTGTCTTTTCCTGCATTCTCCTCTCTGAACCATTTCTGCATGGAACAACTGCATTTAGCTCTGTGCCCAGAACAAATGAGCCATATTTAATGCCACACATTGACTCAGGCACCTAGAAGAGAGATTTCAGTTCAGGTACATGTTACTCAAAACCAGCTGTCCCATGCACAGATGCTTTGTGCATTCCTAGTAGAAACAAGAACTTTAACTCATGTATGAGGACTTATATTTTAGCTTTTACGTCCTGAATTAACTTTTTTTATAATCACCTAGGTTCTTCTAATGACTTTGAGAATGCTACTAAAATAGCAAAACTCATGGTGACCAGGTTTGGAATGAGTGACAAGGTACAATTTCATTTACTCTTCCTTATAATGAATTTACAATGAAGTACTTTTTAAGCTGGAGATGTGCAGATCTATGCATACAGTATTCTTGTTATAAAAATAAAGTTTCATTCTGACAGAGTAACTATGGTGTAGCTTGGGTACATGAGCCTGTTTTTAAATACTGTAGGAAAATAGTACAGACCTATTTCAGCACAGTTTTGAAGTCAGGAGTCATAGTTCACCAAATAAGAAATTAGGATGCTAGAGAAACAAACATTTGTGGAGGTCTAAGCACAATAGATGACCTTCAAGGTTCAATACATAAAGAGGCATGTAAGCCTCAGATGGACAGATTTAAATCAGCAGTGGGAAGAAGAGGAAGAAATCAGCTTAGAGCAGTACAGTTTTGATAGATGGAAGCATCAGTAATCCTAATTTCTTGATACGTGTAGGCACTTGGAGGATCATAAACTTGATTTGTCTAATTTAGTTTGAATATTGACTCCCTTTCCTAGAAACTGTATTTAATCTGCAGAATTGTATTTATCAATAGAAAATAACCATCAGCGAGTGGTGTCAGCAGTTTATTTGGACACTGAAAGAATAAACATAGACCTTATGGCCAACAACTTGTAACAGCAATATGTTAAATCCTCTGGTGCTCTTTCGTAGGATACAGTTGCTAAGGAGCTAGCCTTAGAGAGCTGTTTGCCAAATTTATCAAACTGGGGATTACATAAAATTTAATGCTTTTTAGTAGCGTAGAGAAGGTGTGGCCCAGATTACCAGCCTTGGTCATGCCATGCCATAGGCAGCTTTTCCTGCTAATTGTAATTGCAGATAGAAAGGTAGAGGGTGGTATGTTACCTGATTCAATTAATGGATGTTTGTGGATCGAAACAAAAATGACTTAAAAAAAAAAGACTAAATAGATGACAAATGAATGTGGATTGAATACAGAAGTGAGTGACCAGTGTATAAGAAATACATTGAGGTGGTTTGCTCATATAAAGAGAATGAATGAGGGTTGAGTTGCAAAAGAGGTATATGAAGGAAGAATGAATGGATTGAGAGGATGGGGAAGATCAAGAAAGTTGTGGTTGGAGCTGATGGGATCTTTTAAATCAACTAGCATACAGGTCACAAGTCATTACTCAATTAGTGGCTAGTTCCCTTACAGCCATCTCAGACTTCAGTTTCTGGTTGCCAGTGGACTCATTTTACTTTCTGGGTACTTAAGACAGGATGCAACAAACTAGACATAGCTGAACCTCTCAGTAATGTCATCTTCTCTTTGTTTGCAGTTATTTTACAGTGAGATGCCTCAAATGCACAAGTAAAAATTCTTTGCAAGTTTTGAAATGAAAACAAGTTATTAAGGATGACTCATAAACCTCTTTAAAACTAATTTTATGGGGGTAGAGTTTGAGCATATAGTTGCAGTTCTAGTCTCACAGCAGAGAGAAGTCCCACCGATACTCTCCTACACAGAGTTGCACTGTTGGTGTTTTCTTTCTGTTCAGATTAACAAGTCAGCTTTGAAATGATGGGTTACTCCCATATATATCCAAGACCTGCAGTCAGACTCTTCGGAACACATTGTGATACAAATTGTAATACTATAATCTGACAATTATACTGCATGTTACACTTTGAAAATGCTAAAGAAATAAACATCTCCTTTTCTCTCTCAAATCATTTCCCTTTTCCATAAGCTCGGTGTCATGACCTACAGAGAGACAACTAATTTCAGCCCTGAAACCCAATCTGCAATTGAGCAAGAAATAAGGACTCTTTTAAAGGTAAAAACTTTAATTCCCTGATTCAAAGAGTACTGAGTGAATAATTTCTAGATCCTTGATTTTGCTGAACGTATATAACACGGTTTACTATAGAAATTAAACAGAGCTATGGATCTAAAACAGTATGTTATGTGGCTACTTCTTGCTTAATTTATTGCCTGCGAAGATCAAGAAAGTTGAGATTCTGTTCATTTAAGTAACTTAAAAATGGCTAATAGTAATTGAACTTGCTTGTTTCCAGCACCCTGCTACTTTTTAAAATTATTTTGTATGGATTTTGTATGGATTAAAAATGGATTTGTATGGATTAAAAATTATTTTGTACTTTATTTTCCTTCTATTCCTTCTATTTCTTGGTTTTGTTGAAACACACTTCAGGAGGACCTGATTTATTTGTATGAAGTGTATTTGAATAAACAGCAAATATTTGTAAATTAATTATAAATGCTATTGCTGGTTAATCTTAGAAAGCATTTTTTTCATTTCCAGTTTTTTGTTACTACTATTTCTTAACTTACCTTTTTGTGATAGGAATCGTATGAACGGGCGAAGAGTATTTTGAAGACCCATGCAAAAGAACACAAGAATTTAGCAGAAGCTTTATTAACCTACGAGACTTTGGATGCCAAAGAAATTCAGATTGTTTTAGAAGGCAAAAAACTTGAAGTGAGATAACTTCCTTGTCAAGCTGTCTATGAGTTTCTTGCAACAATGCAGTAGTCTCTCTATACAGTGTAACTTTCTTTTCTGCCAAATGTATGTGTGCTAATAATCACATTTCTTTAGGATAAACATTTTGTCTTGTGAGCTTTTGTTCCTTTTACAGGTAGTCCTCGCTTACTGATCACAGGTGGGACCAGCAATTCCATTGCTAAACGCCATGGTCACTAAGCGAAAAATCACGTGACCATACTGGATCTACATCCCTTCCTTTTCTGTTGTTAAGCGAATCACTTTGGTTGTTAAGCAACACATCACGTGACCACGACTTGCAATTTCACTTCCGCTTTCTCCATTAATTTTGCTGGTTGAAAGCCAGTTGTGAAGTTTGTAAATGGTGATCACGTGACTGGGACGCTGCAACAGTCGTAAATGCGAGGATTGGTCGCAAAGCTGTTTTTCCCCCCCCCCCAACCATTGTAACTTCAAGGGGTTGCTAAACAAGGCAGTCAGTAAGCGAGGACTACTTGTACTTAATTTTGTCTATTCCTAGAAGGCGATGTAAGGTTATAAAGGTAACATTTCAGGGGTTGATCTGGTTTAGAAATCCTGAATACTGAAACGAAAGAGTGAATTGATACACCTTCGCTGCTAGCTTGTCCGAGTGGATAGGAAAAGGAACTGCAAACCGCTGGGGTCACTCTTGTGGCTTTAGGCATTTGAAATTGTAGAGCATACAGGTTGCGGGAAAGTGACACTTCTGTTTTTTAAACCAAAGTTTTATAAAGCCTTTATTCCTAATTTATCATACTACAGGAACTTAAGGGCAGGCACTGCACTGATAGTTCTGTACCTTCCAGTTGACCTCCATACACTGGGACAAGGCGTTTGAACTGATGGGCACAAAAGTAATAGGGTTTATCTATTTTGAAGGCCTTAAAACTTGGAGGGAGAGAGGGAGGGAGAGAGAGTGTGTGTGTGTGTTGGTTGACTGTATGTGAGAAAGTGGACAGTAATATTTGTCACAGGTGGAAGAACTGCACTGTCTCCTCTGAGGTGGTAGTGGGGAAATGTTTTGTTTTTTTTTAATTTTATGGAGGTGTGACTTTAGTCCTCTATTTCTCCTGTTAGAATTTTTAAATGGTGGTTATGGCAATTTGAATCAGAGTGCACTTGGCTGGCCCTTCTTTAAATAAATACAATTTTTTACTTCAAAGTTGTTAGTTTATTTTATAAGAACGTGCTGCTCAAATATTAAATGATGTGTTCAGACATGTTTTAGAAACTGAGATTAGGGTAGGGTTGACAAGCAGTTGAGAATAGCTAGTAATAATTATACTGTTTTGTAGGAGGTTAAGCAATTGGTTGATGGTTCTCCACAATTTTAACTCCTACACCATACGTTCTAAAAAGGAAAGAAAGTTCTGTCAATTAGTGAGAAAATAGAACAGCATTGGCAATGAATTGAATTTAAAATTAGGGCTAATAAGACATTTTGCTGCCTAGTTGATAGTCCAATTTCTTTTGAATTGGTAGATAATTCATTTTCTTTCAGCAATTCCAGTATTTCAATGGAACTTACTTTTTTTGCTTTTTCCATTTAGTAAACGTGGAAGAACCTCAAGTCCATTTCGTTAATGGAATACCAAACTGCTATGCTGACCCATTACAAATGTATTCTTTTGTAGCAATAACCCGTAAAAGATGTACAAATGCAGCATGTTTGGCACTTTTGGGGAATCATTTATTTTAATTATGCCAAGTGCTTTTTTCAATTTTCCTCCTCCTGTAAACTGCTTTAACTCTGGTTGCCCTCATATGTAAATTGAGGTGTATAAAACATATCTTAAATCTGTAAATAAATTTGAGAGTTAAGCAAAGTGTGTAATTTTTTAATAGCTTGAATTTCCTTTTTTTTTTTTGGTGAGAATTTCTGTTTGCTGCTACTTCACTTGTTCATAACATAATATATAGACTTTTCAATTTAAGGATGAATTGTTAAATAAATGTTTCACATTGTCAGTATTTAGATTCTATGGAATCCTTTTAACTCCTAAAGCAGTTTCTCTTTCAAGAAGCCTTGTTACCTTTGATGGTGAGAATAAGTTGCTAGCAAGTTTCTTATGTATGTTCCTGCAAAAGCAAAGAATTAAAATTGAATAGAATGTTTTGCTTCAGATTTTGTTGCATACAGTAGCACTATTGTCTGTACAATACAGTTGCTAATTCTCAGTTCTGGATTCCATGTTCCCATGAAAGTTAATGTCATCCACTATCTAATCCCAATTAGGAACAGAAGTTTCTGTGGTAACATATTGCAAAAGAGCTTATTTTCTGCATGGATTAGGAATTATCCCTTTAAATGTTTTCCAGCCAAAACTGTTCCTGTACATACAAGTTTTAAAAAATGGGCATATTTAGCTAAATTAAGCGTTGTATACAAATTGTACATCCCACTTCCTGAAGAGTGTTCCTTGCATGTGTCCAACACAATGTTTTGCTTTGGTTCAAGTTAATAGCAAATTTGTGGCACTCATGACAACACATCCTAGTCAGATTATGACTTTTTTGGATCTAGTTTTAAAGGAATGAAAGACAAGAAAGGGGCACTGTCAACAAGTTTAGTGAATTCTTTTTGAAGTGTTTATTTGCTTGCAACCTTGGTGGAGACAAGCCATACCAGTTGGCATTAGCAGGTCTTAGGACTTGCAATAGAGTTCCTGTTGTCCCCATGGGGCATTCTTCTCATTGGTTTTATTACTTTTTATTGAAAAGTTATTCAGGAAACAACTTTGTGTATCTGTGTAGGAGAAATTTCTCTCACAATTAGCCCAAGAGCCCGTTTGAAACAGGGACTAGTAACCAATTTCATTGACGGCTGAATTGTCTGTTACGGTACCGGAGGCAGCGGAAGCAAACCTAAAACGGGTGGGGATGCTCTCCCTTTGTATACAGTTATGCAAATTAGAATATGCTTATATGCTTATAATGATTGGTTTGAGCATAGTGGAATCAAAAGTGGGTGGATTCAGTGGGGTAATGAGGTAGAACTATAAAAACAATGAGGTACTGAGAAGATGGTAGTTTATGGACATAGTTATTTTAGGAAGGCATTTTTATGGTTTATCTTACGCTGCCTTTGCTTCCCAGAGTGTAAGTTTACCTCCCAGTGTCTTCTCCCAACTTTATCTACATTCCTTGGCCTTCTGAGTGTTTTACAGCCGACCGTTTTATTTTTCCAAATATCTGGGAAAGCACTTCAAAGGGAAAGGAATATTTTGCTTGTCCTAGCTAACACGACGTTCTCCTACCACCTGTTATTGTACATATTGATCAGCTTTCCAGAGCTTGCCCTGAATAAATTAGATTTTCTTTCTTTAAATTGACTAGTGAATTCTTCCCCACGTAATTTAAAACCTCCCACCTTCATCCTACTGTATCCAAGTAGGCTGAGTCTTAAGAAAAAATAGTAAAAATAGGTGATACTGCAACTGCTGTCATCTGAAGTCCCTTAAGGTAAGCCCCAGCTACCTTCCAAAAACAAATCAAATATTTTCAAACAAGATGCCTTTTTCCCAAAACATTTTAAATGTAGTTCCTCTCACATAACTATTTCCATTAGTTGTACATTGCTGCTATGTTCCCTTTCAACTTCCTTTCAGTGATTTTAAGCAGGACCACTGGGAGGAGGACAGAAGAAAGTGTTGCTTTTCCATCTCAAGTGACTGGCAGGTATCACTCCTGCCATTAAAAGCAAACACTAAGATTGCTGTGAGAAGGTTGGCAGCTCTACTCAAGATCAGTGGTTTCCATCAATCACAGTGGGAATCAAGAGTTTTGAGCATGTTTGGTTATGTTGAACAGAACTAACTAGACTTCCAACTTCCATTTAATGATGATTGATTTCTTGCTGCCTTTAGCAGCTAGAAAGTAGAGATCTAGTTTGGTGCCTGGAGAGAGAAAAAAAAATCCCTGGGTAACTACTACTACATTGTAACAGGAAACCAACTTTGTTTAGCAGGTGAAAAAGGCAAGAGGTTCCAATGCCAGAATGAGCAAGGAGAATACACTGAGCAGATTGTGTGGGCAACCAGTCTATGGACTTAGCCAACAGTTAGGGGGCAGGCATTATTACAGCATTATGGCTCAAAAAGTGCTCATTTTTCAAATTGTTTACATCTGTCTTTAATCCTATATTTACAGCACTTACCTATTTCTCTATATTGAATGTAAGCCAGGAATTAGGAGAATTAGATGTTGTCACTATTTGGTAAGCCTGGCTTCTTGGAGTTAACCATGTGTGGAGTTACCAGTTTACTTTTTGCAACCAGCAAATGCTCAACATTTGTATACATCATGGATGAGTAAAGTAAAATGTGCATTGTTCCAACTTAAAAGAGAGGTGCAGTTGGTTCCAGAAAGCCCCCAAGCTTGATATTAAAATAATGGTAGAGAAGTACAGTTCTATAGTAGGGAATAACTCATCACAGTAGTAGTAAAAAGGATCTTGAAATTGTACTTAATCATGGTGCTGAAATCGGTTGGGTTCATACGGTGGTCTTACCCATAGTTAGTTTACTCAACCCATGTTTCTGGACACACTGAGTTACAAATGACATGGACTAGGTTCAGACAGCATCTAGCTCCCAGCCTGCTGTTCAACATGGAAGGAAATTAGACCGTTTCCCAGGGATTAGTATTTAATACTACTACTCTGTAATATTTAATATTACTTCTGAAGAAAAAAAATGAGATCTGAATGAGACACTTTGTTGCAGCTTATTACTCTACACAAACTTACTTGGATATTTGCACAAAACACGACATCTATTTTTTAATTTCAAGTCAAGGTCAGCCCCTGGTAACTTACATGGATATATACATGCAGTATTGTTTGTATGATATACAAGTGTTTTGAGGGAGAGATTTTTAAATTTTCCTAGTTTGGACTTGCCATCCCTGGATTTTCCCAGATGGTGCCCCATCTAGCCTACTTAGTTTTCTAGAGCAGCTAAGACTGGACCATCATGTTTGTGCACACACGGAGCATATGATCTGGAAGAATGCAGCCATCTCTCTTTGTTTAATACAAGTCACTTTCTTCAATCTTAGGGAGGTTTGATTAGAATTGTATGTATAACTGCCGAGAGGAAGATCGGAAGCCACTTCTTTATAATTTTTTTCATGTTTTCTGTTCTGTTCTTTTATTTTCTTTTTCTTTTTCTTTTTCCCTTTTCTCTTTGTCTCATTTTTCCTTTTTCACATTTACTATATTTATTTGAATGTATTTCTTAATATATATGTGTGTGTATATATTTGTTCAATAATATATAGTATTAATTTTATATAAATGATAAAATTAAATGTGTGTGTGTGTGTGTATACATATACATATACATACATACATATATTTGTTTAATAAAACTATTTAAAAATCACTTTCTTCAATGAAATAACAGGAAGATAAAAAGGGAGAATAAAAATCCCCAAATATTCCCTGACTTCAGGTGCTGGCTAGCTTTGCCTGGCAAGAGTTGCCATGAAAACACTCCAGCTGCACAACAGAGACGCCCCCTCCCGTTACCTCAGAGTTATATAACTTTCACTGCATGAACAGAAAGGAATTCATAACTGCCTCCACAGAGCCACTGTTGCCAAATACGCTAACAATTACAGTCGTCTACACTATAACACGTATTTCTGAATTAGTAATAACTGCTAATGGGTTTTCAAATTTAATTCCTACTTTCTAAAAATCTGTGATACTTTAAAGATACGGTTTAATAGATAGAAACACATTACTGGATGTCAAGCAATAAGATGAGAAGTGCATTTCCAGTCCAGTTAAAATTTAGCTTAACTCTTCTGATCTCTGACCTTCATTTGTAATTAAAAGTAAAATGTTATAATATTTTAAGGTAATAATTTATTACATTTATATGCCACCTGACTCCCAGCGACTCTGGGAAGTTTCTACTGAAGAGGAAGAATCTGCCACGTCTCAACAAAAGTCATACGTATGGCCGGAACTTTGAGGACTGGCCATAAGTACCACTCGGCACCATCGTAACTTTGAACAGTCGCTGAATGAGGACTACCTGTAGAAATCATGAACAACATTTCTTTTCCCTAAAATATTTGTATTCAGTCAGTAGGGTTGGAAAGGGGAGGTCAAAAATGTATTCATGTTTTTCATGTTTCCTAGTTCTAGGAAACAATTTTAATAATCAAAAGAATCACGTGATGTTTACCTTCCAGTTACAACTCAGAACTGGTATAACCAGAGAATCTACCTAAGTGCGTCTAGAATCACATTGAGCTTCCAGATAAAACTCTGATGCAGAGTTAAGAAAGGGGCTTCTCTGACAGGGGAGTTGCTTGTCTCTGAGAATAACTGAACCTTATGAAGGGCACCTGAAGAGCACATGGGGCTTAAGGAGTCCATGTCTCAGGTAGGTCTGTTACCGTAGAGAAAGGGTGTTCAGTACAGAAAGAATCAAGGCGGAGTTGTGTAACCAGAAAGGACAGGAGGTTTTTTTAATGTAATTATGAGTACTGTGTGTGTAGTATTTCTTAAATATGAATAGAATAGAAAGCTAAGTAGTTTGTTAGCAGTCAGCTGCACCATACATATATCTGTTTTTTCTATTGGTATCTGCTTGTAAATTTTGGTTAATGTGCACAAATTATCATATGCGTGGATGGATGAAATCGATCTCCCATTGGAAAGACTACTTAGGATTCCAGCAATTTAATTCTTATTCAGATTCACAGAACTTGTACTGAGAGCTTCTGGCAGAATTAAACATTTAGAAGAAATTTCTCTTATCAGGTGGGCGAGTTTGTGAGTGTATTTATTTTACTTTCTTTTAAGATTCTGAAGTTTGTGTAGAGTTAATATTTTGTCTAATATCTGCATAATTTATAAGGTGATTTACACCTACACAAATATGAAGTTTCCTTTCGCAATATCCTTGGATGCCATTGTTGGAGGTGGTTCAGTACCAGTCTTCGTAACTGAGATCTTCCTTCAATTCAAAACATGGTACAACAATTGTTTCATAATAGTTTTAAAATAAGAGATACTTCCATATAGGTATAATCTAGCCAAATAGAGCATTTTTAAAACACCATTAATTTCAATGGAAAGTGGTGAATTTTCTCACTTAAATTAACAGAACCCTAAGCACTTACTTGGGGTAGGTTTTGTCTATAATATTTTGCTTTCTTAGGTTGAATAAGTTACACTAAAGTGAAATGGAAGCAGCAAAAGCCTACTTTGCAGTTTATTTGGATCTAAATCTCATTCCCAGATCAATTGAAGAGAATTACTCCTTACTGCATAGTGTGAAAACTTCAGTGATATGCAGGATATACTAAAAGTCAGGCCCCATAGGCCAATCACAATATGTTTTATTTCATTTTTTTTCAGAGAAAATGTTAACTGTACTTAGAAATGTTCAAATGTCATGTATCAAACAGGTAGGGAAGTGTTTAGAAATAAATGGCAACCAATTCAAACATTTAATATAATTTTACAATAAATTGTCTATGAAGCCTGACTTTGGGTAACCCTGTATATATTAAAATTTAATTATTGAAAGTAGTGTATTTATTTCTTTCCATTTATTTATGATGGGGTCACACAAATTCTTTCATCATTTTGTGGTGGTACCATTGAGTTGAGAATGACAGAAGGCATGAGACTATAACATTGGTCTAGTATACTAAAAGGGACGCGGTGGCGCTGCGGGTTAAACCGCTGAGCTGTCGATCGGAAGGTCGGCGGTTCGAAACCGCGCAGCGGGGTGAGCTCCCGTTGCTCGTCCCAGCTCCTGCCCACCTAGCAGTTCGAAAACATGCAAATGTGAGTAGATCAATAGGTACCGCTTCGGCGGGAAGGTAACGGCGTTCCGTGAGTCATGCTGGCCACATGACCCGGAAGTGTCCTATGGACAACGCCGGCTCTTTGGCTTTGAAACAGAGATGAGCACCGCCCCCTAGAGTCGGACACGACTGGACTTTACGTCAAGGGAAACCTTTACCTTTACTAGTATACTAAAAGAGATTAGAGTTCTGATCTAGAATCATATGGGTGCAAATAAAACTACATGTTATTTGAACATTTATTTATCTGTTATATTATAATCTACCCTATAAAAAAAAGTTAAGCAAATTAACTTACTGTCACACTCTGTAATAATACCACTGTTTTAGGGCATCTCATTCAGGACATTTGAATTCAAACTGAGCTCCAATCCAGCCATTCTCACAATTTTGGCTGTGTCTGGAAACAGAATTAATCTACTGCTATGTTTGTTGTGTTATATATGAGATCACAGCAAACCTAGTTTAGTTGTTGTTGTTGTTGAAGCTATGCAGCTGTGCAGAGCTTCTGGACAGACCATTTTCCTACTGGTAGGAATTCTCATCTCACTTTGCCTGTTCGTTCTTGCTGTGGATGTTGTCTTCCACCTTTTGAGATCCATCTTTTGAAGTCAGTGGGAATGAAGACAGTTACAGGTCAGCTTCACAAAGCTTTAGATAGATTGAGAGATGGAAATTGTGCTGTAAATATTGTGGTGGGGAAGTTGATTTTAAAAGAACAAAATAGATTGGAGGAAGAAACATCAATAACCTGTGCTATGCTAATGACACTACCCTGATAGCCAAAAATGGAAAGGATCTGCAAGCCCCAGTAATAAAAGTCAAGGAGCACAGTGAAAAAATGAGACTAAAATTAAATATAAAGATCAAACTAACGACACAGGTACAACAACCAGCCTTAGAATTGACAATGAAGATATCTAAGTGGTGGATATCTTCTGCCTTTTAGGATCAACCATCAACAGTAAAGGAACAAGCAGTCAAGAAATACATTGCAGACCAGCACTTGGTAGAGCAGCCATGAAGGTCTTGAAAAAAGATATTCAAATGTGTCTAAGCCTACAAAGATCAGTATCATGCAGACCATGGTATTCCTTATGACACTCTATGGGAGCAAAAGTTGGATTCTGAAGAACCAAGATAGGAAGAGTATTGGCATTTTTTGAACTTTGATGTTGGAGAAGACTCTGCAGAATACTGTGGACAGCCAAGAAAAGAAATAAATGGATCATCAAACAAATCAACTTGAGTTGTCACTCAAGGCACAAATGACCAGGCTCAAATTGTCTACTTTAGACACATTATGTAAAGACCTAGTTCTCTGGAGAAGGTTCTAATGCTGGGAAAGATGGAAGGAAAGAGAAGAAGAGGGTGACCAGCAGCAAGGTGGATGGACCAAGTTACAGTGGCGATGAGTACACTGTTGGAAAACCTGAAGGACCAGGTTAGGGACAGATCATCATGGAGAAAATCTACAGTATCTGTGTGGTTGCTAAGAGTCAAAATGACTTGATGGCTCATCATCATCATCATGAAGGGCAATAGGCAATACAAATACTTTAAATAACTCAAAGGAACATCCGTACATTCAGGAGGTTTATGATTTGAAGTCTAAAGTCTATCTCTAATATACATATTGTTTGCAAATTGCCTAGAAGCATCTGGTTCTGCTCTGCTTGAAATAGAATTCTGATAGTGATAAATCATTGGGCTAATAGCTCTTATGTTCCTATGAAATTATCTTTAAAGCCTGGGAGTTGCCGGGATTCCCATGTTAATTACACTGTAATTGTTTTGTTAATCAGTAGGAAGAGGTCCTGTGCATTACATCAAAATGAAGGTTACCTTCCTTTCCTACTGTTGCCAAGCTGATCCACTGCATTCCTAAACTGTTGTGATCTCATTGTGCAGATTGATTCTAATGACAAACTCTTCTTCTAGTGAAGCAATATTCAACTATAATTTGCATAAAAATAAACCTTACCTGTGTTACAGTAACCATATGGAGTGGGATGGTGGTGGTGGTTAGGATCCAAACTGATATTGAGGAAATAATTTTAAGAGGCTACCAAAAGCTTACAAAATAAATGCATACACCTGAAACTTGCATCTATTTATTAAATCGTCAGTTGATCTCTTAATGAGGTGGCCTCAAAGAAGTTCAGCTATAACTTTCACTATAGCAAAATTTTCCTAATGAATACTGGGTTAAATTTGTGATTATACAATCAAGATCATTACTCAAATTAATTGGTTTGTAATGTCATCAAGGAGTAAGAAGTAGGAATTTACGTAGGTGGGGATAACATTTTGAATGCAGGCAGCTACGAACAAAGGAATGCTTTATAAAAGGAAGTTCCCTTTTACTGTGATAAAATCAAGAGGAATGCAACATAAACTGGATACTAATGACTTAATTTGAGCAAATGCTCACCATGGATCTCAGAAAGGAACAGATTTACAATGCTGGAATATGTGACAGAGTCCTGGTGCTGGTGATAGTAATAATCAAGCTGATCACAATTTGTGGTGTTTTCTGCACAAGGAAAAAAACAGTTTCTCAGTCTTTAATACTACCTTTTTCATGTTCTACCAATCTGCTTCTGTAACACAAAATGGAATATTAATTAGCCATTAGTTCTCATTATTCCCTAATAGGTTTTACAGAAATAAAAGAATGACTTCCAGTATTTCATTTTTAATATGTATCCTGGTTTCTGTACATGAGTGTCTGCAAAGGGGAGGAGGGGAATAAGAGCTGGCAAATGATAATATGCACATTATGTTGCAAATGATGCAACCTATATATTCACTGCAGACAACATGACACAAGTACTAAGCAGCATCCTTTGTGCAATGATATCATAACGCATGTGTTACCATTTGGACATCATCACACCTTGATTTAGATACTATCGTATAGATAATTAACTGTTTTGTGGGGCTTATATTCAAGCTGAGAGTTAGAGTCAGATCCAAGTATCAAAGGACTTCTCTATAGAAATTGGATATAGAATATGGCCTTAGAGTCAGGGTAATGAAAAAGTGACAAATGCTTAGCTATTTGTTTAATTAATTAATTTTGTATCTGTTTTTGTATTTACTGTCTTGAGGGAGTACCAGGCACAAGTGGGATTTTGTGTCCTGAATGTTGTGATATTAACAGTAAGTACATAAGATGTACAAAAAGTGAAAAAGACAATGGAAATATTCAAGTGTATCCTGTAAAAGTAATTGAAAATGGTATAATAAAAACATGAGGATGAATACATCCCCCTTTTCCTCCAGAATTTAAATTATTTTCTTTAAATAAGAATTAATTGAGCTATTTAACTTCAGGCACAGTACTGGCACCACATTGGAATTTATTTCAGATTTCAAATTCTTTAAGTCTGAATCTTCCATCTTGTTCCTTCTGGATGTACTGAGTTTCAGTTCCCATAACTTTTGCGCAAATATGGCTAGCAATTATGGCAATACCAGTCTAAGGCACCAGATTTGCCAGGTTGGAAATACAAAAGGGTAAAGTCTCCTTCAGGCAGTGCAACGCCTGATGGCTTCATGGACACTTCTGGGCAGATTTTTCTGGTATGGCCTCTGCCTTCTTCCAGGCTGTCTTCTGGCTTCCCAATTCAGTGTGCTACTGTGCAGGTAGTCCTCACCTACCAGTTGGAGCCAGGAACTCTGTCACAAAGTGACGTGGTTGTAAGGCGTGACATCATGTGACCTTGCTGACTTAGGACAGCAATTCCAGCAGCCTCAGTTGCTGTTGTTAGGCAAATCCCATGCAGTCACAGAGTCCTGCAGTCGTGTGATCGCAATTTGCGACCTCCTGCCAGCTTCCCCATTGACTTTGGTTATCAGAAGCTGGTAGTGAATGTCACAAATGACGATCACATGACTGTGGGACACTGCAACATCGTAATTGCAAGTCAGTTGCCAAGCACCCAAATCACAATCATGTGACCTTGGGAACCCTGTTGACAGCCACAACTATGAGACCCATTGTAAGTAATCCTCGCTCAGTACCGTCGTAACTTTGAATGGTTGCTGAATGAGTGGACATTAAGTAAGGACTACCTGTATTATTTCATGGAGGAATCCCATTTAACATTAGTTATGCTCAATTCTGTTTAGCTTCCAATACAAGACAGGATTGGCCAGTTGGAGCCACTGCTGAGCTAGTCTAAAAACAAAATCTCTAGACTCTTTAACTGTGATCATTTATTTTTATTTCTGTATATAGATCTCATAGCTAACCTAAATTTTAATTTTAATATTAGTTAAATATAATACTTAAGTGCTAAAGTGTTAAACTGTAATGAAACTATCTGCATACATGTTTTAATCCAAGTTGCAAACCAGGACTTCAGGGGCCTTCTAGTTGTGAATCTGCCACAATGCCACAAAAACAGAAGGGGAGCCAGGGGGTGCCACAAGAATGAAAGAGGGTGTCCGCTTCAGCCACAGCGGGACTCCACCCCAACTCTAGATAGCAACATATTAATTGCTATAAGCAGAATAAAACACTGAATAAAATTTTGTTCTTAAAGATAGTAATTGGCATACTTCTTTACTGTCAATGTTTCACAATTTCTCTGCTTGAATTTAGCCTTATTTGAGATGATTGAAAGGGCTATTTCAAATATCCTTGATCAGGTGTTATAATCTAGAGCAGCATTTCTTAAAGTATGGATCTAGGACATCTGGGTGTCCCCAAGACCCTCTCAAGGGTCCTTGAAAGCAAAATTAATTGCCAGCCTATGTTGAAACATAATACAATATTAAAATCCCATCAATCAATTGTGAGAAGTGGTAACAGCAGTGAATGCATCAATTTTAATTTTTAATACAGTAAATATTAAAATATTTATTAAGATAAATATAACCCATACAAACAAAATCTCTTTTGAGTTCATAATTTTTAAAACTGGGAAGAGGCTCTGAGAGAATAAAGTTTAAGAAACACTGATCTAGACCATTTCTGCTGGTAAATTTATATTATGTTTCAGAGGAATTTGCAAAGTGACATAAATAACTACTTAAAACACCTTTTTTCTCCATCAGGAAAACTGCTGTATTCAGTATTCAGCATAAATAGAAGGATCAAGGGAAAAAATGGCACATGAGAATGAAATAGCTATTGTGGGGATAGGATGTAACTTTTCTGGAGGTAAGAATCACTAAAAAAAAATTGTACCAAAAATTATACAACATGTGCATTAACAAAAGCTGTAAGTGTTTTTTTCAGATTGTTCTTTACAAACAAGACATGCAGGTTATCTACAGAAGGACTTATGGTTATGAAGTTAAGTATAATAAAACAAAAGTCCAGCATTATTTGAGAGCTGCTGCAATACTTTTTAGAAATTGTTTCTGGCATGTAGTTGGATGAATGATTGCAACATTTGAAAACAGTTGTTAAGCGTGCTGGAAATTCCACTGGATTTGTTCCATTATAAATCTGGAAATTTTGAACTTTTTAAAATTTGCTTCAAGTACTTGGTTTGCTTCCACAGTAAAATTAATTGTGGATACTAATTTTTCTATCTTTCTTCCACTTAAGATGGTACTCTCAGAAAAAGGTTAGGGAAGGAAGAATACTCCTTCTGCTTCTAACTCTACTGTAGTGAAAAAATATGAGATGTTTTAAAAAGGAAGCTGACAGTGGGATTGACAGCCTCTTAAGAAACTTAAGTCTGTTCCCTTCTGATGCCAAAATATGTGCCAAAGTACACTTCTACTACTGGAAAACTCGTTAATGCTTCAGTTTTACCTGTGATCGAAACCTTTGCTTCACCACAATATATTTTAACAAGTGGTAATATTCCAACATCCTGCATATTATGAATGATCAAACACATGGTTTGAGAGCCAGTGTGGTGCACAGTGACCACGAAGACCCAGGTTTTAGTCCACCCTCAGCCACAGGAGCTCACAAGGTGTCTTTGGGCCACTTTCTCTTGGCTCAACCTACCCCGCAAAGTTGTTGGGAAAAACAGGAGGAGGAAGCACTTTGGGCTATCTTTGACGACAAGACCCCCAAGGAAGAACATGGTTCCTTAAGAGTTCATCAAAACTGAACTGCTGTACAACGTCTTCTGAAATGTAGGGCCCAGAGTTTCACATTTGGTAATGTAATAGCCCTCTATGGAAGGAAAGGAAGGATTGGCCACCTAAACACTATGCCTTTTCTACTGCAAAGTTATGAGGTACAAGATACATATCATTCTTCAAAAAATCTAACACAACTTGGTTTTACCTCAAGCCTTAGCTTTTCATTTCCCAATAGCTTGTCATTTACAGCTGTGGGATATTTATCTCTTAGGCTCACAGTATTTCATTTAAAATCAAAACTACTTGAGGTACAAGCAAAATGGAATGATTTGCCCTTTTCAGGTAGCTAAAATAGCTTCTGTATACATTCCATTTTATACTTTTTCTTATTTATTCTTTTTCTTAGTTCATATCTCATGGGCAGCTGTCCTGAGATAATAGCTACCTTCTTTCCCCAAACAAAACATAGTCCGTCAAAGCATATTGATTAAACTATACATTCTGAAGGTAGATTAAGATATTTAAAAATTAATATAGGAGAAATCATACTTTCAAAATGTGAGATTTTTATGCCTTCTTTTCTATTGTTCTTTTTACAATAATCTGTCACTTTCTGCAGATCGGCTATGTAAGGAATATGCAATAAATTAATGACTTTGACATGTTATTATCCTTTCTGGCTCTCGTTTCAGTGCTACTAGATGCCAGGCCAAGAAACATAAGATACTTTCAGCCAATTTTGCTGACAGTCGAGTCATAAGACTTTCCAGCATAATTGGTTTATGTGACCAAATTTTATTTCTTTGGAGATTGTATTTGATTCACAATTATCATCCAAATCAGATGACATTCCTTCTTCCTTTCCTTTTCTAATCTGTGTGTGTACACGCATGCTAAGGGTGAACTGTCTGAAGTGCCCTGAATAATAGTGTCATAGCACATGATCTCCTGCGATCGAAGTCAACCACAAGACTTAGTTTGGTGATGCAAAAGCTTCATTTCCATATCCACTCTCCTATTAGCAAAGATTTAGAGCAGAATATATGAGAGGGCTTCTCTTAAGGAAAACAATTCCAGCTGCCACTACATGAACTCATAATTTATTTGTGAAGCATTTTGTATTGTCCTCTCTATGTAGATGCTCACCAGGAATTATTATATCCATTCTTTACTAAACATCCAGGTCATTTGGATTCGTTTTATCTTAAGTTGTTACTATCAGACCAATCTGATTTTATTTCACTGACCACAGCCAAGTATTGTTCTATAGTTCGTACAGTACAAGTGTAGATACCATAGTATCTCTTCTAATTTTTCTTAGATTTTTTAGAATTTTAAGTGTTTTTCCTCTTATTCTAATTAGATGTGAATCTTCTGTTTTATCTGCTGGTCCATGACCAAATAAAAATTTGATTTGATTTGATTTGATTTGTGAAGCACAGGTGAGCCAGTTTTAATCGCAAGGAAAACAAAGCAGCTTCTGGTATGGATTTATGCTCAATATGTTTTATTAGTATATTTTCTTTGTTTATATAAACTTTATTAAAATTCTACACATAAAAATAAAAAACACAATACAGAAACATATATAGAAACATAAACCTGCAAATACAAAACTAAACATTAACTAAAAAAAATCCATATAGTCCACTTCCACCCTTCAATTTCCTCACCAATCCATTAATCATTTCTTATTCTTTTATACCATTGTAATCACTATTTAAATTTTCCATTATCTCCCTTTATTTAATCTATACAACCCTTTATCATCAAGCTATTTTTCTCTACTGTTGTAATATAATCCATAAACAGACTCTAGTCTTTAATAAAAGCCTCTGTAGATCTCTCTCTCATTAGACATCTCTGCCAAGTCCATAACCTTAAATATCCAATCTTCAACATCTGGGGCTTCTTAATGTTTCCATTTCTGTGCATTTAATAATCTTGCCGTAATGTTTTATTAGTATATTTTCAAACGCTTGATAGATTTCAGACAGGGCAAAAAGCAAGGCCTCCTGGTCTCTGGGTTACATTTTAGAGTGCCCCCTGAGAAAAAGGGGTGATTCCAGATGCATTGGAAGCAGGGGTGTCCACCTGGAACAGGGATGGGACAGGGATATCAAAGCCCCACCTATTTTCCCTTAAAAATTCAGGTAGCAGGGACAAGACTGAGATGGCAATTAGTCAATATATTTAATTACTTCTCTCCGTGTGTCTTTGAATCTTCATGGCCTAGGTGAAGGCTACAACCGTTTGTGGAGAGTCCTGGAAAGTGGCAAAAATTGTGCTACAGAAATACCTCGTGAAAGATTTAATGTTACAGAGCGGCATGAGCTTGGTGATGACGGCAGACACAATAAAATAGGTCTGCCTTGTGCTGCTCTTCTTGAAGAGTAAGTCTTATACTTTAAAAAATCATTTGTGCCTTGTAAGCTTGCAGACAGAAAATGGTCCATGTGTTTCTTTTTGAATAGATTGTATAATTGCTTGTACAAAACAGACTATATGTATACTGTGCGTGCATGTGCGCGTGCATGTGTGTGTGTGTGTGTAAAACTACTTTTATCCACATTAGATGTGCTATTTGAGATGTCAATGAAAGCAACATTGTACAATGCAGCGAAATGTAGTTTGCTGCTGTTGGACAACTCATGTGTACTTGGGGAAGGAAACTTTGTAAGGCTAGCATTTTCTTCTGTCTGGCTCCCTGGCTTCCAGCTGCAGAAAAACGAACATGAAAAGCCCTCACAGGACATATAATTTCCCAGCTTCATAAGGATAGGCAGATAAGAGAAACATAGGGGGTACTCATGGGCCTAAAACTATGTGGTTGGGCCTGATCGGAAGGATCAAGCCAGAGTGTATCTTTGAGATGTTGCCCTCAGATGGGGCAAAGATTTGGAAGAAGAGAAGAATCAAGAAGCCTAGCCAGCAGCAAACAAGCAGAAAGAAGAAGAAGTAAAGACTTTGACAGAACAGAAATAGAAAACAGAAGCTAAAAAAGATAAAAAACAGATTGAACTCTGTAGAAAAAAGGAGTTTGGCTCTACAAAGAGTGATAGTAGAAATAAACAGAGATTAGGACCACAAAAATGTAAACATCAGCCATGAACAAATATATTGGGGATACAGAATGGAAAGATATGAAAATATAGTAAAATTGGACTTCAAAGAATATAGTGTAGATAAAGAGCTTATAAAAATAGTTAAAGTAGAAAATACTTTTTTATTAAGATTAATTTCTGTACTAGTTGAAGAGACATATAATTTATCATTCCTTTTTTATCTGTAAGCTTTCCTTTTGTAAAATAAAAGTATCTCCTCCAGCCACCGAAGGGAGATACAAAAACCCAAGCAAATGTCCGTATTTCCAGTGCTGTGTGTCTTTTGAGTCTGGGTCAATCTGGTTATTGGTGGCTCAAAAAAGCTGCAACACGCTGCTGTCAAATAATACTGAATAGTGCAAGAATGTCCTATTGTGACCACTTATGTGTACGTGATATATCATGTAATGTCTCAGGTTTTGATTTTTTTAAAAAAAGGTTTAATGCATTTGACAATAAACTGTTTGGCATTAACAATGAGGAAGCTGAGCACGTGGATCCTCAAGAAAAGCTTCTCCTGGAATGTACCTACCGAGCACTCGAAGATGCAGGAATTCCTACTGAAAAGATCAGTGGCACCAAAACAGGGGTTTTTCTTGGTAAGAAAATGTATTCTGATCCATAAGGCTTGTCTAATTTCACCATTTTAATATGGGGGAGGCTAAGCTCTCCTACTTGAACATTGATAGATCCATGATCTATGAGTGCCAAACTAGATTTTTAACTATTTACATTTTTAGCACTAGTGTTCAACATTTTTTTAAAAGATTGGGTGCCAGTGAAGTAGGAAGCTGGATTAGACCCACTGCATAGGGAGTGAGGCATTAGCTAGTTGTTCTTACCATGGACTCTGTTGGAATAAACCTCACAAACAGCAACGTGGAAGGAATGGTGGATTTCTGGCTCAAATGTTACAGAAGGAGCAGAGGTCTAAAATCAACTCTCATCATGGATCTGGTAAAACTCATCTCTCCTCTGACTATTTAGTAGGGAAAAACAACCCCGTTTCTTGGGATTAAAAATGAGTCATTTACGTATTGTAATCTTCAAAATCCAAGTTACAGGTTTATCGTGAGAATCCTTTAGATTAGAGTGCTGGAAGATTGCATTGCTCAAATCTTTTAGTGGAAGGATGCACAAAATAAACCATTTGAAATGAGAAGTGAAAATCAAGAATAAAACAACAGTGCTACACATAGATTTTGTGCTGGCTTCATACTGATTTTAAAAATGGTGATTTTTCTACCTACAGGTCTAATGAATGAAAACTGTGGGTGCAGGGCAGTTACCAAAGGAAATCACGATGATGGTACAAGGACACTGACAAGCACAACAGCTAACAGGATTTCATGCACTTTTAATCTGACTGGACCGTCGCTAATTATTGATACAGTTTGCTCATCATTCCTCTCTGCTTTACATTTTGGCTGCAAAGCCATTAAACAAGGTATTGGAATAGAGACCTAAAGAACGCTAATCAGCTGTTGTGTTTTGCATTCAGGATACTGTAAGATCTTCAGCTATGACACCTTGGGAACCATCAGTTGGGGGACAGCTTCACAAGTGTGCCCTATTCTTGCATGTTTTCATTCATATCATTTTTTCTATTTCCACTGTTCAGTCGGTGAGTAAAATAACACCACCTATGCAGAAGTGATAGATCTGCAGCAAAAATAAATAAATTAGGAAAAAACAGGAAGATGGAAGGTTAGCACAGGGAAAACTGAGACTCCTTAATAGCTACAGCATTTAATAGTTCTGTTGTTTAATAGCTATACTTACAATTTAATATTTAGTAGCATTAATATTAACGCAAACCATTCAGAGAGGTGCTTTGTCAAATGCATTGTTAAAAGCATCCATATGCCCCGTCCTCTCATTATGAAATCATAGCCACTTTGACTGCCTCCCCTGCCAACATAGTCTGAGCATGCATGGCCATATATAAACAGACTTAGATATGCTGGTTATGACCTTTAAAGCCTTACATGGCATGGGGCCAGGTTATCTGAGGGACGCCTCTCCCCAGTTCCATCTACCCATCTCATTAGGTCCAGCAGGAGGGGCATGCTGTGGGTCCAGTCAGCCAAGGAGTTTCTTTTGGCAGGACCCAGGAGGAGACCCTTTTCGGCTGGGGCACCCACCCTCTGGAACATCATTCCCCCCCAAGGTGAGATTGGCCCCAAGCCTGTCGCCTTCTGGAAGGCCCTTAAATCTTAGTTTTGTCATCCAGCCCGGGGATCCCATGGAAGTGTGGAGCCCATTAAATGATTGCATTATGTTTAAGTTCAGAATACACTCTCCCATATTTTATTATAGTTTTTAACTGTTTTAATTGTATTTTTAATGGTTCTGTTTTTAATTGTTTTGATTTTTTGTTTTTTTTTACTCTGTACACTACTCATATTCACAATGTGCGATAAGCAGCTATATAAATTTAATCACTCACTCATTCACTCTTCTACCAGGATTGCTGCAGTAGACTGTGGCTATCCCAGCAAAATGTCTTCTGTCCAAGTACATGCATGATTGAACAATATAAGGAGGCCCCTGAAGTGGCTATGCCAAAGAGCCAAGGGACTATGGCCTCTGAACACACCTTGAGCAGGCGGCTTAGAGAGTGCAACAACCCCATCCAAAGACAAAGATGAAATATCTGTATGTGAAATGCAGCACACAGTAACTGTGCTTTGTACTGCAACATTTCATTGCATGTTGGGAACACATAAATATTGATTTTAAAAATTTAATTTTGGTCGTCACACTGTCTGGGTTACCTTGAGCTTAGACTTCCTAGTGGAGAAGTTTTTAGCAAAAACAGCAAATTTGTAGCACCCTAAAATTTAACGCATTTATTATCACATGAGCTTTTGTGGATCACAATCCCCTTCATCAGATGTGTGGCGTGAAGTTCTTAGAGGAGTGTTGTATCTGCACAACACAGCTGTTGTTTGCAAGGTGAGAGAGGAGGAGGAGGAAAGAATGAACAGAGCGATGGGGTAGACTTACTGACAGATATTAAAGGAAGCGTTAGGTGTGAGACTGTATGTTACATTACATTCTGTCTTGTTTGGAAAGGAACACATCGGAGAGGAAAGCATTCACCTTCACCATTTTGATGCTCTCTTGGTACATTGAGATTGCAATTCTTAATGCAAGGCTGTAGGAGAGCAGATAAAACTGTTAAGTTCAGTGGAATGATTGATCTTTTTAATACAGCTATACAGCTCTGACAAGACACAAGTTCAAAACTTTCTTGATTATTTAAAATTCTGTCTGAGGATGAGCTGGATCTTGAGAAGTAGCAAAAATTAATCTTGCAAAACTTTAACCAGAAAAGGTCATCATGCCATGTGTTAATACAAATGGGATACAGTGTTTCGTTTTTGCTGATGTTAAAACTCTGTTGTGCTTTGTGTACATACAGGAGACTGTGAATCTGCACTTTGTGGAGGAGTGAATTGTATTATGGATCCTGGGAAGTTTCTGTATCTTAACAAAGGAAAAGTATCTGATGAAAGGACCAATAAACCATTATTCAGAAAGACAGATGACTATGAAATAGGAGAAGGCTGTGGCATTCTTTTGTTAAAACCACTGAAAAAGGTAAGGTAGTTATTTTGGACTGCCCATTTTCCCCAAAAGTAGGAAATTCTCAGAAATATTCTACAAACTTTTAGCAGTTCTATACCTAAGCAGTATGAAAACACTGTATGAGCCCAGATCATTGCCCTGTCCTAAGCCCCTTCAAGTCCTACAGTAACAAGAATCCTCTCATCTCCACTCCGTGCAAAAGCAAATAAAATAGAGATGTTTATATTATACCACCCCCACCCCTGCACACACTGTCAGGCCCAGCTCAAGAATGACAAAGAATCAGTCCAGCCAAACTCCAGTTCTTTATTTGCTCACACCGTACAGACAGAATCTTGCCAGACTAAAGCAACTCTACCTAACCTAAGGGGAAATAACCTGGGAAAGCTCTAGGGCAGAGCTATTCTGAATCTCTTAGTTTTCCCACAACTGCCTCCTGGACTATGATTCCTTTTATCTTGTCCCCCTTCTTGGAATGTGCTCCCTCCTTCCTGAGAACCAGTGGCATTACCGAAATCCACCACGTCACCTCCCCCTTCAGAGATGCATTCTGTAATGCACACTTTGTTACTTCATATGTATGTGTTACTCTGATTGTGCAAATAATAATAATAATAATAATAATAGTAATAGTAATAATAATATCCAAGTGGTTCCCATGAGGGCAAGCTGCAAAGCTGTCAAACTACCTTTCCCCTTGAAAGATCTGAGGTTCAACAGCTGGAAGCTGGGGTAACACAGGGGTTCCTGCAAATAAGGAAACAATCCATCCTGAAGCTCCCCAGAGCTACAGCATTTAAACTAAAAAGGCTAGTTTTATCATGGGTTCAAATACACCACAGCAGAGGTAGGAATAAATTGGCTCTGCTTTTGAACACAGCTGACATAATGGTACTACAGAAGACTGGAAATATTGTCTAAATGGTACCAAATCCTCATGTGGAAGTACCCTGATTTTCCTTTGGCTGAGTTGATCCCAGAGTTGAACAAAGAGTTTCTGAGTTTCCTAAAGTCCTGAAACCCCTTTTGTTGACAGGGAAAAGTGAGCAAGGTTTAGGTTTCTCCTTCCCTTATCAATTTTTTAACCTTGTATATTCTCCCATCACAAACCATAAAGAGCTTTGGATCCAACAGATCCTACACCCTTCCAAATAATCCTACCGTTCTAGCTCCTGGCTGGTTTATTTTGTTCCCACTGTGACAACCAGGCTTTCCAGAAAACAACTGATTCTGAAGCTTGGCAGGGTGGTGGTGAAAGTTGGTATCCAAAATTTGATCTTCATTTCTGAGATCAGAACTCTCTACCTGATCTCAAACAGGAAATCAGGAAGAAAATGGTCCTGGAATTTCTTCCCAAAGATCATAACTTTATATTCTTGCAATGTTTTCAATGTTTTCTTTATTTAAATAGGTATAAGCAGGACGTATTAAGATAGAGAAACCTGCTTTCAAACCAACACATTTGCATGTGATCCCAAAATTCTCCCCTTTCAGTCCAAACCAGTATCCTGTAGTGAATAGTATGATAGCAGAACTGTAAAACCCAGGGTTTAAGACCTCTCCTAAGCCATGGAAGTTCATTGCATGGTTTGGGCCAATCATTTATTCTCAACTATATCACAGGATAAAGAATTGTGAGGGTTGAAGGTGGCCCTTTTTTTGGCAGCCCCCACAACTCTCTCTGGCCCCTTGAAAATCAGTCATCTGATTTCCTAGTGGTTTGAGTCTAGAAACACATGGAAACTAAACTCAGTTTAACCTACTTGAAAAAAACAAAAACAAAGAAAATTCCTAAAATTCCATGTTCTCCCCAAAACAAGAAAGACTAACTGAAAATCCTGGTCTAACGCACATACAGGTAGTCCTCCACTTACGATGGCAACTGGGACTGGAATTTCCATCATTAAGTGATGTGGTTGTAAAGTGCGACCACATCCGCTTAGTGATGGCAATCACTGCAGTCCTGGTTGCCGTCATTAACTGAATCCAATGGTCATTAGGCGAGGGAACTTCCTGCCGGCTTCTCACAACCGAAGTGGGGAAGCCAGCTGCAAGTTGCAAGTCCCAGGCCTGCAGGCAGGTATGTGGCTGCTGCTGGGTGGGGGAGGGAGCAAGAGGGTGTGTGGGTGTGCGGGTGTCAGAGAGGGTGTGTGAGATATGAGGGAAGTGTGCAAGAGGTGTTGTGCAGGTCACGGAGGGGGCATGAGGATTCAAGGAGGTGTGTGAGAAGTGCTGCACAGGTTGGGGAGGGGGTGCAAGGGTGTGAGGGGGTGCGCGAGAGGTGCCGTGTGGGTTGGGGAGAGTGCGTGAGGGTTGCATGAGGTGTTGCGCTGGTCGGAGAGGGCATGAGAGGGTGCGCGAGAGGTGCCATGCCGGTCAGGGAGGGTGTGCAGGTGTGCATGAGTGGCTAGCACAGTGCGAGCACAGAGCAGCTGTGGGAGGGTACGTGGGTGGGGGAAACTTACCCCAGTGACTTGTGACCTTCCCTGCCGATTTCCCCACTGACTTTCTGGGGAAGCCATCAGGGAAGCTTGCAAATGGTGAGCATGTGATTGCGGGGTGCTTGGCAACTGGTCATAAGTGCAAACAGGTTGCCAAGCACCCAGATTGTGAACACATGACCTCAGGGGCGCGGAGACTCCAAGGACCAGTCATAAGCACCATTTGTCTAGCACTGTCATAACTTGGAACAGTTGCTGACTAAATGGTCGTAAGTCAAGGACTACCTGCAGGTGAAATATCCTTAAACTTGTGTTCTTGTCCTAAACATGGGAGCCTTCAGTATTCAATACTAGATATATAACATACATTACCATCTGCTCCAATATGCTTTGAGACAAATGCCTTGAATATATCTGGGTAATATATCTGGGTAATAATATAAATAAAGAAAATATGATACAAATTGATAAATACAAGAAAGAAAATACTATACTGGGCAAAAGGACAAGGATGAATTTTAGTAATTTGATGCTGATACTGTTAATAAATGTCAATATATAGTCAAATAAAAAAAATACAGTACATGAATTTAAATTAAGAATTTTTAATATCCTCATCTTGGATTTTATATTTTATATTTACATTTATATTTAAGAAATACTGTTTTTATTGTATTTTCATCTGTATTTATTTTTAGTTTTATTGTAAACCGCCCAGAGTTGCTCTTTGAGTGAGATGGGTGGTGACAAAATTCGAATATAAATAAATAAAATAAAAATTACATAAAGGATTCTTTACAATTTTCTTATCAAAAACAGGCCCAAGAAGAATTCAGCAAAATTTGGGGTGTCATCAGCGCCAGTGCAGTCAGTCAGAATGGAAGATGTGTTGCTTCAGCCACCCAAGGAAATCCAACAGAACAGGAAAAGTTATTGCTCAGCATTTATCCAGCATGTACTGATCCATCAGCAGTTCAGTACATTGAAACACAAAGCACAGGAAACTTTGCTGAAGATGCCACTGTGGCAGACAGACTAGGCAACTATCTTGGGACAAAAAGATCTCCTTATCTTCCCCCTCTCAAGATTGGTTCAGTTACAGGGAACATAGGATACACAAAATCAGCTTGTGGAGCAGCAGGATTGATTAAAGTTCTTCTCATGATGCACCATGGAAAGATTGTCCCATCCGTGCGCTTTCTGGAAGGAATGAATAGCACAAATATAGAGAGATTAAATATCTCCGTTCCAACCAGAGTGGAAAACTGGGATGACTCGGGTGAGTTTGGCAGAATAGCTGGGATCAACTGTTTTGGAAGTAATGGGAACAATGCCCATGTGGTTGTCAGACAAATTAAACAAACACAGGATTCACTTCTAGTCAAAAGACCCACGGAATTGTTCGTAATCTCAGCAGCTTCATCTAATTCTCTCAGAAAGACACTGGCAGACACTGCTAGACACCTCAGCATAAATGACTCAACAACTCTCCCAAATCTGGCCTATACGTCTGCATGTAGAAGAAGCCACAAAAACTGTAAATATCGAAAAGCATTTGTGGCATCCTCTCTTCAGCACTTAAAAAATCAGCTGGTCTCTGGTGCTGACGTAGAAACAGTTCCATTAAAGAAGCTTCCACAACTAATTTTTGCATTCTCCAGTAATGAGCTGAATTTCAAAGGGATATGCAAAACCTTGCTTAGACTGGAGCCAGTTTTCAGAGACAAGTGCATTGAAATAAAACAATTATATCAACAGTTGACACCCATTCCAAATTTTGAATTAACAAGGAGCGCAGACGCGGATTTGTCCAGACCTGAAATTGCCCAACCCTTGTTCTTCATGCTCCAGGTGGGCCTGGTTGAGCTTCTGCGGCACTGGGGAATTAAGCCTGTTGCCACTGTGGGACATTCCGTTGGAGAGGTGGCTGCTGCCCATTGTGCGGGCTTGATCTCCTTGGAGGATGCTGTCCGAATCATCTATCACAGGAGCAGGCTACAGGCTAAGGTCACCAGAGGCAAGATGCTGGTGGTGGGTAATATCCCCATTCAGCAGGTGTCAGCAGCCCTTGAAGCATATTCAGGACAAATCTCTGTTGCAGCCATTAACAGCCCTCAGTCTTGTACATTGTCAGGAGAGGCAGAGTCCATCAGTGCCCTCCAAAAACATCTGGCTGAAAAATTCAGCAAAAGAAATCCCTTTCTTCATGTTTTAAATGTGCCGGTTGCGTATCACAGCCATATGATGGATCCAGTACTAACAGAGATGGAAGCCAGTCTATCTGAATTAAAGAAAGGGAAGTTAGCCATTGAACTAATTTCTACAGCAACCAGGAAGGCGGCTTCAAATGGTGATTTTGTTACTGGCAACTATTGGGCCAGACAGGCTCGTGATACTGTGGCTTTCGCAGATGCTTTAATTACATTAGCAAAAGATAAGGATGATATTGCATTTGTAGAAATTGGCTCCCAAAGTGTATTGCAGAGTTACATCACTGAAACATTAGGATCAAAAACCAAGGTTTTCCATTCCATGCAAATTGACCAAGAATATGAAGCCCTTCTTAATCTAGTAAAAGATTGTTTTGAACTTGGATTCAATGTAGATTGGCAACATTTTTATGAAGGGTATCAAAGCATACCATCAGCTTTTCCCAGGTATCAGTTCGATCATCAGAAGTTCCTGTCACGTTGGAGCATTAATCAGCAAGAAAGCTATAAAAGTCCAAATTCAAGTCACCCTTTCATTAGCAGGGCAAATGAAGAGAACTCAGAATTCATCTGTACCATTTCTGAGTCCCTCATGCCATATTTATTTCAGTACAAGCACCACAGTAGAGCTTTAATTCCTGATTCTTTTTTTGTGGAACTTGCTTTGGCAGCTGTGATGACCAGCTCAAAACCAAAGGTACCCTTACGTTTTTGTCAGATGAATATAATTTTTACTGAGTCATGTATTTTACATGAAAATTCACAAGCTTTGAAGATAAAAGTTGAGCCACAGCAAAACTGGTCAGTATTCAGGATACACTCTGAATCAGGTCATAAAGTTTATGCATCTGGACAAGTCACAAAAACTCCAGAAACACTGATTGAAGAAAAAGAAATTTATCTGAAAGATATTTTTCAGAGGTGTAGCTCTTCTGTTAACAAAGATGAGGTTTATGAAGCATTGGCACAGCTGGGGCTCCATTATGGCGATCATTTTAGGCAGCTGAATGATTTGTTTTATTGTGAAAACTTGAAAGAAGTTGTAACAACTGTTCAGCTGAACACACAAATGGTTGAAGAAATGCATGAGTATTATATCCATCCAGTACTCTTAGACTGTTTTCTACAAATGGTGGGTGTTCTGGCTTCACTTATTTCCAAGAACAAAATAGTATTTCCTTCCAGCATAAGCAGCTTGGTAGTTGCTCAATGTCTACAGGAGGAAATGGTTATATATTTAAAAACAAGCATGTCCACCAATAATTGCTTACAGTTTTGTGGTTGCTTTACAGATAAAAATGGATCTGTTTTAGCAGAACTGAAATGTGTCCAGGCCACTTTTATAAAGGAAATTCCTAAGAAAGAAAATGATACATTGTTTGAAAATAATTGGAAAGAAATAACTTTTGATCAAACTATGCAAAATTTACCCAAAGCACCCAGAGCTGTGGTGTTCACTGACAAATTTGGAATTGCACAGCAACTCAAGAATTATTTACATAGTGAATCTAAATTTCTTACATACCAGGAATGGGAGAAATTACTGTTAGCCAAGAGAACAAACACCAGTGCACAAGCTAAAATGAAGATGGATCTGCAAAGATATGATAATGTTTTGTTTATGTGGGGTATCCAAAAACTGAATGAATCTTTACCAGAGAAAGTGGTGAAGTATTCAGTACGATGTTGTGAGGCTTTTCGGCAAGTTGTTATTGCATTAAGGGAGAAGAAGTCCCACTGTTCCATTACAGTAATCACTTATAGGACATCAGGAAGAAAAGTAGACCACATAAATACTGGTTTTGTTTTGTATGGTATGACTCGAACTTGTATGGTTGAAGTCCCTGAAATCACATTTCAGATAGTTGATATCAGCTCTACAAACTCAATAGATATCTCAGCTTTAGCTGATGTTTTAGTACAATATAAAGCTCAAGATTACCCAGAAGTTTGGATTGACGAAGGAAGAATTTACTGTTCTGAAATCAGGCGCACCCAGACTGAATCCACTGCCTTCGATGTACCTTTTGAGTCACTTCAGAATTCAGAATTGTGCAGTTTGTACACCAGTGATCCATATGTTATAAACAAGCTCTCAGCAGAAGTCACCAGTCCACATACTCAGCTTGGCAGTCACAGCGTGGAGATTCAAATGGACAAAATGACCATTCATTCAGAAGACTATTTTCCTGTTAGTGTGTCCAGCTGTAAATACAGGGAAACCTTGTATTGGAACTCCTACACAAAAGGCAAACATCAGGTTTTAGCATTAGATTTTAGTGGGACTGTAACTGCAATTGGTACTGAAGTGAAAAAAGTAAAAGTAGGGGACCATATTGTTTCATGCTACCCAGTTTCTGCAGCTACAAAAATTAGTATTCCTGAAGCAGTGTGTTTCAGGACACAAAAATTTTCCTGTTTTAGAAATTCACCATGCATGTCATTCTTCTGGCTAGCAAGGGAAATTCTGCTCCAAAGACTGCCAGTGCCCAAACATAGTGAGGTGTTAGGTATTATTTCTACTGAGCCTGAGTCAGTTTTGTGCAAAGTGCTTACCATTTTAGCCCAGGAATCCGGATGGCATACTATTGTTACAGACCATATGGCTGGACTATGGCAACGTGTTAATCAGAGCAGTGCTCTGATTTTCCTACCTCCACTGAATGGTATCTTTAAGGAGGGATTAAGCTGCCTCTTCCATCTTCAAGATGTTGTACTGATTTACGGTAATAAACAGCCTGAACGCTTGCAATATCTGATTGATCATGAAAATATCCGCCTCCATAGTATCAACCTGATCAATATTTTTCAGAAAGCATCTCTGATACGGTCTCAGAAGGAGATTGACTATTGGCTTAAATCAATAAATATGAAACAATTACAGCATCTTCCGTCCTCCATTTTTCAGCATACAGGCATGCCAGAGAGATCAGATATTGAAACATCTTATTTCAATTGTAAACAAGTCCCCATTGCAGTACTGAAAAGGAATGAGAACAGTGAGATCTCAGATATATCAATCATTGAATCAGGTAAAAGTTTGTTTAAACAGAATGCCATTTATATAATCACAGGGGGACTCACTGGACTTGGCTTTGAAACAGTAAAATTTGTAGCTCAGAATGGTGGAGGCCACGTTGTCATACTTTCACGGGGCAAATCAAGTCCTCAGGTGCAGAAAGAAATAAATGATCTTCAGGATCACTGTGGCTGGAGCAGAATAATCAGCCTGCAATGCAATGTGATTTTCAGTTCTGAGGTTGAGAAGGCTATCAAATCTATCAGCAAAATCTTTCCAAACTGTCCAGTCAAAGGGATATTCCACAGTGCTATGGTTTTAAATAATGGCCGTCTTGAAACCCTCACAATGTCTCACTTTGAGGAAGTTCTAAGTCCAAAGATAGCAGGAGCAATCAATCTTCATCATGTCATGAGAGGCCATGACCTCGACCACTTTGTGTGCTACTCATCTTTTTCATCATTTCTTGGAAGCCCAACACAGTCAAACTACGCGGCTGCCAATTCTTTTCTGGATCTCTTCTGCCATTACAGGAGAAACTCTGGCCTTGCAGGGCAGTCCATTAACTGGGGAGATATAAATACTGGAAGTCTACATGGTCATCGTCACGATCAGCACCACAAGTTACAACTCCAAGTTTTAGAGGAACTTCAAGTAAATGACATTCATGAACAGCTCAAAAGAAGCTTAATTCTAAACAACTGTCAGCAAGCAGTGGTGAAACTGAATTTGAAAACCTTAGCTGACCATACTTCATCTCAGAATTTGTCACTGAAGAACCGTTTCTGCAGCCTTATTTTTGAAGAGATGGGTAGTAATTCTGAATTTACTTCTGAAACTATACCCCCAAATCTAGGACCTATAGATTACATTATCTCACTTTTGAAAAGCTTGACTAATACATCACCTGGTGGCTTTTCAATGCGCACACGACTTTCATCACTGGGTATAGATTCTATCTTAGCCATTACTCTGCAGCACCGTATCTTTGTGGAAAAGGGAGTGGAGATACCGCTTGTGAAGCTACTTGATCCTCATTCAACTGTATCAATGTTAATCTTGTTCTTGAAAGAAAATTTGCAAAAAACAGATTCTAATGTAGGTGAAGATATTGATGCTGGGAGCTGGTTATAGGAATCCTTTTCCTGGTCTTTTTTCCAAATTAATTCAGCTATGGCTGAATTAATGTTTTATCAGTTAATTAAATTTAAACCTCGAAAATAGCTTAATTACCATGCTAATAGTTATTGTTGTGGAAATAAACCTCTATGTATGATAGGATCTTGACATACATAATATTCTAGTTACAGACATGAATAATATAGAACACAATGTATGTATAATAAAGGTGGAGGATCTCACCCAAAGAAGCCCAGATTTGAAACAATTAAAGCAAAACCTAAACTTGATACCTCAATCAAATCTAAGCTATCAGACTAACACATGGACAGGGAGAATCAAATCATGGGAAAATCAATTGCTACAGAGTCCATCAGCAGTGGGATGTTTCTACTATCAGGAGGGCTTTTAAAAAGAAAAAATAATTGCTCCAGTTTTTCTTCATCTTCTGCCTTTTCTCTCACAGAAGGAGCAGGAAAATCTCTTCTCAGTTTGAATCAAAGATAGATAAGCAGAAGCCCTAATCCCCAGAAATCTGAGGTTGGAAAGCCAGCAAAAATATAGCAGCCTAGGGACTAATGCAAACTAAATGTGGATTAGAATTTTAGGTATTTTATGGAAGCTGATTTGAGCTGTGGTGCCTTTGTTCTAATCCATTCTGACTGTGAGGTTTGAGTCTGATCCTGACTCTGAAAACAAAACTTACCTTGAGCCAGAAGGGGAAAATGAAACTTATCCGGAGGGAATTGGGGAAATAGAAACCAGGAGTGACTCAGCAGAGCGGGAGAAATTGCAGACGCTGATTGGACAAACTTCGGAGGGAGGTTTGAAAACTCCAATCAGTGCTCGAGAGAGAAGAACAGAGAAGCGTGTGAAGCAAAAGGCAGCCTGATTGGCTGCAGAGGAGAAATGGCACAGAAAGGATTGTTTTAAAAGGCAGGCGCACCAAGAGCAAGCTGCCAGAGTCAACTGATCCTTTGAGCTCACAGCCTCTGCGGAAGAGTCCTTACTGGAGTTGGGAGCCTCGCCTGTAGCCGTCATGGAATCAGAGCCAGCCCCTCCTGCTGTCGCCTATCTGCTTCCTGCACACGCTCCTCCAGTCAAGCCTAGTCTTGCTGTTCCAGCTGAGCATAGCCTTGCTTCCAGTTCTAAGCCTTGTCCTGCCGCTCCAGCCAAGTCCAGCCTCACGTCCAGTTTCAAGCCTTGCCATTCCAGCTGAGTCCTGCCTTGTCTCCAGATCCAAGCCTCACCTTGACGCTCCAGTAAAGCCTTGCCTAGCCTCCATTGCCAAGCCTTGCCTAGCCTCCGTTGCCAAGCCTAGTCTAGCCTCCGTTGCCAAGCTTAGTCTAGCCTCTGTGCCAAGCCTAACACTTGTGCCTCAAGCCTCCTCCTTGCCACACATTCCAGCTAAACTGGGTCTTGCCACCTCATTGAGAGAATTAGCCAGGTTCTGCCTGTTTTGCCAAGATCTCTTTCTACTTCTGAGTCTGCAGTCTTGTCTTGTTTTCCTCCACTGCCTGGGTGGACTTGATTGAACTGCACTGTCTAATCTGTTCTAAGGACTTTCATTGTAAATAGTTATTGTAAATAAAGAATTAATAGTAATTCTGCCTGGCCGTCTCATAGTCTGAACAGGACACTGACTTTCTTCTGTGTATGAATGTGCTCCTGACTGATGAAGTACTGTAGTGGCTGGGACAATCTTATTTTCTTTTTTATTGTCTTCTTTCATCATTAACTCTCATCAAGTTCCTTAATCCTGATATACATATTAAAGACTTGAATTCTTACTGACTCAGCACTCTCATACTGAAAGGACTTTTACCTTTGTACAGCATCTTCCTGCTCATTTAAGCTACAGAAGGGAAGGAAAGAAGTTCATCACTTTATCTACTCTCTCTGTGCCAGAGAGGATGTCGCTAGGGCAGTGTTTCTTAAACTTTTTGCTCTCAGGACTCCTTCCCACTTTTTAAAATTATGGCAGATGCCCAAAGAGCTTTTGTTTGCATGAGTTATATTTATTAATATTTACCAAATTAAAAAATTAAAATTGATGCATTTGTAGAATATTTATTCAATCATGTAAAAATAACAATCTTCAGCAAAGGATCGTTACCTTGTCATGGTGCTGGAGCTTGAGCACCTCAATGATGCCATGAGCTAAACCATGAAGGGCCACCCAAGACGGGAAGGTCATGACAGAGAGGTCAGACTAAATGCGATCCCTGGGGAAGGTAATGGCAACCCACCCCAGTATTCTTGCCGTGAAAACTAAATGGATCAGTACAACCAGAGATATGTCGGTATACCATCGGAAGATGAGACCCCCAGGTCGGAAGATGGTCAAAATGCTACTGGGGAGGAACAGAGGATGAGCTCAACTAGCCCCAGACGTGATGACGCAGCTAGCTCAAAGCCGAAAGGACGGCTAGCGGCCGACGGTGCTGGTGGTGAACGGCGAATCCGATGTTCTAAGGATCAACACACCATTGGAACCTGGAATGTAAGATCTATGAGCCAGGGCAAATTGGATGTGGTTATTGGTGAGATGTCAAGATTAAAGATAGACATTCTGGGCATCAGTGAACTGAAATGGACTGGAATGGGCCACTTCACATCAAATGACCACCAGATCTACTACTGCGGACAAGAGGACCACAGAAGAAATGGAGTAGCCTTCATAATTAATAGTAAAGTGGCTAAAGCAGTGCTTGGATACAACCCAAAAAATGATAGAATGATCTCAATTCGAATTCAGGGCAAGCCATCTAACATCACAGTGATCCAAATATACGCCCCAACCACAAATGCTGAAGAAGCTGAAGTAGAGCAGTTCTATGAGGATCTGCAGCACCTACTGGACAACACGCCTAAAAGAGATGTTATTTTCATCACAGGAGACTGGAATGCTAAGGTGGGCAGTCAAATGACACCTCGAATTACAGGTAAGTATGGCCTGGGAGAACAAAACGAAGCAGGACACAGGCTGATAGAATTTTGCCAAGACAATTCACTCTGCATAACAAACACTCTCTTCCAACAACCTAAGAGACGGCTTTATACATGGACTTCACCAGATGGACAACATCGAAATCAGATTGATTACATCCTTTGCAGCCAAAGGTGGCGGACATCTGTACAAACAAGGCCTGGAGCTGACTGTAGTTCAGATCACGAACTTCTTCTTGCACAATTTAGGATCAGACTAAAGAGATTAGGGAAGACCCACAGATCAGCTAGATATGAGCTCACTAATATTCCTAAGGAATATGCAGTGGAGGTGAAGAATAGATTTAAGGGACTGGACTTAGTAGATAGGGTCCCGGAAGAACTCTGGACAGAAGTTGGCAGCACTGTTCAGGAGGCGGCAACAAAATACATCCCAAAGAAAGAGAAAACCAAGAAGGCAAAATGGCTGTCTGCTGAGACACTAGAAGTAGCCCAAGAAAGAAGGAAAGCAAAAGGCAACAGTGATAGGGGGAGATGTGCCCAATTAAATGCAAAATTCCAGAGGTTAGCCAGAAGAGATAAGGAATTATTTTTAAACAAGCAATGCGCGGAAGTGGAAGAAGACAATAGAATAGGAAGGACAAGAGACCTCTTCCAGAAAATTAGAAACATTGGAGGTAAATTCCAGGCAAAAATGGGTATGATCAAAAACAAAGATGGCAAGGACCTAACAGAAGAAGAAGAGATCAAGAAAAGGTGGCAAGAATATACAGAAGACCTGTATAGGAAGGATAACAATATCGGGGATAGCTTTGACAGTGTGGTCGGTGAGCTAGAGCCAGACATCCTGAAGAGTGAGGTTGAATGGGCCTTAAGAAGCATTGCTAATAACAAGGCAACAGGAGACGACGGCATCCCAGCTGAACTGTTCAAAATCTTGCAAGATGATGCTGTCAAGGTAATGCATGCTATATGCCAGCAAATTTGGAAAACACAAGAATGGCCATCAGACTGGAAAAAATCAACTTATATCCCCATACCAAAAAAGGGAAACACTAAAGAATGTTCAAACTATCGAACAGTGGCACTCATTTCACATGCCAGTAAGGTAATGCTCAAGATCCTGCAAGGTAGACTTCAGCAGTTCATGGAGCGAGAATTGCCAGACGTACAAGCTGGGTTTAGAAAAGGCAGAGGAACTAGAGACCAAATTGCCAATATCTGCTGGATAATGGAAAAAGCCAGGGAGTTTCAGAAAAACATCTATTTCTGTTTTATTGACTATTCTAAAGCCTTTGACTGTGTGGACCATAACAAATTGTGGCAAGTTCTTAGTGGTATGGGGATACCAAGTCATCTTGTATGCCTCCTGAAGAATCTGTATAACGACCAAGTAGCAACAGTAAGAACAGACCACGGAACAACAGACTGGTTTAAGATTGGGAAAGGAGTACGGCAGGGCTGTATACTCTCACCCTACCTATTCAACTTGTATGCAGAACACATCATGCGACAAGCTGGCCTTGAAGAATCCAAGGCTGGAGTTAAAATCGCTGGAAGAAACATTAACAATCTCAGATATGCAGATGATACCACTTTGATGGCTGAAAGTGAAAAGGAACTGAGGAGCCTTATGATGAAGGTGAAAGAAGAAAGTGCAAAAGCTGGTTTGCAGCTAAACCTCAGAAAAACCAAGATTATGGCAACCAGCTTGATTGATAACTGGCAAATAGAGGGAGAAAATGTAGAAGCAGTGAAAGACTTTGTATTCCTAGGTGCAAAGATTACTGCAGATGCTGACTGCAGTCAGGAAATCAGAAGACGCTTAATCCTTGGAAGAAGAGCAATGACAAATCTTGATAAAATAGTTAAGAGCAGAGACATCACACTGACAACAAAGGCCCGCATAGTTAAAGCAATGGTGTTCCCTGTAGTAACATATGGCTGCGAGAGCTGGACCATAAGGAAGGGTGAGCGAAGGAAGATCGATGCTTTTGAACTGTGGTGTTGGAGGAAAATTCTGAGAGTGCCTTGGACTGCAAGAAGATCCAACCAGTCCATCCTCCAGGAAATAAAGCCAGACTGCTCACTTGAGGGAATGATATTAAAGGCCAAACTGAAATACTTTGGCCACATAATGAGAAGACAGGACACCCTGGAGAAGATGCTGATGCTAGGGAGAGTGGAAGGCGAAAGGAAGAGGGGCCGACCAAGGGCAAGATGGATGGATGATATTCTAGAGGTGACGGACTCGTCCCTGGGGGAGCTGGGGGTGTTGACGACCGACAGGAAGCTCTGGCGTGGGCTGGTCCATGAAGTCACGAAGAGTCGGAAGCGACTAAACGAATAAACAACAACAACAAAAATAACAATATGAAACTCATTAGATATTAACATAAATAAAATATTTTTCATGAAAAAAAAACCTATATATTTTTAACAAATAAAAAATAATGAGAAGAGTGACACTGTTGTAAATTTTTGCAAATATCTTCAACATCTGGCAAATAAATTTGATTTTGCGGGCCCTTGAATATATTTTATAATTCCTGTTTTTGTTTTGTATAACAAACATTAGAAGAAATGGCAACAAGGATTTAACAACATTGCTTGCCACCCGATGTTTTGCTTCTTTACCTAAAATTAAGTAAAAAATGTAGGTCTGTCAGTTATGCCCCTTCCTGGACACTAACTCATGTTCTTCTCATCTCTCAGTTAGACTACTACTATTTGCTTTCTGTGGGGCTGCCATAGAAGGTTACTGGGAAGCTGTAACTGGAACAGAATGCAACGGCCTGTTTCCTGACCAGATTAGCTGGTTTACAAAAACCAAACCCAGTCCTTCTGCAGGAGCTGCACTGGCTGCCACTTGGCTTCTGGGCCGATTCAAGATGCTGTTGAGTATCTATAAACCTCTTTATGGTTGGGACACTGATTTCCTTCTAGACCCTTACTACAAATTTATGGTACAAGAGGTTTGCCCTTTGCTATAGAATTAGGATTCGTTTTATACAGTATTAGAGCAAAGTCAGTGAAAATCACCCAGTAATAACAGGAGATTGCTGGTAGATTTTAAAAGCTTTATTTGAGCAATATAAGCATCAAATTCAGTTTTGTGTCTTCCATGGGAATATGAAATGTGGCTGTGTTTCCCTTTAAGAAAGAAAAAACTTCAACAAAATGAGATGGAATTTCCAGGCAAAAATATTATTCTAAAGAGATGAATCCTGCCAAATTTTAAAGAAATGAAAAGAAAGTTCTGTTTGCTGATAATTTGTAGTGCTTCTTTCAATCTGAAAGAACCATAGGTGAAAGAACCATAGGAGGCTTTTATTTCAATTGAAGGTAACTGTATGCATGCTCTATAACGATCGATACCGTATCTAAAAAGTACCTACTAGTTCCTTATGGAGTGAGGCTACAGGAAGACATCATTTACTTGGATTGAGGTCAGGTTCAGGCGTCCAGCGCTCGGGGGATGCCTCCAGAAAGGCCTCCAGCCAGAGCGCGCTGGCCGCCCGCTCCGAGGGATCGTCTTCTCTTCCCGCAGGGAGTAACTGAGGCGCAGCGCTCGGGCCGCGGGCGCGCAGGCTCAACGCCCGGGCCCAGAGTGACCCCCTCCCCCGCAAGGAAGAAGCCCAGGAACGGCCGCCCGCGGAAGACCGGGAAGGTCAGGTGGAGCAGCAGCGCCTCGACCTCGGCCGGGGCGCCGCGGACGGCGCTCAGGAGCCGGTCGGGGCTGCCGCAGGAGCCGTTGCTGCGCGCGCAGAGGCAGTCAGAGGTGAGCCCCGCCGCCCGGATGCCGCGCACGGCCCGGGCCAGCACCAGCAGTTCGGCGAAAGCCGCCCGCGTCAGCAGCGAGTCGCCGTCTCGGGCCGCCACGGCGCTGAAGGACGCGAAGGAGCCCTCGTGCTCAGCCTCTGCGCAGGAAAGCGACGGGCCTCGTCGGCTGGGAAGTGCGCCTGCACGAAGCGCCCTTTCCCTCTTGGCCGGGCCGTCGACAGGCGCGAACTTGTTCCTCGAGGCGGTCAACCGCGCGGCCGGGCAGGCCGACGAAGCGGGTGCCTAGCGCGACCGAGAGCGCCCCGGGCAATGGCAGGAAGGGCCACGAGTGGTGCCAGGGCGCCCAGGGCACGGAGCGCACGCGAGAGGGGCCGCTGCACGCAGCCGGTGTGGCAGCGTCTTTTCCGGCGCTACTTCGGGCTGGTGCCACCACCAGGACTTCGCGGCCGGTGAAGGGGCGCTCTCAGTTCGGTGCACAAGAAGCGGCGTGAAGCTGCGCAGCGACTTCGGAATAAGCCTGGGTAAGGGCTGCTCTTTTACTGTTTTTCCTCCCACTCTGGCGGAGGAAGCGGCCCGCTGTTTTTTGCAGTCATACAGCCACGGCCGTAGGAAAGACGGGGAAAAGCCCAGCTAGGCAGCCGGTTTGAGCGTTGTCTTCGTCGTTGGGGAAATGCTCTGCTGGCAGGCTGTGGATGCGCCAGAAATGTGGAGGAGGGAGCCAAAGTCAAACTAATTCAATTCCCGCTTCACCTCCGGTGACATTTACCTTCCTGAGGGAATTTCCCAGGAACCCGAAACGAGACTGCTTTTTAAATCCTAGATTAGAAGGGATTTCCCCCCCCGTTTGGAAGCCTTCCTTGCGATAGCCAACATGCTGTCAGATGCCCCGCAGTGTTGTGCACAGAAGGGTAGCAAGCTCTGTTCAGCGCAGCCGGCCTCACTGCACAGCATCTGCTGGAGAAGCGGCATTGCTCCCCTTTACTTTAAAGAGGATCCCCAAGCTATGGTCCTGTTCTTTCAATGAGAAAGCAGCTCCAGCCAGAAGTGGCTGACACCCTGTGAGAAAGAGCAATTCCTAAAGTAAATTTTTATTTAATGTTTCTTTTATATGCCTTTAATTTGGTCTTCCCTGAATTTCATCTTTTCTGGCTATCCAAGTTAGTTGGTATCTCTCTTGCCCATTCAGACTTTTCCAACTGAAAAGTTGCTCACTTCTGGTGCTCATTAAACTAGGAAACTTGTTTCTGGATTCTTTTACTTTAAAATACAGATGGGAACTCGTTTGGCTGCTGTGCAGAGAGAAGGAGGTGGAAGTGAAAATTATTCCCTCATACCCACCTGTTTCTCCTGCAGTGTGAGAAGATACAAATACCTCTTGACATGTCAGCAGATGGCATTTCACCATAGTCAGGCATGAAGGAAGAAGAGATTGTTTTCCAGGTTTGAGATTCCATTGTAACTCAATTAATGTCATATACTGTACATTATGTGAAGCTTAACTGAGGTAAGACAGGAGTATTTCTTGTAAGCCAGAAGGCAGATCAAGGAATCTGTGTTGTAGAGGTTTTTACCACATGCACCTTCTCAGTAAGAGCCATGTTCATAGTTGGAAGATACTGTTAGATTCAGCTCAAAGTCTGAATTCCTAGATTTGATGCTGGATAAGCATGCATCCATGCAGCAAAGGCTAGCATGCTAACTTGTGCATTCCCATAAATGTCAGATATACTCATGGCAATGTATGTCTTAGTTACGTCTAGCTAAACTAGATATGCAACCTGTCCTGGCTAATTTATTTTTTTTACAGGCACACCTTACAGTTGATCATCATTTTTAAAGCTGTTTTTGGAAAATGATGCCCTTCTTTATGGACTGCCTAAGCTTTAAGATCTGCAGGCAGGGCTGATCCTACTATTTGGCAAAATAAGGCAGGAGCTTCCAGTGGCACACCAGGATGAATGGGCAATGAATTGGGCCAAGCCCTCTATGTGCCGTCTTCCCAGTCTGCTACCTGGAGCAGCTGATTCACTGTACCTATGGGACAGTTCTCCAGAGCAGCTGGCTGCACTGCTGGCCACCCTCTAGTTGGTTGCTTTGGGGGAGCCTCAGGAAAAACATTGTGAGATGGTTGCCTCAGAGCAGCCTCTGTAGATGGCCAGCTGGAGGGTGGGAGGTGGCATTGCCACCACCAGGAAAGAAGATACGAGAAGCACATCAAGGCAGCGGTAGAAAAACAGCAGCAAAAAGCCCCTCCTGCCTCAGGTGGCGGGTCTCCATGGGCCTTTGGCAACAGCCCTTGGTCATCAGAGGTGCACCTGTGGGAAAGCAGGCCTTCTCTCTGGTGCTTGCCACTCCCTGCCAATGAAAATCAGGCATGCTCCCTGTTTGTTAACCTTCTGCCAACATTTAATGCAGCAAATTATTGGTTGATAAACTTAGCTAATGTTAGCTAAACAATTAAATTGGTTGAACAAGTTCTGCTTTATTAAGATTTTTGTGTTTTCATTATGTTTTAAATGATGTGTTGGCTTTTTTCTGTTTTATTGTTGGGTAGGGTAAATATGTTAATAAATGACAAAAATGTGACTTTCCTAAGTCACAGGGTTCTGCTGTGGGATAACATGAAGGGAAGTCTCCACGCAGAGGCATCTAGCAGAAACCACAATGACATCATGATCCATGTGGTATCTCTCCACCACCACCACCAGCCTGCAGCCTTGTGTGTCCTCACATAAGCCTGCCTTGAGCTCTCAGATGAAAGACAGGACAGACATCATGATCCATGTGGTATCTCTCCACCACCACCACCACCACCACCAGCCTGCAGGCTTATATGTCCTCACATAAGTCTGCCTTGAGCTCTCAGATGAAAGACAGGACAGAAATCAAACAACAAACAAACAAAAGCTGTTACAACTTTTCTTGAAGTGGAATCATTATTACAGTGTGTAAAGTATTTTGGTAATGAAGAGTCAGTCCTCCATTATCAAAAAAGTATCTGGAATGATATTTAAATAGGAAGCCTGGCCACACACAATACTGGGGGGGAAAACCAAAAAGCAGCTATTTTCTTGCTCATATCTTCTTCCCACAGTACCATTTAGTGGTATTTGTGTTTAGACAGCTAATACTCATTCACCTTTGAAAAGAGAGGGAGGAAAATGCAAATATCAAATGAAATAAATAACAAAATGAAATTTATCATGAAAAGCTGAATAACCTATCTCAGCTTTCAGATTCATGTAAAATTCTACTCTATTGATACTAGGCTCATTATTTTGCATAGGGTATTCTTAATCTAACATCTTCAACATATAAGGAGTCAAGTCTATGATGCTTGCCAATATTTCCATCTGCTACCTTGTCCTGAGAACATCTTTGGATAATATATCAATTTGGTTTACAGTACAGTTACCTATAAATGTATCTGAAATTCCCACCATGCATTCTGTGTGGCTACAAACTATCCATTTGTTATTTATTTGTAGTTACCACATTACCTAAATATGGTACAATGCTTCTTTCAGCCAAGACAAGCTGCAGAGAGAAACTTAAAAAAAATACATGGATTCACTTTAGGTGTATTTCATCCAGAAAAATTTGATGACATGGGAAATATAAGACAACACATGGGTGGTCTGCAGCTGTTTGCAATGTTTGCAATAAAAGCTAGGCTTGCTTTGTTGCCAGAATATGGCCTGCTTGTCCTCTTCCCATTACTGATGGGCATGAAGTACAAATTGAGAAAGCTTACAATATACTCCCTAAGCACAAAGCCTTACCTCAATATCAGATGAGCCTAAATTCTTTACAAATCTGACTTGCCATGCCCTCTGGTCATGATACTACCAGGCATCACACTTTTCTTTCTGTGCTTAACTTCATTCTTCCACATGTACTTGGTGACAATCACCACCACATGGCATTAAACTGAATACTTTCATTTTATGGGCATCTGAACAATCCTGATCCCACTTTACATTAATCTTGAGTATACCACACTATGCATAAATAAATACAATATGCCATAAGAATTGTTCTAATTAATCTTGAACAGCCTATTATAAAATAGGCTTTCTCCATCCATTTTTTCTGATTAATATACAACAACTCATAAGACTGTTAGGGGCAATTTGATCTTCCTGAAATGGAGGAAGTTTTAGCTTATTTTTCTCTATTAGTAATTAGCAGTCCCATGTTTTCATTTAAAACAAGCTCCTTCCTACACTGAGTAATTTTCAGAGTACTGGCCATTGTTTTGGTAGTGTCTATTTGACAATCAAGCACAATAATGAAAAAATGTTAAAAACACAGGAATGAATACGAGACCATGAACAGACCCAAAAATAATAACAAGAAACATTATCTTAAAGCAAGTCCTAAAGACATATGTGGCTGCCATAGAAAGAACTAAAATTCCTATAAGGGTGGAGGAAGATGCCTGCACAATTGGGTAACCAAGGTGGAAAAGGGCATCTATTGCCTTATCATTTGCACTGAGTTTACTATTGGAAACAAAGGCATAAGATATATGAGCAGAATAGTCTACAGAAAATCCTATGGAAATAACAAGATTGATCATAGATATGGAGTCAAGATTCACATTCCAGAAGGCCATGTAACCAGTCACACCTACAACCACAGAGCCAATAGCAAAAGTTACCCACAAAGAGCAAACAGGACTGGGAATCAGCAGCAAAGAAATAACTAACATGGCTCCGGTTGCAATCAGAACACTTTGAATGGTATTACTAGTTATAACAAGGTACTGATCAAAGTGTATAAAAGCTGGATGATAAACCATTAGTGGTATCTTACAGTCCTTAGCAATACGTCTTAGCTGGGTTAAGATATTTTTCTCATCCACTGAAGATACAACATTGACTGTCTGTATAAAGAACCGAGAAGCTATTATTTCTTTTGCACTGATATTAATATTCCACTCAGACTCTGAATTTACTTGGAACAGGGAAGGTAAATTTGCAATGAATACATCATGATCATTTAAATCCAGAGACATGACTTTAGCAACATTCTGATAAATTCTCAGCCATGACTCTGTAAAATTCTTTTCCACATGGAATGCATTTTCTAGAATATCCATACAGTTCTCAAGATCTGCACGAACCGATGCATTCCAATACGCTATACTTTCAGTAACTATTACCATAATCCTTGGGCCATACACTGAAAGATATGCATCTTCAAAGTCATAATATGGAATGATATAAGAATCATCTATTGCTACATTTCGAAGATCTATTCCCTCTTGGACTAAAGCGCACCCATATATACTAGTTCCTAGGTATGTGACATACAGCACTACCACAATCACCTTACTCCAATTGTGCATAAGGAAGGGACCATAATACCTTCTAAAGAAACCATTCATGGGATGTTCATTCTCAGTTCCAGTAGCTTCGTCATAAAGTCCTCCTGTGCAGCATCGGTTATACATATTGCTCCGAGAATCTTGGGGCTCTGCTGTCACTTTCATGAATGTCAGCCAATGCCTGTTACTTGCTTCTCTTTTACCATTCAGAGCTAGAACAGCCCCAAGAAACGTCAGGTTGTATATATAGCAGAAAACGAAAGCTGTTCCTGTATAGATGCAAAATGACTTAATTGATGGGAAGGAAGTTGCAATCCCAATGTAGAAGGCTAAAATATCAGTCAGAGTTGTGATGGTAACTGATACAGCTGCCTCTGAATAAGTGTTAGCCATCCGGTCTTTGACGCTATCCTTCACTTTTGTATGCTGCCAACAGGATACCAGGATGAACATATCATCGACACCAACTCCTAGATAATAGTGAAAAGTTGTGTCAGTTTTCACATGCAACAAAAAAGAGCAAATTACACATGGAACATGCTTTGCAACTGATATTTCTTAAGATAACAAATCCTAAGATATATCAAGCTGTTTGTGATCAATTCAGTAGCTCCAGTAGTTTCACTGGGTGCAGGAAGGAAAAACACGTGAGTGGCAGTCCAGCTCTACGGAGGAAAACATTTTATAATCAGAGTTGCAAACCCAAGAAGGCCGTCTTACACTTGTCTGCCCTCTCTTCTGGTACAGACAAAAGACTATCCCAGGAGATCCTATTACTCAGGAAAGTGTAAACAGGCAGAAATGCTCCTCAGATACTGAGATTCCAAACCATTTGTGTGTTACTAACATGATACCAGGATGAATGCGTGATCAACCCCAACTCAAGAATAGCAAAAAAAAAAAAAAAAAAAAAGGTTCAGTTGATTCTCACATGAACTGTGTGAAAGGAAAAAGTATAAGAGAAGCAGTATTTAATTTTTATTTATACATAGTTTTCAAAGCAGTTGGCAAAGTAATTATTGTTCCATATTTTTCAAAGAATCATGAAGACTAGGTGAGTGGTACAAATCTGCAGTTCTATTGTTGCATGCTGCTCAACAGAGACTTAGATGAGGCACCTGTTTCCCCCTCTAGTTATCACTGACTTGTAATTTTTAAGGTGAGATTAATAATCATTGCAATTAGTAAACATATGCAGAGTAATTATAAATAATTATATTTAAATGATACAATATAAAATTTACTTTTTATCCTGGCTCACCCACTTATTTCTATTTTGCCTTTCTCCCTTTTTGTATTGAAGCCTGAAATACGCTAAAGCATGTCCCACAGTTCAGGAAAAATTATACACTATCAATCATGATTCCAGATTTATTTTACCAATTTGACAACAAATAATAATAATAATAATAATAATAATAATAATAATAATAATAATTCATTTTAATTGGAAACAACTGGTATCAGTAAAAACATTAAATGTTTGTAGAAAAAATAATGAAGCACTGAAAGACAGAACTGGTGGTTAGAAATGAAAAATATGGGCTTGTCAACATCAGGAGAGGCATCTTCCAGGGTAACTCATTATCACCCTTATTATTTGTAATTGCCGTGATCACACTTTCAGTGATTTTGAAGAAAACAAATCTTGGCTATCAAACAGCAAAAAATGCTAATAAAATCTCACATTTGCTTTATATGGATGATCTGAAGCTTTATGGAAAATCAGAAATTAAAATCCAGTCATTGACATATACTGTAAGAATTTTTAGCATAGATGTAGCAGTGGAATTTGGCCTAGAGAACTGTGCTACAGTAGCAATAAATCAGGGTAAAATCATGAACAGTAACAGAATTGGAATGCCAAATGGCCAAACCATCAGGAGCCATCAGGACGAAGCCTACAAGTATCTGGACATTTTACAATTGAATAACATCAAGTGTGCACAAGTTAAAAATGTGATTAGTAAAGAATACATCCAAAGAGTGAGAAGACTGCTACAGACAAAATCGAATGGTAGAAACACCATCAAAACTATCAATACCTGAGTCATACCTGTGATAGGATATACTGTTGGAATTATTAACTGGACGCAAGCTGAACGGGACAGTTTGGACCAAAAAGCAAGAAAACTGATGACTATTCATTATACATTACATCCCTGTAGTGATACTGATAGATTATATCTGCCCTGCAGAAATGGATGCAGAGGTTTACTTCAAGTCAAATGAAGTGTCAAAGAAGAAAAGCATGCATTGGCTGATTATGTAAAAGACAGCTAAGAACAAGCATTGATGCAAGTTAAAAATTGGGACTTACTGAATGTACAGGAAACAAAACATGAATATTGAAATAACGTAATAAAAACAGAAATAGAATGCTGGCAAGGAAAAGTATTACATGGTCAGTGTCTACAAAAGATCAAGGGGAAAGTGGATAAAGATAAAACCTGGCAATGGCTTACAACTGGAACATTAAAAAAAGAAACTAAAGGCTTGATTTTGATTGCTCAAGAGCAAGCTATTTGAACTAATGCAATCAAGGCCAGAACTGAAAAGGCATCAAATGACTCCAAGTGCAGATTGTGCAAAGAAGCAGAAGAAACAGTAGATAATATACCCAGTTAGTGCAAGATCACACAACTGATTATAAACAATGACATAACACAGTTGCCAAAATGATTCACTGGAACATCTGTAAAAATTATCATGTGCCAGTAATGAAAAATTGGTGGGAACATATAAATGAAAAAGTAGTCAACAATGAGCAGGCTAAAATATTTGCACCTTTATAGTTTTTCTTTAGTTTTTCTTTTTTGTTTAGTTCTGTATTCTATCTTATCTATACTCTGTATTTTGTATTTTAACTTTACTTTAAAAATCAATAAAGTTCTTTTTTAAAAAAATGAGCAGGTTAAAATATTGTGGGATTTCTGAATACAAACTGATAAAGTTTTGGCGCATAATACAGCAGATTTAACAGTGGCTGAAAAGAAGGAAGTGTGGATAATTGATGTGGCAATACTAGGGGATAGTAGAATACAAGTGTCAGCACCTGCTTATTCGAGCATTCACACACACACAGTCAAGAAACTCAGGATCTGGAAAATGTTTCCATTGAATTAAATACTGTAAAGTTTTGCAAAAGAAACATGAGTCCAGAATGTCTTTTAACTTCAAAATGTTGGTGACCATCGATCATGATGGGTGGAGGGGTTACTGCAGGCTGGTGCCACTTAGAATGGTCCGGTGCAGGTTTAAGCAAGCTGCAATGAAAAACAGGGTGAAGTCTTTTTAGGGTGGGGGGTAATTGCAATTGAACAGTTACAGAGTTAATAATCTTAGTAATGGGAAATGGTCCAACAAACTTGGGAGCAAGCTTTTTCGAAGGTTGTTGGGAGTGCAAGAATTTGGTGGAGAGGTAAACGAAGTCTCCCACTTTGAAATTCCACTCAGGGCATCTGTGGCGGTAAGCGAATCTTTTCTGAGTCTCGTGAATGTGATCCAGTGCCTGGCGGATGACAGGCCAATTAGTGGAGATTTGTGCAGCCCAGTTTGCCACGGAGGAGTCAGGCAGGGACTGCAGCTGGAATTCAGGTATAGGAACAAAGTCCTGGCCACAAACAATGTGGAAAGGAGAAAACCCGGTGCTTTGGTGAACAGCATTATTGTAAGTAACCTCAGCAAAAGGGAGAAGGTCGACCGAGTGGCCTTGTTGAAAACTAATGTAGCAGCAAAGGAATTGCTCTAGAGTAGATTGAGCCCGTTCAGTGGCCCAATCAGTGGCTGGATGGCTCGATGAGCTGAGAGATTGTTGGACCCCAATTAATTTCAAAAATGCGTGCCAAAATTTAGAAGTAAATTGGACGCCTTTGTCAGAAATTACATGCATGGGACACCCGTGAATTGTATAGATGTGCGTGAGAAAGAGCTTGGCCAATTGCTGAGCTGCTGGGATTTTAGTGCATGGTATAAAATGAGCTTGTTTGGAAAACAAGTCAATGACAGTCCAAATTACAGTTTTATTCTTATTCTCAGGTAAATCCACAATGAAATCCACGGCTATCTCCTTTCAGGGAGCCTTCGGGGAGGCTACCGTTTGAAGCAGTCCTTGCGGTTTCCCCTTCCTCTTTGCCTGGGCACAGACGTGGCATGATGTGACATATGATTGCACGTCAAGCCTGAAGGGAGGGCTACCAAAATTGGCGTCTCACCAAGTGCAGAGTTCTAGTAAAGGCAAAATGACCTGCAGATTTACTATCATGGGAACACTGCAAAATGGTTTTGGGAAGACACTCAGGAATATAGATTCTTCTGTTAGAGTACCAGACGTTGTCAATTTCAGTCAATTGAACTTTGTTACATTGTACCAGGGGTCATTAGGCAGCACCTGAAGCAGTTCCTCTTTTAAGTCAGCCTGCACGTTCACTTTCCCAGCTACTGCTTGTTTGCGCGCTACACACGCCATTCCAAGCTGCTTTTGTGAGAAAACAGTGTCTACAATTTGTGTTTGTGCTGTGTGATATTGAGGGAGGCGAGAAAGCGCATCAGCCAAAAAGTTCCGTTTCCCCAGAAGGAAATTAAGGGTAAAATTGAAACGGTTAAAAAATTGAGCCCAACGAATCTGTTTTCCATTCAATTTTCTGGGAGTTTGCAAGGCTTGGAGGTTTTTATGATCAGTCCACACTTCAAAGGGACAAAGGGCACCTTCCAAGAGATGCCTCCAGTGTGTAAGAGCAGTTTTTACAGCAAAAGCCTCTTTTTCCCAAATTGGCCAATTGCGCTCAGCGTCAGAAAACTTGCGTGATAAGCACAAGGACGAGGAAAACCTGTGTCATCCTTTTGCACTAAAACTGCCCCAATAGCTGAGTCAGAAGCATCAGCTTGGACAATAAAAGGGCGAGTTGGGTCTGGGTGGGCGAGAATAGGTTCATGAGTGAAAAGCAATTTCAAATTGTCAAAAGCTGTTTGACAGTCAGAAGTCCATGTAAGTTTGGCCCCAGGGGAGGTAACTTTGCAGGTTTCTCCCCTCCCTCTGGTTTTTAATAAGTCAGTGAGAGGCAAAGCAATCTGAGCAAATTGGGGGATAAAATTTCTATAATAATTGACAAAACCGAGAAAACTTTGAAGTTGGTGGCGGGTGCGTGGGGGTTCCCAACCCATGATGTCTTGGACTTTGGCAGGATCCATTTCAACCCCTTTGGAGGATATATGGTAGCCCAAATAGTCCAGTTGTGACTTATGGAACTCACATTTAGAAAGTTTGGCATACAGTTTAGCATTTCTCAGTTTGGTCAAAACCTTTTTCACAAGTTTAACATGGTCCCTGAAATTGTCAGAATAAATTAAAATGTCATCTAGGTAAACCAGGACCCCCTTGTACAAATGCTTGTGAAGGACTTCATTGATATATTGCATAAAGATGCCAGGAGCTCCTGCCAACCCAAATGGGAGGACTTTGTACTGATAGGAACCAAGAGGGCAGTTAAACACCGTTTTCCATTCATCCCCCTCCTGAATGCGAATTCGGAAATAGGCTTCCCTGAGGTCAAGTTTGGTAAACAATCTCCCCTTGGACAGGTGCGAAAGCATGTCTTTCATTAGTGGGAGAGGGTATTGATTGGTAATTGAGATGGCATTTATTCCCCGATAGTCCATGCAAAGTCTTAAAAGAACTATCTTTTTTCACTTGAAAAAGCACAGGGGCAGCCAAAGATGAATTGGCAGGCTCAATGAACCCCCGCGCCAAGTTGTTGTCAATGAATTCCCTTAGGACGTTTTTTTCAGTCTCGGACATGGCATACATTTTAGGCTTTGGTAGTTTAGCCTTTGGGTCTATTTCAATGGCACAGTTTTTCTATGAGGAGGCAAGAGATCACACTCTTTCTCATTGACATCAATAAAGTCTGCGTATTCAGGTGGAATGCCAGACTGTGGCAAAACTTCAGGCAAGGGGGAGTGGTTAAGAAGGGTTCCAGCCACCTCCCCCCTTTGTTGGAGTACCAAAAAAAAGGTTGCCAACTCCTTTGTTAAACAATAAAGCACCTGAGTCCCAATCGATTTGTGGCTTTCTGCTTTTCAGCCACGGGAGTCCCAGTATGATAGAGTACTTGGCAATAGGGGCTACAATGAACTGCAAGGTTTTCTTATGCCCCCCCCCCCAGCCGCATGGCTAAAGTCTCTGTCCTGAATTCCACGGGACCCCCGTGGGCAATTGAGCCATCCATCTGCGTGAAAATAATAGGATTTTTAAGTCTCTTGGTTTTTAGGCTCAGAGTGTCAAGGAGGGCAGGGTGTATTAAACATTTGGTGCACCCAGAGTCTAACATTGCCGTCAAAATGGCTTTGTGCCGAGTTAAGTTTTTAAATTCTACTTTTACCAATAAGGTGGGACAATCATCATTCACTAAAGGGTCTTCTTTGTCATCAATGTCAGAAATAGGTGCGTTGCGCCCTGGAGTTGCCACCTGCTTGCGGGCGCAATTTAGAACAGGTGAAACTCGTTTCCTGCCGGCTCCCGAACTTACTGTTCAGAGTCTTCTCCAGAGTCCAGTTGAGCTTCCATTTCGGGTTCTTTTCGAGCCAGCGCGCTTGCAGCTGCTGCCTTGCATCTGGGTGGTGGGGTTTTAGTTGGTTTAGTTGCTCCTTTTATGGCTTCTGGGCATTCGGCTGCTCTGTGTGTGTCCTTCCCACACTTGAAACAGGCGCTTTTCTTTCCGGTTCTGTCTTTCCGATCATCCGTCTCACGGAAAGGTCTTTGCTGGGCAAAAGGAAATTGACTTGACGCTGCTGTATTTTTTCCCATTGCTTGAGCTTGAAGCTGCCTGCCGAATTGGTACTGGGTATTCTCTACTTCACCTGCAAGGCAGATCCAATCTTTCAGAGGGGGGGGGGGTCTCCTTGGCAGAGTGCCCACTCTAGCATTTCTGGCTGCAATCCCCCCTTAAAGTAGTCAATCTTAGTGGTTTCAGACCAGTCCATAACTTTTCCAGCAAGGGCTTTGAACTCCATGGCATACTCTGCCACAGTTCGCCCTCCTTGCCTAAGCTGTTGGATGCCGGTTTTTGCTCTCATCTTATCCAGTGGGTCCTCGAAGCGGCTTTCATGAACTACCGCAGGCTACCCAGTTCTGGGGCATTTGCGTTGTGCAGCTGCACAAACCACTCAGCAGCTCACCCTCTGAGCCTGGCACCCACTTGGCTGACTTTCTTGTACTCCGTGGGGAAACAGGAACCATACTCCCTCATGTATATGGAAACTGTGGTCAGGAAAAATGCCAACTGTCGTGGGTCGCCATCAAACTTGACCTGTATATCCTTTGGGGCTGTGCCCTGGGTTGCCCAGCTGGATAGCGCTTTTCCCCCATCTCCTTGGCTTTCTGGGTGGCTTCCATTCCGCCTGCATCTCACTGGAGATTCGAAATCCCGTGTTGGGGTTAGGGTACACCGTCTCCCTCACCCGATTTGCGACTCTGCTCTCGACAGCTGAGTCGAGATTTCTGCCAAGGGGTATGCCATGGTCTCCAGAGTTCTCGATACCTGCTGCAAGACCACTTCCATGGCAGACATCCTAGCTTCCAGATTGCATTACTCCACAATAAAAACCCTATATGCATATTAACTTAAGCATAATTTAAACCTCATCATGAGTGCCAAGCAAAAGATGCAGTCCCTTAGCCACAATAAACACAAATCATTTAAATGCATAATGAAGCCATTTTTTTAAAAAAATGGGGGAAAATATTTTTTTACAAATAGTGAATGGCTACAATTGCTGCCATTCACCCAGATTACCATTTTTTTTTTAAAAAAAGACAGCAATGGATTCCCCCACAAAACATAGCAATAATTATATTCTTGTACCTGTTGTCCTTTAGACTCTACATTCTCACAAAGATGCATACAAACACAAGATCAAATATTCTCAAACTCACCCATTCAGTCACTTGCCCTCTTGATCACTAGTTATTTCACTTGCCATCTTGCTCACTCACTTGCCCACTTGCCTCTTCTGTTTGTCCATGTATTGTCTGTATATTTACTTACCTGTGTCTTACCTATCTGCCTTTCTCTCATTTGCCTATTCTGTTATTTGTCCCCTCATCTTCTTACATGTATTACCACTTGTCCTCTTACCTGTTTGCCCATAACACACTTATTTTTTTACTGACTTGACCACTCCCTGTCCCACTTGTAGAAAATAAACATACTTCCATTCTCAGTCTTTTGAAGGATGCTTTAAGATATGGGCATGAGTGTCATTCATATTTCCCAAAGCTGTACAGGTAGACCTTGCTTAACAACTGCACTGTTTAGTGACTGTTCAAAGTTATGACAGTGCTGAAAAAGTAGCTTTATGACTGGTCCTCACATTTACAACAATTGCCATTTGTGCACTTCACAGCCGGCTTTGACAAGCAGTCAATGGAGAAGCTGGCAGTAAAATTGCAAGTTATGGTCATGTGATGTCTTGCTTATCGACCATGTCACTTAGCAACAGTTGTTGGTTCCAACTATGGTTGCTAAGTGAGGACTACCTGTATGTATTTTGTACCTGGATACACTTAGTATCAAAAATGCTATGGTTCTCTTTGAATATAGTATTTGAGTAGAAGTCAGCCAACATTCATAACTAATCTGAGTACAATTTGTGACTGAAGGAAAAAAATTCTATTTCAACAGTGAAAAGTCAGGAAATGAGAAAACATCCAATTTGGATGAAAGTAAGTGGGTAATGAAAGAGGAAATGGTTTGGGCAGAATGAAACCAGGGAAAACAGAAAGGTACAGATGAGAAAAAGATCAATTTGTCATAGACTCTGTGGTAAGCGAATCAAAAGTAAGAAATCAAGGTGGTACAATTCATGAGTAACAGTTATCTCTCACTGAGATGTTCACAGAATTATATACAACTGAGCTCAAAAGAGATTATGTCAGGAAAAATTACTTCATATATAAGACTGTAACCTCAGGATAATCTTGACAAAGCTACAGAGAAATCTGGAATGCCTACCAGAGCTAAGGAGAAATATAGTTGGGAGAGATGGAACTTCTAGTTCATACCTACCTGTTGAAAGCTCAAAGCAAGAAATACATTTACTACTTACCAAGTATAAGAAATGGTGAATTTGCAGCTGTGATGACAAATGGCACCCCATAAAGCAGCAATAATCCAAAACTGCTGATGACAGATAAGCCTGCTGAAATCACTCCAAACAATGCAACCCAGAGTTTTGTTCGGACACAATCTAGCCTATAAAATGGATGGAGAACAGTTCAGTAGATCTGAGTTTCATTGTGCATTTCTAATATCTCCCAGCTTGAACAAAATTAGAGAACCACATGCAGGTATTAAATATTAAAGAAATGTTGCAGAACATGTATAAGCGGAAATATACTTAATGTGAGAAATGGAAACTTACATTCTCAGAAATATATCAAGTTGCTTTAGGTAATGAAAATATTTCATAGAATTATTTGTAGCCTCTAGTGCATATAGCAAGCATTTGCAATTCAGATCATGAAAAGGACTCACAGAGCATGTATTTCTGACACTATTTCCATGCCCAGGATTCACAGAACCTCAATTTCACATAGGGTTGTGGGAAAGCCAACTTATTCATAATACCATCCATTGCTCTCTTGAAAAGAGGAAGTATAGGTGATTATATTCAAAAGTACTGATGTGTATTTGGGACTAAATCACATTGATTTCAGTGGGACTGACTTTTAAGCATATCTGTATAGAATTGTGCTGACAATGTATATTTCACCCATCTGCAGCAATTCCAAAAGTAAATTCTTGTGGGGAAATGTAAAAGTTACATTTTCCGCCCAAATGATGAACTGGAAATTCTTCCTTTCACTCACATTAAATGAAAGAGAATGGGAGGAATCCCAAGGGTCAGTAAATAAGCTTTAATGGTATGACATGTTTTGGAAAATGTATTCTTTTTTAAGGGCGCTGTGTAAACAGAAACAAAAAATAAATGTAATGGTTGCCTATCCCAAACACTCAGACTCACAAGAGGTTGCTAAATGAAATCTGATTTATTAAGGAAACTAAGGCAAATACAGAGAAAGCTGAGAATGACAGAAAGCGCGCCAAATACAAACTAAAAACCCTCGGCTGCAAACGTAATCCCTCCCCCCTACCAGCAGAGCTATCACCCCCCATCCCAGGTGCTCGTAACCGTCTTCCATCCAGCCTGGGAAAGCAACCTTGAATACATGAGATAACCCAAATACATTCCAAGCCCGCAGCCAACAGATAAGAACTCCCTGAACAGGAATCGTCCTCCCCCTGGAGATCAAACACGTATCAGGCTAATGACATGCGAAACGTTACGATGTACCAAGCACATTGAAACGGTGAACATGACATACCGCCCCCCCAAAAAAATTTAAGGACCCGGTTTAGAGGGGTAAGCAGTATGGAAACGGGTAACAAGGATAGGAGAAGCCACATCTCGAGCGGCTACCCACTCAGGATGAGGGAAATGCTTCCAGCGAACTTAGTGTAGCATGTTGCGAATGCGGCGAGAGTCCAGAATTTCTTTAACTTCAAAGTGTTGTTGCCCGTCAATCATGATGGGAGGCGGAGGTGGAGGTTGATCATGCCAGCGGTCAGAGCGAGTAAGGGGTTTGAGCAAACTGCAATGAAAGACAGGATGTAAGCGTTTTAGGTTATGTGGCAAATCAAGTTTAAAAGTCACAGGGTTGATTTGGGCAACAATGGGAAAAGGACCCACAAACTTAGGAGCCAATTTCTTTGACGGTTGAGAGGAGTTGATGAACTTAGTAGACAGATATACCATGTCCCCCACTTGAAAGGCAGGGTGAGGGGCACGCTTATCAGCATACTGTTTGTAATCCGACTGAGCGTCAGCTAGTGCCTGCTGAATGACCGGCCAAGAGTCCGCCAGCTGTGTTGACCATTCGGCCGGCGAGGCCGGCGAAATGGAAGGCTGTGGCAAATCAGGGATAGGGACAAAATCCCTGCCATGTACAGTGCGAAAAGGGGTTTGACCGGTGCTTTGATGAACAGCGTTGTTGTAGGCAACTTCAGCGAAAGGGAGGAGGTCAACCCAGTTGTCTTGTTGATAATTCACGAAAGCTCGCAGATATTGCTCCAATGTGGAGTTGAGAGCTTTCGTGGCTCTGTCAGTCTCAGGATGCCACGCCGTGGACAATGCCTGCTTAGTGCCCAGTAGTTTTAGGAATGCGCGCCAAAATTGAGAGGTCAACTGTGTGCCCCTGTCCGAAATCAAGCGAGAGGGAAATCCGTGTAACCTGTACACGTGTACAAGGAAGAGGCGGGCCAATTGTTGTGCAGAAGGAATGGACACGCACGGAATAAAATGGGCTTGTTTAGAGAAATAGTCCTTGACGACTCAAATCACAGTTTTACGTTGACTGGCGGGTAACTCCACAATAAAGTCCATGGACACCTCATCCCAGGGGCAAGCAGGACTAGCCACCGGTTGCAACAGTCCTTGGGGTTTGCCCACTTTGCGTTTTGACATAGCGCACACAGAACAAGAGCCACATAGTCTTTCACATCTTTGCGCAGTGTGGGCCACCAAAACTGTCGGCGAACCAGGTGCAAGGTTTTCACAAACCCAAAATGTCCCGCAACCTTATCATCGTGCGAACGGAGCAACACGTCTTTTCGCAAACTGTCAGGGACGTAGAGACGGTTGGATTTCCAAGCGAAACCTTGGGCAAAAGTAACACTGTCTCTATTAGCTAGCAACCAAGTGTCAGTCTTTAGTTCTTTTAGAAACTTTTGTTGCAATTGAGAGGGAATAGACAAAGTGCCTGACGGCGCTGAATCACTGCTGGCCGGTTGCTGAGCACGGGCTTGGCTGCGAGTCACAGCCTGCATTCCCAAATGTGGCTGAGTCCACAGTGTGCTGACCACCTCTGGCGCTGAGCCAGAATCTTGGGGTTGCCGGGACAATGCATCTGCTAGAAAGTTCTTTTTCCCCGGGATAAACTTCAGTTTGAAATTAAATCGATTAAAGAACTGAGCCCACCGCACTTGCTTAGGGCTCAGCTTGCGGGGGGTACTAAGGGCTTCCAGGTTCTTATGGTCAGTCCACACCTCGAACGGATGATTAGCCCCCTCGAGCAGGTGGCACCAAGAGTCCAAAGCCGCTTTAACTGCAAACGCCTCCTTTTCCCACACATGCCAACGTCTTTCGGTTTCAGAGAATTTACGAGATAGGTAGGCGCAGGGTTTTAAGCACCCTGCCTCATCGGCTTGCATCAACAGGGCTCCAATGGAATAATCAGAGGCATCAACTTGCACCACAAACGGCTTAGAGGGGTCAGGGTGTTGTAAGATCGGCTCCTGGGTAAAAGACTCTTTCAGCTTATCAAACGCCACCTGACAAGCCGGCGTCCATCTCAGCAGCGCGCCTGGGTTTTTTACTCTGCGAGTCTCCCCCACCCCTTTTGTCCGAAGCAACTCAGTTAGTGGCAAGGCTATTTCAGCGAACCCCCTTATGAATAACCTGTAGTAATTGCTGAACCCCAGGAAACTTTGAAGTTGCCTGCGGGTGCGGGGTCTTTCCCAATCCAAGATAGCCTGAATTTTTTCAGGATCCATTTCAATGCCCTGATCTGAGATCCTGTACCCCAAATAATCAATTTGTGTTTGATGGAAGGCACATTTAGACAGTTTGGCATACCACTCAGCTTTCCTGAGCTTGCGAAGCACCTGCTTAACCAGGTATACATGTTCTTCCAGAGTTTCCGTATAAATCAGTACATCATCCAAGTACACCAATACCCCTTTAAACAGATGTTCATGAAGTACCTCATTGATCAATTGCATAAACACCCCAGGGGCCCCAGCCAAACCAAAGGGTAAAACCTTATATTGAAACGCTCCCAATGGGCAATTGAATGCCATTTTCCATTCATCCCCCTCCCGGATCCGTACCCGGTAATAGGCTTCCCTTAAGTCCAGTTTTGAGAAGATTTTCCCCTTGGCCAGATGTGCTAGCATATCCTTTATCAAAGGCAGGGGATATTTATTGGATATTGATACTGCATTGAGCCCACGGAAATCGGTACAGAGTCTTAATGTCCCGTCCTTCTTTGGGCGGAAGAGAACCGGCGCTCCCACTGGTGAGTTAGCCGGTTCGATGAACCCTCGTGCCAAGTTTTTGTCCACAAACTCCCGTAACAAAGTTAGTTCCTTTTGAGTCATTGAGTAAATCTTTGGCTTAGGTAATTGGGTGTTAGGCACCAGCTCAATGGCACAGTCCGTTTTCCGATGGGGGGGCAGTTGATCCGCTTCTTTCTCCCCAAACACATCAGCAAATGCCTGGTACTCCTCCGGCAGACCCTCCAGAGGAGGGGCTAGGTACTGCGGAGTCGCAGCTGCCGCTACCCCCACCACCTCCTCTGTGGCTTCACATCCCTCTGGTGCTTGATAAAATCCGTCCTTAAAGGTAACAGTTCGATAAACCCAATTTATTTGTGGGTTCTGCTGGACCAACCATGGGACACCCAGAACCACCAACGGACCCCCCACCGGAGCCACTACAAACGACAGACCTTCCCGATGGGTACCCATTTGCAGGGCCACTAGCCCGGTGAATTGCGTGACAGGTTTGCCCCCAGCCATGGACCCGTCCAGTTGGGTAAACGCAATGGGTCTTTGCAACGGAAAGGTAGGTAGCTCCAAGGCAGCTACCACGTCGGGATGCATTAAGCACCGTGAACACCCCGAATCAATCATTGCCCACGTTTCTATCGTCTTCGACCGGGATCCCAATTTTAACTTCACCGTGAGAATGCGATAGCTGCCACTCACCGACACAGGCTCGCGCCCTTCCTCCACCACCTGCCCTGCGGCGCCCTTTAGAGCAGGTGGCTGGCGTTTCCCACCGGCTGTAGCAATTCGGGTTCCCCCTCGTCCTCGTAGAATGGTACGCCTTCCAGCTCACTGTCGGCCACCGCTGCTTTCATTTTCCTCGGTAGGGAAGGGGACTTCGCAGTCGACTTCCCCTGCTGGTCGTCACCCTTTGCCCTCGGGCACGCCGCCGCGCGGTGCCCCTCCTTACCGCATTGCAGGCACTGCCCCTTCGCATATCGACGCTCCTTCTCCTCTTCCCAGGACCGTTGCCCGGATCTTCCCACGGAGCCCGACGGGCGACTGGATTTTCCGTCTCGCCCCAACTTCGCTGCTCTTCTCTGCGCAAACACCTCATGGGCATGCTCAGCCTTCCCAGCGAGCTGGATCCACTCGTACAAACTATCAGGGTCATCTCGTCTCAACGACCAGCGCAGTACTTCGGTGTTTAGGCCATCCTTGAACAGTTCTATGACCGTTGCCTGTGACCAGTCTTCCACCTTCCCCGCCAGCGCTTTAAACTCCAGCGCGAAGTCAGCCACCGATCTCGATCCCTGCTTGAGTTCTCTCAAGGCACGCTTCGCCCGCTCTTTGGCTAAGGGATCCTCGAAATGATGCTGTAGAGCCCAGAGGAATTCGTCAAACTTCTCCAGTTCGGGAGCTTCCGACTGGCACATCTGTACATACCAGTCCGCTGCCCTCCCTTTCAGCTTGGTAGCAATGGTTATGATCCTCGCTTTTTCCGATCGAAAAAGCGACCCCCACTCCTCCATGTATGCCTTGGCATTCGTTAGGAAGAACGAGAGTTTTGTTGGGTCCCCGTCGAACTTGACAGGGAAGTCCCTCAATTCACCGCCCGACGGGCTGCGCCCCCCCACTGAGGGTTCGGCTGCTCTGACAGCTCCCGCCTGCCTCCGCTTCGGAACGGGTGGCGAGGCTAATTCCACTCGGTGAGCCCGGTCCCCTTCTCTTGGGCGCGCTGCCCTTCGCCGTTCCGGGGACTGCACCTGGGAGGAAGGGGTCGAATGCCGCTGGCTTGACCCCTCCTGCCCTTCTTTCAGCGAATTCAGGTCCATGCTCATTTTCTGCAGGATAAGTTCCAGAGAGTCCATCTTCGACTCCAGCACCCGGATTCGGTCTGGAGTGGGGGAGTCCCCTCTCGCCGGCACCTGAACGACCGTGGGCGATAGCGGGTACCTCTGCCTCCAGGACGAACCCCTCACCTCCGAGAAGTCCCCCCGGCTTTCATCCCAGGTGACCAGTTCCCTCGGGGTGGTCACCGTGGTTTCGGGCGCAGTTTTCATGCCCGCAGCTTCGCCTTCCGACCCCGAGCTCGCCTCCTCCCGAATTGCTGAGAGTTCGCCCAGGGGGGGTCGGTCGGGGCGCACCACGGTAGAATTGGGCTCTCCCTCACTCGACCCCTCACTCTCCACCAGTAGCACGTCGGGATCGATCATCGCTGGCACTCCCCCTCACAGGGTCGGGCAACCTGTCTTCTCCTGGAAAGGGGCCAGCGGGATTTGAAATTTTGGATTCTCAGCTTTATGTAATGGTTGCCTATCCCAAACACTCAGATTCACAAGAGGTTGCTAAATGAAATCTGATTTATTAAGGAAACTAAGGCAAATACAGAGAAAGCTGAGAATGACAGAAAGCGCACCAAATACAAACTAAAAACCCTCGGCTGCAAACGTAATCCCTCCCCCCTACCAGCAGAGCTATCACCCCCCATCCCAGGTGCTCGTAACCGTCTTCCATCCAGCCTGGGAAAGCAACCTTGAATACATGAGATAACCCAAATACATTCCAAGCCCGCAGCCAACAGATAAGAACTCCCTGAACAGGAATCGTCCTCCCCCCGGAGATCAAACACGTATCAGGCTAATGACATGCAAAACGTTACGATGTACCAAGCACATTGAAACGGTGAACATGACATAAATACTAAAATATATTGCAAACGTAAGTTATAATAATATTTATTAGAAAAGCAAATAACTATAAATTTAGTTTGTTTCTGTTAATATAGTGTCCTTTCTACAACACTTTGGCTGAATAGTAGCTTTTTTTAAACTTGCACTTGGGATTCCATCTTCTTTCATTTGTTTCTGCAGGGAGTAAGGAAGATGACCTTGAAGGAAATATACAGATCTGTTGCCCAGGCAAAAGGGACTGAAGCGGCTCAGGCAGACAACCCTTTTAATTCACTGGAATATTAAATGTTAAATGGAGGAAGAGGTACAGAACAATCAGATTTGCAAGATTCTGTTATTATAGTCAGTCTCAATAAAAGTAGTTTTCACCTTCCCATGAAGTTGATTTCCTGGTCTGGTCTACCTAGTGGGGCTGACAGTTTCTTCAGTACCTGTCCCCTTCTTTCATTATTCATTTGTCTCACATCACATTCTGGCTTATACCCTTTGTACAATCTGGCCAGAAATCTAAGAAAAGAGCTATGATTGCATTCCTTGAGGTTGGGATAGGTTAGGATTAGGGATGGGCAAATAAACTACATCTGCATGGGTGTAACTGTCTATTTTTAACAAGTACATCTGCTAGATCTAGGGCCACTCATACACCAGTTGCACCAATTGATGCAGTCCTATTGTTTATAATTATAAGGATTACTGGGAAATACTGTAAGTCTTTACAGGATCAAGAATTATGTCTTGCTATGTGTGCAGTTGCTTGGGAATAAGTTATATTGAATTCTACTGACTTTGCTTCTAAGAACCCATATATATAATTATACTGGCAGGATACTTTTTATTAACAATACTGTTGAAAAATATTAATGGAAAGTGTATCTTTTGCTCCAAAAACAATTACAATTTGATAGTTTTTAGATTTCCTTTTTTGATATAATTATCTATAATAATGTAATTTGATTAATATATATATTTGTAGACTTTTGAAAGTATGAAAACTTTTTATTCAGTGAGAAAAACATACAAAGATAATGAGAGCGGGAGAGAGGTAAAATTTACCTTGTACATGAAACAATTGAAAATAATATTGTTAAAATATATGCGATGGAGACCAATGGGATCACACCTGTAGCAAGTTTTTCAAATTCTTTTTGTCTTGACAGTGAGGTAAAATGGGCTACCTGCCAGGTTAGAGGGGGAAGGAGAGAGAGAAGGAAGAAGATAAGCTTTCCATTATTTTACCTTCTAAAATATATTGTAATTGTCCAGAGGATTTAAAAATAGGCTGAGATAAAATAAATTTCATTATTACTATCCATTTTTAGTGTGCATTAACATATTACAAAGAATAGTTAGTGGAAACTTTTACATAAAATGTAAAAATATCTTTCCATAGGGAAAAAAGCCCTGCACTGCTAGAATATTTAAAGAAATCTGTATATTCTGATATTGCTTCATTTCCTGAGTATGTCAATATTTAGTATGTACTTAGTATGCATACTTAGTAGGTGGGATGCAAGTAACAGTATGTTAACTTGCAGAATAGTCTGTAGATTAGAGTTCTTAGCTTGCATAAAACATGAACATGCTTGGGATAGAACTGTGCGTTTGGCAGAGCTAAGGGCATACTGGCTAAAATATGATCAAACGGGCTGGTAATTTCCATTCCAGTAGCAGGGACTGGCTACATGTGGCACAGGTGTGACTAAGACTGGTGATCCGCTCTATGCCTTTTCCATAATACTAAAAACCGCTGTGTGAATGTCTCAACTGACTAAAGCTATGATGGACAGTAGAGGTCAATATCAATGGGCTCAGCTGGGGGTGGCCATGGCATATGGAAGATTGTGATTTGGAATGTAAGATGAATAAATGTGTGTGTGAATGAATATATCTCTGAATTAACAAAGAAACAATGGGAATGTTTGTGAAACCAAGAAAGAGAACAATATAATAGATGAATGAGGATAGTTTAATCCTGTGAAATGAAGTTGATGAATGAAGTTGCTGTAGACATGGAGGTGATGATATAACTTTCATTATGAATAAAAAGGCTAAAATTTATATTGGAAAGTATGAATTAATGTCATCCAGATTATTATGCACAGACAGATGACAGCTGCATGTTATACTCTAGTGAATGGTATAATGAAAGGATTTGGGGTGAATGTGGGTAAAAACTGGGTGACATTCTGAATTAATGTGCTGGGGGAAATTGTATTCCCTTAAATGACATCGGTGAAGGGTAGAAAAGAGACAAGAAAACACAAAAGAAGTGATTGGGCCATTTGGAATCCCAAGCATGAATGAGAATGGTGACTGGTGAGTATCTGCTTAGAAAAAAAAATGTTTGGAAAAGATGGTTTAAGCATAAGACTATTCATGCATACACATGCATACACATTGTACAAGATGACATACAGAGCACTCACTCCTATTTTTCCCTGCATCAACAACCCAGTGAGGCAGTTTAAGCTGAGAGAAAGTGGCTGGCCCAAAGTCACTTTCAGAGCTTTCAGAGCTGAGGGTGGACAAGAACTTAGGTCTCCCCACTCCTAGTCCGACATTTTAGCCATTACACCACACTAGGAATATAAATTAAAAACATAACTGATCGATAATTTATGACGGAAGATTGAGAGAATTAATAAGGATACAAAGGTGGTGAGAGGTTCTGAATGTAAGACAGTCCATTTTTGGTATTGTCAAGGGTAGATCTCAGGAAGAAAAAGGATACAGAAGAAAAAGTGAAAGAAATGAAAGTTGAACAACTACAGAAAGGGAAATGAGTTATACAAAATAGTATGAGAAGACTGATTAATCAAGTGAATGAATAGAAAGTAGTCACAAGGAAAAAGAATGTGGAAGCTGTCTGAAACAGACTGGAAAGAGCAATGTTGTCAAGTGTCCCAGAAACATGTGAGGTTACATTAACGGAGAGTAGTATTGGTGAAATAATGAACTGCAAAATATGATGGAAGAGAAAAAATGTGAATATGAAATTGATTGCTATAAAAAATAAGGAAGAATTATATTGCATGATGTGTTTTAAGAAAAGACACAGAAGACAAGGTAGCCATTACTGTGAGATTAAGGCCCCTCCCCCACACTTTTCAATGTGCATTTTTGTGAGATTCATCTAAGAAAAGAGTGTGAAGTTGTGGCTGCCATTTGGACTTCTGTTTTTGACACACTCACCCCTCTTCAGATGCCCCTGAAAATATAGTTGCAAAGAGTGCAGTGAAAGAGAGCAAAGAGCACTTAGAAGAAGCAGACAAACTGGAGAGTGATTTTGATGGAAGTAATTCATTGTTTTGGAAATGGGTAAAGAAGGCTGAACAAGTAGCCTCCAGCAAAATGAATGGAATTAAAAATAAAAGCAATGAAATTATTTGGGATGAAACGGAAATGATAAAATGCTGGAAGAATATTTTAGACATCTATACAGCACTGATAGCTATATATTGAACAGTAAAACTGAAATGGTTTAAATGTTAATGACAGAGAAAATACGGATGAAAAGCACTTCATAAATATGAGAATGTTAAAAAATGCTAAGACTGTAGGCTTAGATGATGTAACTGGACAAATGTTTAAATATAGATGTAGTTTGCTTACAGAATGCAGTGGTGATGTAAGTCTGATTCTTGTGAATTGCTTGTTAATTTTTTTCTACTCTTCCTGGGCTGAAGGGTGTTACACTGGGTCTGCCACTGAACCTGCATGTCCTCTCCAAGGAGCCTGAATGCTGTGCTTCCTGAGCCTTTTCTATCTTGTGCAGGAGGACTCCCTCACAGCTCTGTAGTTTGGAATTATCATGCTTTCATCAGGCTGTACAAAAGTGGAATTGTGAGAACAGTATAAGCACTGCAGCTGGTCTCCTGTACTTGGGGATAGGGGCAAGAAAGAAAATAGCAATGGATTGACTTTAATGAGGCATAAATGTATGTACTTAGGCAGTTCCATTGCAAACAAAAGGGGGGAGGGAATAACAGAGACTCCAAGTAATTACTGGATCCAGATGTTGCTTGATGTAATGAAGAGAAAGCGTATTCAGACTTTCAAGATTTTGAAATCTTTTTCAATATCTTTTACTATAACCTTATAATAAAAATAGTATTAGCACGCATGACTTTGGTTTCCTAGTTTGGTCTGCCTTGAAGGGCTGACATCAACCTTGCAAGTCTCAATGTGCTTCCCCCTTCCATTCCTTTATCTTTGTGAGAACTAGGGAGGGTCTTGTCTGAGATGCTTTCTCAGATTACAGTTCTGGCCTGGAGTCAGATTTCTTTTATCTGACCATTGTCTTGGTTGTGGCTCTTCCTCCTGTTCCTCAAGGTTATTTCTTCTGCCCATTATACTTAATTCAAATAACGCTCTTGATAAAATAGCCGTATAAAGACTGCATCTGTGCCTGACAATTGGAAGAATGACATTATTGTGCCTGTGTAGCTTTAGACCAGGCAAGAGATGCACAAACAAGATGTTGGCTTTCAACAGATCACTGAGAAATGTATGGTTCTGAGAAAGTTTGCTCCACATTTGTGGATTTAGAGAAAGCATATGAGGAAGTGAATAGGCTTGAATGATGGAACATTTGTACAAAGGATGCTGATTGGTTGATGAATGCTGGAATTATGGAAGTAAAGCATTTCAGTCTAAATGGAATGCTTAGTGAGTAGTAGGACATTGAGCAGGGAGTATAACAAAGATGTTGTTGTTTAATATATTTCTGGGTAGGTGTATCAGGAATGCTTTGATGATGTTATACATGTTGATCAGGTATGTACAGGGGTGGAGGCTTGTCTCTGTTTGAAGGAGAAGCATCTTCATCTCTTCACTACTGAAGCTGCTCTCGTGCAACCAGCATTAAAGAAATGGGTGCTGAGATGGTTTTATTATACAGGGACAGTAAATAGAATAGAACTATAAAAAATACATGAAGAAAGAGTGAATAGGGTGAAGCAAGTCAAGTGAATGGGTGGAGAGGATGAGAAACTTTGCACAGACTGAGGAGATCCTCAGAAAGAGAGGTGAGAAGTTTAAAGAACAAAAGGCAATACACAACTGTTGTATGCACGGGGTGTTGGAGGCAAGGAAGGTTCACAAGAATACTGCTCAGGAATTGTTAAGTGTTTTCCATAACCTGCCTGTTCTCAAATGGAATAGCACGATATAGTATGTACGCAGGTTTCTTTTCAAACTAAAAGAAGGGAGGATGAGGGAAATGCATTTCCCAATTCCTCCATACCTTGATAACGGTCAGGTTCAGGGCGCCCAGCACTTCGGGGATGCGCTCCATAAAGGCCTCCAGCCACAGCATGCTGGCCTTCCGATCCGAGGGGTCGTGCTCCCGCAGGAAGTAGATGAGGCGCAGCGCTCGGGCCGCGAGCAGCGGGCGCGCAGGCTCAGCGCCCGGGCCCAGCGTGACCTTCCCCAGGAAGAAGCCCAGGAACAGCCGCCCGCGGAAGACCGGGAAGGTCAGGTGGGGCAGCAGCGCCTCGATCTCCGCCGGGTTGCCGCGGACGGCGCTGAGGAGCGGGTTGGGGCTGACGCAGGAGCCGTTGCTGCGCGCGCAGAGGCGGTCGAAGGGGACCCCCGCCGCCCGGATGCCGCGCACGGCCCGGTCCAGCGCCAGCAGTTCGGCGAAAGCCGCCCGCGTCAGCAGCGAGTCTCGGTCCGCCACGGCGATTAAAGTGGCATAGGAGCCTTGGGTGCTCAGTCTCTCTGCAGAGAAGCTCTTCGAGTCGTCGGTCCGGAAATGCCTCTGCACGAAACTTCGCTCGCTTTTGGCCGGGCCGTGGAGAGGGGTGAATTGCTCCTCCAGGTCGTTGGGTTGGCGGCTGGGCAGGAAGATGAAGCCGGTTGCCAGGGCGCCCGAAAGCAGCAAAGGCACCAGGAGAAAAGGCCACGGGTGGGAGCCCACGGAAGCGCCCAAGGCGCGGAGCGCGCGTGAGAGGGGCTTCTCCGCGCAGTCGGTTTGGCAGCCGCGGGGCGCCATCTGCGCCGTCGCCGGCCGCTTCCGAGCCGGGGCGTCTTGCCACAGGACCCGGCGCGACCGTTTCCGTGCCTCTGTCTCCTCTCCCGTTCTCTGGCGGAGCGACCGTTACCCGCAGGAGCGGAGGGCGTTCCATTTGGCGCGGCTGCCCTCGCGCTGGTGAAATATGCCGGGCGGGAAAATTGGGTTGGAGTAACCGGGCCTTTGGAGAAAGAGCCTGTAGCCCACTCTGCTCCCTGGTTAGGTAGTTCTTGTACAGATACATTTATTTTTAAATTCTCCAGGTGGGGAATCTTGAGCACTCCTCCTTCACCCTGTTCCTGCCAGCTGGAAATATTAATAGGGTCATCCAGTAATGCTGATTACAGGCTACATCCTGTGCATAGTATAAACCAGTGTTTCTTAAGTGTGGACCTAGGACCCATAGGATTCCCCAAGACCCTCTCAGGGGTCTGTAAAATCAAAATTATATGCCAGCCTATGTTGAAAAACTATACAATATTAAAATCTAATCAACTAATTGTGAGAAGCAGCAGCGGCATCAATTTTAATTTTTAATATGGTAAATATTGGTAAATATCACCCAGACAAAGAAAAGTTCTTTTGGGGTCCTCCATAATTTTAAAAGTGGGAAGGGATCCTGAGAGAAAAAAGTTTAAGAAACACCTGTATTAACTATTCTGTTGTCAAAAAAGAGTGGCTTCAGATTAGACTAGTTTGTGAAAGGGAGTTAGTCATGATGGTTATGCTGTGTAAAGATTTCAGAAACAGAGGTACTGTTTGAAGCTTGAAGACTAGTAAGGAAGAGACTTTTGGGGGAGGTATGCTGAACTGAAGATGGCTCTACAAAAGCAGAGCCGAAGACCACAGGAAAGACCGAGGAACTGGTGAGTAATTAAGTGATTAAGTGCCTTAATAGATTTTTCCCAATTCTATCCAGAACACAACATTAAGAACACATTAGGCACTCCAGTATTGACCCTAAGGAATTTGGACTGTATTGTCTTCAAAGGATGAACATTCTAATACACATACAGTTGTGATCCATGAAGCTGGATGTGGAAGAGCAGGTTGCTTGAACAAAATTGCAGGCACTTGTGCTGCCTTCTTTCTCTCCCATTTGAGCCTTTCCCCCAGCATCAGCACAGCAGAGTTGCCAATAAAGCTGCAACCTTAGCACAGGTGTGGGTGGAGATGAGAGGATGCATGTTTGGGAGTTCTGCAGCCACCAGCAAACTGTACAGCAGCGTAACGAAAGAATGTGTTTTTCCTTCAGAAGACGGATGGTCCAGACTTCCAGGGGAGGTATGACAAACTGAAGACTGCTCCACAAAAGCAGAGCCAATGGCTGCGGCAAAGACCAAGGGACAGGTGAGTAGACCGGTCCCTTGGAACCTCTCCAGATAAGTAGAGGACAGGGGATTGTCCACATGTGCTCCAGATGGCTGCTCCCCATAAAGAGACTTTAGGAGTGGTTTCCCACAGGTTTGAGCACTGAGAGATGAAGGGGTCTTCCATCTTGCTTGCAACCACAGCAAAGCCTTTTAAAGGACACTAAGTTTGCAAACCTCACGTTCTAATCACTTTTGGAAATTGCTCATTAACTACTTCTAAGCTAGTAGAAACCTTCGGAATAACAAGTTTGAAAATGCCAGGTGAGTCTGCCTTCAATCCTGAATGAAAGAAAATTTTAATCATAAGCTTGAGAATTTAAAGAATTTGAAATAAACAGCAAAAAGCTAAATGTCCTGTTCAGACTATGAGACGGCCAGGCAGAATTAATATTGTATTAAATTATTTGTTTACAATAACTGAGATGGCCAGGCAGAATTACTACATTATTAAATTCTTTATTTACAATAACTATTTACAACAGCAAAAAGTCCTTGTAATAGATTAGGCAATGCAATTCAATCAGGACCACCCAGGCAGTAAAGGATGACCAGGCAAGGCTGCAGGTTCAGATTGTGGCAAAAGAGCGAGGCAGAACTTAGCTAATTCTCTTATTGAAGCTGCAAGACTCAGTGAAGCTAGAGCATGTGGCAAGGAGGAGGCTTGAGGCACGAGTGTGTGAATGGGTGCACAGGTTGGACTAGGCTGGAGCACAGAGGCTAGGCAAGGCTGGACTGAAGCGTCTAGGCAAGGCTTGGATCTGGAGACAAGGCTGGACTTGGTAGGAACGTCACAATGAGGCTTGAAGCTGGAGGCAAGACTGAATTGGCTGGAGCAACGAGACGAGGCTTGGAACTAGATGCAAGGCTGCGCTCGGCAGGGATGGCAAGGAGAGGCTCGACTGGAGCAGCATGTGCAGGAAGTAGGTCTGTGATGACAGAAGGGGCTGGCTCTGGTTCCACGCTGGCTACAGGCAAGGATTCTGACTGGGGTAAGGACTCCTCTGCAGATGCTGTGAGCTTGAAGGATCGGTTGTCTTCTGCAGCTTGCTCTTGGTGCGACTGCCCTTCAAAACGATCCTTTTGGCACCTTTTCTCACCTGCAGCCAATTGAGCTGCCTTTTGATTAGCGCGCTTCTCTGCTCTTCTTTCTCGGGCACTGATTGGAGGATTCAAACCTCCCTCCAAAGTTTGTCCAGTCAGTGTCTCTGGTTTCTCCTGCTCTGCTGAGTTACTTCTGGTTTTCCAAATCCTTCCTGATAAGTTTCGTTTTCCCCTTCTGACTCAAGATAAGTTTTGTTTTCAGAGTCAGAAGCAGGCTCAAACCTCACACTAAATAAGATTTTGATCCTAGAAATGTATAAATGGGTCCAGATAAAATTGAAATATTGAAACTTTTACAGTAAGATTTTGCAATTAAGTATAAAGAACAAACAGCTTCTAGTGGAAATAGATTCTGTTTTGTTTTTAACAAGACATAACAAAGAAGCAATTTCATGATTTCAAAAATGACACTAGAGTGGACTTAGGTTTTTAGATAAGGGAAAGATTTACGAGCCTATAAAATGATGCAAAACATTATAACAATAAAAATACTGAAGGAGACTTTTGAAGAATGGAATCAGAAAATAGTAGCTGCATATCAACAATGTCAGTAATGATGCCTGCTTCTATGGAGACTGTGTCCAAAAGATATTATTGAAGAAATGCCAGATGTAGAACAAATTTTATCTGACAAGATAGAGATGGTATCAAAAGTGGATTTACAACTGACAGGCCAAGAGAATGACTTAGAAAAAGATGCTTCACTGGATCTACAAAAGAAACTGGCTGAGATTTTAAAATTTAGAAAAGAAATACAAATGACAAACCAAGAGAGTGACCTGGATAATTTTTTCCTATTGGATATACAAGAGAGGAACTCTGCACAATGGGACAAAGAACAAATGAAGAGAAATTAAATCCTATGACAATATTTGAATGAACTAAAGATTAAGACTGTTGGAAGTAAAAGGAAGGAATATAAAGTTGGTTTATTTGATCAAGGTTAAAACAAGATATGTTGTTACTTCTGGCAACCCTTTATGGACTTTCTGCTGACATCAGGACTGAAAAGATGATGCTTTATGGATTTGTTTATAGATGAGAGATGGGATATGGGATGAAGAGATACATGTTTGTAACCTTAGAGGGGGTGAAGAGTCACTAAATTTGTTTAACAGTACCATCAAACAGTGTGTCCCAGTTCCTAATCCAGACAACCTACCAAGAAGAATGAAGGGTTTTAGTTCTACTCTACAAAATTAAATTAACTTTATTTAATAGGCAACAAACTGAAAAAGAGATTGTACAGTCAGACTATTAGTTTCTCTTCTGTCCATTTTGGTTTTATTTTTTCAGCAGTTTTGTTGGTTGTTTAAAAAATTTCCTATTTTTCACTCTTGTGCAGAAATACACACACACAGAGTACACCTGACATGAAGTAACATGCTGTTCCTTTACTGCACTGAAATTAGCAAATGTACACTCTTAAGAAAAAGTAAAATCTCCCTGGAATTGGGCTCAGATCCTGGCGACCTCACGGATTCATCTCTGTAGTTTTCTTGGCAATAATACAGAAATGGTTTGCCACTTGGCTTCTCTTCTCAGCTGGTATTTCAGCAGTGTGGGATTTCTCAAAGGTGATACAAGCTTAACCAGACTGTCAGCAGGTTCCTCCACTATCCTAGGATGCAATTCATCTGGTCCTGAAGATTTAAACTCATTCAAAGTAGACAAGTGTTGCCTAACTACATTTCTGTCAGTCTCAGGCTTCAATTCTTCCTTTTCATTTTGTTATTCATAAATGCTTGGTGCAATACAGGAGCCTCATATTGGAGAAGACTGATACAGAATAGGATCTGAGTAACTGCCTTTCCTTTGTTACCTACAGTATTAGCAGTTTGTCGTCATTATGGAGCATCTGGTATACTGATTCATTTATCTTATATTCTGAACATAAAGAATAAAGCAGCCTTTTTCTTAGTATGCTTCACCAACCTCATTCTAAACTTTTAACCTTCTTTTTGCTAGGAATATGTAAAACATTTCATGCCTGAACTATTCTGTGCCTCGAAAAGCTTGTTTCAGTGGTCTGCGTGTGAACAAAAACATGTTCCAGTTGTTTTGCTTTGTACATGGAATGAAAGGGGTCTATTTTGATTTGGACAGGCTGAAACATGGATGTTCTGAGCAGTGGAGGCAGGAGAATAAGCATAGGAAACAGCCACAGCTTAGGGAGTTCCTTCACTACATGGTGTGTAAATGATGCTTTGGCGATGGAGGAAACAGTGAAAGATAAAAAAAGGCTAGCTTGTCATGTGGCTGTTTGTAATATCAAGGATGCGCTATGTGCTACCCCCACATGGCACAGAGTTCCCTCTGCTCTTTTGAAACACAGACATCAGGGCAACAGCAGCTAAGGGGAAGAAGACAGGGGAAAGGCTGGCTGAACGGGTATGCTGTGCTGGGAGCTGCTGAAACCGTTACAGAGAGGAACATGTTCACAATGCAGAGGAAGCTATGGCAATGCCAGGGAAGTATTGTTTCTGAATGATTGGAAAAGGAATGATGGGCACTAGCCTTGTTCTACTCACCTCATAAAATCACTCCAGGATCCCTCCAATTTCCAAAACATTCTGGGTTTTGTTTCTGCTGCACCACAGCTGATCCCAAACAGTTCAGCAGAAACTTCTAGGATGCAATGCTTTGTTTCAGGTTCAAAAGAAACATAAGGATGCTACAGGACAGCTAACTCCAAACACAAGGGAGTTAGTGCCAAGTACACGGCCCCCCTATGCATGTGTCCCTTTAATTCCCTTTCCCCACACAAATAGCTTTTGGATGGGAGATTTAGCGTAATGAAATGGGCAGCAGGGAGGAAAGAAAGAAGGAAGGAAGGAATACAAGATTTTGGTGGATTCTTGAAGCTGCCGCTGGTTCTCAGGAAGGAGGGAGCGCATTCCAAGGAGATAAGAGGACTCGAAGTCTGGAGAGCCTTGGCAGGGAGACACAGAGAATAGCCCTGCCCTAGAGTCTCCCTGGTGGTTTCTGTTGGCAGATGCTGGGAAAGCCTTTAGCCCAGGAGAGGTCAAAAAAGTCACACACCAAGCATTTCTATAAAAATAATTTATTTACAGAAAGCAAAACAAAAACAAAACATATTTAAAGGACTTAGCTCCTTTGGAGCAAGCCTTGCTTGGCTACATTGCCGGCAGAGAAAAAAAAAAAGGAAGTGAGAACAAGTCCGGGCAGGTTTCCTCCCCCAGGTGATTTGCATGAAGCACCTGAGAGGAGACAATCAAATACAACCTCTTCACCGGCCAAAATGATTAGGTACAATAGCAGCTTAATCTATTAGTAGGAAAACCTCAACAGTTTCCCCTTTGGTTAGTTAGGATAGTTTTAGTCCGGCAACATTCTGTCTGTACAGCGAGAGCTAATAAAGAACTGGAGTTGAATGCACTGACTTGTCCTTGGGCTGGACCCAACAAAGACAGAACCTTTTTACAGCTATTACTTAATAGTATTTTTTCTGATGAGATTGAATAAAGTTTGGAAAGAAGAAATGATATAATTAATGAAGACATATAACTAATCTGCTTAAAGAAAAAAGTAATTTTCTTCTGTGAATTAGAATGAAAATATTACCTTGCACATGACATAATTGAAAAGAGTATGGTCAAGAAATACAGTGGTATCACTTCCTTAGAGATGTTATCAAATTCTTTGTCTGGATAGGGAAGTAAAACAAGTGACCTGCCATATTGGATCATGGGGAGAAAAACAAGATGAAAAAAATCATGTTAACGTTATTCCAACCTAGCTGGGGAAACCGACAACCCTTTAGGAATTTTGGTGCAACCTTTTGCCCTTTCTCCACTCCTGACCTACCAAAGCTGTTGCTGCTGAGACTTTTCCAGAGTTTCTGCGAGGTCTATGCTTGTTTTGATGTCTGTAAAGGGGGACACAGACAGTCACAGAGTTGCTCATGGCAAAAAGAGCACCTGATCCTTTGGGTTCTGCAGCAAGAGGACTCTGGCAATTAATAAGGGGATAATCAGGTTGTAGCTTATAACTAGTGATAGTCTCTCTAATTAGGACAGCCCCTTTCAACAGTAACATGTCAACAAGGCAGGACAGGGAATGGAAATGGGGAAAGCAAATTTTATGTTGGCACTCATGCTGACTTCAGGACGAATGGATACCACTTTAACTTAGCGCAAAAAGGCACAGCTATCAGCATTATGGTAAGAGTATAAAAATAAAGCCCCAAGGGAGCGGCCTGGCTGGAATAGTTGGGAAGGGCGACTCCAGGAAACGGAGAGGATACCATCCCGCGCCTGCGGCTGCCACACCGACCGCGCGGAGAGGCCCCTCTTACGCGCGCTCCGCGCCTTTGGCGCCTCTGTGGGTTCCCGCCCGGGGCCTTTCCCCCTAGGGCCTTTGCTGCTTTCGGGCGCCCTGGCAAGCAGCTTCGTCGTCTTGCCCCTCCGTAAAGATACCGACATCGAGAGGCAATTCGCGCCTGTCGACGGCTCGGCCAAGAGGGAAGGGCGCTTCGTGCAGGCGTACTTCCCATCCGACGAGGCCCGTCGCTTTCCTGCGCAGAGGCTGAGCACGAGGGCTCCTTCGCGTCCTTCAGCGCCGTGGCGGCCCGAGACGGCGACTCGCCGAGCTGCTGGCCCGGGCCGTGCGCGGCATCTGGGCGGCAGGGCTCCCCTTCGACCGCCTCTGTGCGCCCAGCGACGGCTCCTGCGGCAGCCCCGACCGGCTCCTGAGCGCCGTCCGCGGCACCCCGGCCGAGGTCGAGGCGCTGCTGCCCCACCTGACCTTCCCGGTCTTCCGTGGGCGGCCGTTTCTGGGCTTCTTCCTTGGTAGGGAGGGGGTCACGCTGGGCCCGGGCGTTGAGCCTGCGCGCCCGCTGTTCGCGGCCCGAGTGCTGCGCCTCAGCTACTCCTTGCAGGAAGTGAGGACGACCCCTCGGAGCGGGCGACCAGCGCGCTCTGGCTGGAGGCCTTTCTGGAGTGCATCCCCCAAGCGCTGGACGCCCTGAATCTGACCGCTGCCAAAGCATGGAGGCGGCCCTGCCCGGCGATCGCTTGTCCGGGGATCCGTCTCCCTCCCTTGGCTGCCCAAGTCCTGGCTTGCGTGCTTTGATTTGGTCCCTAGTTCCTCTGCCTTTTCTAAACCCAGCTTGTACATCTGGCAATTCTCGCTCCATGAACTGCTGAAGTCTACCTTGCAGAATCTTGAGCATTACCTTACCGGCATGTGAAATGAGTGCCACTGTTCGATAGTTTGAACATTCTTTAGTGTTTCCCTTTTTTGGTATGGGGATATAAATTGATTTTTTCCAATCTGATGGCCATTATTGTGTTTTCCAAATTTGCTGGCATATAGCATGCATTACCTTGACAGCATCATCTTGCAAGATTTTGAACAGTTCAGCTGGGATGCCGTCGTCTCCTACTGCCTTGTTGTTAGCAATGCTTCTTAAGGCCCACTCAACCTCACTCTTCAGGATGTCTGGCTCTAGCTCACTGACCACACCGTCAAAGCTATCCCTGATATTGTTATCCTTCCTATACAGGTCTTCCGTATATTCTTGCCACCTTTTCTTGATCTCTTCTTCTTCTGTTAGGTCCTTGCCATCTTTGTTTTTGATCATACCCATTTTGGCCTGGAATTTACCTCCGATGTTTCTAATTTTCTGGAAGAAGTCTCTTGTCCTTCCTATTCTATTGTCTTCTTCCACTTCTGTGCATTGCTTGTTTAAAAATAATTCCTTATCTCTTCTGGCTAACCTCTGGAATTTTGCATTTAATTGGGCACATCTCCCCCTATCACTGTTGCCTTTTGCTTTCCTTCTTTCTTGGGCTACTTCTAGTGTCTCAGCAGACAGCCATTTTGCCTTCTTGGTTTTCTCTTTCTTTGGGATGTATTTTGTTGCCGCCTCTTTGACAATGTTGCGGACTTCTGTCAATAGTTCTTCTGGGACCCTATCTACTAAGTCCAGTCCCTTAAATCGATTCTTCACCTCTACTGCATATTCCTTAGGAATATTAGTGAGCTCATATCTAGCTGATCTGTGTGTCTTCCCTAATCTCTTTAGTCTGATCCTAAATTGTGCGATAAGAAGTTCGTGATCTGAACTACAGTCAGCTCCAGGTCTTGTTTTTACCGACTGTATAGATGTCCGCCGCCTTTGGCTGCAAAGGATGTAGTCAATCTGGTTTTGGTGCTGTCCATCTGGGGAAGTCCATGTATAAAGCCGTCTCTTAGGTTGTTGGAAGAGAGTGTGTGTTATGCAGAGTGAGTTGTCTTGGCAAAATTCTATCAGCCTATGTCCTGCTTCGTTTTGTTCACCCAGGCCATGCTTACCTGTAATTCCAGGTGTCATTTGACTGCCCACCTTAGCATTCCAGTCTCTCGTGATGAAAATAACATCTCTTTTAGGTGTGTTGTCCAGTAGGTGCTGCAGATCCTCATAGAACTGCTCTACTTCAGCTTCTTCAGCATCTGTGGTTGGGGCGTATATTTGGATCACTGTGATGTTAGATGGCTTGCCCTGAATTCGAATTGAGATCATTCTATCGTTTTTTGGATTGTATCCGAGCACTGCTTTAGCCACTTTACTATTAATTATGAAGGCTACTCCATTTCTTCTGTGGTCCTCTTGTCCACAGTAGTAGATCTGGTGGTCATTTGATGTGAAGTGGCCCATTCCAGTCCATTTCAGTTCACTGACGCCCAGAATGTCTATTTATGGATTGAGTCTGTTGTATTTTTATTTATTGTATTATTTATTGTATTGAGTCAATAGTTTGAGTCAAACTATTATTGTAGCTTGGTCCATAAGTAATTACAAAATGCTCACAGTCTATAAAGCATGATTGGCTTTTGTGTATATTTTTCATCAGATGCCTTCACACTGTGACATCAGGTCTCTGATCAATTCTATCTCTCCTACAGATGGAATGGCCAGAACTACTACTTTGTGTCATTCATATTAATGATTATTTTTATACTAGATGTGCTTTTATCCAAAAAAGCAGTAGCACTGAATTACATACTGTATTATGATGGTCCTGAGACAGAGATTTCACTTCAGCTTATGGGGCTAAATAATTGATCCCAGGTAGTCTGATTCAGGTGAATCCTACATTTTCCCTAATAAATGTTGATGTGAAACTGTATTTCTGATGTAATTTTTTTTACCTTTGTTGTTGGCCTATGAAAAAGCGATACATTATCTTTCTTCTGTTCTCCAGGAGTTGGTGTTGATGACATGTTCATCCTTGTGTCCTGTTAGCAACAAACAAAAGTGAAGGATAGTGTCAAGGACAGAATGGCTGACATCTATGCCGAGGCAGCTGTTTCATTTGCCATCACAACTCTGACTGATGTTTTAGCCTTCTGTATTGGAAGTAAGGCTTCCTTTGTCTCAGTACAGTAATTTTGCATGTACACAGGAACAGCTTTCATGTTTTGTTTCATATACAACTTGACTTTCCTTGGAGCTGTCCTTGCTTTAAATGGAAGAAGAGAAGAAAGCAACAAACACTGGTTGACATTCATGAAAGTGAAGCATGAGCCTCAAGATACTTGGAGCCTGATGTATAATTGGTGCTGTGTAGGAGGATTTTTTGATGAGTCCACTGGAACTGAAATTGAGGTCCATTTCTTACGCACACCTGGACAAATGTATTTATTGTAGTGCTATATCTCATATACTTGGGTACTAGCATTTATGGATGTACTCAAATTACAGAAGGACTAAATCCTCGAAATGTAGCTATAGACAATTGCTATGTCTTTTCATATTATGACTGGGAAGATGAACACTTTTCCAAGTATGGTCCGAAAGTTATGGTCATTGTGACTAAAAGCATAGCATATTGGGACCCCTTGGTATGCAGAGATTTTGAGGAATGCATGGAGGACCTAGACAGGTCTTTGTCAGAGTCATGGCTGAGAATTTATCAGACAGTTGCTAAACGCCTTTCTCTAAATATAGATGATTGTAACAAGTTCATTGCAAATTTACCTACCTTGTTCTCAATAAATCCAGAGTCTCAGTGGAATGTTGAACTCAATGATAAAGAAATATTAGTATGTTTTTTCATTCAAACTGTCAATATTAAAAATGGAGGAGATAAGAAACAGCTCTTAAATCAGCTGAGACATACTGCTAGGAATTGTAAAATACCACTAAAGGTTTATCATCCAGCTTTTATATACTTTGATCAGTTTTGTTCGATAGTTTATTGTCCTATTAGTATAGTCTAAAGAAATGAACTTGTGGTTTTCGTAGCATTGGGATCCACAGGGAAGGGATGTTCAAAAGGTCAGGATAGTGGCTGTGGCTTTGATTGTATGGCCACGGCCACTATCCTGACCTTTTGAACATCCCTTCCCTGTGGATCCCAATGCTACAAAAATCACAAGTTCATTTCTTTAGACTATGATTTCCACCCTTGCTTGATCATTACTGGACACAGGGTGCTCACATTCTTTGACTTTCCTGGCAGTGATAGCCAAGGAAATGTAGCATGCACCATGGCACACCCCATAATTGATGTGCATCATTCCCCACAGTTAGTGGTTACAAAATGATGGATTGCAATTGGGAAAAAAGGCTCCTTGAAGCATTTGTTCCAGCAGAAAAAACAGGAGAAAAGAGAAGCAGAGATAGTCTGCTAACTCTGCTAAATGACCAGCTATCTTGGGCTCTCTCCTTTCTTCTAGCCAGCATGCTACCTCTGAACCATTCTTACACCATAATGGGTCACATTAAGAAGGATCACTTAAAGCATTTCTAAGCCACTCAGAGCTATTTTTCACTGAAGAGAGTGTGGTAGTGATTAAAGTGTTAGACTAGGACTGTGAAGCCACAGGTTCAAATCCGCCGGCCACCGAGATTCACTGAGTGACTTTGAGCCATTCCTTCTCTCTTAGCCCAACTTTCCTCACATGGTGGATGCTGTAGAGAAAGGTTGGACAAGAAAGTGCTACACAGGCCACCTTTAGCTACTAGAGCACCCATGCTGGCTAGGGAATTCTGGGAGTTGACGTCCACACATCTTAAAGTTGCCAAGGTTGAGAAACACTGTCCTTGGGTAAAGATTTATTTACTTTAGAATATTTATAGCTTGCCCCAATCCTAAGGGACTCTGGTGGGACACAACAAAATCCAAAAAAAATTAAAACAGAAATAATACAAATTAAAAAATATATAAAACAAAACAACCCTGGTATATCAAAGCCTCCATTCTAAGGGCCAAAGACTCACTGGAACAATATTGTGGTAATACCCTTCCCTGTAGATTCAAAAGTTTCAAAAATTATTCCCGTTCACCAAATTCTAGTTGCGTGTTGCAAGCATGGTCTAGTTTGCTTGGAATCCTTTGGGCATTATTGTTCCATGAGACTGCACAGAGGATCCACAAAAACCCTGACCAGAGCAGAAATGGTGAGGTTTCAAGTCTTATGGCTGTGATCTTAGACAGCCTTATAGGGAACTAAGGCTCCTTGATTACATACTGTAGGAAATAACAAGATTGTGCTGTTGGGCTATAGTGCTGTGTACCGGAGCCCTGCTAATCTCAACAGGGCTTATTTCTAAGTAGATGTGTATAGAAGAGGAGTAGAAATGATCTTATTTTCTGGAGCAATATTTCCAGCGATTATCACAATTTTAGACCACTAAACCTGTGAATTTACTTATGTAGACCACCAGGAGGCAGTACATGATCGGTTTCATCATGTACTGCCTCCCAGTAATCTGTATAGGTAAAAATACCACACAGAATATACACTAGGTAAAAATAAAGAAATCCCCCCACCTCCTCCTCCAAGGGGCAAGGGGTGGAAGTCATGGAAAACCTCATACACCGGGACGTAAGCTAACATCTCTCTCTCTTTCTCTCTCTCTCTCAGAGCTTAAGGGAAGTTGGAATGTATATACCGGTGTATCTCAACCGTGGCAACTTTAAGATGTGTAGACTTCAACTCCCAGAATTCCCCACGCTGGCTGGGGAATTCTGGGAGTTGAAGTCCACACCTCTTAAGTTGCCAAGGTTGAGAAACACTGCTCTAGCAGCTAAAGGTGGCCTGTGTAGCACTTCCTTGTCCAACCTTTCTCTACAGCATCCACCGTATGAGGAAAATGGGGCTGAGAGAGAAGGAATGGCTCAAAGTCACTCAGTGAATCTTGGTGGCTGGCGGATTTGAACCTGCGGCTTCACAGTCCTAGTCTAACACTTTAATCACTATATCACACTCTCTTCGGTGAAAAAATAGTTGAAGTCCACACATCTGAAAGTTGCTGAAGTTGAGAAACACTGGTATATCCCATTCTGATAAATAAAAACCTGTGAATGGCAATGGTAACACATACACACACCTGGTGAACTGCAGTTTCTTGGTGTGTGTGCAGGGATTGCTGCTGTTCATACGCTTTGCCGTAGGAAATATCGCTATCAACTAGAGAAAACATAGCCGATGTGACTGTGGCAAAAAAAAGCAGATTTAAGACTGCAATGCTAAGCAAGTTTATTATTTAAAAAAAAAACATGTTTAACCTTGTCTTCATTGTAATTTTTTTTTCACAGGATGTCCATCTCATTCAACCCAGTCTGGTTTTTCTTTCCCCTCTGAATAAGTATGTTTAAGATTTGACTGCATCTATTTTAGACCACAGATTTGCAAACTTTTTTTCAAGCTGTACTACCTAGTTAAGTATTAATTAAAAAAAAAATCCCCAGAACTCCTGATCTGCAAAATGGTGGCTGTGGCATTTTTCATGGGTGAATGTACCCCAACCTTTCCGCTATGGGTGCCCCTGGCCAGGTTTGAGGAAATTTTTTTGGTTTTGTTTTTTGTCACAGGGCCCTTTAAGTTTTTCTGCAAACCTAGGTTCCATGGAACATAATTTGAAAAACTCTACTTTTATTTAAATGAAAAAAAATCCAATGCTGAAAATGTATTGATCATGTCATCAGATGTTTATAAAATTATCAGATTAATGAAGAACACCATTGAAAAGAGTTGTCTCTGAAGTGGCAGATTTAGAAATTAATTTGATTAAACTTCTGCTATGTCTGTTAACAGTAATAAAGAATCAAGCAAATGGCATAAGCAAGTTATAAGATTCTATGTTGGTCCAGGGAGAATGAGATATTTTGGAATAATTATTACAATGTACTTATGTCACTCTAAACTTAAAATATTAATGACTGTATGACCTTTTTTTGTGCAAAAAGAGCTTTTCATTTATACATACTGTAACTATAAAAAAACTAGGATTAGGCAAACTAAACAATCTTTAAAAAAGCAGAATGGTTTAGTAGCACCTTACTTAAAAAACACTAATTTTATGGTTTTCAGCTAAGATAATTGATTCACATTATTGGGAAATCAAATACTCTGATTAGTACTGGATTAGGATGGTGACATTTTTTTTACTGACATTTCAATATCCATTAATTTTAATTAATATTTTACTTAGCAATCGTACTTATTATCAATTACTGCAAATCCATATTTAAATCTTATTTAGAAGTTAGTGAAAGTGCAAACAACATTAAGCTCCTGATCTTTTCTTCCCTCTTTCCCTTGGTCATCTGTGTTTTTTTTTGTTTTTGATGAGGATAACTTTGTTCAATACATGGAATGGGAAGAAAGAGGATATTATCAACTCAGAGATATAATTATTGATGGAAGTCCTGCTATTACTGAATATGTTTCACAAAAGGAATGGTCACTACTGCCAGACTAGTTTCAGATGAACCAAGTTCAATAATTCTACCCTAAAATGTCTACTCCAGGTAGCACAAATTATTTCATCCATAGCAACATTTGAAGATTTGTGTGTCTACTTCATTTACAAACAAGGGAATCTCATCACTATGATATAATATTCATATTGCATGTCTCCTTGAAATGCTTTTTAAAACTTTGAGAGTATGATTTCGTTTTTGAAACTGATTGGAACTCTTTGTGGCAAAGAATTCTATTAAGTATATTTCAGCAAGTCACTGGGATAATCTATTAGTGGTGGTCTCCCCTGTTGAATTGTACTGAATTGATGTATATTAACTATTATTATTATTAATGATATTAACAGTATTTCTAGATAATTTTGGTAGGCCTGTAAACAAATTGGCACTTAACTGTCTTTGATGACAAAACTCAATTAGTCCTGTTGCCTGGACGTTTTTGAAAAAATTGAAGAAATTGAGACAATCTCCATCCTTTCAAAAGGGTAGATTATTGTTCCATTTTTTCAGTAAATATAAATTCATGCAACACAATGCATCCATTTATTTACACACATCATTATTTACATACATACATTATTTTTATCAGATTTTAATGTTTTTTGTTGTGGTATGAATTTTATTGTAAACCGCCCAGAATCCCTCTTGGGGGAGATGGGCGGTAACAAAATTTGAATAATAAATAAATAAAAATTTTTTAATTCCTATTGCTAGATTTGTCATTGCAAAATCTTAGAAAGGTAAAATCCAGCTGTCATTGGACAGGGAAAACTTGGAGTGGGGAAATAACTTTGGCTGACAAAAAATGACACAACAGCAGAGCTCTAAGAAACCCCACAATAATAGAACATTTTTTTATTCAAAACTCTTTATCATTATTGGGCATATAATTTTTTCCCCTGTACACGTATCTCTGGACAAATAATGGACATGGGTATTTAAAATGTTGCATTTCCCATTAAGATCACATATTAATGTACATCCATACATATATGGATGTGCATCCTCAAGTTTTTTTGTCCACTTGCTTTTATTTTTGACACTGGATTATTTTTCTTTTCAATTTTTTTGTAATATGTCTCTTCATTTTTCCAAGAGGAAAAGAAAAAGAAAAACGATAGCACTAGAGATGTTTAATACTGTACTGTATTGCTTTTATTTGTTTGATTTCTAGTTATTAGTTAGCAGAAGCCTTGAAGCAGCCACAAAAAGTCAGCTAAATCTGCTAAACCATTGAGTATAAAAATAGTAATAAAATGCCTAAGGTGATCGTGTTTTGAAACTATGCTTTTATTTTAAATAAATACATGGATCCATTCGTTCCTCTGAAATCTCACTTGGTAAATTTTGCTTGCATGACATTTTATATTGTACATTGTTTCTTTGATAGCATTGCTCAAATATTTTATTTGAGCTATAGAAATTGTGGAAATGTTTCATGACATTAGAAAATATGCATTTTCTTCCTGGAACTCTGATTGGAGTTAATGGAAATTGCATGTGTGAGTATGCATTTGGCAGTAGCTACCTTGCTTGTTTAAATTTCAGGCTAGGAATTCAAATCAGAGAAGATTAACTAAGGAAAATATCCAGAAAGAGTGAATGAAAAATAAGTCAATCATGTTTGAAATTATAGCCAATTTCTTAGATGGCAATTATAGATGACAATGGTAAAACTCCTGGAAGAGATACATGAAGGGGAAAAGGTAAACTACCACAAAATTTTATGGCTCTTCCATCGAATGAATTACTGCTGAGGGGTAAACTAACTAAGATGCTGTCCATACGGGGTCCAATCCAGTTCAGGATTCTGATGTTGGAAGACGGGAGGAATGAGAAGGGAGGCTTTAACCCTTTGCTTTCTACTGCAATTCCAACCAACAGCTTTCAAGGACTGCTCTTATCAAGTGGAAGGAAAGCCTGCACTGGAACAAATAGGAACATCTTCTTCAATGCAAACAGATACAGGTAGGCCTCAACTTATGACCATTTGTTTAGTGACCGTTTGAAGTTATGATGGTGCTGGAAAGAGTGACTTGTGACCAGACCTCACACTTACGACCATCACAGTGTCCTTGTGGTCATGTGATCAAAATTCAGGCCCTTGGCAACCAGCATGTATTTACAATAGTTGCAGTGTCCTGGGGTCATGTGATCACCATTTGTGACCTTCCCAGCCAGCTTCTGACAAGCAAAGTCAATGGGGAAAGCCAGAGTCGCTTAACAACCATATGATTCATTTAACGGCCATGGCAAAAAGGTTGTAAGATCGGGTGTGACTCACTTAACAACTGCCTCACTTAGCGACTGAAGTTCTGGTCTCAATTATGGTTGTATGTCGAGGACTACCTGTATAGGCACTTCAGTCAGGACTTGATGGAAGTAGCATGCACATTTGTGTACCAAATGCCCAACATTCTCTGTTAAGCATGATGTGTCTCAGACTTTACTTCTCTATTTTTCATTGTTCTTTGAATAAAGGGGAATGTATGACTTTAATAAGGGTACAGCTTAAGCCTGTCTCACTCAGTGGCTGGGAATGAGAAGAAGACAATGTTGGGAGACAGGTGGGATGGGAAGACTGACATTGTCAAGGAATCCCTGTGCTGTGGTTGAGTACAAGGGGAACATGGCTGCCCTAAGAGCGGTCCTGCTTATCCAGTTTAGGAAGATACACCAAAAGGTGTTCCGGGGGAGGAGCTAGGCAGGTGACATCACATGCAAGATGACATTACCCAAGCAGTGTACTGTACTTCACATTGGCCATGCAAAGTGATTTCTTTGTCCAGGACTGTGTTGTGTGAGGTTTGTAAACCATGTTTTATGACTTCTGGGCTTTGTGAACACAGCTAGAGTGTTTTTTTCAAACAGCTCCATTAATCAAACTATATCTTAGCATAATGTCTGAATCTAGTTTGTGTTTTTACATTTAAAATATGAATTCACTTAATTGGAATCTCTCTTTCTCCCCCCACCCTGCCATAATTACTATTGGATCTCATCCCTCTCTTACACCATATTGGTGCGAAAATCCCAGTTGAACCACACAGGAAAACAATTGGCTGGAATGGTATTATCTGTGGGTGTAACGCTGACCCGTAATTTGCTTTCCATCACAGTATTTAGGAAAGTTCTATATTTCTTAAAGTACATGCTACAATGATTACTTCCTGCTCTCTTTTTCCATATTGTTCAAGGAACCCTAAAACCTATATTGTAGGGTGACATCATTCTTTTTATACTGGGCAGACACATATTATGTTGAATATCAAACCAGCTGTTTCAGTGTCATATGGTGTTATAAAATAAAGTTATGGCATTAGTTCTCAGAAGTGTAGTATGTTTTTCAGGTACGAACTAGAAAACATGCTTTGTAAAAATAAATAATATGGCCATCTTGTGCAAAAGTATTCTGGGTACCTATGTAGATAAAAACTATCCAAGGAACAAGTAGATCCTTCAGAAAGGGATCCAGATCAGACAGTATGTAAAATTTCAATGCATATTTAATTAGAGGAAGACCTCTGTGGACTGCTATCGTGGGATGATCCAGGCAAAGTGAAGCCCTTTAAAATATCCTGTATTTCACAGCAGAAAACTGAATGCATGTCCTGCTTTATTGCTGCCATCTAAAAGCTATAAAAAGGCCCTTCGCTCTTTTTTAAAAAAGTTATAACAAGCTGAGTACAGGTAGTCCTCATTTAATGACCATTAGTTTAGTAACAGTTCAGACTTATGACGGTGCTGAAGAAACCGACTTACAACCGGTGCTCACACTTACAACCGTTGCAGCATCCCCACAGTCATATGATCACAATTTGGGTGCTTGGCAACTGGTTCACATTCATGACTGCTGCAGCATCCCGTGGTCATGTGATTGCCATTTTTGACCTTCCTAGCTGGCTTCTGGCAAGGAAAATCAATGGGGAAACACGTGATTTGCTTAACAACAGCATGGTTTGCTTAACAACTTGTGATTTGCTTAATGACCACCATTAAAGGTCATAAAATTGGATTGGATTCACTTAATGACTGCTTTGCTTAGCAACCAAAATTTTGGTCTCAATTGTGGTTGTTAAGCGAGGACTACTTGTAATTCTTCTCTCTGAAGGAATGTAGAGAACCAGTTGAAGACTTGGTGGTGGTGGTGGTGGTTTGAAAAAAAAATTCTGGCCATCCTCTTGCATCATCCCTTCATATGTATTATCCATTAGAAGATAATGACATGCTTCTCCCTCACCCCCACCAAAATAGCACATAGGCCAGTTCTGGGACTAGGCATGTGTTTAACATAAATACCTGCTCATACATAAAATGGAGAAGTCAAATCCTGGGGGAGAAATGGCCACAGGGGTGGCTGGCTATGCCCAGAAAGGGAGAGGGCGTTCCTACACACCTCCCAGCCTTCCCAGAACAGGTCACCAGACCTTATTTCCAAGATAACCAATGTTGAAGTCTTACAGGTTTTTAAACACCTTGAATCTGGCAGAAAAGGATTAGATTAAGAAGAAAAATAACCTGTGGAGTGAGTTTCAGTGCAGTTATAAACAATGGAAGGATTATTGGGGTATAATAATATCCATGGATAACTTTTCCTGGATTTGCACGGCATATAGGGGCCAGTGGAGAATCATTAGATATGTCATTGGGGGAGATGGGTGGTGATATAAATTAAATAAATAAATACATAAATAAATAAGTGAAACTAACGCCGTGCAGGGTGTCCACAGGGTGTGGCCGAAAAAGACAAGGTGACAGTGGTGCAATCAAAGCACATTAAAAAATGGGTGGAGTTTTGATGAACCCTTGCAGTCACCATCTTGAGGTTTTTTTTAACCATACCCTGTGGATATCTCTGCTGCAATTTCGTGACATTATTAGTCTATTTTAGCCCTGACAATTCTGGATCGGAAAAATGTTTCCATCTTTCTCTTTCTGAATTTCTGTTTTGATAGAAGCCAGTAGGGGGCGGTGGAGAATCATTAGATATGCCATTGCTCCTGTGTTTTATCAGACTGACAGTAAAACTCGGTACTAACTACAAAAAGGGTATGCTGTGAAGTTCTTTGCCTAATCTCTCCAAAGCTATAATTTTTCCAGTGGAAACGTGTATCATGCATCCTTTCTCTGCAAACAATCACATCAGCAATTACCTTAATGGAAAATCAGATGGCTACTTACAGCCTTTGTCTGCTGAATCCATAGTGGAAACTGTCCAGGAAAAATCTATTGGCTGCTCTTTTTGCACCAAGTTGTAGCATTAATAGATTTTGGCTGCTCTTTTTGCACCAAGTTGTAACATTAATAGATTTAACTTTCTCTGGAGAGGCCTAACTTTAGACTTGATTCAACAAAAGACTCTATCTGCATTACTCTTACAAATTAAAAAAAAACTGATTGGAAAGAGCTGAGATGCTAATAAAACATACAAAGACCTCAAAGATTTGCATGTCTGGTATGAAAGGCGGGACAAAACTGGCAATTTACTTACTGGGTGTGTGATGTAAGAATAACTTATTTAGATGCAAAATTCATCTCACTTCCTCAACAGGTGCACAAAAGTTCAACAGCAAAGAAAGAAAAAAAAATCAGAGATGACTTTCTTTTTTCTGTGGGACAAAGAGGCTATTAAGAACCAAGTATAAAATGTTGTTTCAAGACTGTCAAGACATGTATGTTTGCATCTGGAACAGGATGTTCCAGATGCAAAAATATTCATTTATAAATATGCCTCATGTATTCAGTGGAAAACCTTAATTATAAAGAAGAAAATGGGGCAAAAGAAATGCATACACACACCCGTTGGTGGAAAAAATAATAAAGGAGGAACTGAAAAAAATAATAAATTCCACCTTTCTTTGCCCTTACATAAAATGGTCATCAACTTATCATTCTTTCTCCATGAGATTCTGTCATAATAGTTGCATGTGCTTCTTTGTATCTTCTATGGGACACAGTCACCCTTTAAGATTAGTACATCAGGACTCCATTTCTGGGAATGGTTTCCCATCTGGCAAGTTTCTAGTCTATTTTTTTTTTCAATTAAAAACTGGACCGGAAATTTGCAAGATCAGTTCTCAAATGATGACAAGTCTTGTGTGGTCAAATAGCCATTTTTAGAAGCTATACTCTTCTATTAAAAACATTTTTTTTTTTTAAAAAAGAGGGAAGATGCTACCTAATTATGTATATAAAACAAAGGGAACTTTTGTCAACCATGGTTCCCTCACACCAGTTTTCCCCTAGATTTTAGCTAAATTTTGGCTAGCATCTGTTGTACTAAGAAACTGTTGAAAATGAAATATCCAGATACATTTTACTCTGAATTGCAGAGGGAGTATTTCAGTCTCTGGTCACTGATACGGGAAAAAACTATCTCCTGTCTCCTAAAATTATCTGGAACACTCCCTTGAATTTTGAGCATGAAATAATAAAGAGGAAACATACAAGAAACCTAGATCTCAAAACTGCAGCCTCTCTTTGAACACATTTGGTCTCTTTCCCTCCGAAAGGATGAGGAATCTGGATGAGTCATTTCATATTCATGGCCATTTCTAGCTCCTATAGCAAAAATTCCAATATGTTGCCATCCTTATTATGGAATGATAGAAGGTAAAGGGTGAAAGGGGTATCATCAACCCTCTCAGTGATTCCTCCTCTGCTAGTCTAAAGTAAAGGTAAACGTTTCCCTTGACATTAAGTCCAGTTGTGTCCGACTTTAGGGGGCGGTGCTCATCTCCGTTTCAAAGCCGAAGAGCCGGCGTTTGTCCGTAGACACTTCCGTGGTCATGTGGCCGGCATGACTACACGGAACGCCGTTACCTGCCCGCCGAAGCGGTACCTATTAATCTACTCACATTTGCATGTTTTCGAACTGCTAGGTTGGCAGGAGCTGGGACTAGCAACGGGAGCTCACCCCGTCATGCGGATTCGAACCACCGACCCTCTGATCGGCAAGCTCAGCAGCTCAGCAGTTTAACCCGCAGCGCCACCACACACAGTGGTAAAACAATGGAGGTTTATTAATGGAAGGCATTGTATGCAATTCAATGAAGGAAACACAGAAATTACACAACTGAAGACTCATTTAGAAGCACCCTTTGCATATACTACTGGCCTTAGGTTGGCTTTTTAGTGTTGATTTCCAAGTCAAGAGAATGATAAACTATTCTGGGAATTACCCAGTGCACATTGCCAGTAGTTCCTTTCTTTGAAAGAGAGGACTCAGGAACCCAATTCACAAACCTTAACCCTCCTTTTTTGGTTAAAATGGTTATGATAGCACAGAGAGCATCATCTAGATGTCCTAGGGAACCTTCTGCAACATGGTGGTCTCCAAAGGAGATTGGACCCCACATCCTGGCTAGCGCAGCCAGGGCCGCAACTAGGGTCTGTGTCACCTGGGGCAAACATGGATTTCGTGCCCATTTGGGCACCCCCCCTCATTTTGCCCCCCCCCGAGCTCATTTTGGCACCCCCCCAGTGTGGCACCCAGGGCACATGCCCTGGTTACCCCCCCAGTTGCGGCCCTGAGCACAGCAGGCAGGCAGGCAGGCAGGCAGGCACTAGGTGAAGAAGGTCCCCTTAGAAAGACTCAGTCTTCGAAGGAAATGAACTCCTGCCTGAAGAAGGTGCACACTCTCCCTTCCTCACCCTCAGGTCAGTTTTCTGTGGAGAAACAAAAATGCAAAAGATTTGCAAATGTGGGGTCAGGGGACCACAGATGGTGCAGCGTTAGTTGCTAGGTCTGCAGATTTTTGGCTCTTTTTTGTCCATCTACAAGAATGACAGCCAAAAATTCTGGTCTAAATGGAGAACAGAAACTTCTAAATGTCTCATAGTAGTGCAATAAAAGAAGGCATTATTGACAGACTCATTTTACCTAATAATGACAGTGTGTTTCATTTCAGTCATTTAAAAGGCATCGTTACTTCTGCAGAGGAAAGGGAGGACGTCTTCTAAGATTTTATAATGTAAACATATGCTGACATTAATTATTGTAATATTTATCTGCAAAACAGATGGTAATGCTTTCCAAAACATGTGAGCAGTGATCAGAATGAATTTATGGAGGTGGTACAACATCTCCAGCCTCTCATCTAGGTGTAACCTTGGACTCTAGTCCATGCAAAGGGCTGCTATTTCAGCAAAGTTCTACCAGACAGATGGAAAACATTATTAACTACTGTTTTCCTTTCTTGTCAGAAATGTTTTGTCCAATCATCACATAATTACACATCCATATTGTAGTAAATCACACTGTATAAACATTTCAAACAGAGTGGAACTATTAAGGTGAAATGCAAAATATTCCAGATTTTAAAACAAAACAAATATGAAATGAACCGTGGCGAGTAAGAAAATGCTGAAATCAAGGTCAGAGAAAAATGAAACTTCATGATTTTGGCACCAAATTTTCACAGAATGACATTCTGCTCATCGAGACAGTCGAACGCTGGGTATATGGAAACTCTTTTTCATAAAAACAAGTGAAGTGAAGATCAGGCCCGCCCTTGACGCAGATTCCCCAGCTGATCTTGAGGATAACTTCTGAAATACAGCTCTGAAGGGTGGGAACTTTCTTGTGCTAATTGCTTATCTAGGGATGGACAACTTCTTCTCCAGCGCCCAGCAGCTGAAGGTTCTACTCTTCATGCAAGTTAAATACATTTTCTCTGCTCTTGTCAAGAACTATTTGAATTTGAACAGGGAATGCTGGGTACCTATATAATTGCCCCAAGAATGGGCTACTGAACCATGTGTTGCAAGTGCTGCATAAACAGTTTACTTTTCTTAAGCCATGGACTTACTCTCTAACCCCCTCCCCGAAACTTTGGTTGGATATTGGATCCTCCTGAACCGCAAAGAGTAGATGTAGAGGGCAGTGTGAGTTAGTGTCTCATACAAGCTCCCCCCTAGTTTTCATGAAGATGAAGGAAGAGAGGGGGAGGCACACTCAGATTTGCAAGGTTCTGTTACTGTAGCTTTACAATAAAAGTAATGCTGACCTACATGGCATTAGTTTCCTAGTCTGGTCTATCTTGAAGGAGTGCCAGCAAAGTGGGCTTCTTGTCATCTCTTGGTGTACCCTTTGTCTTTACATCCAGATTTGTTTCCAGCTTGTTCTTTTTGGCTTGGTCATTTGGCCCTGGCTGATACTTTGAATCTGAATCTTAATTCCATGGCTCCTAGTTTTAAAACCATCTGAGGCTCCCTTGACTCAGTCCTTGCATCAGTAGCTTTAGTACCGCCACTTTACTATATTGTGAATCATTTGTCTTACATTATTTACTATTTAAATCAGAGGCATCCTCAGGGGGAGTAAATGACTAAAGCAGTGTGAGCTGTTGCTCCACAAGCTCCACCCCTTTTGTATGTCTATCATGATGTCACATGCTGACACAGACAAAAGGGACTAAGTTTGCAGTGCGACAGCACACCACTGCTTTCATCGTTTTTGTGGAAGTGCTAGATTCTGCGGACTCATTCAAATTATACTTTCTATGGTACCTTCCCGTGTAAGACTGTGTATTTACATGCATGCTCAACAGAGACAAACTGGCGTGCTAAGGATAATATCAGGATATGGAGACATTTAATATTCAAGTCCAGAGGAGGGGGCCGAAAAGTATGGACTGTACCACTAGAATGAGACAGCTGCCTCAGGCAGGTGGGAGGGGGCAGCAGAAAAAGCTGTAGGTTCTGCCAAGGTAGCCTGATACAGCAGCAGACAGTATCTGACCATCAGTGAGGGCCACTGCTGGTTAGACTCCATACCAATCTGATCTACTGTACTACGGTCCACAGAATGACACAGCTGCCATTTTGTCTTTCACTGGTAAATTCTGATGGGGAAACAGATTAGGACCAATACAGCTGCTAATACCAAACATACACAGAAGATGTCAATATTCAGGGTTACTGCATTAGGCAAACCAGGCATCTATTACACATTCATTCATTTGTAAAGATTTATCATCTTTACACATGATCAACTATTTCCTGGGCATGGCACGATTAGACTTTAGCAGATTAGGCTACTCAACCATGTGGGAGCCAGGGAAAAAGAAAAAGGGAGATACAGAAGAAAGAAGAAAGAATGGACTGTGTCACAGTTTGTTCCATGTTTGAACATCATGCCATATTTGCCAAGGAGCATGAATGCAGCTTCAAAAATGAAGGCTGCAATTGAGCAACCATTACCAATATAGACATTTCGAATGCTTGGAAAGGTGCAGGGAAGGTAGCCTAAGATACCACTCCATAACTGGGAGATGGGCAGCCTAGATTCCTTTTCCTCCCTCCGTTCCCACACAGCCATCTTACAACTTTTGGGGAAAACATATATTTATTTTTTTTTAGTTTTATGTATTATTATTATTATTATTATTATTATTTCTCCTTCTTCCATTGAAAAAAGGAATAGAAATAATGCTGATACAAATACACCTTTGAAAGAATATAGAAAATATAGAAAAACCCCCAGTAGAGATAGATCTCGATTAGTGCATTAATAAATCCCACAAAATGATCGCATTATTCAAATTTGCACTATTCGGAAAGATATTTCTATGGAAAACAGGGTAACTGGTTCCAACTCGATGGAAATAGGCAATTAAAATGTTTAAACATAATTTTTAATATGTTTATTAATGAAATACAGTATAACAGTAAAAGAGGATAAACCCATATCCAAAGTGTACCTGCTATCTCCTGCTGCAGTTCTTCAAAATATGCCTCTTCTTTTTTAAGCTTTCCTTGACCAGAATCTTCTTTTTCTCCATTTTGCACAAACAACGGTTAGAGTCTAAAACCCCAACAGCAACTGCGCATGCACGAGCGTGCACTAGCCTCGCACGAACTGATTTTTGGATCACATTAAACACACCTGGTATCAATTTATAAAGCACAGTAAATCGAATTTCACACTATTCGAACTCATATGAATCGTGACCTACCTGTATAAGCAATAAAATACAGGTGGATGATCAACAAATCTCAAATAACCAGCAGATCTAAAGTATCATATGGCTAATATATTCTAATACACCATTAACAATTTAGAGTACTATAAGAGAATTCATACCAATTTCTTAGTCCAGAGGTATCTTGAGTGAACTGCAAAAATATTTGGTTGGCACAATTGAAATCAGTAAGAGGAAAAAGAAAAGCTATAAATAAGAAACAGTATATTGAAAGAATACTGTAAATAATGTGTAGACCATATATTAGGTTAAGATATAAATTCTAGAACCCAAATTTGGGATGTGGCATAATTCCATGTATGATTGTAGTCCAGAAATAATTTCTAAATAAGATTCAATTGCACATCAGATTTATTTTTTAGATCCTGGGGAAATGTTAAAAAGCAATTGCACCCATACCTGGACTGAGAGGCTCTGCTCGCAGTCACTCATGCCCTCATGACCTCCTGTCTGGATTATTGCAATGTGCTTTACATGGGGCCGCCCGTGAAGAGCATTTGGAAGCTTCAACTGGTGCAGAATGAGGCTGCACGGGTAGTACATGGAGTTGGATATTTGACTCATGTAACACCACTGCTACGTGAGCTGCATTGGTTGCCGGTGTGCTTCCAGGTGCAATTCAAGGTGCTGGTTGTCACCTTTAAAGCCCTTTATAGCTTGGAACCGGGTTACCTAAGGGACTGTCTTCTCCCAGTTGTTTCTGCCCGTCCAATCAGATCTGGTAGGTTGGGTATGCTGCAGGTCCCGTCAGCCAAGGAATGTTGGTTGGCAGGAACTAGAAGGTGTGCTTTCTCTGCCGTAGCACCTGCCCTCTGGAATATTCTCCCTACATGATGTCCCTGACCCTGTTGGCCTTTCATAAGCCTGTGAAGACCTGGTTATGTGCCCAGGTCTGGGGCCCTGAGCGTGTGAATGGTCCCGTTTCTTGGTTATATTAACATCCATGCATTGCTTACTTGGTGGCTATGTATATTTATTTTGTATTTTAATTGTTTTAATTGAAATGTTTTAATTGTTTTATAGTTTTTATTGTTGTAAGCCACTCAGAGTCACTTGCTGAGATGGGTGGCTATAGAAATTGAATAAATAAATAAATAAATAGCCTCCAGCAAACTCCTCTCTTACTATTTGATCTCAAGGGCAGAGAGTTGGGCTTGCTCAAGATTAGTCAACTTTACTAAAGGTAGAAGGGATAGGTCTATAGGTGAATTGTGGATGCATTCTGACCTAATGAGAATTTCTAAATGCTTATATTGCCTGTTACAGACTAGATTGCATGTAACATAAAACCATACAATGTGTTCACGTATTGTGCTAAATTAAACCACACTGTGGTTTCTTGTGATATGCAGACTCAGCCAGAGAGTAAAGACATGTAGTCTTTCCTCAATTTTAAAGATGCCCATTGCTAAATCAACACAAACAAAACTCTCTTTGTTCCAGGTATTTCTTCTAGTTTTTATTCTACTGAGTTGCCTCTCCAGAACAAAACCAGAATCTCCATGGGAATCTCTGTATAAGAAATTACCATGTCTGTGATCCTTTGCAATAGCTGACCCCAGGACTGAACCCTGAAATATGGCAATTTAGCAATTCACAAAGTTATAACAAATTCCCTAAAGCACGAATAAGGAAAGGAGTGACTTATCAGGGATAGATATTATTGGAGTCTTCCCAGGTCTGATGCCCTTCCAATCCCACCGAGTTCCAAATCAAGACAGCCATGCTAGCTGGGGAATGATTAGGGACTATAGCCCCAATATCTGGACAGCACTGAATTGGGGAAAAGTATGCAAGAATACAAAGTCTGTACTTGTTAAATAGGAACAGCAGGAGCACATGTGCTATCAGATTGCTGTAACATTCAGTGTCCAGATGTGTTCCTCAACTCGCCTGAATATGGCCAGTTCAAGAAATGTTGCATATAGTCCTTGCAGATAAGCACCAAAGCATATTAGTTCTTGATATTGCAAAGTAAGTTCATATTGTGTGCAGAAATCCAGTGTCCCGCAATGTATAATAGTGAAAGGTCTTGATAGGAGAGCATCAAATGCTTCCTAGTCTGTTTTCCTCTGAGGAATGTTACAGAATATGTGACTGAGCAGACTTTATCCTATCTCAGATTTCATATTTCCTGTGTAAGCTGCAGGCTTTGGGCACACTAAATCAGTGTGGCTGACATTCAAAGAAACAAAACAAAACATCTCTGTCAGAAAATGGCTCTAATTCTGTCCTCAGTGATGTCGTACATTAAAGATGAAACTTCTGTTTATGAGCACTAGGGGGAATTTCTCTCCCTTTCTCAACTTGAGGGAGACAGGCCATGGTCTGGGCTTGCAATCAGTGTGGGATGGAAGCAAAAAGGAAAGAATTATTGAGAAGAGGGAGAAAAATCCTATCTCCTCCCCCCCATCCTGCCCAAAGGCAGTCTACCACTAGACCAATTCAATATGTATGAAACAATTTATGAACCTATAACATTTCCCATCTTTAGCAAAAAACGAACTGGAGCTGTCTGGACAAATCTCTTATTTCACCCACTTCAACAGTCCTCTTGCTGAGCTGAAAGGCAATGCACTAAACAGAAGGCTTGCTGACATGAAAAAAACCCCAACAGACTGGGAAATTATTTAACCACAGCACCTTGTTTACAAAGGCCAAGTCCCAGAGTCTGAACTAGAATTCATAACACATGAACTACATGACACAGAAGTGAATTTTTCATTTATAATCTACTTTTAAGCTTAAACCAATATGGATCGGGAGGTTGGATATTTAAAAAGCGTATTATCTATAATAAGTGTTCTCTGTTAAAACTGGGAAACAGTCATTTGGGGCTTCAGCTATGAATGGACTTGGGATTTTGCACCGAAATCTGGTTGTATGGTCTTTAGCTCTGAGGTCTGATACAGGGATCATGATTTGGGTACCCTAAAAATACTTCAGCCACATGGCCTAAAGCTTTTGAAAATATAAGAAGATCCATACTTGTTGTTTATTTGTTTAGTCGCTTACGACTCTTTGTGACTTCATGGACCAGCCCACGCCAGAGCTTCCTGTCGGTCGTCAACACCCCCAGCTCCCCCAGGGAAGAGTCCGTCACCTCTAGAATATCATCCATCCATCTTGCCCTTGGTCGGCCCCTCTTCCTTTTGTCTTCCACTCTCCCTAGCATCAGCACCTTCTCCAGGGTGTCCTGTCTTCTCATTATGTGGCCAAAGTATTTCAGTTTTGCCTTGAATATCATTCCCTCAAGTGAGCAGTCTGGCTTTATTTCCTGGAGTATGGACTGGTTTGATCTTGCAGTCCAAGGCACTCTCAGAATTTTCCTCCAACACCACAGTTCAAAAGCATCGATCTTCCTTCTCTCAGCCTTCCTTATGGTCCAGCTCTCGCAGCCATATGTTACTACGGGGAACACCATTGCTTTAACGATGCGGACCTTTGTTGTCAGTGTGATGTCTCTGCTCTTAACTATTTTATCGAGATTTGTCATTGCTCTTCTCCCAAGGATTAAGCGTCTTCTGATTTCCTGACTGCAGTCAGCATCTGCAGTAATCTTTGCACCTAGGAATACAAAGTCTTTCACTGCCTCTACGTTTTCTCCCTCTATTTCCCATTATCAATCAAGCTGGTTGCCATAATCTTGGTTTTTTTGAGGTTTAGCTGCAAGCCAGCTTTTGCACTTTCTTCTTTCACCTTCATCATAAGGCTCCTCAGTTCCTCTTCGCTTTCAGACATCAAAGTGGTATCATCTGCATATCTGAGATTGTTAATGTTTCTTCCAGTGATTTTAACTCCAGCCTTGGATTCCTCAAGCCCAGCATGTCACATGATGTGTTCTGCATACAAGTTGAATAGGTAGGGTGAGAGTATACAGCCCTGCCATACTCCTTTCCCAATCTTAAACCAGTCCGTTGTTCCGTGGTCTGTTCTTACTGTTGCTACTTGGTCCTTATACAGATTCTTCAGGAGGCATACAAGATGACTTGGTATCCCCATACCGCTAAGAACTTGCCACAATTTGTTATGGTCCACACAGTCAAAGGCTTTAGAATAGTCAATAAAACAGAAATAGATGTTTTTCTGAAACTCCCTGGCTTTTTCCATTATCCAGCGGATATTGGCAATTTGGTCCCTAGTTCCTCTGCCTTTTCTAAACCCAGCTTGTACATCTGGCAATTCTTGCTCCATGAATTGCTGAAGTCTACCTTGCAGGATCTTGAGCATTACCTTACTGGCATGTGAAATGTGTGCCACTGTTCGATAGTTTGAACATTGTTTAGTGTTTCCCTTTTTTGGTATGGGGATATAAGTTGATTTTTTCCAATCTGATGGACATTCTTGTGTTTTCCAAATTTGCTGGCATATAGCATGCATTACCTTGACAGCATCATCTTGCAAGATTTTGAACAGTTCAGCTGGGATGCCGTCATCTGCTGCGGCCTTGTTGTTAGCAATGCTTCTTAAGGCCCATTCAACCTCACTCTTCAGGATGTCTGGCTCTAGCTCACTGACCACACTGTCAAAGCTATCCCCGATATTGTTATCCTTCCTATACAGGTCTTCTGTATATTCTTGCCACCTTTTCTTGATCTCTTCTTCTTCTGTTAGGTCCTTGCCATCTTTGTTTTTGATCATACCCATTTTGGCCTGGAATTTACCTCCGATGTTTCTAATTTTCTGGAAGAGGTCTCTTGTCCTTCCTATTCCATTGTTGTCTTCCACTTCCGCACATTGCTTGTTTAAAAATTTCTTGTCTCTTCTGGCTAACCTCTGGAATTTTGCATTTAATTGGGCATATCTCCCCCTATCACTGTTGCCTTTTGCTTTCCTTCTTTCTTGGGCTACTTCTAGTGTCTCAGCAGACAGCCATTTTGCCTTCTTGGTTTTCTCTTTCTTTGGGATGTATTTTGTTGCCACCTCCTGAACAATGTTGCGAACTTCTGTCCAGAGTTCTTCCGGGACCCTATCTACTAAGTCCAGTCCCTTAAATCTATTCTTCACCTCCACTGCATATTCCTTAGGAATATTAGTGAGCTCATATCTAGCTGATCTGTGGGTCTTCCCCAATCTCTTTAGTCTGATCCTAAATTGTGCAATAAGAAGTTCGTGATCTGAACTACAGTCAGCTCCAGGTCTTGTTTTTACTGACTGTATAGATGTCTGCCACTTTTGGCTGCAAAGGATGTAGTCAATCTAATTTTGGTGTTGTCCATCTGGTGAAGTCCATGTATAAAGCTGTCTCTTAGGTTGTTGGAAGAGAGTGTTTGTTATGCAGTGTGAGTTGTCTTGGCAAAATTCTATCAGCCTATGTCCTGCTTCGTTTTGTTCTCCCAGGCCATACTTACCTGTAATTCCAGGTGTCATTTGACTGCCCACTTAGCATTCCAGTCTCCCGTGATGAAAATAACATCTCTTTTAGGCGTGTTGTCCAGTAGGTGCTGCAGATCCTGATAGAACTGCTCTACTTCAGCTTCTTCAGCATCTGTGGTTGGGGTATATATTTGGATCACTGTGATGTTAGATGGCTTGCCCTGAATTTGAATTGAGATCATTCTATCGTTTTTTGGATTGTATCCAAGCATTGCTTTAGCCACTTTACTATTAATTATGAAGGCTGCTTCATAATTTCTTCTGTGGTTCTCTTGTCCACAGTAGTAGATCTGGTGGTCATTTGATGTGAAGTGGCCCATTCCAGTCCATTTCAGTTCACTGACGCCCAAAATGTCTATCTTTAATCTTGACATCTCACCAATAACCATATCCAATTTGCCCTGGCTCATAGATCTTACATTCCAGGTTCCAATGGTGTGTTGATCCTTAGAACATCGGATTCGCCGTTCACCACCAGCACCGTCGGCTGCTAGCTATCCTTTTGGCTTTGAGCTAGCTGTGTCATCACGTCTGGGGCTAGTTGAACTCATCCTCTGTTCCTCCCCAGTAGCATTTTGACCATCTTCCGACCTGGGGGTCTCATCTTCTGATGGTATACTGACATATCTCTGGTTGTACTGATCCATTTAGTTTTCACGGCAAGAATACTGGGGTGGGTTGCCATTACCTTCCCCAGGGATCGCATTTAGTCTGACCTCTCTGTCATGACCTTCCCGTCTTGGGTGGCCCTTCACGGTTTAGCTCATGGCATCACTGAGGTGCTCAAGCTCCAGCACCACGACAAGGTAACGATCCTTTGCTGAAGCATACAAGAGTTATTTAAATCTGTTTTCCAAGGGAGCAGTTATATGGTCTAGTGTTAACTACTAACTCCAGGAACTGCAGGGCAGGATGTATCGGATAGCTTAAAGCAGTTGTCCAGTGTGGTAAACATGTTTTGGACTCCAGTTTCTATGTAGCACCTTCAGCAGCTGTTCTTACTGAAGCAGCAACATATTTCTAGGGCTTCATGAAGTTGGCAATGTTGACTTTGCGACAAATTTCTTTAGAAGACAAAATTCTCAGCATTATGATTAAAAGGGTAGCTATATAACCCTTTTCATCCATCCTGAATTCATCTCATTTAGTTTAGAAGATGGTATTGTGTGATGCAGAGTTCCTTAACCTGGGCCTGCTAGATAAATTGGATCATAACCTCTTTCTGTCTGGAGGACACAAGGTTGAATGTTATAAAAAGGAGACTAGTTGACAGTAGTTGAAACAGTAATCAAGAGGCCTGGGGGTATGCTGACAAATATAATCCCTGGGATCATTATACAGTTTAATCAAACTGAAGTTGCTTTTAAAGTTGTTTATTTCAGCCACCATTCAGTGGAAAGTTATACATATTTCTGTACGTTAATTTCAGCGTACCTGTGAAATAGCCAACTAAATTCTAAACAGTTTAGAGAATAGCTAGCCTATGTTGGGTGCCTCAGCTATTCTCTAAACTATTTAGAAAAAAAATATTAAAAATTGTTCAATTTCTTCTAAAACTGTGGTATTCTGTTCTCCCAGGTCCCAAATAGACAACAATATTAAAAGCATCTTTGCATCCCTCAAAATTAGGCCTCCACCCAAAAGTTATAGGCCATGATTTGCTTCTCCTCTTTTATGACAACCCCTTTTCCTCAAATTAACTTGTAAGAATCTACAACTAGAATACAGTATTCATCTCCATGTGATTTTTAAGAAGGCTTCTATCTCAAAGTTCAGCCTATTGGACAATGTAGTTCCTGTGAAGAAAAAATTAGCAGAGACCCTGTGCGCATTATCTTGAGTTCCAAGAGAAAAGGTAGATACCAATAAATTAAATTAATTCAAGTCTAGCCAACTGTTCAAAGAAAAACTCAATTTTTTGCAAACTCCAGATTCTCCCCAAGTTGTACTGCAGAAATTCAGCAATATGCTCTTCCAGTTGTTTAAAAAAAACAGGAAGCAAAGCAGCTTTCACTGGGCTGAAATGCACCTATTTTACTTTTCAGCCCCCTCCCCATCCTCTGGTGGTGTCACCTCATTGACATCACATCCTCCTACAGTCCTTGGAGGCCAAAAATAAGAATTCCAAGAAGTATAATTCCAGCAGGGAGTCTTCCTTTTTTGCAATGGCAAACGCCAAGGCTTTTATAGATGTCGGTCCTTTGATGGATCCAAATAAATGGGCTGCTTGTTGGATAGAAGGGAAAATTCTGCATGCCTGTCACCACTTGGTGATGAGGGATTCACTCTTCATGTTTTGAAGACAGAAAGTATAGTGATCGTGGTGGTGAAGCCTCCATTCCACACTGCATGACTTCCCAGTGATATTCCTATGTTAAGAATGCATTCAGTTCAAATGCTTTTCAAAATATCACCTGTGAAAACTTCCTAAGGGTTGTTTACATTTTTGCAGAAGTGGACCAAAGGCAATGCCTCACTTGAATCAAGCCTGATTCCTGGTGACTTTGTTGGGCACATCCATGCAGTTCTCTTGGCAGTAATATAGCAGTATTTTGCCATTGCCTTCCTTCAGGAGATTTTGTCGATTTCCATGTCTAGCCTAAAGCCTGGTGTCATGGTTCCTGTTCCAATGTTCCTGAAACATTGCAACGCGTTCCTATGCCATGCCGGTGCTGACACGTGTTGTTGTACAGGAGGGGGCTGCTACTGCTCGTTGGTGCCAGGCAGCGAGCTGGATGATGTGAGTCTAGAGGAATGCATGTTAGGGCTATCTTAACTGGTCGAGGACATTACCCGAAGACTGCTGGCAACCATTAGGAACACCTGCAGGGGGATGGAATTGTACTGACTCTGGGGGGAGGGGTTTGAGATTGCTTGGGAATTAATTGGGAGAAATCCCGCGCTTTTAATATTCTCAGCTTTGCCTGTGTTTCTGCATACTATTCATTATTAAATTAGATATCCATAGAATACCTGTGTGAGTCTGATTGTCATTTTGAATAGGCAGTCATTACACCTGGGGATTTTCTGCTGGTCTCCCCTCCAGGCACCAACTAGATCAAACTCTGCTTAGCTTTTCAAAAGCAATCAGGGGCTGCCACCTAACTGGCACTCATTTCTCCTGTGATTACCAATATATGGTTCTCATTCATTAATTCATTCATTCTATATCGCACCTTTATTTTGCACAACTATGTTGGAGATGTAAACAAATCAGCATGCTTCATTAGCATATAGATGAGTTGATCCCATGATGCAATTCTCTATGTGCAAGGAAGCTGTTTGTTGCCACTCCCACTTCCTCACTCTTCCCCCTTCTTCCACCAACCGAGGAGGCAGCATGTTTTGCAGCTCCCTCTACCTTGGCCTAGGGAAGGATTCTGCCCCCATCTGCATGCAGCTCTTAGCAGCTATGAGGGCTAAGAGTTCATTACGTTTAGGGAACAGAAGAAACAAAGAATCATTTTTCCACCAAAGAGGGATATAACTGGACCAAGAATAAAATCAGTAAGACTCTTTTTACTTTTAAATCTACTTTGTCTAAGTGTGTGGTTCTTTATGCTTGGGAGGGCTGAGTGTGTAAGATCAATAACCTGTATTTCTCTGATGTGCTCATTAAAGCTATTTAAGATAATATTCTTTTTCTGTGTGCAGTTTCTCCACTGTGTTAAGCTCTGCTCCATTCAGTGGACCTTGCTGTCCGCTAATGGCTTCAAACTCAAGATGGCATACGTAATGCTCCTGCCTCCTATTATTCCCATCACAGCTTGTGAGGTGGGTTGGGCTGAGAGCAAGTGACTGGCCCAAACCCAGCCAGCCAGCTTCCATGTTTGATGGAAGACTAAATCTCATGATCTCTCAGTTTCTAGCCTAGCACCTTAACCACAGGCTCACACAGTTGAAATCCAAAAACCACTGTGCCTTCAGGGGTTGAGGCAGCAAAAGTCAGATCAGTTTGCTATTGTTCTGACACTCAGCATTTAACACTGAGCAACCTTTCTTTGCAACCAGAAAGACTTATAACCTTGTAATGTGTGAATATATTCAGTGCAGTCTTAAATTCACCAAACCTTTGTTGCGTAGCCTGCAGCTTAAATTTGAAACATAGTAACAGGTGGAAGAAAGAACAATGTGTTATTGTAAAAAAAAAATGAAAGCCTCAGTCAATGCTTGTTAGCATAGGTTTTGTTTTACTTTTCTAAGTACATCACAGCTGGTCACTTGTTTCCTTTACTTAATTCAGTGGCATTTGAAGATCTGGAAATGGAACGTCATGACAAGCATTTGCAGGATTCAAACATACCGCTAAGTAATGGTCTATCAGAAAAAAAAACCACCCTAAGTGAAATTAATTTTTTTTAATATTAATTTTATTACTATTGAAATAATAGATTGCCAATGGAAAATTCTGGAAAACTATATATTAAGAAAAAATATGAAATGTATTCAAAAACACATGAATATTAATCAAATTATATTGTATTAGTTCAAATTCCCAGACGGTAGATCTATTATTTCAGTGGGAAGGCTGCCCAATCCAGAATTCATTGAATTCTAATCCCAGAGTTCCTTTTCCATTGATCAGCTGTGCTGCAATCTTGCCTAGGGACAATTTTTTAAAAATTGTTTCTTGCTTTAAAGTGTAAGCTACTCAAGAGTCATTTGGAGTTGGGTGGCCTCTGTGGCCTCTACACACGCACACCCACCCACCCGCCCACACGTTACCTTCATCCATTCTATGACTGAACTTAGGCATTTCTCAAGAGTACTAATTGCTTTCCTGAAATTTGACAGCAAGAAGCAGAACTGGAACACATTGATAGCGCTTATCCCAATGATTCAATATATGCACTATAAATATTGACTAGCACAGGAAAAAATAAGGAACTTTCTGGGACAATATGTCATGCTCCCCGTTGCAAGGCCTATGGGCATCACAAACGGGAAACATGCATAATAGGAAGAGGAAAGCATAATCCCTAAAGCACCCATGTCTGGAAGGAAATCACGACACAAAAGGGAAGACCCTCGGATCATATTAACAACCATTAAAAAAGACAAGGGAACCAACACATCATTTCACAGGGGACACAGTCACACATCTCACATAATGGGGGCACCCATCAGACAGAACTTAAACACTTAGCAAAAGATCAAGGAAACATCTCCACATTTCCTCACTGAACACATCTGATCCGGACGAAGGCAGAAAGACAAAGGAAAGCACCGGCATCGCCCATCAACCAACTCATTACAGCCTCAAGCACCCATCGAGTCCTGGCTCGAGGGTGAAGAAGCACAACGTCCGCCAACAAAGTATAAACAGGGCAACCTGTCAACGCACAAGTATTCCCGTCTTTTTTCTTGCATGCAATCCGTCCTAATAAATCCTGAAATCCTTAGACTATCTAAGTGAGTCTGTGGTTTATTTGGAGCGTGGCTGCCCTGACATAATAAAGGTGGTAGAGGCCTAGATGCTGAAGAGTAACCCCCAGTAGCATCACTTCCCTAATTTGGCTTGATAAGAAAGACTAAAAGCGTTACAGACCAGATTTTTTAAGAAAAGGGAAGTTTTCTTAAATAATTGCCTTATTATCTCTTTCTCACAAGGAACATTAGTTACCTCCCTTAATGATGGGGACAAACTGATCCCTGGCAAACTGATGTAGTCAGAAGTTGATTTAAAAAATGGTAACATTTTTTCTCTATTCACTATGCCCACATCCTTGAGAGCCACAAACTGAAAAGAATCCAAAACAAGAGGACAAGCAATTATCACAAATCCCTCATTCTGACCTGCCCTGAAATCAGAGTGTTAATTGAGAAAGATCTAAAGGACTTCACACCTGAAAGAAGCAATTTGACCCAACTCCATTTCATGCAATAATCCAGATTAAAGCATCCAAAACAAATGATTGTCTAACCTCTACCTGAGCATATCCAGCCCACCATTTTAGTATTTAATTAGTTCTACTATCAAATTTCTGTTATTGTCATGAACTTTGTCTTAACTTGCAATCTATCTTCCTCTTGTAGCTTGGGACCATCATTCCAAAACATAACAGATACTTGAAGCATGCACTGTATACCTCTTCAGCCTTCTAAATTATTTCAGTCTCTATATATCTATATATACTGCACAAAAGAGGCTCTCACAATATAAAGGTAAGGGCTAGAGGAATGAACAATGGTCATTGTGAAGAAAATAAAAGTATCAGTTGTCACAACAATATCATCCCCACATCACCATATGAAGCAGGGTGAGTTGCGAGATGATGGGTCCAAACTCAATTAGCTTCCATGGGTAAGAACAGAAGTCCAACACTTTAATAATTATACCACACTTTTAATACACTATGTACTTCATTCTTGAGAAAGGTGAATGACGCAAATTATATATACATACATACAAGCACACATACAATTTTAAAAACTCATATATGCATGTATTTCCATTTTTGCTTAAATCCTTCAGCTTATTATTATTATGGGATTGTGCATCCTGGATGGACAACATTATGATGTGATTTATCATCATTGCCTTTATATTTCTTTCACAATTTGCTATTGGTGAATGTTCAAGCAATGTATACGTCTCCATTATTTCATACAACATAATTATTGTGCTTATGTAGTGCAATTAATTGGTAATTATATTCCTTGAAGAAAACAAGGCCAAGGTTAACAGTGGAAGAAAAATGCTTCAGAAAGTGTTACAAATCAACACACTTATTCATTGTTTAACTCAATGTGTAAGTTGGCTATTTCCTATACTTATCCATTTATTCTATAGCATAAAAGGTTTTCAAGAAAATGGAACCTATGTTCTAGAAGGATTAATTTTGTGGAAGTCATTTTCATGTGGGCAAAAGCAATCATTCTGGTAAATGAATCTCCCCCCCCACCACCTTTTTAATCCATTTTTTTACTTGAACAAAAATCTAGCGTAAAATAACAAGTAACTGAAATCCAAAGTCTGGATCCTGTGCCTTGGTAATTTCCACTTGATTCCCAATGGATAGAGGAAGGACCAAAAAAAAAAGCTTCTCCGTGATCTGAGCTCTGCCACTGCACAAATCAAACTCAACTCACTATAAAACTAGCAAGACTTTCCCCCACATTTTCCTCTTCCGGGACATCTTTCAGTTGTGGTTATCTAGTTACCCAAACTCTGAGGTGGGGAAAAATGATCCATGTTTGACAATTGGAGGCCTAGTTTGGTTCTTTTGGGGTCTCCTGTATAATTAAGAACAGAATCTTAAAGGAGGCAGCATGGCTCCTGAATTTTTCATCCCTTTCCAAAGCAAAAACATGGTTCTCCAAGGGAGGGACAGTTCCACACAGGGTGTTTGGGTTTTTTTTGGTGCTTGCAACAGGCTGGTGAAATGAAAAAAACACCATGAACGTACTGGGGACATCTGTCTTCCATTGTAGGATTGGAATATCTGCCATGCAGCCTTTGGGGTAATATCATTTAGCTGATCTTGGTTGATATAGAAGCTAAACAGGGTCAGCTGTGGTTAGCACTTGGATGAGGAATTACCGGGGAATTTCACCTTGTTGGCTAGACTAGAAAGTCACAAATACATCTTGGATGAGGCCAATGGCAAACCACATTCATAATACTGCCAAGAAATTTGCATGGATATAGGCACCAGGAGTCCAGATTAACTCAGAGGTACCTTTATCTTCCATAGTTAGTTGATCATGTATGGTCAGGTTGGTGTCAGTTCTTAGCAATCACATAATTATCTGTCCCCAATGACCTTCCAGGTCTTCCATGGTGCACCCATCATCACTGTGACTGAGTCCATCCATTTTGTTGCTGATAGTCTTCTTCTCTTTCCTTCTTAGCATTATAGATTTCTAAAGAGAACTAGGTTTTCACATAATGTGTCCAAAACATGATAATTTGAGTCTGGTCATTTGTGTCTCAAGTGAGAACTCTAGATTGATTTGCTCTAGGAACCTTTTGTTTTCTTGGCTATCCATGGTATTCTCAGGAGTCTTCTCCAACACCAAGTTCAAAAGTGTCAATGTTCTGTCTATCCTATTCTTCAAAGTCCAGGTTTCACTTCCATAGAGTACCACAGGAAAACCACTGCCTGCACAATTCTGAACTTTGTATATGTAGACACACCATGGCATCTCATATCTTTTTAGATAAGTTATCTATGTTAAGATATTACTTACAAATTGAAAATCTCAGACCTTCCAGCCAGCCTTTTGGTGAAGCTGGTTGGGAACAGAAGATTCAACACATCTGAAAGGCATCACATGATGGTGTAATGTGAAGGAAAGCCAATGAAAAATAAACATACGTAGTATTTTCTCCTTTTACAGGTATCTCCCTAATACATCCACCTTCTAATAAATTTCATTTTTTCCCACCTATGCAAGAACAGCTCTGCACTCATAGAGAAAAAATGCAATAGTAGAATGATACCAGTCAATGTCTTAAACTATGTGTGTTCAAACCTTCTGAGGCCTCCAAATATGTCAGTAATACATTCCATGATGGCAGGCAAATCTGGAAATTAGAAGTCCAATACAGGTGATGTTCAACCAAGGAGATAACCTTTACTATGCTTTCAAAGCAAGCTAACAAACCTTAGAACACACACAATTAAGTGCAACAAATTAACCCTAACTAATAGGTGATGAAATTGCCGGCGGTAAGATAATTCGATCAATCGAACTCAACTTATGTACGTAACAGCTGGTCTTGCTAAAACGGCCTCATGACTCATGCTAACCTGCAGCCCTAGCCTCCTTTAAACACGACACCCCAGTCACCCCTCCTCCACCTTTCGCCGCCTGTCTCAACAAGCGAAGGAATTGCTGCCCAGCTCCCCCCAAACCCAATGTGCGCATGCGCCACCGGAGTCCCGGACCAGCTCCTGACCCAGGACCGGAGAAGGGGCGCGGGCATCATCCAGACGCGGAAGGTGCTCTCGACGCGTGCGCACAACAGGACTTCGGAGGAGGCAAAGGGGCGGATACGGAGGGGCGCATGCGCAGAAGACGTGGCAGCTGGCGTAGAGACGGGGGCGCCGCCTGAGCTGGGTGTCGTTGTCGGTCAGGATGGACGAGGATATTTTGACTACGCTGAAGATCCTCATAATCGGCGAAAGCGGCGTGGGCAAGTCCAGGTAACTCCCTCCTTGGCTCGGGCCAGTTTCAGGCCCGCCGTGTCCTAGCGCCCTTTCTCCCTCCGCCGGCCTTCCCTGCCCCACCCCGGCTAGGCCCATTCTGGCCGCCCCTTCGATCTAGAGGGCATTTCCTCTGCCAGGATCGTGCCGGGGGGGCAGCTTGTTCCCCGACGGTCATTCACATTTACTCACGAGAAAGTCCTCAGTGTTGGTGGGACTCGCTCTTCACTAAGGGTGCGTCGGATGGGGGTGTGTGGAAAGTGGGGGGAGGGAAGGTTTGAGGGGTCAAGCACGTCTGAAAGCCGCACCCCCGAATCGCTTCTCTGCGGTTGAAGCTCACCTGTGGCTCGGAGGAGTGTCGCACTCTGCGAATGCTCAGAGGCACTGCGCTTTTGGCACGTCCTTATTTTGCTCGGCTGCGTTTGGAAGCCAGTGGAAGGCTGCACTTAATTTAGCGGAGGTAGGGTGAACGGTGGTAATTTTGGGGTTCTCCCTATAATTTTGCCCTTGCTGACTTCACAGAGGAGTGGCCTTGCTTTTGGGGAGAGGGAGGGGTGGTGATTTGTTCAGGGCTGCCTGCTCAGTCCATAGTACATGTGATTGGTGAATCTTGGATTACTTACATCACAAGCAAGGCAAAGGTTATTGCATCTCTCTTAATCCCCTTGATATCATTGCTTGGTATGGAGTAATTTCCATAGTGGTATGACATGGCTTAGCTTTACTGCTGTGAGCAGTACTTGATCCAGGTTTTCAAGAAAAACAACAACTAACAATGCAAAACAAGATGTCATAAGAGTGGTGTATAGAGGTATGGATAACTACAGTTAAAGATTATTTCATGTTCATTATTCTATATTATATGGTCACCCATCTCAGGCTAATGACTCTTGGCAGCTAACAATGTTAACAAACTATGAAGAACAGAAAAAGAAAAAGAGCAAACATAAAACACTAGCTTGCGTGAAAACAGATTCATCCATAACAATTAACATAGCCAATGCACTAGATCAACCCCACCTGCTGACCCCCAGGCCTGGGGACAGAACCAGGTCTTTAAGGCTTTAGGGAGGGCCAACATGTTCTGGAAGCAGTGATAAACTCCATAATCAGTTTATCTGATAATGTGCGTTAAGTTGTTGGATTTTGATCCTAGATGTTTGTGTTGTCTATTTGCTAGGCCTGTGGAAGCAATATAACCAATGTTTAGTACGACATTGGTTATGTGATAGAATATATGCTGCTTAAGTAGTCTTTAATAAACTGCAATTCAGAATTTACAGAACCCAGAGAGAAGGGGGGGAACCTACATGTGCACGCACACTTGTATCCTTTCTCCCCTCCTCCTCCTCCGTTGCCTTTATATACTGTAAAATGTTGCAAGTGCTCTGCTGGCAGGCATAATTCCAGAATATCTTTTGGATTAGGTCATCCCCAAGTATATGACTTTAAAAGTTTACATTTTGAAAGGTATTGTTTATCTGTAAATAAGTGATGCAAGGCATACTGCAAGCTCCAGAGCCTCTTGGAAGGTAAGTTGAGACTGTATTAGGTATAAAATTAAGATACTTTGTGGAATCTTTAATTTCTTTAAGATGAAAGGCAAGGGACTAGAAGCAGTGGGTTTTTTTGTTTTGTTTTTTAATGCAGAGTGTTTTTATATAATCGTGGGGTGTTGTCGAGAATAATTGAACAGGTAAAACATGATCTCTTATTCTTTTTTTTTTTGGTCTCCTGGATTCTGCTGCAGCTGAAACTTAGGTATTTTGCAACAGCAGACTCCCAGTGGGATGAAATAGGCAACATGGTGTTCCTAAGGAGTCCTGAGCTACAATCCTTAGTTGTTGGATTTGCTGATTTATGGGAATTTTAGTGTTAAAGATCTAGTGAGCAATGAATTGCCTAACCCTGGAACAAACTTTTGGCAGGTGTGTAAACCTCCATTACTCAGCACTTTTTTTTTTTGCAGCAGTCCTTCAAGGTTGATTCACATAAGCTGCATGTCTTTGGTATGGGGAGGTTGAAGTGATTTTTTAAGGCTATTGAATGAGTTTATAGCTTGGATCAGCAATATGAACTTCCAGGATCACAGTATTATTTCTATTCCATGAGTACTGTATCTGCAGATACTCTGTTCCCATGGGTATTTGCAGATTCATTGCTGACATCTTAAAACTTAACATTCAGATGCGCTGTTGCTACTGCCTGGTAAATATGCAGTGAAGTTTTAATATAAGTGGGTTTTAAAATTCTGAATAGATATTAAATTATAGTCTAAAAAGAAAGTAAATTGATCTCAGTACTTTAATAATATATAGTAATATTGTAATTACATTACAGTAATATACTGACTAGGTTCACAAATTGCTGGTTGGATTAAGAAACACAGTAAGCCGATGTTAATAATATTGTACCAGCTATTTTGTGATAAGGGAAGATGGAGATATGCTAACATGCGTTTCTGAATTTCTAGTGCGTAATTCTGATTTCAGATATTTTAAGTAGTCTTTCTTACATAAACACTTCCTTTTTAATTCCTTTGTTCTTTTGCTCATTGGTTGTACTTGTAAAATTAATAAAACTGAAAAAAACAATTCGATATGTATCACAGCTTAAAATGCTTCTGCAAGTTCTAGAAATGTGGAATTAAATTCTAAGATTATGTTGGACAAGACTTTTCAAAGCAACAGGTTGCTGCTTTGCTGGTATTTTTTAAATTACAGAATTAATCTTGGCTAATTGAAAAACTATACTAACTTGGTTGCACACACAACTAAGCCATTATGAATAGGCTTGTACAGCTCACTAAGTTGTGGTGTAGTGGCTAAGGTGTTGGGCTAGGACCAGGAAGACTTTGGTTCCAATCTATTCTAAATCATGGAATCTCACTGGCGTGAATTTGGGCCGCTGCCTCTCAGCCCAGCCTAACTTGTTGGGTTATTGTGAAGGGAAAAAATAAGAGTGCAGCATATACCCCCTTGAATTCCTGGAGGAAAAGTGAGAAATATATCCTACAGACAAAGGAAAAACCATGCTGTATGATGACATAACCTTAAGCTGTACCAGATCATAGTCATAGCAGTGTTACTGAAAAGAAGAGCAGCTCCTTTTCTACTTAAAGAATATATAATTTGGTATCTTAGAGATCCCCCATCCTTTTTAGACTGATAGGCACATCTGAAATGCTGAGAGTGTGTTGTGAGCACAATCACAAAATGACTGCTTTGGTAGGTGTGGCCAGTCATAAAAAGATCACAGTTAAGAGGGCGGGCTAATGAGATTGTTCCAGGACACCCTGTTCTCCTCCCTACAGTGTTCTCTATTGCTGCAGCGTGCCCCCCCCTTTTTTGTGGGTGTGTGTGAACATACTTCCAAACAGAATACTGGCTGTAGTCATCTGGTGCATTTTATTTTCTAGGAATGGCAATGGGGGCCCATATGGAAGGGAAAGATTATTCACAATATGCCAACTTCCTGTTTGCCTTTAAATTTTAAAACTTATAATGCAAATCAGGATAGCCTGGCACCAAATGGACAGGTTACAGGGCAACTTTATGTATGCAGGCCCTGGTTCTAGAAGAGTGTTTGCCTTGAAGGAGAGGGTCTTCTTCATTAAAGCTATAATTGCTTAATACAATTTTGAATTGGTAATGAATATTTCCAGCCGAATTTGTAAAACTCCATTTTTCTCTCTTCCTTTCTTTTCCTTTGTACAGCCTTTTGTTACGGTTTACAGATAATACATTTGATCCAGAACTTGCAGCAACAATTGGTAAGTTTGTATTGATTGTATTAGCTTGGTCAAATATAGAATAGGAAGAAGTGCTGGTAACATTATTCTGTTGCTTGATAAAAATGAATCATTGTAATTGAAAAAGCTCATCTTGATACAAGTATATTTGCAATACGGTACTGATGTACCCAGTTGGACTGCAAACGTTTCATTAACCTTACAAAATTTTACTCTTCTAACAGAATAAAGAAATTCATCATGTAGCTTGCTCATCTTTTTATCATGTAGTAATTTATCTTAGTAAGCTTCTCTGTTTACAGTGGTTGTTAGCAAACTGAACATTATTTGAAATATCTGCATACATCATTGTATCCAAGTTTAATTATACCTAGAATAGACCCCCAAAAATCAGTGAGTCTTCATCTAAAAGAAGTTCCATTAATTTTGATGTGTCTCTTCTTAAAATCACTAAACTTGATTCCAAAATGCCATGTTATAAATGTACCTAGGTCTTCTCCTTACAGATGTTGGATGACTAGTATTTGCTTCTTCTTTTGCATTCCTTTTTATTACATATTATTTATATGCAGTATAAACATCCCAAAACAAAATCTAATTCTTGATTTGTTTACATGAACCTGTTGTGCATATTTATCTGTTAGAGTTTTTTAATACACAGTCTGATGCTGTGGAAATTTGGGAAGGATATCTTATTAACCTGTTTCACAGAAAGCTGGCATAACTAAGCATGGTAAGAATCTGGTGAAGTATGTACTAACTAGAGAACTCCCCTATGTTTGCAGCATACGAATAATAAAAAGCATTAACTTTATAACTGCGGTTTGGCTTTTAATCTGTTACTATGATTGTCCAAAAAATGACAGAATGATCTCAGTTCGAATTCAGGGCAAGCCATCTAACATCACAGTGATCCAAATATACGCCCCAACCACAAATGCTGAAGAGGCTGAAGTAGAGCAGTTCTATGAGGATCTGCAGCACCTACTGGACAACACACCTAAAAGAGATGTTATTTTCATCACGGGAGACTGGAATGCTAAGGTGGGCAGTCAAATGACACCTGGAATTACAGGTAAGCATGGCCTGGGAGAACAAAACGAAGCAGGACATAGGCTGATAGAATTTTGCCAAGACAATTCACTCTGCATAACAAACACTCTCTTCCAACAACCTAAGAGACGGCTTTATACATGGACTTCACTGGATGGACAACACCGAAATCAGATTGACTACATCCTTTGCAGCCAAAGGTGGCGGACATCTGTACAGTCAGTAAAAACAAGACCTGGAGCTGACTGTAATTCAGATCATGAACTTCTTCTTGCACAATTTAGGATCAGACTAAAGAGATTAGGGAAGACCCACAGATCAGCTATATATGAGCTCACTAATATTCCTAAGGAATATGCAGTGGAGGTGAAGAATAGATTTAAGGGACTGGACTTAGTAGATAGGGTCCCGGAAGAACTCTGGACAGAAGTTGGCAGCATTGTTCAGGAGGCGGCAACAAAATACATCCCAAAGAAAGAGAAAACCAAGAAGGCAAAATGGCTGTCTGCTGAGACACTAGAAGTAGCCCAAGAAAGAAGGAAAGCAAAAGGCAACAGTGATAGGGGGAGATATGCCCAATTAAATGCAAAATTCCAGAGGTTAGCCAGGAGAGATAAGGAATTATTTTTAAACAAGCAATGCGCGGAAGTGGAAGAAGACAATAGAATAGGAAGGACAAGAGACCTCTTCCAGAAAATTAGAACCATCGGAGGTAAATTCCAGTCCAAAATGGGTATGATCAAAAACAAAGATGGCAAGGACCTAGCAGAAGAAGAAGAGATCAAGAAAAGGTGGCAAGAATATACAGAAGACCTGTATAGGAAGGATAACAATATCGGGGATAGCTTTGATGGTATGGTCAGTGAGCTAGAGCCAGACATCCTGAAGAGTGAGGTTGAATGGGCCTTAAGAAGCATTGCTAATAACAAGGCAGCAGGAGATGACGGCATCCCAGCTGAGCTGTTCAAAATCTTGCAAGATGATGCTGTCAAGGCAATGCATGCTATATGCCAGCAAATTTGGAAAACACACGAATGGCCATCAGATTGGAAAAAATCCACTTATATCCCCATACCAAAAAAGGGGAACACTAAAGAATGTTCAAACTATCGAACAGTGGCACACATTTCACATGCCAGTAAGGTAATGCTCAAGATCCTGCAAGGTAGACTTCAGCAGTTCATGGAGCAAGAATTGCCAGATGTACAAGCTGGGTTTAGAAAAGGCAGAGGAACTAGAGACCAAATTGCCAATATCTGCTGGATAATGGAAAAAGCCAGGGAGTTTCAGAAAAACATCTATTTCTGTTTTATTGACTATTCTAAAGCCTTTGACTGTGTGGACCATAACAAATTGTGGCAAGTTCTTAGTGGTATGGGGATACCAAGTCATCTTGTCTGCCTCCTGAAGAATCTGTATAAGGACCAAGTAGCAACAGTAAGAACAGACCATGGAACAACAGACTGGTTTAAGATTGGGAAAGGAGTACGGCAGGGCTGTATACTCTCACCCTACCTATTCAACTTGTATGCAGAACACATCATGCGACAAGCTGGGCTTGAGGAATCCAAGGCTGGAGTTAAAATCACTGGAAGAAACATTAACAATCTCAAATATGCAGATGATACCACTTTGATGTCTGAAAGCGAAGAGGAACTGAGGAGCCTTATGATGAAGGTGAAAGAAGGAAGTGCAAAAGCTGGCTTGCAGCTAAACCTCAAAAAAACCAAGATTATGGCAACCAGCTTGATTGATAACTGGCAAATAGAGGGAGAAAATGTAGAAGCAGTGAAAGACTTTGTATTGCTAGGTGCAAAGATTACTGCAGATGCTGACTGCAGTCAGGAAATCAGAAGACGCTTAATCCTTGGGAGAAGAGCAACGACCAATCTCGATAAAATAGTTAAGAGCAGAGACATCACACTGACAACAAAGGTCCGCATAGTTAAAGCAATGGTGTTCCCCGTAGTAACATATGGCTGCGAGAGCTGGACCATAAGGAAGGCTGAGCGAAGGAAGATAGATGCTTTTGAACTGTGGTGTTGGAGGAAAATTCTGAGAGTGCCTTGGACTGCAAGAAGATCCAGCCAGTCCATCCTCCAGGAAATAAAGCCAGACTGCTCACTTGAGGGAATGATATTAAAGGCAAAACTGAAATACTTTGGCCACATAATGAGAAGACAGGACACCCTGGAGAAGATGCTGATGCTAGGGAGAGTGGAAGGCAAAAGGAAGAGGGGCCAACCAAGGGCAAGGTGGATGGATGATATTCTAGAGGTGACGGACTCGTCCCTGGGGGAGCTGGGGGTGTTGACGACCGACAGGAAGCTCTGGTGTGGGCTGGTCCATGAAGTCACGAAGAGTCAGAAGCGACTAAACGAATAAACAACAAACATGATTGTTTAGATTTAGCTAACATGCTACAAGTTTTTGCAAAGAGTAAAAATCCTTCAAAAGTGTGGGAGCATGTGTGAGGCATTTTATTGATTGATTGATTGATTGGAGAGGCTTATATGGCCGCCGAACTTACTCATGGTGACTCTGGGCAGCTTACAAAAATAAAACCCCAAATAGAAAACCCACTACACCCCCACCTCCCTGGCAGCAACAATACAATTCAAACAAACCACTTGATAGGCTTCGCATCAACCTGGAATCCCCAGGCCCACTTGCAAAACCATGTCTTCAGGGCCTTTTGGAAGAGTATTAAGGTGAGAGCTAATCTTACTCTGCGGGGATGATGTTCCACAGGGAGGGAGCCAGCATGGAAAAGGCTCTTCTCCTCAGTCCCACTAGATGTACCTCCTTAATGGGGTGGGGGGAGAGCAGTACCATACTGTGCCTCCCCGATCTGATGGATCATTAAAGCATGCAAGTCACAGAGCGACTTGAATGCACATGCATGCAAAGACAGCCTGGAGCAAGTCCCAAATCAGCCATGCAGTTATGGAAAAACTGCCTACTTTAATGATTTGAAGGGAGATGTTTCACTTGCACTCACATACATTGAGAAGCACCTTTTGAACGGCATGTAGAATGGTACTCTGCTATTTTTTGCCCTTTGCTTTTATCTTAATTATTTGCATACTGTAAGAGGGTTTATATGTTATTGCAACTTTAATATGTTTACCATTTCTTGATGATAATGCAGTAATGCATAAATATACTTGAGAGGCCCATTTTCTCTATTCTTATTGTAATCGTGAAAAAAAAAGTTATTAATATTAAGTAGTATCTTTACAGGATAAGCTTTCCTGCCTGGTACCATAGTTTTAAGCTAGTACCTTTTTTTTTTTTAATTTTATTTGGTGCCTTCAAGTCAATGTTGACTCCTGGCCACTGCCTGGACAAGTCCCTGAAGTTTTCTTGGCAAGGTTTTTCAGAAGTGGCTTGCCATTGCCTCCTTCCTAGGGCTGAGAGAGAGTGACTGGCCCACAGTCACCCAGCTGGCTTTGTGCCTAAGGTGGGACTAGAACTCACGGTCTCCAACTTTCTAGCCTGGTGCCTTAACCACTACACCAAACTGGCTCTCTTTTAAAAAAAATACTTCATTAAAGCTCTAGCCTGGCTAATAGTTAACAAATGAAAATTCTGCTCTTCATTTTAGAATAGTTTGCAAACCTTTCAAATCTCTTACAGTTTAGTCTTATTCATGTTTACCTGGAAATAAATGTCTCCAAATTCTGTAGCACTTTTTTAGATGCAAAGATACGTATGATTAAGTCCAATAACTTCAAAAACAGGAAGAGGACATCTGATTCAAAGACAGATCAGTGTGATGACTATCGTGCTTTGAAAAGTTTTGTTTTTCTAGTGGGTTTGCCACTGTAATTAGACACATTTGATAAAGGAGCACTGTAATCTTAAAGACGCTGTTAATCAGAAGGGGAAAAAACGTTTTTTTCTAAAGACAATTCCATTTTCTAAGTTTTTAAAGTGTTAAAGTAAATATTTCTGAAACAGTGTAATAGACTTTATTTTTGAGTTTATTTGCATGTTTATATATCACTAGCAATACAGAGTTAATAGCTATATTTAGTATTTGAGAAATAAGGAAATCAAATAAATTGAGTGAAGTTGTTAATGACTTTGGATTGCATATTTCAACTGTAAGAAGATCTGATATATCAAAGACAAGGCAGGTCCCAAACCTCTATAGTGTTTCTTTTTCTTTTTAAAAACTTTATTAGAGTTTCAAAATACAGATAAAATACAAAATATAGACAAGTTTGAGAAAAGAACTAAAAGAAAGACAAAAAAGGTGCAGATATACTTAGAACGAAATACAAAGAAAGTAACTTCTGACCTTCTCCAACGCAGATATGAATACAAATATATAATACCTCGATCTCTTACTCTAAACCAAACCAAACTAAGCAAAATAAGGTGGTGTGACATACATTGTATGTGCTGGTGTCCTGCCTACCTTATACCAGAATGCCTCTGGTTAAACTGATTGTATGAAGAAACATTCCCCTGCTCCACCCTCAGTAGGTGCACACATTTGCAAGAAGACATACCGTTTACTTGGATGCAGGGCTGTACTTTGTATGGGACAGATGGTGTATGAAGCGGCTGCTTTGCCCCCTGTATTTGTACTGGTTTTACATGCTCTCATTTGCGTGCCTTGCAGAGGTTCATAAAATGAGTGGGCATCAGTTTGTCAGATGCTTTTTTGTGAATGGATGTGGCAAGGCAAGAACTACAGAGTTGGTCGTTTTATACCTTTACCATAGCTCATTTGTGAACCAGCTTCTCACAAAATTATAAAAAGGATCTGTGTTAGAAGCAGCATGAATCCTGCAAACCATGCGCCGTGTCTCCTGTCACTTCATAGCTCCCTCCATGTGTTGCTTGCAATTAAAAGACTTTTCCTGTGTCGAATTGATGTTTGTAAAAATGATAATTCTCCGTAGTTAGCTCTTTAGGGCTGAATTTCCTTGAAAAGATGTGTTCCTATTGAGTGTTGTGTTAAACTAAATCTAGCGTTTTAGTGGTATTTTCTGTTCTTCCGAATCATTATACCAGAACAATGGAACGATAAGGACGTGTGAATTAGAATTAGTGTATAACAATCTGTTATATTCAATTTTTTTCCCCTGCCTTTCAGCTGAACGCTGTGTCTGAAGCAACATATTGTGCTCTATTTTAGGGGTTGACTTCAAAGTGAAAACAATCTCCGTTGATGGAAATAAGGCTAAGCTAGCAATCTGGGTAAGCCTTAATAATAATACATGTGACTCCATTAGCTTATGCCAAGGTTACTAACTGAATATATTGCTAATAAAAGGTTTTACCTGTAAGTAATAGTTTATCTTATTTTGGTAAGTGAGATTTCAGAACACTGGTAAATAAGTATGCATAGTTTGTTTGGGTTGAAGGAAAGCAGAAATACTTAATATTTGGAGGGTTTGTGTATTTTCACTTAGCATGTTGTTCAGAATTTCAGCATGATTGCAACAAGTTATATGAATAACTCAAAATGTGTTCTTTCATGGATATTTTTTTATTCTTCCATTCCTATGTAATTTATTTTATTTTATTTTCTATCCTGCCTTTATTATTTTTATAAATAAGGCGGGGAACATACCTAATACTCCTTCCTCCTCCTATTTTCCCCACAACAGCCACCCTGTGAGGTGAGTTGGGCTGAGAGGGAAGGACTGGCCCAACGTCACCCAGCTGGCTTTCATGCCTCAGAGTGAGGAAAGCAGATTTTTATTTTTTAAAAAGTCTTATTTTATCACACAGAAAAAAAGCAATGTCCATTTGGCGCTTTCTAATTAATTAATTAATTAATTAATAATTTTAATAATTAATTAATAGGAAGACATGGAGGTTTGTTTGGGGTAGGTTGAGTCAGGTTTAAGATTTGAACCTGAGCCTTAGCTATTTTATAGGGCTGTCAGAGGAAAAAAGTGGGGCAGAAACTAAGCATCCCCTGTGGAATATGCTTATGGGGGGTTAGGAACAGGATAAGTCAGTATTTTGCCAGGGAGGCCATGTGGCACAGCTGCTAGGCAGAGGGGAAGGAGAATTCAGTAGAGAATGCAGCAGTTTCTTCACCTCAGCCCCAAGTGACAGAGCATGGGTTGGCAAAGGCCACCCCAAGACTGCCTCCTTGTTCCTTACCCTTGGGCAGGAAGGTGTTCTGCCCTCCTTCCCATTGGGAGGCAAGGTCCTTTCCTGCCCTAGTTCATCAGCATTTGCTGAGAGATGGTGTCACTGCTGTTGCTGCCCAGCCCTGTACTGCTTTTCCAGAATGGCCATTCTCTTGCCACACAACTAGTGGCAGAGGATCACAAGGAGGTTGCTCTGTGTCCTCCCATCCAGCTGGAATGGGTGGAGGGAAGCTGCTGGGGAGAAAATTGAAAGGAAGGTAGGGATGCCTGCTTCGCCCACAGCACTTCCTTGCTAGCAGCAGCTTTCTCCATCCTGGAGCTCTAGGTTCAGAGTTGCACTTCCTTCTTAGCCAGACAGCCTGTAGTGCCTAGCCATGGTCAGCACTCTGCTGCCGTACTCTCCTGCTATATGTGTCATTGAGGCAGCGGCTGCAGAAAATTACCTCAAGGACTGCATGTGGCCTGTAGGCTGCAAGTTTAAGACTTCTGCCCTGAAGGATTATCCTAATAATTTGGCAGACTTACAGATCTATTCTATCATTAGAAGTTGACATGACCTCTGTGGCGTGTACTAACTTTTTCCCAAATCAGTCTGGTTCGCTAGGTATAACTCTTCTAGCATAGATAATGCTTAGCATCAGTGAGCCAAGTGTGGTAACCAGATGTTTAGATTATTTATGATACTATCTGGGAAATTGCTCTTGAAGAGGCATACAGCAGATATCAGTACAAAATGAAACAGGTTGGGTAATGAAACCAATGTTATGTGCTTACCTAATGTGATATTATCTTAATTGACTTCCAGTTCAGTGAATTTGTTAATACATATGAAGGTTCCTGTTGAAGGCCCATTCTCCTTGGGTATTTTTACCCTTTTAATTGTGGACTTGAATTATGGAATAGTTTCCCCAAAGAGGATCATCTGGCACCTTCTGATATTCTTTTGGTGCAGTCAGAGGCTCTTACATTTTTAGAACTCATTTTCTTGTGTTTCTTATTTGTAAATCTGGAAAAGGGATGAGTAAATACAAGATTTTAATCTTTGCAAATAGTCATACAGTATTTATAAAATCTTAATGGTTTTTTGCATATTCAGAAAGAAGTACTGACTTCTTTTGAATTGCTTTTATATAGTGTTGTACAGTAACAGGTTTTAGAAGTAAATAAAAGAAAGCAGGAAAAGCATATTAGTAATGGACACTAACATTCCATATTGCCTTTCTTCTTGCTGAAATAAATAGTTCCAAATTCCATTTATGATTGCTGAATAGAACTTTGTCTTATTTGCTCTTGGCTTAAGTTCTCTCTTATAGATATAAATTGAAAGATCTTGCAAGGTGGAAATATTAACATTAGGATTCATACTAGCTCTGTTTACATGTAATCATTGTTTCCTGAATCCAGTTTTCTGAGTTTGCATAACCATATATGAATCATACAGGCTGGGTTCTCATAACATATTAGGCTAAAACATTGTAGTTCAAAGGTGTACGAAAAACTTTTTTTAAAGAGGTGAACTCGGAGCAGGACAATACTTTATTAAACCAAATACTGACCCAGCTTTCCAAATTCCTTAGGACACTGCAGGTCAGGAGCGATTCAGAACACTCACTCCCAGCTATTACAGAGGAGCACAAGGAGTTATATTAGGTAAATATGTGACTAGTCTCTGCTTATCTGAAATACTCTGATTTGTATTAAGACTTAAGTTTTTAATTCTTTTGCCTGGATGAAACTCCTGCACAGTATCTGTCAGTCTTTTGATATTTAATACTTAATTACTCTAAGAAATTAAGTTAAGTAGTAGTAAACCAGTCCTATGGGAATTGCTAGAAGGTGGTACTATTGTTCATGATTCTGCTCTCTGTCCTCATCCTGTGGTGGTTCGTTCTTCCAAATGCAGTAGGCTTTTTTTTTTAAATAGCAAAGCAGCTGCAGTTGGTTTCAGTTTGACATGGGGGTGGTATTAGTTCTCAGCAAATTCCTTGCTCAGAATTCCTTTCTAATACGCATATCTGGAGAGGAGACTTGGGACTGGCAAATAATTGGAAGGGAATGATGGAATAATTGCTTCTCTGATGGTTATTCATTTAATCTGAAGGTACAGACAGGTATTTTACATAGTAAGAAAGGCATTGTTAGGAATTGCATAGAATCTGTACCATAGTTTCCTCAGAATTAATATTTGGGGGATTTGTGTTCCTGTAGTAGTAGCTGCTTTCTTGAAAAAAAATGTCATCTTGGTATAAAAAGTTATTTTACTGTCAGTTGTTACACGCACAAGCTCCCAGGTTTGGCTTATGGTCACTCGCTCACAGACTCACAGGCTGTTGAGGCACGTGGATCTTGTCAGCTCCCCTTGCTTTCTACCTGGGTTTTTCAGATAGGTGCAGCTTGGGCAGACAAGACACACAGCCCTGGGCAACAGCCGGGAAGTAATTAGGGACACACACAAATCACTTTCAGTCGAACACTGAGGCACAACAGGTTCTTTGAAATGCACGGAGACCCAGGGAATTTAGGGTAACAGCAAAACTTTACTGGTTACAAGGTGCATTGCTCTTTCTCACATGCGTGCGCGCGCACACACACACACACACACACACACACACACATCCACACTTACCCATGTCCAACTGAGCTGCCAGGCACTAGCTAGAGGGATGGAAGCTGCCAAGTTTGGATCCAAAGACACCAAGTCTGGATCCAAAGATGACTTGAGGAGTGGGCGGGACCCCTTTTATCCCCAAAAGTCCTTGCTTTGTTGATTCACAAGTTTGGTAGCTGTAGATGGGATTGGGGGGTGGTTCTCCATGCGCTCAGGCCCAACTTCCTTTGTCTGGTTCAGGTGACATTTTTCCTTTGTTTCCTTAACAATTTGCTTCCTTCTTATCTACCTCCCTGAAGGGATCTTTTAGACAAGTTTCCTGGCTTTTGTCCTCTCTGCCTACATGTCTGCTCCATCTTTAGGTAATGGCAGCTTCAGCCTCGTCTCACGCTGTCTCATTTGCTGACTTCTTGAAGTTTGCTAGGTTCAGGTTTGCTGATTCTGCAACCTTGGAAAATCGAATAGCGAACTAGAGATGGAATCTCTATATACAAGCAACAGTGTATTATGTAAGACAGTGCCTGCATATGGCTTCATGAAGTTATTCAGATACTTGGTTGTTAACACAATTTAGCTTTGTTCACTGAGATCAAGCAGTTCAGGGGAGCCTTAGATTTGCAGCTTAGACTTCAAACTCATAATAAAACTGATTTTAGAAGAGCTTTGGGCATTAATAAAACCCTCTAGTATAACTGATTAGTTGGATTTATATAGCTTTGAGTAATGACTATCTTGATAATGATGGTGATGCAATAATTAAACGGTTGAGGAACAGGAGAGGAAGGCAGTGGTATTGTAGCATGAATTTGAAAGCGACTGACTTACGTTAACAGACTTGAAATGTTTTACTGATCGCCGTGCTAATTTTTATTTCAGTTTACGACGTCACAAGAAGAGACACATTTGCTAAACTAGACAATTGGCTAACTGAATTGGAAACATACTGCACAAGATACGATATAGTTAAAATGCTAGTTGGAAACAAAATAGATAAGGTAGGTAGATCTAAAAATTACTGGTGGCATATAAACTTCATGTGTATATGTGTGTATGATCATCTAATAGTTTTACTTTTTTATAGGAAAACAGAGAAGTTGACAGAAATGAAGGTCTTAAGTTTGCCCGAAAACATTCCATGTTGTTTATAGGTGAGTTCTAGAAAAGAAGTATGGTAAAGCAATTTATCATCACAGTCTTGTTCTTATACTGCTGTCATGGCTCAGATTTTATTGTCATCTTGTATGGTACAGTAGCAGCAATAGTGTAGACTAACTGAATTACATAAATTAATAGATGAAACATATTAAGCCTCAAGGTGTTCAAAAAAGATCCACAGATACAGTTGCTGTTGAGGTTTCAATATTCTTATAGCAGAATGCATTTTATTGTTGTCTCTTCCAGGCACAGACTTGCTCCTTTCTTCTGACAAAACAATAAGCAATCTGTTTCTATCCCAAAAGGCATTAGACCATGTTAGTTGGTTACAGCCTGACAGAATCAGATGGATAGTTTTGATAAGGTTGAAATTGGATAGAAAACTAAGTATTAAATTGTAAAACACAGTAGAAGAGTATAAAGCTGCTTTAATCATGGCTTGCTGTGCAGACCTTTTGGCTAAAGTTGATAGATGTCACAAAGCTATCCCATAATATGTATTCAGAGCAGGATGTTTCAACTAGTGATAACAGCAGTCTCCTGGTTTCATGCAGTGTTCAGCTTTGATTATACATCGTCCCCGTAGCAATCAAAGGTAATCCCAGTGAGATGGCTTGATAGAAAGGTTCAATCTTTGGAGTATTAACCCTTTCTGTGATTCTGTAGCCCCTTTGCTACAGAAAAGATTTAAACTTTGTTTTGTCTTCCTAATTCATGGGTGTTAGCCTGGAAACGGGCTCTTATGATGAATTGGAACAAAGCCTAAACACATTCTGCTGAAAGCATATTTGTTCATGGTTTTTACTTGCCTCCAGTTTCTGATTTTCAGTTTCACTGATACCTTTTTAGAACTTTCTTTAAGGTCTAAATTAAACTTCCCAGGGCAGGACCTGCCTTGATCCTTTGCAACTGTCATGAAAGCGTAAGTGTACCCATAAACACTCAGGAAAAGACTGGAAGGCGTTAACCAAGGAAGCTTGCCTTTTAGTTTGTCCTCAGATATTTTCCCCTGCAATGTATAGCCACTTGAGAGATGGATAATATGAAATTGCTTCCAGTGAAGCCAAGTAGTCTAACCTGAATGTGTGCCTTAGATATGTTTCTAAATCTTCAGCGATACAGTGGCTTTAATGGCAAATTAATCTATTGTCCTTGAAAACAGAAATGTTGGTAACTGTAGAAGTAACTAAATTAAATATTTCACTAATTTTCATAACATCTAATCTGTGGGGAAAAAGTACAGATTTTTGGTTTGTCATGAAACAAACCTGTTCCCCAGATGGGTCTTGAATTTGACCAAGACTTTTCCTGTGGTAGTCTCATATCAAATAAATAGAGATGGGTAATCTGCAGCCTGCATACATTGCTCCAGCCACTTTGTAAAGGCCTGGCAGCCTATAAACTACCACCCAGGGTCCCCCGAGTGGGGGAGATGGGTGGTAATAAAAATATGATAAATAAATAAATAAAAAATGTGGCATTGAAATTCAGTGGCAAGCCACGGGTTTTCATTCGTTCACTCTTCTGCTTGCCTTTTAAAATAAAGACTAAAATGGGTGCATCAAGTCTGTGGTACTGTTTCATTGTTTCATGATCTGTATACCTTGAGTTCCTTGGCTTGAAAAAATACACTAAAAAGAATGCAGTTTTACCAAAAGGTGTGTGTTTTCCTGCAGTAGTGGTGCATCTTATTTAATGCTACTTTTTTAGAGGATAGCATCCTTTCATGTTACAGAAGCTGCAACAATGTACAGTGAAATCTTTTTTTAACATTTCCACTCTTTCTCTCCCCCCCCTCCCCCTTTTAGAGGCAAGTGCAAAAACATGCGATGGTGTACAATGTGCTTTTGAAGAACTTGTTGAGAAAATAATTCAGACTCCCGGACTGTGGGAAAGTGAAAGCCAAAACAGAGGTGTAAAGTTATCAAACAATGAAGAGGGCTATCGAGGTGCCTGTGGTGGCTATTGTTCTGTGTTATAAACTCTGTAGGATTGTTCTTATTTAAAGGGTGGAGATGTCCTTTGTACATAAACTCATATCTGCTATTTTAGGGACCTTGCAGTTTGCACATATTTGTGTAGTATGGCAGTGAACATTTTCCTAGGAAAATGTATTCTGCAGCTTTTCTGGTTGAGAAATGCTATGGTAAGCATGCCTAAATTGCAATGTTCTGGATTTTTTTATATGTAGCATCACATTTTGTTAGGAACATGCACACTCAGATTTCATAACTTTATCATGGAAAATCTGCAAAATCGTATGTTGACTATATACTCTGACTGGTCTCCAACTCAAATTACAGGACTGTATCTCAAATGATGCAAGCAGATAGAATTAAAACTGATACTTTTTATTGGCAAATACTTTTTCTTACCTGTTTAACAGCATGATGATACAATCTTTTTTTAGCTATAAGCAACACCTTTTCTAGCTTGTAACTTGTCCTGGGTGCTTCTGAAATACAAGGGAAGGGAAAGGATAACTTTTAAAATGATCCCTGCAGTAAGTAGCCATTGGAGTTTTAACCCTGAAAGGTATGGAATGGTACTTTGCACCACAAAGTTCATGGTGCGAGTCTGCAGGAGAGTGCTTTTTGGTTATGGGCTTCACAGGATCCCACTGTAAATCAGTTTGCCAAGTTTTGAATGTTTCTGTGTGTTACTATTGTAATTTGGACTCAGTAACCCAAAACTATTGCTCCTTGATGTGTGAAAGGCTTGAATTAAATGGCTGCTATATTTGTGGCTATTGGTTCTGAACCTTAACTGTTAAAAATGTCTTCTGGATGTGTGTGTCTGTATAAGGAATATGCTTTGTTGAGGTTTTGCTGTAACAATCAGCCAGTGGCTGGCTTGTTTCAGAGAACTTGTATTCTTAATAAATTTTTTCCACAATACTCTTTTTTCCCCCCCTAATATCTTGCTCATGTATAGATGAATTTTGTAAATCACTATTCAAGGACTGTTTCTGTAACATGCTGTGCTGGTACCCTGTTACTATTAGAAATTAATAATCTAGTTGGCAGTTGGAACTACTGTGCAATTTTTTGTAAATACAGAAACATCTTTATATTATTAGTTTTTGTATACTTTAGTGCTACAAACTATTGTTGGTTTTTCAACAAGCAGACTGCTGTTGCCATTTAAATGCACTTCATTTAAAATATTTAAGTTTTTACAGTTTTAGGAAACCACAGAACTTACTTGTAACCAAAAATTGTATTTAAAATAACTCTGAAAATGTTCAAATGCACTGCAGTACACATTATATATTGCCATTTTGTTTCCAGCACTTTTGCTGAGCAAATTATGGATCAGCAAAGATGGCCATATTTCTCTGTAATGCAGGTAGGGCAGGATGAAATTTTATTGTAGAAAAGTGTGTTTTTAACATTGTAATAAAGATTTGTGAAGCAGGAACATATCCCATTTAAAGCAATTGCCAGGTTATTTGCTTATATTTTTCCCCAATGTTGTGACCCACTTGATGTTTTGGATTAAATTTGAGTAATAGGCTTTTTTTAAAATAAAGCCCCATTTTCTGCCCCAAGGTAACTCAAATTGTATGTTGAAAAAAGAAGTCCTTTGAATTATAGAAATAATAAAACTTTCTACTTTCTTTGTAAAAAGGAGATGCAAAATCTTCCAAGGCACCAAGCTTGCCTCCGCACATTGAAACTTTCTGCATACAATGAATATACAAAACCAATCCCAAGGTTAACTGGAAATTGTCCTAGACACTACATGTATGAATGGACAAGACTAATCTTTGGGTGGGATGTAGCAAATACAGGAATTACAGTCTCACTCAAGTTTGTTTATTTGTTCAGTCGCTTCCGACTCTTCGTGACTTCATGGACCAGCCCACGCCAGAGCTTCTTGTCGGTTGTCAACACCCCCAGCTCCCCCAGGGAGGAGTCCATCACCTCTAGAATATCATCCATCCACCTTGCCCTTGGTCGGCCCTAACTATTTTATTGAGATTTGTCATTGCTCTTCTCCCAAGAATTAAGCGTCTTCTGATTTCCTGACTGCAGTCAGCATCTGCAGTAATCTTTGCACCTAGGAATACAAAGTCTTTCACTGCTTCTACATTTTCTCCCTCTATTTGCCAGTTATCAATCAAGCTGGTTGCCATAATCTTGGTTTTTTTGAGGTTTAGCTGCAAACCAGCTTTTGCACTTTCTTCTTTCACCTTCATCATAAGGCTCCTCAGTTCCTCTTCGCTTTCAGCCATCAAAGTGGTATCATCTGCATATCTGAGATTGTTAATGTTTCTTCCAGTGATTTTAACTCCAGCCTTGGATTCCTCAAGCCCAGCTTGTCGCATGATGTGTTCTGCATACAAGTTGAATAGGTAGGGTGAGTGTATACAGCCCTGCCGTACTTTCCCAATCTTAAACCAGTCCGTTGTTCCGTGGTCTGTTCTTACTGTTGCTACTTGGTCGTTATACAGATTCTTCAGGAGGCAGACAAGATGACTTGGTATCCCCATACCGCTAAGAACTTGCCACAGTTTGTTATGGTCCACACAGTCAAAGGCTTTAGAATAGTCAATAAAACAGAAATAGATGTTTTTTTGAAACTCCCTGGCTTTTTCCATTATCCATCAGATATTGGCAATTTGGTCCCTAGTTCCTCTGCCTTTTCTAAACCCAGCTTGTACATCTGGCAATTCTCGCTCCATGAACTGCTGAAGTCTACCTTGCAGGATCTTGAGCATTACCTTACTGGCATGTGAAATGTGTGCCACTGTTCGATAGTTTGAACATTCTTTAGTGTTCCCCTTTTTTGGTATGGGGATATAAGTTGATTTTTTCCAATCTGATGGCCATTCGTGTGTTTTCCAAATTTGCTAGCATATAGCATGCATTACCTTGACAGCGTCATCTCACAAGATTTTGACCAATTCAGCTGGGATGCTGTCATCTCCTGCTGCCTTGTTATTAGCAATGCTTCTTAAGGCTCATTCAACCTCACTCTTCAGGATGTCTGGCTCTAGCTCACTGACCACACCATCAAAGCTATCTCCGATATTGTTATCCTTCCTATACAGGTCTTCTGTATATTCTTGCCACCTTTTCTTGATCTCTTCTTCTTCTGTTAGGTCCTTGCCATCTTTGTTTTTGATCATACCCATTTTGGCCTGGAATTTACCTCCGATGGTTCTAATTTTCTGGAAGAGGTCTCTTGTCCTTCCTATTCTATTGTTGTCTTCCACTTCCGCACATTGCTTGTTTAAAAATAATTTCTTGTCTCTTCTGGCTAACCTCTGGAATTTTGCATTTAATTGGGCATATCTCCCCCTATTACTGTTGCCTTTTGCTTTCCTTCTTTCTTGGGCTACTTCTAGTGTCTCAGCAGACAGCCATTTTGCCTTCTTGGTTTTCTCTTTCTTTGGGATGTATTTTGTTGCCGCCTCCTGAACAATGCTGCGAACATCTGTCCAGAGTTCCTCCGGGACCCTACCTACTAAGTCCAGTCCCTTAGATCTATTCTTCACCTCCACTGCATTTTCCTTAGGAATATTAGTGAGCTCATATATAGCTGATCTGTGGGTCTTCCCTAATCTCTTTAATCTGATCCTAAATTGTGCAATAAGTTCGTGATCTGAACTACAGTCAGCTCCAGGTCTTGTTTTTACCGACTATACAGATGTCCACCACCTTTGGCTGCAAAGGATGTAGTCAATCTGATTTCGGTGTTGTCCATCTGGTGAAGTCTATGTATAAAGCTGTCCCTTAGGTTGTTGGAAGAGACTGTTTGTTATGCAGAGTGAGTTGTCTTGGCAAAATTCTATCAGCCTATGTCCTGCTTTGTTTTGTTCTCCCGGGCCATGCTTACCTGTAATTCCAGGTGTCATTTGACTGCCCACCTTAGCATTCCAGTCTCCCGTGATGAAAATAACATCTCTTTTAGGTGTGTTGTCCAGTAGGTGCTGCAGATCCTGATAGAACTGCTCTACTTCAGCTTCTTCAGCATCTGTGGTTGGGGCGTATATTTGGATCACTGTGATGTTAGATGGCTTGCCCTGAATTCGAATTGAGATCATTCGTTTTTTGGATTGTATCCAAGCACTGCTTTAGCCACTTGACTATTAATTATGAAGGCTGCTTCATAATTTCTTCTGTGGTTCTCTTGTCCACAGTAGTAGATCTGGTGGTCATTTGATGTGAAGTGGCCCATTCTAGTCCATTTCATTTCACTGACGCCCAAAATGTCTATCTTTAATCTTGACATCTCACCAATAACCACATCCAATTTGCCCTGGCTCATAGATCTTACATTCCAGGTTCCAATGGTGTGTTGATCCTTAGAACATCGGATTCGCCGTTCACCACCAGCACCGTCGGCCGCTAGCCGTCCTTTCGGCTTTGAGCTAGCTGCGTCATCATGTCTGGGGCTAGTTGAACTCATCCTCTGTTCCTCCCCAGTTGCATTTTTACCATCTTCCGACCTGGGAGTCTCATCTTCCGATGGTATACCGACATATCTCTGGCTGTACTGATCCATTTAGTTTTCACGGCAAGAATACTGGGGTGGGTTGCCATTACCTTCCCCAGGGATCGCATTTAGTCTGACCTCTCTGTCATGAGAGAGGGTGGCCCGTCTTGGGTGGCCCTTCATGGTTTAGCTCATGGCATCATTGAGGTGCTCAAGCTCCAGCACCACAACAAGGTAACGATCCTTTGCTGACGCTCACTGAAGTACCTCTGTAGAAATTAAGAATAAATCGGTTTATCTCACCTGACAATACAAAGTTGAAAATGTACTGTTCTTTCCAACAAATGTCCTGTGTCTGCTTGACCATGGTATAAACACAGTTTTTGAGATAAAAAGGGCAGACCACAGTTAATTATCATTTTACCTATCCTCAGTGTGAACAGGATACACACTGAGAGAATGTGAGAGAATCCAATTTTGATAAAATCTTAAATCCATGCGGAAACCCCACACCAGAATTTCTTCCAGAAGGTATATATTCAGGGGAATGGGAGCTGGGGCAATAAAATTGATGGATGAAGCTTTACAGTTACTTAAGGCACTAATTTTATCCATTAAGCTCTAGAGGCTACATCCCAAAATGACTCTAGGCCTTGCCCATTTTACTCTCAATGTGCCGTGGAGAGACTGATGAAGCCCTTGAGCCAACAGAATTCATCCACCCCTCCACAAAGTTGTACTCATTTCAGTTTATTAAGACTTAATGGGGCAAGTAAGGGGCATCTTTGAAAGAGGGTTAAAATTGATACCCTTTTGATCACTTCAAAAGCGTACCCTTTGCTTATAGGAAGAAAGGCTGGCCTTTTAAGCAGACTTGTTGCTTACATCAACACCTTTTTGAAAAGTATGGGGAGCTAACTATTCAAATTACGTTAGACGGTAAGGAAAAACGGTGCAATCAAATGGATAGTTATGTTACAAAAGTCGCTTCACAAAGGTTTTCAGTCCTCTATGGCTCTTCGGTATATCTTTGTTGAAACTGAGCTACTGTACTTGTTCAAGTCTTTCCCAGAAACTGGATTCAATCTAGTATTTTGTTTTCTATCTGAAATAATTGCATGATTTAAGACTACGATTGACATGTGGTATAAGGTGGTTTTTCTGGAAATGAATTAACATCTTGAAATATTAAAATTGCTTTCTCATAGAAAGCTTCTAAATATTTGGCTTTGCAGAGTTCTTTCCTTATCAAAGTTCAACTGAACCCACTTTTTGAACTGAAATCCACAGTTCCTGGGAATACTGCATCTATTCCCTTGCCAATTGACGTACAGCTGCAAGATGAACATTTTTGACTTATTGCCATGAGCAGTAAATACTTGTCCATAATTGTCTCTTAGCTGTGAAGATAGGTAAAACTGAAATAGGTTGTACAAACAGTATATAGCAAATCAGAGAAGGGACAGGCAATATAGTATGCACAGCTACATGATAAGCAAAGCTGTATCCTTTTGCTATGTAGACATCTGTGAGCAATGTACACAAACTGCAATCCAACATAGCATTTTGCTATTCGGTGAACGAGTTAGCGTAACACAAGATTTGGTCTGAGAGGATGCTCACTGAAAAATATGCAAATGGTTGTACAAACCGAAGTGCTTACATTTTTCAAAAATATCACTGAAGCAACAGGTTCCTTGCTTCTATCTTACATGGAGAAAAATGAAGGCAACTGTATTTTGAGTCTTTACACTGAAGCAGATCATTCCCTCCAACTCCCTTTTATGTGGATGTAAGTCCTTACCTCCTTCACGTTGAACTATTACCTTCTTTTCAAAGTACTTACTGAAATGTCTGAAGACTACTCAGAAACTGCAGCTGGTACAGAATGCAGTGGCCTGTAATGGTAGGTGAAAGCTGCTGCAAGCACACAACATCTAATAGGTTTCTGGGTACAATTCAAAGTGCTGGTTTTAACCTGCAATACCTAGATGGCCTTATTGTACCTTTAGGATCACCTCTTCCTACTGGAATGGACATACTTCTCATGGGAAAATTTGGGCCTTCATTTTGAGGAGAGAAGAGAAACAAACGTCAGAAGCAGTGTTTTGGTGATGGCCCCTCGTTTTTCCCGAAACCAGACTAGTATATATCTTGGTATTTTTTCCTCCAAAGCTGGTCAACACTGAATAGTTCTGAAGGCCTTTACAGGGATCATGGAAAGGCACTCCTGGCTTAGTGGATTAGGCTATTGTCATATATTATGATTTGGTGATATTTATTGTCATGGATTAGTCTGTTTTTATGTTTTATTAACTGATGGAAATCTATTATGTGATTGTTTGATAAATAATAAGATGTGAAGCTGGCATGCTTCAGAATCCCACCTCATCTCAAAAAAACAAACAGGATGGCCCAATCCTTAATTTAGAAGTCCTGCATGCCAGCCCATCATAGCAGCCATTTTGTGAATGACCCTATGACATGCTGTTGAAATTCCAAGTATCCCAACATGGCTATAAAGAGTGGAGGCCTCTGATTCACTAGCTGAAGTTGCCCAGAGTGTGACGAAGTGAATATTTCATGCAAAATGGTGTTCTAACATTTGTTGTTTGGTTTGTTGCTTCTTTATTTCTACATTTTGTAAATTTAAAAGAGAGAGCCAAATAGCTGGTGTGAAATGAAATAAATGATATTCTCTTCCGACAGAACTGTGCAAAACTCCTGAAAATGGCACTGAGTACATTGTGTACCATCCTTTGATCATGATCTACTCATGTAATCTTAACATTTATGGAAGATCATAGTAGCTTCTTTTACCAGCAGAAACAGCTCACCAAGAGCATTTCTCACCAAGAGGAAAAATTTCTTTTCGACTCCACCCTCAGCATGGGAGAAGACTGCTCACATTAGCAGTTGTGCATAAGCTTCTGAAACATCTGCCCGTTTAGAGGCTGCTAAACCATGGCTCCTTGTTCTCATGGCTTGTGCTCAGGAGTGTTGATGGTGTCATTCAGAATTTCCCCTCAACCCTTCTCTAAAACATTGACTATTGGAGGGTGCCCCTCATTAAAGGAATACACATACTAACTTGTTCCTTGCCCTAATTGTTGCTGTCTGTGCATTTGAAGCATGGAGAAAAGGTTTTCACACAAAAAGCTAGGTTTACAAGGGGATACTTAGAAAGGATTAGGATTCTCGTCAATTCACTCTGCAATTATAGGAGCTGTAGCTGTCTACAGTCCTTTCTGCTGCACTGTTAATGTGCAGATACGGATTGGAGCTAACTGGGTTAAATAGTCCCATAAATCAGGGGTGTGATTTTTTGACTGTGATCCTTTTATAGCATTCAATTCATTTCTGCTTTTGAAGTTGCAATTATGTAAAGTATTACATGCTCTACATTTCTCTGAAGCCAGGTTTGGATTTTTTAAAAAGGCTTATTTCTTAAAATGCAAGGAATAAATAAACAGTGGGGTCATTTAGTGTCGAAAATATTTATTTAATGTGGATTATGTCAACAGGCCATGCCAATCCAATCAAATGGGGAGAACATTTGAAATAGGATCTTCTAAAGTTCACAGGCATGGTGACTAACCATGAACTAACCATGGAATAGAGAGGCAGCTACTACTTGAAGAAAGACTAGGCAGATCTAGACAAAATACTCAGGGGCAAAGACATCACACTGACAATAAGGATGTGAACTGTCAAAGCTGTTTTTCTAGTCATAACGTATGGCTGTGAAAGCTGGATCATCAGGCTGAATGAAGAACCAGAAGCTGAACCAGAAAAGCTGATAGAGGATCAGATGGCTGGATACTGTTACTGATAATGTGATCATAAACTTAGAAGATCCCAAAGAAGTAATTCTGGCAAAGTGATGTCCATCAGATTGAGAAGATGACAATACTGGCAAGAAGGAGATACCTAAAATCAGGCTGTCTAACATCTTGTATCTGTCTGGGAAAGAAACTACATGGAAATCTCTATGCATGCAGCTTCTAAGGCTAGTTCTGGTTGAACTGCTCTGTTAGGAAGTGTTCGAAACTAAAAGTTGTTTCCTTATTTTACCTTTTTAATATAAAATCTGGTATTCACTGGAATTCTTTATTTGAAAAAAGAAAGACCACGGTCATGAAATTCTGGCACATTTAGATGTGCTGTAAAACTCATCTAGATGCCTTGTGAAAATACAATATCAAATATGACCTCTTAGTCCAAGGAGCTGGATCTCCAGTTCAGGAAAGATTTTGGGGCTCAAAATATGTAGACAATTATTATGAATCCAGATGAAAAAAATGTAAATACCCAATCACAGCTGAAGAGAATCTGTGTCACTGCTAAAATCTCTGCAGTAGGCTATTAAAAAATGAAACTATAGCTGTTCATTTAGTTTTGAAATACATTAATTCATCAAAAATATTTTTTTTAAATCCCCAACTCAGTTCTTATGAACAGAACTCAGTCTTCCAGAAAGTTAGAGACAAAGTGCTTATGTCACAATGAAATGCTTGTTAACTACTTTATCTGCGGTATTAGAAATGCCAGCAAAGAGAGGTAAAAGTGCAGATAGGATTTACAGTATCTGAGGGAAGAGTGTTTTTCAAATGCTCTTCCATAAGATGGCAGCAATTCTTCAGGTGAATTCAAGAGCCAGACAATGTGTAGAGATGCTAGGGAAGGGTGGTGGAAGTCATTTTTAAAAGCATCTCAACAGAGGTTTTACTTTCATTTGTTCTGCAACTTTTCTAATTTCCACCAAGCAGATATCTTACCTCCCCCACCCCATTCTTCCAATTACTTCTCTCCCTAGCTTTCTTTATATGCCCTGTTGTTTCGGCTGGTTAGACAGTTGGTTGCTGCTGAGGTTGGATCAGAGAGTTATAGAAGCAAGTGACCAAGTATTTCGTACTATTTAATAGCTTAAAGTTACTTAAAAAAAAAAATTATAACCTATACGACAAATTGCCAATATAGTACATCAATTATCCCCTTTTCCAGGATCAACAACATGATATAATACATTTATCCCCAAGTAAAAGGTAAATTTAGAGTTGAGAATTTTTAGAGCCCAATCCTTCAGATCTGAATTTGACAGTAAGCCTCACTAAATTTAAAGGAATTTACCCTCACTTACATCATAAGTATTTGTAGGCTTAGGTGTAGAAAATAGAATTCTGTTTTGCACCATATTCAAAGGTCTGTTTTTATTTCTTTTGAACAGTTTCAACAGTTCAGCATTTATTCGTACATCTGTAATTCTCTTTAATTGCTGAGATATGTGCTTCCCAGAAGCAGATGGAGAAATGGATCTTGGTCAGAGTGAGAACAATCTGCTATTTTAAAATGTATACAGGGGTGAGCATTACTTTATGGAAGATCCTACATAATTACTTGAGCTTAAGTCTTATTCTCGGGTATATATGATAGCTACCTCAGTTCTAAGACTGGGAAGAACTGAAAGCCATTGAGCAAACTCCTGTATGTTTGTGTTTATTGGTTGGTATTAATTTTAGAAAATAATTCTGAATTGGGCAAGTTGGTGAGGGTGCATTTAAAATTGGTTTTACAGGTGAAGCTTGGTAATTCACTTTGAAAAGAGGAAAATAAAATAAAATTGAAGAACATCTAGAATTACTCTATTTAGGATTGATCCACTGGATATTTTTGGGACTGAAATAGGACAATTAAACACATTTTTTGTCTCTGGTGAAAATAGGCTTGTAAATAATCACTGATCAATGGTATTTTCTCTGTCATGAAAATCACCAGTTTTGTGAGATTTTTTTTTGATGACAGAATACTACTGTATTATAATTTAGTTAGCTAAAGGAGGTAATTGAGTATTTGTCGTACCTGAGATCCTACTTAACTGATTACTTTCAACACATAAGCAGGCAAAATATAAGACAATAGACCATGGACCATTGTAATCAAATATTTACAGAATATAAGATAATAGACCATGTCAATAGACCATGGACCATTGTAGATTACATGGACCATTCTAATCAATGTCAAGTAGATAATGATTAATGTATTTCTCATTTCAATACATCTTCTCTTGGATTTAGTTCACATAGCACACTATGCCAGTTTGTTTAACTGTGGTTTATTGAATAAACCATAATTGATTAGGGTAGCATGATATGTTATACTATAATACATGGTTTATAAACCACAATGGCTGAATTCATGTAATACAGTAAACTGAAATCAAAAAGTATTACAGCACTGTGTGAACAGCCTAGGTCTAAATCTAATTTCTCATTAGCCATGATCACATCTGATTATGAGAACCAAACTGGAGTGAATGTAAATACTGCCATATACTTCATCAGGTATATTGTAGTGCTTTGTAACAAGAACATTTTGATAACTCCACCATCTTATTGCATAGAGGTAATACTCTACTTAGCTGTCTTGGTAACTATCAGTTATATATTCTAGAGAAGCATAAGTCAGGCTTCACCTACTCAAGCAGGACTGGAACCACTTAGGTACATTCACAGGAGAATCTAAAACTGAGAGCAAGTAATATTTATTGAGGGAAGTTAAGCAACCATACCAAAAGAATTTCAGCAACTGTAGTGAATCAGAAAGCAGCCCTATTTTTAAAGCTAAGGCTCAAACCTCCTTCCATTTAGTTTTTGCCCTACCCTACCTAATGGGCAATCTGGCCCCATCTTTCAAATGGGCTGTCTTGTTTCCATCCATCCTTTGTTTTAACAACAGCCAGATTGTTTCTACTTTGATTTTTACTGAGTGCATGAGGTATAATTCTGATATAAGATGAGAACTAACATTCATCCAGGGTGTCATTAGCAAAATAAATTAATAAATAATAAAAGTGAGATTAGCAATGCCTTTACAAATCAAGACATAATTTTTGTGTTGTCAATACTACACTCAAAGTGATAACTTAACCCTAAGTCTAAAGGCCAATATTAATACTTCTCAAAAGAAAATATTTTTTAAAATGCTTTAGGCAAAAAAAGCCCATTCATTTCATATCCTGAAACTAATTAAGAAATATTCCTGTAAAAGGAACAGAAAATTTTGAAGACCAAAAGGAACCAAAATTGGAAATCATTGGTAGACTGGGTTTCCTGAATGTGATGCCTTTCAGACATGTTAGACTTGAACTTCATAAACCCCAGTAAATATGGCCATTAATGATAAAAATTCCACACAGCTGGAAGCACCAGATTGGACAGCTAAAGCTGACATTCCTAGCTGAATGTATAGTGACTTGGAGATGGAGCAAGAGAAGATGACTTTTATCACTCTTCCACATCAAAATGGAAATTGCTTTGAGCGTGATTTTTTTCGAAGACAGACATCCATAAAAGCATTTTGAAGGCCCAGGGGTGGGGTGGGGGCAGAACATTTTTAAAGTGCCTCCTTTTCTTCTCACTGCATCCTATTGTTAAAGTATTTTTTTCTTCTTCTAGTGTTTCTTGTTCTTCAAGGTCAAATTCTTCAAGGCCCAAAACATAGGATAGTGCAGGATGAACCAAAGTATTAAAACAATTCTTGGTTTTTCCAAGAATAACCTTTGAATGAAAAGTATTGCTCCATTTGGTAGTTTTAAATAATGGGCCATACTTCTCATAGGGCCATCTTCATTTGTGGGGCCCAAGGCAATTTTCCCCATTGTTTATTTATAATAAAAAGCCCTATGTTCAGTCTGATTATTTTGTATTTTTAGAAATGTTAGGAAGTATTTTGAGAAAGACTTAAAGACTAGTTTGGTGTGATGGTTAAGACATCAAGCTAGAAACTGGGAGACCGTGAGTTCTAGTCCCACCTTAGACATGAAGCCAGCTGATCTTGGGCTAGTCATTCTTAGGCATTCTCATGCAAGGGCAAAACACTTTTGAAAATCTTGCCACAAAAACTGCAGGGACATGTCCAGGCAATTGCCAAGAGCCCAGATTGACTTGATGGCATATTCATACATACAACACCCCCCATCTATTATCTCAGCTTTCCTGAATAGCTACAACTCTGCTCTGGGGTTTAGCTGAAAAGTGTCTGATTTTAATACTATGATAGAAAAGTGTCCTGGGGGGAAAAAACTAGGGAGGCAAGTGATGAAATGTGCATCATGATATTGCCATGCAAATTCTACCTCTGACATACTTGCGTGCAATATTGTGATGCAAATGCAAAAGGATGGGGCTTGCATTGTGATGTCACGACATTCTTTTCATTGTTTGGATGTCACTGTGGTGAGGAATGGATGCCTTTGCTACAACAGTATTAAAATTTGAGGCTTCTTTCACAGAGGCCTATTTGGTTATTACATTATGTCTTATTTCCATGTCATGACTTATTCTTGTAGCAGAAGTGAGGAAGGGAGCAACTTCGATTTGCCACTCACATTTTACTAAATTGGCCCCCAGTGAAGAATATTTTGGCCAATGATTAAAGTGTTATTTGGGAACCTATGCCCTGTTTTGACTGCCTTTCCATCAGCTATCCCTAAAAATTGTCCAGTTCTTTTATAAGTTTAAATGGTTTTTTTGAGGTTTTTATTTTATGCTATTCTATTGTATTATTAACGTATTTTGAATATGTAAATGGCAAACCATCTGGGGATTTGAATAAAATGAAAGGCAATTTATAAAAATTAATAAAAATAAATGTTACAGTGGCTGGTGTTTGTGGAGTTTAGTAAGATTTTAATATAAGCCACCCTGGGAGGGATTTTGCCCATTTAATGATCTGAGTAATATTTGAATCTGTCCTAACAGCCAGGAACCACGCTGAGACAAGGAATAGGTCTCTAGTGTTTTATTACTGCTACATAACAGAGAATCCTAACAAACTGAAGAAGCGTGGGAAAGACCCAGACAGATAAACCCCAAAGGCTAAGGCGGGCCCGATCTGTGTCTCTTTGAATGGCCACCTAATTCCTCAGCACTACGCATGCGCTTTACAGCCTGGATGGGAGCCCCCTGCTCGCCATCCTCACTCATGACAGAATCAAGTTAATCTGTAGATAAATAAGTTATGTGTGTAGTTACATGATCAGAACCTTTAGCCATGACCAATGCTGAAGTTTACAATGTGCCTTACTTAACATTGCTCCTTCATATTGAAAATTCATTAGTATATTGGAAATTTGAACTCAAAAGAAATGTTCAAAATATTTGATATCTCAGACCGTTAACACGCTAATCCCTCAATAAGATCATCTGAACATGGATTGGATCCACGATTTCTATTAAGTCATAATGTGATTTATTTGGTTTTGGCTTAACATGTTATATGACTGCAGGCACATCAATGAATTCTAGTTCCTTATTGTGTGAATGGATGCATTTGTACTTGTGTTAATAAAATGAATCACTTGCAGTTGAACAAAATAAATCACATGAGATTTAATAAAATGATTAAACAAGCCATAATATAGCACAATGTGTGACCCAACTGTACCATAGTTTTTATCAGATTCTAACTGGTTATGTTTTATCTTTTACTGTTAAACTCCTTAAATACCGGCCTGGTAGAAATGAGGGATGTGTGTGCACATAACAAATAGTAATAGAGATGTTATAGATAGCAATAGTCCTGTCTTCCTCCTGTCTAGATGGTACCCTCTACTCATGTCATTAATGGTATTTTTATATTTAAGCCATTCATTTAAAGCAAATGTTACTTGCACATTAACAGAAGTCACTACAGATCTGATGTGTGCATTACTGCCCCGCAAAATCATTCTTGCTTTGATAAGGTCCCATGATTTACCACTGATGACAAACTGTAGGAGGCCAAAGCTGCATACATGCCTGTTTCAGATATAAATTATTCTTGGTCCAAAGTGATGAGTGGAACTGAAAGCCTGTATATAATTTTGAAATAACACACACACATAGATTTAAAAAAAGAAGAGGAGGAAGGAAAGAACAGGCTATGGAAATAATTTGTAATTCAATGGAATCATAAATAAAGAGCCTTGTTATAAGATGCCACCCACAGCTGTGCTGTGCTGCCTCATGCAAAACTTTTAATGGGGAAAATCCATAGTTCTTGGTATAGCACCCTATCTGTATCTTTTCACTGCTGCAAGAGTTTGATTGATGTAATATTTCTGTCTTAAAGAAAATAAAACCCAGCAGATGTGCATAAAGGAAGTCAATAAAAAATGAAATTTTTAGGAGAGGTTATTTGTGCAAGAAATGCACACTGCAAATGTACTGCTCCCTTGATTGAGGTTTGGAGATACAACCAGGAAGAAGATTTGTGTTGCTGTGGCTTAGTTTGGGTTATGACACCTTTCTGAGCAATTTGGAGCATTTAAAAATTCTTTGTGCGGGGGGCTTTAGCGTTATAGGGATACCTGATCTGGGTTGCAAAAACCTAGGAGACCACTAGATGGCAGCAAAGAGTTCTCTGGTCCTAAGGCAGTGTTTCTCAACCTTGGCCAGATGTGTGGACTTCAACTCCCAGAAATCCCCAGCCAGCCTTGCAAATTCTGGAAGTTTTGAAGTCCACATATCTGAAAGTGGCCAAGGTTGAGAAACACTATCCTAAGGTATCACCACATCTGCCAATTTCTCTGTGGCTCCCAAAGTGACAGTCCTCTTGGGTTGTGCGATGTTTATGCAAGATCTCAGTGTTTTTAACTACAGATGCTTCCTTCATCCCTTGATAGCTTTGTCTCTCCTTCTCTACTTTGTTCCCACCCCAACTCCATCTAAGTTCAGATAGTATATTACATAAGTGAAGATAAGGCTTAATTCTGTATTTAATGTATAGTGTTGAATGGTATTAATAATGCCCAGAAGCAAATTCTTGGCCCAGCTCCTTTTTCTCCCCAGTGAAGGCCCTGGTGGTAGTTCCATGGGCCTTGGAAGACACATAGAATTTGGCCTGGGGCTTCTGCTGAGGGAGAGGATTTGGAGGCCATCTCAGTACCCCCTCCCCAAAATTATGGAACCATAATTACATTGAACCAAGAATGTAAATTCCATCTTGCGATGTATCCTCCTAATGGAATGAAGGGCCAAAAGGTTTCCTTTTGGCTTAATGTAATCAATCTCTTTAAATCAGGGCACCCCACTTTTCTGGCACAAGGGTAACATTTCCCTCAGCGTGGGGTGCACTGAAAATGGTTGTGGATGGGCCAGGACAAAAAAGATCATTTGATTTAATTTGTTTCATATTTAGAGTTAATTAAACTGAAACGTAATTGATGTGATTACTCTGCAGTCATGGATTTAATAACATCCTCCTTCCAAATGGTGGAAATCTCCAGGATGTCTTTGAAGGTGTGTGTGGGTTGGAAGTAGGTAGCACTCCTTTGCTGTAAAGTCAGTTGTCCTTTTTTTTCTCTTTCATTCCTTCATTTTCCATTTCTTTGATTTAACTCCCAGAAAGTCATAGCATTTATTTTTTGTTTACATTATGTAAACTTCATCAATAATGGAAGTAAGATTTTAATTTCATTTTTTTATTCCTTGACTTGAATTGTTTTAACTATATTCTCATCAAAGTAGATAATTTTTTTTTAACATTTAAAACTCTTAATATGTAAATAAATTCCATATTCAAGGGTTATAATGTAGGAGAATGTATGCCTCCTTAACAACCAGTGATAATTGTTAAACTTTGTTGAAAATGCTGTGAATTTTAGGTCCAACAAGTTTTGGCTGTGAGTAAATGATCCAATTTCCAAATTTCACCTCCAGGATCAGAATGTTTCTAGGCAACTGTTATTAACCAGAGTTATCCAATCAATGTGAAATAGATTTTTCTGTTGTGTTAAGTACATTTTAAAATAGAAAAAAAACAATGTAACAGTTTTCAAGGCACCCTTGCACTGAATTGCACAAACAGGACATCTAAACATACATGGTCAAAGATCAAACTGATCAAAGATAAATTACAGATTTATGTGTACCTAATAAGAAATAATATGCAGACCTCTTCATGTTTACTCAGAAGGAAATACCAATTTGATTCAGTAAGTCTGTATTGTAAATTTAGTTTTTAAGAGTATGATTTTATTATGTTGTGTTATATTTATTGTAAGCTTTTCTGAAATGAGTGAATAGAAAGAATAAATGCTATACAGCATAAATGTAAGACAATATTTGATTTTAATGTCAAATTATTTTTGCAATTTCTAGACAATGGGTCATTACATCTTAATATACTTCAACCTTCTTCACACACACAAAAAGTTCCCAGTAGTATATATCTTTGATAATATTAATCTAGTAGCAATAGGCAAAACATAAATATGTGTGAGCTTGTGAGCTTATCCTGGTACGGAGTGGTGCAGTTTTCTTTAAAATGGTTGTGATTAAATCTGGAATCCTTTAAGGGATCTATCAATAAAAATCCAGCTTTTGTACCAAAAGTAAATACACATATTATATAATTGGAATACCTGCAATGGGTCTTGAAGAAGAATCTTGTCTTGGCATGCTTTTAATCGAATGTTGTTTCTTCTGATAGCAAGGTGAAATGTAGTTTTGCCTCCCACTTTATGAGAACCATCTGGAGAGGCTGGCAGATTGCTTAGATTCCGTTTAAGCGCACTGTGCGTCTGCTACACCTTTCAAGGATAAATTAATCCCCAATAAAGACAGATGGCACGCTTTTGCAAAATTAAAACCATATTTATTAACGATAACCTCTCTATAGGAGGGGTAGAAGAGTAAATTTGAACTACAGGACACCCATTTCCTTTGGAAGCACTAATATCAATAAAAACCACGTTCCTAAATATGGATAAGACAAGGTCATTCATTTTCCTAATATATTTTTTAAAAATGGCATATATTCAACTATATTCAATATATTCCAAAGTGACATCTATTCAAAACTTAGGTCAAGTTATTGCCCCTATAGGAATTTTAGTTCTCATGCCTTATATCGATTCAAGATTTTTAACACCCGCATACCCACACCACACTCTGGAGCTTTTGAGGAAGAAAATATTGCAACTGAACCCAGATAACTGGGCAAGATTAATGTTTTTTAAATTAGCAGCTTTAAAGTATTCCAAAAGATGGGATTTACCTTATTTGTAACTGCTGTAAAGAAGACCAGAAGCCGATTCTTTTTATCTTCCCTTCCCTTCTTCTCTTCTCTCCTCTCCTCTCCTCTTCTTTTTTTCTGTTTATTCACTTGTTCTGTATTTTTCTTTATTCTTTTTCTTTTCTTTAAGTCTAGATGTTTCTTTTTATTACTGTATAAAATCCTTTAATAAAAATTATTTTTAAAAAAGGATGCGATTTACCAGTGATGGAAAATATAGTATGCTATTGTACAATAAAATTTCAGTAAAAAATAAAAATTTGCAGAAATAAATGTTTTAACTAAGCTTCCTATGCATCACAGTTTTCTTTTGGTTCTAGATGGACGGAAGTCAGACAGAGGGCAAAAGAGGAACTAGGATACAAGGAGTGTGATTTTTAATAAAGAAAGCTGTACTGCTAATTTGAAAGTATCTGCAAAAGTGATGTTTGAATCTTTTCTTTTTCTCGTTCAGAAGTTTGAAATGAATCTTTAAATATTTTGCATGTGTGTGGCAAGTTTTTAAAGGTAAATAAAGAGAGTTTATTATTTTGGGTTGATACTTTTTAAATAGGTTTTTGTAAAAAAGAAGTATTCCTCATTTGACCACATACGATTTTTATTAAACTATAAAGTAATTTTCTGAAATAAATTATCGGATAGTAAACAGTATCAGGTAAAAGAGGAAAAATAAATACTGTTTCCAATTAACCCCAAAGGGATCCTTTCTCTACTGATGCTAAGGAAATTTATTGTTCAAAGTGTGCAGCATTTTTCCCAAACAAATGACTTTTTCACCGAGCATTGAGTTGTGAACTATGGAACTGCCAGAATATAAGAGACAAAAATGATTTGTATCAAAGGATTTCCAACCTGCTTGGTATCTGTGATAATCTGATAATAAAAATAAATCCAGAGATTTGGATAGGGGCAAGTTTATTTTCCTTTTCAGTATTTTTTTTAGCTCACCTTGAATTAGTAGTACTCATTTATACTTTCTGTTTCGGTTAGATGTTCCTTTAGGGCTAGAAGCAGTAATAACCATAATCATAATACAGGTAGTCCTTGACTTCATTCAGCGACCCTCTAAGTTATGAACGCACTGAAAAAAGTGACTTACAACCAGTACCTGAAGTTACGGCCGTTGCAGCACCCCTGCAGTTATGTGATCAAAATTCAGGCGCTTCAGAGCCCACCCGCACTTAAACCTCAGGGGCACTGCAACTCCCCACTCCCCCTATCTCCCCCCCATCTATGCCCTTTTGGGCCCTGGCCCCCTGTGCTTTGCTGCCCCTCCTGACCTTGCCGTCTTCTTGTTCCCGCTGCTGATGAGGTGTGCCCGGCCTGGCTGCTGGGCCTGGCTGGGGCTGGCTTCACGTTGCGAAAAAGGACAAAAATCCAGTCCTGGAGCTCTTTGCAAAGGGGCTGCTTTGGGCTTGTTTGTTCCACAGCCAAAGTCTAGCTTAGCCCGGCCCAGCAGCCAGGCCGGGCACGCCTCATCAGCAGCGGGAGAAAGAAGTCAGCGAAGGTCAGCTGGGGTGGTGGAGCTCAGGGCGGCAGAGGTCTCTGAATGCAGTGTGGCGAGGGCAACTGTGGCTGGGACTGGGCTGGGTGGCTGCGGCTCCAGGGGTGGCTGCAGTGGAGTGCTGTGCTGAGGCTCAGGGGCTTCTTGCAGCCCAGAGCTGCAGTGCACCAAGAAGCCCCTGAGCTGCGGGGCTGGGAGGGACCAAGCCTGGAATGGCTTGGATTGGGGTGGGTCTAATTTTACCTGGACTAACGACCATTAAAATTTGCTTAACAACGGCAAGGGGAATTGCCAGGACTGTAGTCGCTGAGCAATGTGGTCATGTGACATCTCGCTTTATGACTACATCGCTTAGTGACCAAGATTCCAGTCTCAATTGTGCTGTAAGTTGAGGACTACCTGTACTTTAGCAACTTAACTTCTGGAGGGCCACTGCTGCTTTGGGTAGATATATAGACAATTTCATGGAGTTTTTTTGACTGGAAGGTATTTCCATTATAGGCAGAAAACAGTAAAATAGTTTCAAAGCAGCCCACTTTTGCGGGAGGGGGGGGACTGTTTCTCTAACATTGTTCTCTACAAAGATTTTACATTTTAGATTTTTATACTGCACTTATCCATTCAAGAAAAGCTAAGCTACTCAAGCAGTTGAATGGAGCTTTTTTTTCCCCAGATATTTCAATAATGCCTCTAATTTAGGGAAGGGTTGGGAAACTGAGTTCTAGTAGCATCAAGGAATATGTCTTTGGCTCTATAACACATTTTTAAAATGAATATTAATATTTTATCAGATATTTATATTTTCTGCTGTATTTTAAATTTCTCTTTGTTTTGACTTTTATAAGAGAATATAGACGTTTAATACATTTTATGAAATGAAGTGTATACAGAATTATTTAGAGTGCCATTGGATAAAGCAGGAATTGTTTGCTGAGGGGCTACTAAATAATTTTCCAGGAACAGCAAAATTTCCTAAAAACTTTCAGGAAAATGCTTTCTTCCCTTCTCCTCCATTACCATTTAATTTAAATGGCCATTTCCTATTGCTTATGGCAATGTTTAAAACCATGAAACTCTTTGCAGCTGCTGGCGGATTCTTGCCAATCGCCCATCATGCCGATCTTCGCCTCATCCCAGAGATGTTCCTGGAGCACAGAGCTGGCAGTCCCCAATGGGTTGGCTGCCATTTCCCCCACTCCCTTCAAAACTCTCTTCCAATGATCCTTCATTGCGCTCATTGGCTCATTTTGGGCATACTCCAGGCTGGGAAGGGTTGATTAATTAATGTGTCAAATCAATGGGTTTGAGCTCATTAAAATAGATTTGTGTTTCTTAAAAAAGACCACAAAACAGCGCTACTGCCTGCTGCCATGAGTAAGCCCTTCTCCAAAGCTTTCAGAAAACTCCCGCCATTGTCAGAAGTTGTTGCAGGAATCCTTTCTCTAGCAACCTGGTCCTCTCATGGGAAGTGATGGACTCAGCTTGAGAGCTAAGCTGCTTTATTGCAGATATGAACAGCCTTAGTTACAATGTAGATCGGTTTCTGTACAAGCTAACCTGTACAGGTTCTGTGCATGCGTGCATGCATTCATGTAAGTCCCAAGGTGTAATTCCTGGGTTTCTTTCTTCTCTCCTTTTCTAATAATAGATTACTGTCAGTCATTTCTCATGCTACCTTGTTGGTTGCACCTTCAAAGTGTCTGCTTTGAACCTTCTCATTTCCTACCTTGCCAGATCTAGCCTTCACACCAATCTACACATGCATCCTGGTTACAGGGGCTTAAACTTCACCCTCCCCCCCCCAACTCTCATCTTAACCTTATGGTTTGGTGAAACTTCTCACTCTTTTACATTCCTGATATCCAACAAAAATGGAAATTCTTGAAAATTTGGTCACTGCAACATCCTGTGACATGCAGTCTTGTTCAGAAAAAAAGTCCAATCTCAGGATGATGGGGTAGGGTTATTAGAGACAGTTGTTTTACAGAACAGGGTGTGTGTGTGTCACTTTAAAACTCACGATTGGATAAAAGTGACTAGGTGAGAAACCAATCAGTAGTCCATAATAGCCAGTCACATGTTGCGATAAATGCCTCTGCTATGCTTTGTTTAGGATTCTCTGCATAACCTGCTAAATGTGGGCACCGTTTCAAAAGCTTGGGACTATCTGCATAAAAAAACCCCTCAGGTTTAGCACTGAGCTTGCCTGTTTCCTGCTGTTTGCAGCTCAGCGTTATCAGATGATAGAGATACAGCTGACTGTCAAGGTACATGGTTACATGGCCTCGCCACAAGTTTACAGTGACCACCAAATTGTAAATCTTATTTTGTTTCTCTCTCCATATTTTAGAAGAATATGAGAATAATTACCATGACTCTGATCTCTTGATCTGAGCAGACAATGCATCTATTTCACAAATCACCTTTTGGCTGCACAACTGACACAAACAGTATGCTGAAGCTATGAGCAGAAAGGAAATGAGACTTTTGGATATGTAAATGTTGAAAAAATATATTCAGTATTCTATATTCTGTTTTTTTGGTTTCTTTAGGCTACAGCTGAAAGTAAAACCACCAGAGTTCTCTCAATCCATCACACAACATTTACATTTAGCAAATGGTTATTGTAGCCAGCATCTCTTTGGTTTCAGAGCACGATTTTGTATTTTAATTCCACGGTGTTCTTTGATGGAATAAAAAAAAAAAAGCCTTGGTCAGCTGTTGTGGATTATATAAAGTAAATAGATATTAGGTAGATGGAAATGCTCTTTGACAATGTATGAGTCTCGAAATATAACTCTACCCTGGACCTCATGGTTATGAATATAAAGGAACTACTTACTCTCTGGTACTCAATGAGCTTATTCAGAAGTGCAAATGTCTTTGATGGTATTTCCAAAGGAATGGAGGAGTTCAAGACTGCAGTGTCAAGTCTCTTATTTATGTGGTTGTCAAAGGAAATAAGTATCCCAGCACTGCAAGTTTTGTGTGGTTCCCATTTTACAATCATGGAAAATCATAGCCACTGATTTTGGGCAGTTGTATTTAGAGGAGGTGCCAGGGGCACATGAAAGGGTCTTGAGGATGGCATGCAGCTCTGAGGTTTCAGATTGCCCACTTCTGGTTTGTAAGAATACGTGTGATCCATGTGGCAATTGTTAGGGCCAGCCCAAGAACGACGAGTCAGTGTATTCCAAACTCCAGTTCTTTATTAGCTCTCACTGTACAGACAGAATGTTGCTGGACTAAAACTATCCTAACTAACCTAAGGGGAAATAACCGGGGAGACTCTAGGGCGGGGCCACCCTGAACTTCTTTACTTTTTCACCAACGCTGTCCAGACTGTGAGTCCTCTTATTTCCTTGGAATGCACTCCCTCCTTCCTGAGAACCAGCGGCAAAGCTGAAATCCACCACAGCAAAGTTTTCTGTCCTCAGTTCTAGCTCTTGTTCCTTGTTCCTTATTGTGTTGTGATGGCTAGCAGAATTCATGACAAGTTATGATGCCCTTGTTTTTCCCTGCATGATAAATGCTAGCTTTCCTCGTCATAAAGTGGACCTTTTCTCTGTGTGACTGATGGTGTATGTTTCACTGCAGGACTGGTGGCCAGACATGAGACACTTTGAGAAGGTTTGAGAGAGGAACTTACACATACAGCTAAACATCTTCAGAATTTTACAGTCACTGCTGGACTATATTTAGGGGAAGAAAGTCCAGTGGAACATGGTTTACTAATCTCCAAATTGAGGCTTCAACCTCCATAAATGGAGAAGCTGGGATTTATTATACTTGCAATCTTCCTTCTTGAACAAGCTCTAAGTATCAACATTATGTGTTAGCTTAGTAGGAATTTGGTAGAAATATGAAAGGGGCATGAAGTTAATATAGAGGAGCACAGCTGTTACCTGAATATGTCTGCATTCACATAGCAAACCTAAACTGGTTATGGAGTCCATTGGAGTTGGGTGGCCAATAAATTTAAATAAATAAATATAAAAGTTAACCATTTTTGGTTCGTACAATATGCTAAAATCACAAACTAACCAAATGATGGGCTTGCACAAAAAGCTGAGTAAAAAAACAAACCCTCTTACTAAGCTTACCATTATCATTAACCAACTTAGCATACTGTGTTAAGTAGTTAGCTAGTGCATCTGCTAGTTCTTTAACTGACCTGGGATTCATATCCACATCACATAAAACCTACAGATGGGATGCAATGCTTACGAAGTATAGCTCACTCCACTTGCCCACAACAGAGGTTTTGGACCTCTTGATTGTTTATCATACTGAACACCAGAGTGATTGGATTTTCTGACCCAACTGTCTGCCAACTCTCAAGTCAACATCAAGGCCAGGAAAGCCCAACCATTCTTCCCCCCCCCCAAAAAAAGATGGAGAGGGAATGACCAGGTTAACACTGACTGTCCACTAGATACATTCCAGATACTGACAAAACCCTCCACTAGATTTTTCACAAGATTATACCAGAAAAGTAAGAATTTTGAAAACTGGTTCTGCTCTACTAGATCTTGCCAGTAGAATGTTTGAATATTGCAGAATGCTTTGAATCATGCTAACTTAAGAGAAGGACCACTTTTAACAAGTCTTTTATAAGGCTGTATGTTAAAATAACTTTTGAATCTGGATGTTTTCACATTAACTTGACATCTACTGTTTTTCTGTTTATAGCTGTTTGTTACATTTTAGGCTTTAATTTGATCTTTACAGTATTTTTCTCATATTCATTTCCCATTACATTGTTTGCTGCTCTGAGAACTTTTGAAAAGAAGAGTTGAAAATCATAAAGTGATGCCTGTTTGCTTCACTCTTATCACAGCATAACATAATAAAATGCACCACCGCTTCCTTTTAATAGCTCTTAATGCACAACATATGGTCCTATACTCAACCATGTATTTTTCATTTTTAAAATATTCTTTTTTAAAATTCATTTTTCATATTCATAATTTATGCTTTTTTACTGTATTGTTCGTTTTCTCTGTAGACCAAGATGTGAAAATATAATTATGTGAGTCTTCACTTTTGAATAAGATAGAGTTCCCTCTATTTAAAATTAAACCTTAAAATAAATAGCTGCAAGGATCAGCTTTCTCAACCCTATTCTTAAATCCTTATGAATAATTTTATATATGTTCTGTTGTTTCTTGTGCCGGCAAATAACATCTCTGCACTTGCCTTATAACATCCTGAATCATTTTCTCATTGAGTGGAGAATCAACAAGTCATTCACAGTTCTAGGACCCACAAGATGGGGATACTGGGCAGCTGCATCCTTATCTTCCACATTATTTTCTTGCTTCCCAAAACACATTAGAGGCAAGGAGTAGTGTAAGAGAAAGTGGCTGTTAAGAAAATGGAAGAGAAATAATTTTAGAAGTTCGCAGGTAGACAAATAATGGGGTAGGCATGGAGGGCCCATGTTATGCCACGGAACATATCCTGCAAAAAATGCATTGTCTGCTTGCAGTGTTAATGTTGCTTCTGAAAAAGTAGCAGTTGCATCAAAATGAAATACATTTAGGAGGAAGATGGGAGCTGACATTTTGATTCAGCCGAAGCACCAGCTTCTGCTCCTTGCTCACAACATCTGGTTGCCACAATGGGAGACAGCTGAAGCCTTTTTGCACTTGCAGATTATTGGACATATTAAAAAGCCTTGGTTTCCTCTGGAAACATTGGCTAGTTCAGTAAGTGATGAATAAACACAGAATCTTTCAGGAGCTGGCAGGCTTGCCAGCTTGTCATTCTCTTTGTCTTTCCACCTTAACCTGTAATTGAAGACAATTGTTTTGGCTACCCAATCTCAGCATCTGGGAGAAAGAGTTATGTGAAGTGGAGAATGAATGTTTCCAGACATGGCATCTACTTACCAGCTTTATTCTCTGCTCCATTATGAGATTTTTTTTCTCTTATGGACTAGGAATGAAGGACAAATTAATTGCATTAAGAGTTTATGTGAGGTCAAACACATAATGCAGAGCTCCAAAATATAGGAAAACACACACAGACATACACATATAGGTATATATGCCAAAATGTTGCATTTTTCAAAATAGTGTGATGAGAGTTGTTATGGAAAATATATGCATAAAATTGTGCACAAAATGCACAAAAAGTGTGGATAATATATAAATATTAGGAATGGGTATGAAAATGCATGTGTTCATCATTAAATTTGCTGAGTTTGCAAATGGTGGAGGGATGAGGAAAATTAACATTTGGTAAAATGAGTTTCTAACTTACATGCAGAGTACATCATGAGAAAAGCCAGGGTGGATGAATCACAAGCTGGAATTAAGATTGCCAGGAGAAATATCAACAACCTCAGATATGTGAACGATACCACCCTAATGGCAGAAAGTGAAGAGGAACTAAAGAGCCTCTTGATGAGGGTGAAAGAGGAGAGTGCAAAACCTGGCTTGAAACTCAACATTAAAAAAACTAAGATCATGGCTACTGGTCCCATCATTTCCTGGCAAATAGAAGGGGAAGAAATGGAAGCAGTGACAGATTTTATTTTCTTGGGCTCCAAGATCACCGCAGACAGTGACTGCAACCGTGAAATTAAAAGACGCTTGCTCTTTGGGAGGAAAGCTATGGCAAACCTAGACAGCATATTAAAAAGCAGAGACATCACCTTGCTGACAAAGGTCCATATAATCAAAGCTATGGTTTTCCCAGTATTAATGTATGGCTGTGAGAGTTGGACCATAAGGAAGGCTGAGCGCTGAAGATGCTCAGATGCTATCGAACTGTGGTGCTGGAGAAGAATCTTAAGAGTCCCTTGGACTGCAAGGAGGTCAAATCAGTCAATCCTACAGGAAATCAACCCTGACTGTTCATTGGAAGGACAGATACTGAAGCTGAAGCTCAAATACTTTGGCCACCTAATGCAAACAAAGGACTCACTGGAAAAGACCCTGATGCTGGGAAAGACTGAAGGCAAAAGGAGAAGGGGACGGCAGAGGATGAGATGGTTAGATAGCATCACAGATGCAATGAACATGAATCTGAGTAAACTCCAGGAGACAGTGGAGGACAGAAAGGCCTGGCATGCTATGGTCCATAGGGTCACAAAGGGTCGGACACGACTTAACGACTGAACAACAACAAAATGAATTTCTAGCAAAAAAAATGGGGGAAAAGTATTGCTTATTCCTACCTATAAGGTAGAACTGAAGACCTAGTTTAGAGCCTCAAAAGGTGGTACCATCTGGCTGATCAGGTCTGGGCTAGGAAGTATGTAGGGTCAGGCCTGGTTAGTATTTAGACAGGAAACATTCAGAGTGTCCCCAGGCTATAGACTAGACCAGGGTTTCTCAACCTTGGCAACTTTAGAATGTGTGGACTTCAACTCCCAGCATTCCTCAGCCAGCCTTCTGGGAGTTGAAGTCCATGTATCTTAAAGTTGCCAAGGTTGAGAAACCCTGGTCTAGAAAGTCTGGCACATCAATCCAATTGTCTACTACCAGCAGTAGCCACATTATTTCTGGTACGTCACCTCACAATTTTAAAAATGATAATTTTAATTGAGTTTTTTAAGCTGTGCAAGTGATAGCATTTAGAACAAAACCTGTAAAATCATTTAAAATTATTAAAAATACCTGAATAATGAAAAAAACCCAAATAATACAGAGTGAAGGAAAACACTAAATAATAAAAAAGGAAAAAAACTAAGTATTACATACAACGAACACTTCAAAATTCCACTACTTTTCTAAAGATCAAAATAATAATATCCTATTTATACAAACTGTTACAAATACTATATAGAATTGTTATGTCCAAGCTTGCCTCTCGGTGGATTCAAAACCAGTTCAGCCTGAAAACGGACAGATTTTACCGATTCATCCTTTAGAGTCAGGAACACAAACATCCTTCCAGGAATTCTTAGGCAACTGTTTCACAATAGTCCAGGCACAATCTATCCAACGCTCTTCAGAAAGAGACAAATTCCAAACTTTAGTATGCAATTCAACAACACATTAATTAACATGTTATTTCCCATTCTGTTAAAGGGATTATTGCTTGTTTCAGAAGAACAACAGAAATGGTCCTTTTCTTTACAAATCTGTTTTTATTTACACAAATACTTGTGCATTGACTAATTACTCTGTTCTGATTTATGTTATTTTGTTGACATGGCCTGAATGGTTGTGAGGAAGGGTGTGCTCTAAATGTGCCATTAGCTACTAACCACACAGCTGGATGCCTGTCCACAAAAAGTGACATTTCTAGGCATACCAGATTTTCAGACTGGAGAATAATAATCGCAAGCATATATTTTGAAAAATAAGACACGCAATATTCCACCATGCTCTGTGATTTTTCTTCAAGTTAGTTTTTGCTTAATAAATCGCTTTTAAATGAGATTAGACTTTATTCATAGCATTATCATAGAATTGTTAATATACATTTTTGGAACCCTTTTATTTTAATGTTTGAGTTCCCAAAAATGATAGCAGCCAAAGGAAAAAAAGAGTTACTACCTCCAACTGAAACTACACTCAATTTCTGAATGAAATGATGATGATGATGATGATGATTCTAATATATAAATGAAAAAGCTGCCTGCTCTGTGAACCAATTTTAGCTCAGTGTCAATTTTGCATATGTATTTTCTCTAATCAATGGTGTCCTGTTTCTACAATCTGCAATTTTAAAAAAATGCCTCTAAATTCATTGTTCAATATCCAAACATAAAGTATATTTAAGAAAATACTTTGCAATACATTTTCTCACAAATTGTGCATTTCTAAATGTATTTATATTTTAATTGTGCTATTCAAAAAGCCATAGAGTGACCAGATCTAGGTTGCAAAAATCCAGATGCCCAGTAGATGGGAGCAAAAGCTTAGGGTTTCTATATCACTTTGCTTCCATCTCACACTTGTCCAGATTTCTGCAACCCACGTCTGATTTATCTTGGAAACAATGGGAGAGATTTTGTTGATCAGTTGTTAGTTGCTTGCAACTCTTTGTGATTTGATGGACAACAGTTCCCCAGGACTGCCTGTCAGTCATGCTTCTTTGAGTTCTTGTATGCTCAGGATATAGTTCTTGTCTTCTGTTGGCCTCTTTTTCCATTGGATTTGATTTTTTTCAAGCATCAGGGTCTTCTCTAAAGACTCTGTTTCCAAATTATATGTGGAATTAGTAGTGAATAAAGTGAACTGTCTGATTTTATTTTATGTAGTATTGGTTTGTTTTTCTCGCTGAGGAATTTGATTTTTTTTATTCATTCAGTCTTTCTGATAGTCCAGCTTTCACAGCTATATATCACAACTGGGACAACCACAGCCTTGACAATATCTACCTTTGCTGGCAGTGTGATGTCTCTACTCTTTAATATTTTGGCGGATATGTCATGATTACAAGAAGCAGTCTGCTTTTATTTCATTATTACAATTATCATCCCTTTTTCTGAGCCCAGGACAATAAAGTCTGTTACTCCTTCTACTCCTTCTTCATTTATTTGCATTGGTTGGCACTAGCAATTGATAAATGTTAGTTTGTTTGTTTTAATATTGAGCAGCAAATAAGTTTTCACACTTCTTTCCTTCACCTTCAATAAGCAGTTCCTTAACTATTCCTCAGTTCCTGCCAGGAAAACAATACCATCAGCATAACTGAGATTGTGAATATTTCTTCCAGCAATGTTAATTCCAATTTCTGCTTTTCCTGCTCCAGCATGTCTCGTTTCTGCTTATAAATTGAATAGATAAGGAGACAGTATGTAACAGTCTTGGCACCCTCCTTTCCCAATTTTGAACCAATTAGTTGTTTCATATTCTGTTCATATTGTGGTTTCCTGGTCAGCTCACAAATTCTTCAGTTGAGGTGGTCCGGTACACTCATGTTTTTAAGGGCTGTTCATAATTTGTTGTGGTCTATGCAGTCAAAAGGCTTAGTATAATCAATAAAGTAAAAATAAATCTCTTTTTGGAACTGTTTTGCCTTTTCCATTATCCCTCAGATGTTTGCAATGGGAACCCTACTAATTAAAGCCATCATCTTGATTTCACTTGGGCATAAGCATGAGTATTTTTCTCTGAACAGAGGTAACTTTTAACCCTGTGCAGATTGGCCATGCTGTTTCATGCCATGAAGGCGAGGTGTTCCATTTTGTGCAGTATTTCTCCACATAGAACGGAGGTAAGATTTAAAAATTGGCTTTCAGATTGATAAAAGTTCTGAAGTCCATTATGAAAACAATCAAACTGCAAGCTTCCTCATTATCGCTTGAAGGGGCCTGCTTCTTTGCCAGATCACAGGATGGCGGTTAGAAAGAAAATATAATGGTTCTAAACAGAAAATAGCTCAGTTGCTGGGGTAACCCTATCACTTTCTCAGAAAACCTTGCTAAACTCTGTGAGATTCTTGCTTGGAATTGCCAAAGAATCTGACATGGGACCATGGCAACTCAACTGCCCCTTTGCTTCAATAACTGGTTTCCATGTATGCCCTGCAAATGCGCAGAACCCTATTATCATGTGCATAAAAGGGACACCATTCTGTCTTTCAGTATTTAGCAAGGGAGTGTCACTTTGCTCTGAAGGAGCTTTTTGACCAAAGCTGAGATATAGCAGAAGGCCCCTTCGAAGCTATGCATAGTCCTCGTCAGTGCACATGGAAACTTCTTTCACGCATATCTCCTGTTTTTCTATAATTCCTGTTCCACAGAATATTTGGGATGTCATCTATACAGCTGAGCTCAAACAAGGTTGCCTATCTGTTATTTTGAGGAAAGAGAGCTGGTATGGTGTGTCATAATAGTACCATTCACCTCAGGCAAACACACATACAATTAGATTCAGTACCAAGAGTGTGAATGTGTTGTCACTTCACTCTCCCTTGTTCTCTAAGTGATACCAGAGAATTGCTTAAGTGCCTTTATGGGAGGCTGTTAGTTGCTCTCTGCAGCTTCCTCTGAGGCAAGAGTGGTAACTGACCTTGCTGGTCTTGTGATTTGTCAATCATTATTACCAAATAACATATTTTGAGTTTTTATCTTTTCCCCAGATTTTCAGAGCTTTCTTTCTCTGAACTTAGGTTTTCAAACGATGCCTAGCAAAATAGGATGAACGTTTACTATTTCCCTGAAAGCATAGCTCTGCATTTTTGATAAATGAGCAGAAGAGGCTGTCCGCTATCTATTAGGCTGATGATTGTAAAAGAAACCAAAAGGCAAATTTGTATTCTTTTATGGCAATGGTGTGATAAATCCTTCAAAACTCATTAGAGTTACTTGCCTGTATGCTATTTACATAGCTGAATTATTTGTCCGGCCCACAAGACAATTTCATATTTGATTTTTAACTACTCTAAACAGGGTTTTTGGAAAAATAATTGTTTGTTTTATATATGTTTATTGCAGTGGCCTTTGGCTAAATGCAAATGAGGCATGAGTGACTGACTTCCAACTAAGTGGGAGAGCAAACATCTGCTAAGTATGCCTACCATAGACTAGCCTTCAGGACTCCACAGTGTGTTCACACAAAAGGTGAGACTCATATTTGGGTGTCTGGATCTATTTTTGTACAGCAGCAACTGTGCAAGTCAAGGCTGTTTGCAGGACAAGAGGTATAAAACAGTAAGATTTTAGGATATTTATTTATTTATTTATTACTCATATTTAGCCACCGCCCATCTCCCCCAGGATATCTTGTTAGAAGACTCCCAATCAGCCTTAGAAGGGATGGTAAGGGTTTGTTCAGAGATCTTTAGAGGAAGTCCTCCATCCATAAAATCTGCAGCACATTTGCAAGTCAGACTGTTTTAATGCATTTTAAGGGAGACTATTTATTTGTGCAGCTTTGCTTCCAGTAAAAAACAACCTTTACAGAGTGCACTGTGGATGTTTGCGTACCACTGGGTCACAGTGTTGGTTTCATTTGGCTTGCCAGACACCCAGAAAGGTGCTTTCTAGTAGTAAACTGGAGTAAGAGGCTGAAAAGAAAATGGAGCTAGGAACATTACAGGTTAGACAAATGTTTAGTTAGCAAAAGAAGAAAGAGTTGAATTTATTAACATATACTTATTCTACTTGTACTTACAGTATTTTGATCACTGATTGCAGTGGATTCAACTGAGCTTTGCTTCAGAATGGGTGTGAAATGAAATCCAGGAGGGATCCCCGAGTTCTTCATGGAGAGATCCTTTTCAGTTTAATGGTTTTAACACTTTAGGCAAACGTTGGCTCTGTTCAGTTTGGTTCTGCTCTTATCTAGGGTTGTCCTCTGGGAGTGGTTAAAAGAAAAGTCACGTTGGCAGCTGCAGACATGCCATTGAAGTGTTGACTTGTTTGACCTCTCTGAAGATGCCCCTGCTTTCACTGAGGTAGTAGAATAGAAGGTTTTCTCCTCCCTCTTTCTGTTTCAAACAGGAGAGCAAGTTCAGGAGTGAGAGCAGAATATTCTCCTTCTATATTCTGTCTGTTTCTGACCTTTTCATGTTAATCAGATGTGATGTGCTGAGAGGTGCACCCTACATATGCATCCCAATGATTAAGGGTAGCATTTCTTCTTCAGCATGCAACCAAGATGCACATGTCCATGAAACAAATAGGATGAATTTGTGAAGCTGCCCTGACTTGGGGTTTAGTGTCCTATCACTTTCCAACAGCCTCAGCAGATGGCAGCTCCTATATTACTTTGCCCTAAAAGCTTGACAGTGCTGGATCAGATTAGTACTTGGATAGGCATCCACTATAATAGCCCAGGTGTCTATGCTACATTTCAAGTAACGACAATATCCCAACATGCAGTTACAGCAAACTGAGATGTCATCAAAACGGCATTGTGATGTCACAATGCAAGCTCTTCCTTTATATACTTACATGTACATAAGGCACAGAGTTTGCATCCTGATACCACAATGCATACTTCATTTGCCCCCTCCACAGATGCCCACAGACAGTCCCCAGGAGTTGAGTTTCATACAAATGAATCTTTATGAATCCTTAATGAGAAGCACCCTTATGAAGTTTGGGGTGCTTCCCATTAAGATGTTGTACAGCAAACAACATTAGGAAAACAGCATCATGTCATGGAGAGAATTTGTTTCTAGAATGTTCCTTTTGCTAGATTTTTCAGTCTTGGAAATTACCATACATATAGGCCTTTCAACTAGTATCTCCCTTGCAACAGTACAGAGGGAAGGGTGTTGAAACATGGTTGATGGATTGATTGATTAATTGATTGATTGACTGATGTACCATCAAGTCATCCTCGGCTCCTAGTGACCACATACATAGATGCCCTTTGCAAAAAGCCAGCAATATTTAAGTTGGACCAGTGTGTAAAGACAAGATGTTATTAAATACTAGAGTATCAATAATCTTCACTTAGTATTATGTAAATATCATTGTGTTGAAACAATATAATGTATTAAGATTTACAACAACATAATTTTTAAAAAAGGAGGAAAAAAGACAAGATGCCATGAGTCTCCCATCAAGTAAAGTTGGGTCCTGCAAAAGCTGGGCAAATGAACCAGATTAAACTGCAGTCCAAGATCAGGAGGTGTTGCATAATCAATTCCTTAGCCTGGTCCCTATTTAATATACATAAATTGGCTGGAAATGTATTTCATGGGTTAGGGCCTTCTTCCAGTTGGATTGAAAGCTATCACTCAAAATGAGATAAAATATTTTATAAAATTTCCCAAATTTCAATTCCATGGGAGTCATGGGTACCAGATTTTGGATGCATTCTGTAAGTTAGCCCATTTGATGTAACTTGGCTCAAAAATTGTTGGCCTATGATGCATCGTTTTGCCCAGTTAAAGGTTACAAACAGATACGAGAGTTTTAGTAATATATGGATTTAGGTGTGCCAAAACAGCTCTAAGAAACCTAAATTGTATTGTCTCAAGTTATTACATAGGCCAAGAACCACCCCAATTACAAGTTGTGCCACAGTCTCTGATGGGCTTGCCAGGAGTCCAGCAATGTCCAGGGTACAGCCCCAAAAGTCAAGATGGTGGCTGTGACCATGCAGTCAAAGTCTCACCTTTATGTTACGTGTGTTGATCATGCAATCATGCCTACCATCTTGACTTTTTTGATACCCTTGGGGATGCCTCTATCAGGGCCTATTTGGCCCTCAGGTTTCAGATTTATTTTTTTGCCTTGATATTGCACACATGTTTTACACCAATATAACTTAAACAGCTTAATTTGACTGCAAAATCCTAGTTTTAGACTATGGAAGCTTAGTCTCAAGTGTCAGGTGTTAGTTATTACTTGTAGTGCTATGGAAAAATTGTGAAAACTGGCTATTCGTACAGCTCCCCCCCCCCATTTTTTTCCAGGCTGAGATCAAGTTTAATGAATATTTTCAGATGAATTATTCCAAAGAATAGAAAATGTACATTGTGGCATATTTTATTTAGATTTATGAACATAGTAGATCTGCTTACATGTGAATATTTGTCCAGGATATGGATATGACAATTGGATTGTCCTAATAAAGTTCTCGCTTCATATCAGTTTGCATGACCCAACAGCATTGCTACATGACTGGTTCCAGATGTGCAGAAACAATAAAATCACATATTATGTAAGTATGTTTAGTTTCAATTTGTGAGCTGTTCAAATGCCAGTTCAGATTCTGAAGGGAGGGAAATCCCTAAAACAAGCAAGCAAACAAACAAATAAACAAATAATTAGAAATTTACCCATATTCTTTTGGACCTATACATCTTTCTTTAAATACTACTACTACCACTTTTTAAAAAAGAAAACACATCTAAACATTTTTTCAAATAAATTTTGGCAATTAATAGATTGAGAATTTACTATATGCCTGATCACAGCCAGGAAGGTTTTTTTTTTTTTAACCTATCTCAGCAGGCAGTTTTTGCAGCCTTTGCTTCCTGATTAATAACTCATTCCTAACCACTGATTGTAAGGTTGATGATTTCTTTTACAGCTTCAAGTTATTAAATCATTTGAATGTACTACGCAAAGATTTAAGATCACCTATGCTGAAAACTAACCATTTCTTGTCAGATTTATCTGCTCTCCCTCTTTATATCCCACCACAATTTGTAAGGCTGATCACAGCAAAGGTTACCAGATATCTGAACAGGCAAAGGAGGACACAGACAACTGGAACGGGGGACAAAAGGGGGGAAAAGGAGGACACACTAATGGTTTAATTTTCTTGGCATCCGTGACAAAAATTACAGTGAAAAAAAAAGATACTTAGGCTGACATACACAGTATATGAAATTACTTTTTCCAGCATCAGGAAGGCTGGTTTTTCAATCACAGGAATGTGCTAGAGCTGGTTAGGAGGCAAAAGCCTTCAGCGTGTAACTGATTTTGAGGCTGTGTCTGTCGTACGGACAATATTTGAATTTAAGGCTATGCCTGCTGGATGGAGGACATGAGAACAAAACGGAGGACAAGTCCTCCTTTTAATGGGTGTCTGGTAACCCTAAGCACAGCTGATTCAGGATGATCTGTTGTGAAGTTTCCTCTTTACTAAGCTGGGACCGCAATGGCAGAGGGGCAGTCTCCTCAATTGTTTTTAAATAAATATGAAACTCTTTTCATCCCTTGAAGACTTAACAAATTCTAGTCTAAGTTTATCTGGGCTGGGTTTGATTAGCTGCAGTGAGAACAGGGCTAAAATGTTGTCTTTTCTTTTTTCAGAACAAAAATGGTGCTTTCAATGGGCCCAAATAGAACTTCCCAAAGCCCATAATTAATTCAAATGTCTACCGGTTGACTCCCAGTTCTTTTCCTGCCAGCTACTCTATAGTTGTACTTCAGTGTCACTTTTCCTGGTTAGAGCTTTTCTCTTTATGCTCCATCAGAGGTCATCTAGTGAATGGGTTGATCGTATGGTACTATACACTTAATCAACCTTGGCCACATGCTGAATCAATGAGGGCCTTTCTTCCAAGACTAATTACATCAGGCAACTGTTCCTGGTTAGACAAATGGTTTCATTTGCTTTTATAGTAACACACTAATAATGGCAGCAACAATAGGAAAAGATTAGAACTTTTGACAGTGTTAAAATATTCATTATTTCTTCCACACTCACACATTCTTTTCAGCTCAGCCTTTGCTAGCATTAACATCCACAAATTAGGTGATATTTAATATGTTTACTGCTATATCAGCATTAGTGGATAGAACCGGCTTGAAATTAAAATGAAACTGCTAATGAAATTGAAGTACTAGTTCTTTGTTAGATAATGGAGACTAAGGTACAGAATATGCTAAATATGATAATAAGCACTGGTCAGAACTTCAGTCCTTATGTCTGGCTAAACATGATTATTCCCTGAATCAAGAAACTGCTTGTGGAGCAAAGTTTCTATCAAAGCTTGTATTCAGATGTACATCTGAGGAGCTCCAGATTGGGGATAACTGCAGTAATTCCAAAGACTCATTCAAAAGACAAGTTCAGACTGTGAATCCTGAGTTAATAGGCCTCAAGGCGTAGGAGGCCAGAAATGGATTGTCCTAGAAAACCAGTTCTTTCCAAGTCCCCCCAGCACAATCATGGTAATTGAGATGTCATGACTTTGGGTCCTTCCACAATCATTGGTTTTGCATTCCTAATCCCCTAGAAGCATTTCCACACCCTGGCATGAATGCCCTTACCCTACCATGCTTGTCTGGTTCTGTGCTCTCCATGATACACCTAACAATATCTCTACTGGCCAGTAGGAAAGTGGGGGGAAAAAAGCCAGCAATCTTCGCTTTCCTCAATATTCTGTCACTGCATTTAATTTTCTTGGAGAGGAAAAGCAAACAGATGTGTTCACTTGCAGGACAGCAGCAAAGCCATCACTCTGAGCAACCAGGAACAGGGGAACAATGACAAGATGTAATGGCACTTTGGCTTCAGAAGGGAGGGGGGAATTCAAGGGTCCGGTGGAGAGATGAGGCAGGAAGTCCTGCAGACAGGGCAGCTCTAGAAGAACTTAAGGCTATGCAAAGTTTTGAAGAAAAGTGTTGCTTTGACAAAGGTTTGAGAGAAGTACTCACTCAAAGCTACTGTGCAAGGGAATGTCACCTCTTTGCTTGTAAGTGTGATGAGAAGCAGCTGCTTTGGTGTCTTTCAGCTTGCTTCATGACCCCTTTGTAGATCTTCTCTGACAGTTGCAAAAACCAGAAGAGTGCTAGAGGAGGACGGCGAGGAGTGCTACACTATGCAAGTCTTCTGAGTTTTGCACGGCTGGAAGAGACTAAGAGAACCCTGTAGAGCAGTGTTTCTCAACTTTAAGATGTGTGGACTTCAACTCTCAGAATTCCCCAGCCAGCAGGTCCCAGAGGGAATTGAAGTCCACACATCTTAAAGTTGCCCAGGTTGAGAAACACTGCTGTAGAGTATTGCCTCGCACAAAAGTTTCACATCTAGATTCTCCAAAGAAGTGTCTCTTCTTTGCCTCAATGAATCAGATTGTAACACCTTTGTTGTAAGTAGCACTTTGTCGAACTGACATGGTCACCTCACATAGGCCTAGATGAAATGCTCAAAATTATTTTTGCAGCATTTCTTTTGGAGCAGCAACTGAGCTGAAAATCAATCAGCTCAGCTTGGGAAGACCTCTGCAAACTCCATGGTGCCATGAGACCACTGGCGTATGGCACTGATCTTGCACCAGCACCTCCCTTGTGTGTTGGAGGAGCCTCAAAGTCTATATTCAAAGAGGAGAAAGGACTAGTCACAGTTCTCATTACTTATCAATCACCAGTGTTGTCTTTGTTTTTCATGGTCATTCAGTGTTTCTCTGAAAAGTATCCAGGGCCAGAAAACTATTTTCCAACATTAATAAATAGCTTATGTATAATAACGGATATTCTATTTTTTGAGAGAATGTGCAAGGAAACAATCAGGTTTTATGCTTTGAAATGAGCAGTTTAAGCAATAGAGTCCCATTGCTTAAAACAATACAATCCTAGTTATTACATTACAGACAAAAATTACATTCACAAGGTCAAAATCAACACCAGATTGGCCAAATGCAGGATCACTTTTCAAGACAGATCTGTGCCATGTGGCAATTACATGTCACAATGGTGATCAGGAAAGAGACACATCATGTTCATATTTCTGTAAAGCAGTTGCTTGGACCTTTCACTGTGCAATTACCATTGCAGCTAATTTCTTGCACATGTGATGAGTACATATGATATGAAATGGAACCTACAATGGTCTTCATTGGTATTGAATCAGGGCAAATTTTATATAATGTCATCTAAGAAATCTGTGGAGGTTGTTTACCTGATTAAGGCAATCTGGACATTATTGTGCAAAAAATGTTGGCCCGAATCCTCTGATGGAAATTATTCAGAGAGCTGCAAAGAATTACCACGGAAAGCTGTCCGCATCACCATTCCTTTTAAAAATGAACTGAAATAGTGATGTGCATCTTGCAAGGGTAGGTGCCTGGTGAGGTCCAGTCAAATGTGTTACAGATTCAATTTGTAAAAACCTTTGCATTAGTGAAGATGACTTGGGCTTCAAAAAGTTGAACTCCGAAACACTTGGTGGACATCAGGTTGAGCACCATGAATCACCTGGCTAGAAATTAAACTTAGGCACTCTTTCCCCAAATGTAATGATCTCTGCATAATTGTACATATTTAAGAATATATTATATCTTATAGCAGTTTTTCCCAACCTGGGAGAGAACTGCAGAACGTTGAGTCCCAATATTGTGTGTATCTGTCCAAAGACTGTTTAACAAGGAAAGAAACAGCATGGGAGAAGAAAACTGAAAAAAAGTAAAGAGAACTAGGCAGATTGTGTGAGATACAGCATGGTTCAGGACAATCGGAAATTAAATGAAAATAAAGGAACAAAGGGAAGGGAAGGCATGACCCATTCAGGCCCCTGAGTTTCCCTCATGAAAAGGATTAGTTCAGGAAAAATACTTTCCCCACATTTAGAATGGCAGGCTGCTTGTCACTGCTGTCTAGCTACAAAAACGCTTAGGTTAGGGGCTGACCTCCCTCTACCACTCTTTAAGAAAGCAAGGCTGCAAGAGTAGAAAGAAAAAGTAATAATTTGTTTCTCTAATCCCATAATTCAGTGTTCTTGTTTTTCAAGATGCATAATCAGTCTCTGGTTATAAAGTATTCTATAGATCACTGGAGAAGGACAGGGGACCAAAAGATCAGGATATATCGAAACGTTTTGTTGCAACATTGCTAATGGATGCTGGGAATGGTGGAAGGAAAGAGAAGAAGAGGGCAACCAGCAGCAAGGTGGACAGACTCAGTTACAGGAGCGATGATGCACTGTTGGAAGAGCTGAAGGACCAGGTTAGGGACAGACCATCATGGAAAAGATCTATGTGATTGCTAAGAGTCAATAACTTGATGGCACACAATCAAATTAAATCACCTAAATTTCAGTATGCAGATGCCTACAGAAAGTAAAATATGACTGAAGCACTCTAATTTGTCTGCTTGCAAAAATGTCCATGTCAGAAAGTCAAGATGGCAGCTGCACCTGCATAGTCAAAGCCCATCGTTTTATTTTATCACCAACTTGACTTTTTTGACTTCCCCTCTTCCCTCGCTCCAGTAGACAGCCCTGACCATAAACTTATATGAATTTCATTGGCACTTCTTCTCTTTGGAAAACAAATGAAAACAATTCCTGTTCCATCAAGTTGAAAACTGGAAATAAAATGCAGAAGACATTTTTTGGCACTGCACTTACTTCAAATATATAATAAAATGATTTTCTGCCCAGCTTGGTATAATGGTAAATAACTTGGACAGTAAAATCTTCTTAATCTTTCCTTGGGCTGAACTAAGCAATCAGGTAGCCAAATTGGTAGTCACAGTCCTGCGATGGTGTTCACGCTCATAGGATTCTTATGCTTTATTCCTCTTGGATCAGCAGCAGCCTAAGTCACTTTCTATTAGCTCACCCAAGCATAGAAGACCATAACAAAAAAAATGTTAAATGTACTGTGGAATTTCATTCGGCTTTTATAATGAGCTGAGCAACCCCCTAAAGCAGAAAATACATAATCCTAACCAGATTTTGAATAACATTTTTGCTGCTCTCTTGGAAGATGAGTGAGCCAAGTTGACCAGAATTTTCTTCAGAAGCAAAAATCAGCCATTTTCTTGCTCTGATGCAACAAGGACCCATTAGGGGGAGAGGTGCTATACGTTGTCGAAGGAGAGGAAAACTTAATAAACCACATGTGTGTTCTTCACCCTTACATTGGGTGTAATTGTCTGGCTTTGGGTGGCAATGAATGGAAGTCTGGGTACTCAGACAGAGTCAGGGAACTGGACTTTGCAACCCCATTAAGTCTTACTTTATTTCTTTTAATTACCATGCCATAATATGCAGGCCATCTGTAATTGTTAATGTCAATGAAGTCCTCACCGGGTTTGCCTTCATTTTCTTTTACAGAAACATCCTCTTGGATTTTCTGAGTATCACCGAGGGGTACTGGGGGAGCCAAACCTCAAACTTAACTTGTGTGTGTGTGTGGGGGGGGGGGGGAACAGAGGACCACAAAGTAAATGGGGCCACATCACCTGTGAGCTGGGCTGGGTTGAGTGGCTCCTGATAGGCCTATTTTAGGGGATTCGCTACAGTTTCACACAGCCATAACGAGAGGGGGCCTCCAAAATAATGAGGAACTGTTCTTAGTCTTCCACAGGCATGGTCAAAAACAGGCTGCAGGGACCACAAAAATTGGGCTCAGCGGTCATAGTAAGCCCTGGGGCCACAGATTGCCCATCGTTATCATGCTGCTTTGCAGTCTAGATTTTATTCTAGTTCTTGCTCAAATCTTTGGAAGCAGGTAGCAGCTTCTACTACTGCTCTTTTTGACAAAACAAGCACATGCTGGAGGCTGAGACTGGGGGAGAGGAGTAATGCGGGTGAAGGCTGTTTGAGAGCCTCTGAATGTCATCAACCCTCTTCCTTCTTCCTATTTAGCTGGTCAACGCTGGTGCTCCAAGATGCCTTCCTTTCCACACAGAAACTGTTATTTTAAATACTTTAGCACTTCCACAAAGGATTTAAACTTTATATCACCTCTTTTTTGTAGCTTTAATGATATTCATCACTAAGGAGAGAAAACTGAACACCCAGAAGAGTATGATTCATTTACCATCCACCCTTCTCCTGCCAAAGGTCCTAGTCCACTAACTTTTTTCTCTTTGAATGCTATGATCCATGAATGCTATAGACACCTCCTCCTCCTCCTCCTCCTCCTCCTCCTCCTCCTCCTCTCAGTCTGCCTGCATATTGTTTGGATCCATTGTGCAAGGATGGAGAATGAGGAATAAGGTTAGCCTGCTCTGGTCTTACTCGAGAGTTGGAAAGTTTGGTATGACCCTACCTTTAGGAGAAAAACAGATAGAGGAAGGAATGGGTATCTAAGTGAGGGATGAGGGAGAAATGTATCCAGGTTGCAGTTAACCTCAGTGATTAGGAGATGCAAAACCACTGCAGTTTTTTGGTATAATGGAGAATTATTAAAGCAGCATTCACCCACTGGCTGTCTTCGTGATGCATTGGATTACAGCTCCCAGGATTTCTAGTTTTGGACATGCTGGCTGGGAATTTGGGGTTTGTAGTCTAATGTGTCTGGACAGCACCAGGCTGGGAGAAGCTTAATGAAAGGGTTACTTTATCTGTCATTGCAGGTTTCATAGGTGGGCTGTTCCAATTAAATCACCTTGGGTGATTGCGAAGAGATTTCCTTTGCGGCTGCCTATCGGTGTTGGGACAATTTCGCTTGCTATCTTGCCCAGCTTGGTCACAGTGAGATTCAGAATCACACCAGGACTTGCTGATCCTCAATTCTCTCTGAGAACAGAAATAGATGGAAGAGAAATACACCACTTCTTTTTGTTTTTAATACCACGGGTCAAGCTGCCAACGAAACATGTGAAATCAATAGTCTGTTTCATGTGAAAAGCCCTCGGCTGAAGAAGACCTTTCCAGGGCTGCTCTTTTGTACAAAGATGACAGATTAATCTCCTCTTCTCCTTTTTACCTTTCCCAGTGATGTTGTGCAAATAGCATCACCCTGATGCTAGAAAGTGATAAATATCCCTGAGTGTGAAATCAATGCATTCATCACTTAAATTTAGTCATTTTAAGACAATAGGATGCCGTCCATTAACTGTATAGCTGACAGTTTCTAACATACCTGAGGGCAGGCCTCATCTTTCCACTTTTGCCCATCTATTTCTTTCACAGCAGAAACATCTGGTCATTTCAAAACTGTAATTTGTGGACACTTTCCACTCACAATGGAATGTCCAAAAGCTGCTCTGAAAAACTTGGCTCTTTTCTCATACCAAAGGAGTTGGCCTAGACTTGAGCAACCATTCTTATAAATCTGCCTTTTGCTTTTTCAGTTGTTCCACAAATGATGGAATCAAAAGCTTCACGAGGCCTTGTCAGAGACTGGAGCAGGGCACTGGGGCAAAATGAGGAGATGGTGCTGACACCTGAACTGGAAGGGCAGAATGACTGGGTCAGGATAATGAGAAATCAGTTTATTAATTTAGCGAATTCATGTGGCCACCCACCTCACTGAACGTGACTCTGGGTGGTGTACAACAACAATTGAAACAATATCACAACCATCAAAACAAAACAATAAACATAATAAAAATAAATAAAAAGTAAGATTATGGGAAAATAACAGCCATCTAAATACAATGCAACCATCTTGCAGGCTCCCCACGGGATCTTCAGGGGTGCTGGAAAAACCATGTTTTCAGGGCCTTCTGACAGGCTAACAGGGATGGGGCTAACCTCACCTCAGGGTGGGTGATGTTCCAGAGGGCAGGAGCCACAGCAGAAAAAACTTGCCACCTATATCCCATCAGATGGAATTCTTTAGCAGATGGGACCTGATGGGACGGGTAGATGTAATCGGGAAGTGGTGGTCCCTCAAATAGTGTCAGCCCTCCCAGGGAAACTAGACAGGAAACATGACCCAATGAGCTAATTCTACTTTATTATAAGGCTATATTAACAGAAAGGTGAAAATTCAAATCTCCTGCTATCACTTTTAACAGCCTGATACATTAGGGCAGATTCTTTTTAAGTTTCTTTCTTTTTCCATTATGCAGCTGCAGGCTCCTCCGGCTTTTATCTGATTGTTCCCTAGACAGCATCTCTTCCCCTCATCCCTCAAGGTCATTCCCACGTGCCATTACAAATAGCCTGGTCCCATGCCATGTAGGGCTTTAAAGCAGACCAGCAACCAATCAGTTACTTTTTTTGTGCATGAGGCCAACACAGGCTTGCAGATTCAGTATTTAGAAAGAAACCACTTAGCAGGCAAAGATGTGTTCCTCTTTCCATCAAGGCATCTGTGGTGGCACATCAAAAAGTCAAGATGACAGCCATGACCACACCATGGAAGCCACTCCCCTTTTTTACATGTTTCACACAGTTGTGACTGCCAACTTGACATTTTTTTAACCCTTCCTGTGGATGCCACTACCACTGACCAGACATTTTTCAATTCTGTCCTTTTGTGGAAGATAGTTTTTAAATTTTCAGAAGCTACACCACATTAGATTTGAAATGTCACTGCACATGTGTGGGTATGTGTATTATTGAAAATCAATTTCATTTAATTAAATTGATTAAGGTTAAAACAGGGAGACCAAATCTGATGTTTCGTCCTATAAATCTGCAGCGAAAGAAAGAAAGAGGTCTTGGCAGCTTATCTCAAGAGGAGCCAACTGATTCAGTGTGTTATAAACAGGGAGACAAATCTGATGATCCCCCCTAGATGTGCAACGAAAGGAACAAAATCTTCACTGTTTATGAGACTTAACGGGTCTTAACTTTTGAAGAGAGTGGCCAGAAAGTGGATCGGATATAGTGGGTGAGCAGAAGCGTGTAAGTACCGGGGAGGGGGGTGTTTACTGGGAGAACTGACCTTCTGAGTTGCATGTGAAAATGAAGCGGTGAAGCTGAAAGAACCAAACTCATAGTAAAGAAAGCAGCAGAAGTCAGCCTGGTTTCCATGGGCTCAGTTACAGTGGCAATGAGTGCACTGTTGAGCGACTTGAAAGAACAGGTTAGGGACAGATCATCATGGAGAAAATCTATCTATGGGGTCATTAGGAGTCAAAAACTACTTGATGGCACATAATCAGTCAATCAGCAGAGGGTATTGGAGTAGGATTATCATCATCATCATCATCATCATCATCAAATTTATAGACCATGGATCTCACCATAGAAGTGACTCTGGGCAGCTTACAAATAAAAGTTATAAAATCATTATAAAAATAGAAAAAATACAAAAAATAGAAGATAGAAGAGGGAAACTAAAAGGCAGAGAGAGCATCTTTAATCCACTAGCTACTAGATAGGGCTGCCTATCATACTTGGATCCCCAAGCCAATTGGCAGAACTAGGTCTTGATGCTCTTCCTGAAGGCCAGAAGAGTGGGGGCCAACCTCACTTAACCAGGAGGTGACTATGGTATGCACCATAATGGTCAACATGTACAGCGGTTATCTGAGCATTCTGTTGTGAGGCCACCCCAGAAGCTTGACTGAGGCACATAGACATGGCATGAGGAAAGTGGACAGGAAGATGTTGCCCCTTCCCCCACCCCCCGTCTCTCAGAGCTCTAGGGCCAGGGGACACCCAACCCAGGTGATTGGAAGGAGTTTCAGAACAACAAAAGAAAGCTCATAATTAACCTGTGGAACACATTACTGGCCACTGATCTTCAAAAGGAGACTGGATAAATTCATGGTTTATTGTGGCTCTTTGTTTTTAAGAACAGATATTACCTCTGGATTGGGGGAAGCATGGCTCCAAATACCAGTGGTAGAAGAACAATGGTAGGAATGGGTTATGGCCTTGGTCAATCATCTTCTTCTCCTCCTTCTCCTGGTAGATGGTAAGACAGTGAGCTGAGGCAACTGTGGGCATTTATGAGGACTGGGAGAATTTATTATTGTCCTACTCTTTCTGTTGCTGTGCTCTGCGCACCGTTAGCATTTACTTAGCTGGGTCTGGCTGTTCTATTGAAGCTGAATTTGTTTTATGGAAGCACAATTGTCAATTGCCTTGTATAGAGTCTGGGCCAAAAAGTAGAGCATGTGTTTGGGAGGGGTGCGTAAATCATTTAAATTTACGGAGGGTTTTGTTTTGTTTTTTGTTTAGCTTTTAAATGATCGTAGATTATGTCTTCATTGATGGTTCTGTCTCAGAGCAGGGCACTTTGCTACTGCCTTGGATTTGAGGTTGCTCGCCTTCATTCTGTTGGATGAATAAGCAGATTTCAGAGCCAAGACATACGTTTTCCCCCATCAGGCTGCTTCATAAAAAGGTTGCATGTGTTGCTAGACTTGATAAATGAATAAATTGCATTTCTGACTGTCTAAAAAGTAGGCTGCTTTATTTCACAAACAGAAAAGATATTCTGGATTTCTCCCCAGTCATTCACAGGGCAAAACTTTTTATTAATCCACGCTGTGCAGACACTTGTGTCATCCAGTGAGCAAATCCCACATATTTCAATCTTTTTTAAACACATCCTGGTGTGCTGTCATTTCCACTCACAGGCCCCAGGAAACACAAAGCTTTGCTATGGGTTGTGACAGCAAAAATGGATTATTAAGAGATGAATAAAATTAGACTCCATATCGGTGGTGTAGCCGGCACCTTAGGTTTAAGCCAAAGTGAAGTTATAGGAAAGAGCAGATGCCTTGAAATCCACCCAGAAGCTTACTAACCTCCATTTAACCTATTTCTTGGGGTGAGTTTTAGTTATCTCAGCCTGAAAAAGCCACATGATGCACCACCTGCGTTCTACAGCAAGGAGGCAGCCTTTTCACACTTAATTTGGACATTTTCTCACTACCAACATGGTATAATGGTTAAGGTGGTGTTTTATGGCTGTAGAGATCCAGGCAGAGACTCCATATGTCTCTGCTTTTGTCACAATGGCAAGAGGAGCCTTACAACATTGCAACCTTTGGGGCCTGTGCACAGTGTCTTCATTGTGCAGGTAGAAGAGGGATGTGACTTCCATTAGGACATCCTGATGCTGCTTTCATCACTCTGATCCCCATTGGCCCTCCTGCAGTGCCAATTCCACTGGATTCAAGTCCAGCCTTGGTCTCAGAGACGAAGGGGCCAGTCACTCTCTCCCACCCACCTCAACCTACCCTGTAGTATGGTGATTGTGGGAAAAAAGTAGGAGAAAAATGTGTGCTTCCAACCATCTTATGTTTCTGGTGGAACAGCTGGATGTAAGTCTAGCAAACAAACAAACAATATCCCTACTCATCTAAGCCAGAAAAAACTACACCAGAGTGGAGCTTGCTGCTCCATTGCTGGTCTCTGTCTTACTTCTACCAGCTAGATTTGGCCACCATCTGGCTTCCCTCCAAGGTGGTGGGTGACGAAGCATGTCAGAGCTGATACACCTTGTGGCTGCTCTTGGACAGTATTGGACCAAGGGAGGAAATGCGACTGTCACACTAGCACAACTAAGGATGATGTAACCCTGTCTCCTATATGGGCTGGGATGAGATGATGGCAGGCTTGTGTGGGCCAATAGGAAAAAGAGGTTGCTGACCTCGTTTGTGCCCTAGATAGATGCAAGGTGAACATAGCCTTGGAAAACCACAGATACAGTCTAAAAAGTGGGTGAGGTCACCATGAAAAACAGAAATGCATTCAATGCTGGAAGGCAGCTGGGTGAGCTTGAGCCAGTCCCTCTCTCCCTCCCAGCCCTAGGAAGGAGGCAGTGGCAAACCCCTTCCAAAAACTTTGCCAAGAAAACTGCAGGCATTTGTCCTGGCAGTTGGCAGGAGTCAACACTGACTTGAAGGCGCGCACACACTTTGTACTTAATATGGTGGCAGTTTGGGGAGGAGTGGTGGGGGCACCACATGGTGACTCAGTTCAGGAATCCTGGTCTAGAATCTGGTCAGTCTTCTCCAAGCTGGTGCTCTTCAGTTCTGTTGGATTTCAGAAGAGAGGCGACTTGGGCTCAGAATAGATGTAAGGTTGAGCAAGCATGTGGTTAAAACAACAAGCTTAAAACAACCTGGACAGGCTATTCCACCCTCCCACTTAAATCAAATTCCAATGAAGAGGACCCAGGTCTCCTGTATCTGGGTTGCAAAATTCCAGACACACACCAGATGCCACTCAAATGTTTTGCATCTGCTGTCCTCTAGTGGTCATCTGGATTCTTGCAGCCCTGAGAGGGGGATTTGGTGGGAAAAAGGATGGGAAAAATAGGGAAAAGGTAAATCCCTTTTTCCATTTTCTCAAGTCCCAAATCAGGTTAGGGATGGCACATGATAGCTTTTGCAGAACAATATGTGCATATGGTATTCACATGCTTATAATTAGCTTTCCCTGGCATTCCCTTCTATTCCTGGATCAAGATTGCATTTGTAAGTTTTACATCCAATCTCAGATTTTTTTTTACAAAATAAAATATTTATTTATATTTCCATAATATATAAATCAACAAGTGACCAGGAGTTTTTTTAAAGCTGATTTATTGATTAGGCAGTAGTCAATCCATAAAGTTTCAAAGCCTGTTTAAAAAACTTTGATGGAGGAAAGGCGTTGAAACATTGTTGGAACAGAGTCCCATAAATGGAGAGACCACTGCCAATAATTGCTCTCTCTCTTGTGCACACCAGCCTAAACTCTTCTTCCAGTTTAGCACTTGAAACTGTTCAGAATTTTCAGAAACAAGGCAAGCCCTTTCAATGAGCCTCCCTCCCAAACTACTTGCAACCAATGTGACCTGTGGACGACAAATGTCAATTGTTGTAGCCATTTGGAGGGCATCAGAATCCCAGCAGACTGAATATGTGTGACTGACTTATATTAGAAGCAAGTTCTCTGCTCTTCCTGGCCTTATTATTATTATTATTATTATTATTATTATTATTATTATTATTATTTAGATACTTTTAATTAGAAAAAAAACCCACAATTGAGAAGTTGGCAAAACAAAGCACTAGTCTCTAGCATCATCTTTATGGACAGTGATACCTCTGGGCCCACAGAGGATCCAGTTTGCATTTCTGAAGATTACTTGCATATGATGTGTTACAGACATGGCTTGACCATGCCCGTGCCCCACTTCTTCTCCTCTCCTCTCCTCTCCTCTTGGGTTTTAATCGTTTGCTTGCACACTGAAGATTCAATTGGTCTAATAAATGCATTGCCTTAATATGAATGTAGGACATGCCAGCAAAATGTGGCTGGTAGGATGAGGCAAGACCGTTGGAACTTGGATGCAAGAAGATGCAGTGAACTGGAAAAGCGGAATTGAGGAGCAAATTACTGTGTGTTCCAGGTGCCACTTTTACAACTCCTGTTCCACATCTGTGAATCAAAGTCTCGATGAAGCACTTTTCCACAAAAGATTTCAGTTGTTTTTATTTCGAGCTGCTAATAATGGTACAGGAGCAGCGCCAGTGGGAGACTGGGCAACCTTCGCCAGCGCCTGGTGAATATCCATTTGGGAAGCTGATCCGCTTGATGAAGTAAAGCTTACCAGTCAGATGAAGGAAAAAGAAAGAAATCTTTTTTATTGGCTCGCTTTCAGCAGCCAGAATGGCTCAGTAGCTGCCATGGCTATTATTTTGTCCCGCTCTTCAGCTCCCTCCACCACCTTGGTGACATCTATAAAAGGCTATATTTCTCAAATTTGCTGTGCCTTGTGCAGATTTGTGGATGGGAAGCCCAAGTGCAAACAGATGAGCAAATGCAGAACCAGATGTGTGCGTTTCTTTTAAACAAGGGGAAAATCCACCCACCCGTAAATTTTCATAGTCATTGAAAACCAGAAGAAAGGAAAACTATTAGGTGAATTTTGTGTTGATTCACACCTACTGTTAAGACATCAATTAATTAAGTTTCCCCAGGCTTGTTTTCTCATCTCCCTCTTTAAAAGGAGGAAAGGAAATAGAATATAGCTTTTAATGCAGGAAGGCACAGGGGAGAGAAAGTCCTGCAAGACACATGTAGACTCCATACACTATAGTAGAAAAGGGGTCAGCAGCCTAGAAGAAAAGAAAAGAAAAGAAAAGGTATTTGAAATGCCAGGACAAGGAACACCTTTAGCCAAACAAAGCAGACTGAAATAGAGGCAAACTTTTTCCCAATCTCCACCACTTTGGTAATCATACACCTTGGGTCCCATCCAGCATGCCTTAATGAAGTGAGGAAGCCAATGTAAAGCTTTATCCTATGTGCTACTAATGGCTGTCTGACATATGTCAAATGCAATTGAAGAATGAGGAGGAGGAGGAGGAGGAGGTGGTAGTTTCCAAAACACTCCAGCCTTTGGATATAATAAGGAATCTGGGCATTCTTTCTATCTGTAGTCATTTCATAAATGGTTCCACAAGTTTCTATCATCTCTATAGCATTATATACAGCCCCTATACTGTATGCAGATAAGTTAATATAACTCCGCTCCAAATCCTGTGAAACCAAACCTAGGCTATTCTTGAATTATTTTTAATATCTGATCAGCTCCAGGCCCCACCTAAGCTGTGATAGCATGACAGTGGCAGCTTAGCCTGAGACTAACAGCCTGGATTTTCCTGTCTCGAAGCTGCTATTACTTCGCTGCATCAGGGTTTTTTCCTGTCCTATTTTAAGATATACATGAAAAGTAAAATCAGCCTTATTTCTTTCTCTGTGGCCTTCAAGTGTTATTGACTTTTGATAATTAGAAGATAGGGGCAATATTTCAACTGGCCTGGATCATTTCTGGTGCAGCCCAAGAGAAGCCTTGACTTGTTGCTAAGCTGATTGAAAAGCAAGGCTAGAGCTGGCTTAACCTCTTTTCTCAGCCTTTCTGAGATTTTACAGAAGGCTTTCGATGCACAACTTACATGACTCCAAGCCAGGGAGAGAACACATTATTTTTCCACACGAGCTTTGTGGGACCACCCTAATTAAAAATCTCCAAAAGATTGCTAGATAGAGCAGACATTAAAAAAAAGCAAGACATTTTTGTGGCAGAGACTAAATATGACTGACCCCAGGTTAGGCACTTTTTCACATATGTCATCTCAAATAAATTTACATCAGTGCAAGTATATTTGGGGTGACATTCTTGAAAAAGTGTCGAACCTCAGTGTAATTCCTATTGGGCATAATAGGGTGTAATTCAAGAGCCTTGATAGGGCTAAGATGTATGCTTTATTGAATGAAATGCAGTGCTTTGTCACCTGATTGTGTCTGTTATGCGTGCTAGGGGGTCCTGTGTGTTAGCAAGGCTTTTGGACCATCGCAGCTCACAAGCCTTTGACATCGCTGTCGCTCTTGGGCAAAGCTTTGCCAGCAGCCTTAGCAGTTTGTTCATGACAGAAGAGCTGTGTGGATTGCTTTCATTCTTTCAAGCACAACACAGAAGTGTTTTAATAGGCAACTGCTAAACCCAGGCAGGTGCAAAACGAAGTGAAAATGGATAAGCAGATGTTCTGGGAAACCCAATTTCAAATAACCTGCTCGGCCCTGAAATTTTGTCCCGTGACTTTGGATTCGTTTTTCATTTCCGTAAGACTGTGGTGGTGCTAAAATGAAACAGAACTCACTGGGCTGATCCAAGCACTTTGCCTCCACTTCTCTGCTGCAAATAAACCAAGAGTCTACGCAACAAATCTCGCCGAGTACAGAATAGTGTACTTCAGGTGTATCCATATTGGACTCTGCAAATAAAATGTGTGTGTTTGTATATGCATGTGGGTGTGCACATGAATGTACGTTATAACAGCACTCTTATCTCCCTGTTTTATGAAAGCTGAAGGCAGCTAACCATTTTATGAGCGAGGCTGGGCTGCAAGAGAACGATTGGTCCACAACCATCCCATAAATTCTGTGGTCAAGTGCAGACTTACACCTGCAGCTCCCCACTCCAGTCTAACCTTCAGCCGCTGTGCTATAAAATGGTTCTCCTGTATGTTGCCCTTAAATAAACTATGCAGCAATGAGAGGTGTCCACAGGGTGTGGTCAAAAAAGCCAAGCTGGTGGCCTCAGGAGTATGGCACAGGTAAAACGCAGGCAGAGCCATCTTGATTTTTTTGACCACAGGGTGGGTACTCTTGACAGCAGCTATGAATGAACTGCAACTAGTTTTAAAATGTATATCTCTTGCCCTTATTCTAACAATGATTTTATGAGTGGTCCAGTTTTATGCTCCTGAATGGCAAAACGGGACTGATTTAGTGCCATTGCTTTAAATGAAGGCACCAAATTAACAGCTCTGTGGTGGGGAAAAAGGATCAGAAAAGTCCCTTTGCTCCCCTTCTTAATGGGAACACTTAATATTTTGCTAATCTGTGCATGTATTGTTCAGGCAGCTGCTCGAAGCTGTGCCAGCTTTTTGATTCATGCCCAAACAAAGCACTATATTTTATAGACTGCCTTGGGAAATTCTCTTACTCTTTTGCCCTGTTTATTTCTCTCTTTGATCTTTCATACCTATAATCCATCATTTGTAGTTTTTTGTTTCTATTGTCCATTTGTTCGTTTTAATAACAGAATTAAAGCAACTAAATTGGCTACTATCACTACTAACCAATGATCGTCACATCAGTTGAAGGTGCTGAAACATTTCAGAAAGATGCAAAGGTGTTTCAGAGATTCAGTGGACTTTCTAATTGCATCACCTAAAAAATTTGCAGCTCTTCACTCACATATGGACAAAACTGAAGGATTGAATGCTGTATTGACAGGAGTTGCCAGCCAATTTTATTACTATGAAACCCCAATTTAATGGACTAATTAGTGGGAAAAAGTATTCACTAATGGCCAGTAAATTGTAATTATGTAAATTGAGGCAAATTATGTAATTTGCATCATTGGTGTAATGCTGTCATTGCTTTTATTTGACATTTGTGTCTAGCATGTCATTCCATCAATTTATTTATTTATCTATCAAATTTATATGGCCACCCATGTCACACAAGGTGACTCTGAGCAGCGTACAATAAAACCAACAGTTAAAACAGTATACAAAACCCAATTAAAGCAAATAGAAATAAAAAACAAGGTGATGAAAGAGAACAATATATGATATAGGTTGCAGTGGAATTTGGTCCGCTGCATGCAAAATCCATCAGATCAATGTCTGGTAAATGAAAGGTTCATTGGGCTACCACAAATCTGACTCATCAGCTACTTGGGTGACTGGTGCCTTGGGCTTTGTGTTTCAGGCACTCTTCTGCTAGAATTCATACCTATTTGCTTGTCGGAGGTGGAGAGAGAGAATGAAAGAATGTGATTTCTGTTAGATTATTGCATAACATGCTTCTGTGTGTGTGTGTGTGTGTAGAATTGCACATAATATAGTGATATATTATACCACTAATTACATGTGCAATATAGTTACAAGAGTATTTATACTCAACCTTTTTCTTTTATATTTTATATTTTTATATTACTTTTATATTACTATTACTTCCACATTATTATGCTTACATTATATTTGTATCTGATATTTATTTACACTTATAGTATTTTAATGTTTTTATCTTTATTGTAAACCGCCCAGAGTCCCCCTTTTGGGACGAGATGGGCGGTGGCAAAATTTAATAACTAAACAAACAAACAAACAAATGTTGGAGAAGCCGTTCAGAAGGTGCAGGTCTCTGGAGAGGCTAACCTTGCTGATGAGCCATGCCAACAACTTGCTTGTCCAGAAATCAAATAGTCTGAGCGTGTAAACTCTTGTATTTTTAGTAAGACCTTACTTTTAAAACAATTTTTGAACATTTTTACTTTTAAGCTGGCTAGAGTGCTTTCTCTACTGGGCCAGCACAACTTCTTTATAAGCTCTTTGCTGGAGAGTTTGAAAGCTGCTTTCTTCATTCCTGTTATTTCTGCTTTAAAAGACGTATGGAGAGATTTTGTTTTAAATGCAGTGAAACCCTTGAAGCTCTTGAGTTGAAACTTTGCAGAACTAACTTCTTCTAAAGGGTCTATCATCCCAACTATTTTCATCCCTTTCTGCCAAAAAATGAACAAGCTGCAAGTGTTCAATACTATATCATGGCCTATGGTCAAATTTTTATCAGATCAAATCTTAAACCAGTTTGCATCAAAACTTGTTCCTTCACATCTGAAATTTGAATGAAATTGTGTCTCCTTCAGATCTCAGATTCACGTCTCACATTTCTTTGGGGCGTTTAAGGGAGATCTTCTCTTATCTCACCCTTACAACAGCAGTCTTGTTTGGTAGTTTGGGCAGAGGGTCCTTAGCTGTAGGGAACTTGAACCTGAGTGTTTTCAGTTCAAGTCCACCACCACATTCACTTACACATGGTGTTTTTAATGGCAGATGGATTCAGAGCCACAAACTCTTGCATTCTATGAAAAAGTGGACACCGTGCGCTTTAACACTCTTGGTCTTCCTATCTGTGTACTGCCTTTATCCATACTGTACCAGGCTTGAAAAGAAGAAGAAATTCTGTTAAACTTTATTGTATCCATGTATTACTTGATCAATGTGTGCTGTGGTCTTTAGCTGTCCTGCCCTCACTAGTCTGGACATCTGAGAGAAAGTCTGGCATTGCCAGGGCCCAGGATGCCAGCTGCAAATGCAAATGCTTGTGCCAAGTGAGGAGCAAGTGAGTTTGCCACTGCACAGGCACAAAGCATTTCACAAGGTTTCACACAAAGCCTTTCATATGGCCAGGGAAATTACTCAGTGAGGAAAAAATAAGGGAAAATGTGGCAAAATTAAGGAAGAAGTGTGAATTAAACCCACAAGTTTTGGCTATAAGCTATCCAATCAGGAGGTGCTTAATTTTTAAAACAGCTTTCCTTGGGATGCGGGCTATTTCCATTGCTGGTAGAGGAGAGAGCTTCGGTGGTTATAGGAAAGCAAGTAGCATTGGCTTCCTTACAACAAGTTTCTAAAGATCAAGGAGCGTGCAGTTCATGGATTGCTCAGGGTTGTGGAAACATTCAAGAAAAGGAGACTGAGCTGCTGCAGCACTGCATTGAGATGATGGCACCACCTTGCTGGCTTTTACAAGGGCTAGTGGAAAGCAAAACACGGAGTTTGCAGACTGTCAGCAAATGTGGTGGCTTCTCTTCTAGTAACGGTGGCAGAACAGTAAAGAAACGGCTAGACTAGCAGCCATGCAGAAACATCCCTGGAGCCACCCAGGGAGTATGTCTTCTGGAGGTTGGGGCATGAATGTAAACCAACCTTCTAGACTGTTGATGTAGGAACGTGGCATTGGACCACATTTTTTTCCTGCCTCAGTTATTCCTGACCTGGTAACCTTTTGGACTGTTGCCATGCCTTATTTTGGAGCTTTCTTTGAAAATGTTCCAAAAGCTTGTTAGTCCAAGTATGACAGTAAATGGTCACTGGCTGGAGGCTATTGGATACCATATCAATGATTTATCACCTGCAGTTTCTACAATCATTTCCAGCCTGCCCTGAAAACTATTTGTTGGTGGAAATATGAGATATGAAATACATAAGTATACACAAAATCTTTAAAGTTCTAAATGGTCTGGGATAGGTTTACCTAAAGCTCCCAGTCTTGTAAGTCTACTGTGGGACTTGAGCCTTGCAGAAAGTAAACCAGAAGGTGGTCGTTGGTTTCCTTCAGGATCTGTTCAGAACTACATTCGACAGGCAACCTACAAACATGATGTTTAAGAAAAGCATCTCATTAATCAGTCAATCATGTTTGCCCTTGCGAAGTTGAATATTATGGGCTGACCTATAAGGTACTTGTATGTGAAACTACCGACACATTAATTGCCGTGACTAGTCCTGTATGTTACACAATTGTGGCAGATCGCGTCATGGAAAACCTCTGCAGCTTAGCATCTATGTTGACTGGAGATCCTGTACTGAAACTGTGAAACTTGAAAGTATTTTCCAGACATCAGTTCCTTTATCTGTTGCATCTTTCCAATGGTATTCATTCCCTTCCTCTTCTCTCTCACAATGACACAGGATAATAGTTAGAAGAAGTATAAGAATGGTGACCCATAAGCCCTGTTTTGGGAGAGGCAGATTTATACACAGAGGTCCTAAATTCAGCCTGGTATCTCCAAGTGGAGTGGGGAAAAGTCTTCCTGAAACACTGGCAACCTTCTTATGTTTCTATATTCAAGGCCAGGGTAGGTGTCCCACTGGTTTGCAAATTGCTTCCCATTTATGGCTTAATGCCCCTTCTTAATTTTGGGAGGTTTGGGGGGATTTAAGGGGCAAAACAGGTAACTTTCAGAGGTTTTCATAGTACCCATAAAATGGGATCCATTTTATGCCACCATCCCCAAAATGGGATTAATTTTCTTCTAGGGAGTACTTTAGAGGCAGGCCCACCTACTTGAACACGTAATCTTCCCCACAAAGTTCCCCAAAAAGGTGTGTGTGTGTGAAACAACAATCTCAGTAAAATTTCCCAGGGCCTTATCAAGGTGCCAACCACTCCTATGATTGGCTATCCCTCCTCCCACCCCAAGCGAGGTGGCAAAGGCTACCCAATTTCTGATGACTCTGATGGCTTACAGTTAAAAAAAAGACGATGTCTTAATGACCCTTAGGCTAGGCAGAAAAGGGAAATATGGTCCCCAGTCCAAAAACAGTTCTCTTACCTACCCCAGTTTAGTTTATCAAGAGGAATCTACCATGTGTCATGAGTGCCGTTGAGCTGAAGACATCAGCGCAATGGCACACATGACAATAACGAGGAAGCAGGGGAAGGGGCTCAAGATAAGCAGCCATCAGCTCACAAAGAAGAAAGAAGAAGAGACAAAGGCTAAGCAGATCGCGAGGCACACCCAAGCTGTTAGCACCAGCGCAACGGAGATCGCCCAGCTGACAGCAATCACCGGCTGAATAAGGAAACCGATGATGGGCGATCCCGGAGCACCAGCGGGGCCTCGCAACCCCTCACCTACCAGCAAGACAGCATGCAGGACAAAGGGGGGATGACGTAACCCTGAGTGAGGGGGCGCTGACCGGCGCGGGGTATTTAAACCCCGCACCGGCGCGCTCCTGTCACTCTCAGCTTTTTTCGGAACCGTTACTATGTAAAGAATAAAACTGAACCTGCTCTCGCACGAATCAGCGTCAGTGCTTTACTCTGCATAGACGGGGGCATGACATAAAGCTGAGAGTCATAAACTAAGCCTCGCCGAGCCCCACCGGACAACGAGCCGCGGGAGGACCAGACGGCGAGAAGACCACAAGCAATGAGGCCGACGCGTCGCGGCCAGAACGGGCGAACCGCACGGCAAGAAGCGGAGGAGGACCGATCGAGGCCAGAGGCACCGCGGACCCCAGGAGCCACGGACACCCGCTCAGCCCACCCCGAGCCTCAGCTCCAACCCCAGAGGGAGATGGCGGCGGAGGCGACCTGGCCACGGGAGGGAGCAACATACCTCCCGAGACCAGCGGAGACCCCCCCGCCCCACATCGCACCCCAGCCACGGGCGTGGAGCGGCAGCCCAACTGCAGCAAGCTCGGTGGAGGACGGAGAGGCGACCCAGCCGACGCACCCCCAAACGGAGGAAGCGGATCGGCGGATGGGACTGCTTGAACCCCACCAGCGGCTCAACCCGGCGGACACCCCGACAGACCCGACCCCAGCTGAGGTGCGGATTTCGGAAGGGGAAACTCAGGCCAGACCCGCGGCCATGGAGGCCCAGCTACAGGACCTCAGGACCATGCTGCAATCCCTGATGTCCCCGGCGCCGCCCAACGACGTTCCCGCACAGGCCCACACCCCGAGCGGGACATCGCTTTCCCAGGGGCCGAATGTGAATCAACAAGCGGCCCAACCGGACGAAGCCAGGAGTCGGGAAGCGAGAGGAGGGGACCCACAGAACGCCCGAGCCCCAAGGGACTTCCCCATTTTCTTTGATGGGAACCCCGCGAAACTGTCGTTTTTCATTACAAACGCCAGGGAGTTCATGGGGTGGCACGGACACTCCTTTACCTCCGACGCGGACAAGATCGCAGCCGTGGCGATCAAGCTACAAGACCGGGCGGCGGACTGGTACGTCCAAATGTACGAGTCCAACTCCCCCGCCCTCTCGGACTTCCATGCTTTCATCACAGAGATGAAGCGCTATTTTGAGGACCCACTGGCCAAAGAGAGGGCGAAAAGCACACTCCAAAGCCTCAAACAGGGCGCACGCACTGTCCCAGACTATGCCCTCGAATTTAAAGCCCTAGCAGGGAAGATCAACGACTGGTCCGAGACCACCCTGCTAGAAATGTTTAAAAGGGGGCTCAACCACGAAGTACTTCAATGGGCTCTCTACCGGGACGATCCGGAAACTCTGCATGGCTGGATCCACCTCGCGGGGAAAGCAGAGCACGCGCACCACACCTTCCTAATGACAACGACGGAAGATAAAACCAACACCTACCCAAAGGTACCCGCGCCACACGTGGGGGCGGCCGGTCCCACACACCTAAGGAAGAAATTTACTCGCGGGCCCTGCGGGAGGTGTGGGAAAATGGGGCACAAAACGGCAGAGTGCTTCTCCAGCCGAACCCCAGCGAGCGCTCCTCAACCCGCACTGAAACCTAGCCTCAAACCAACGAACCCGCCACCACCCCCCACCGCCGAATGACCGGAGCCACAGCGACACCGGACGAAGGCTGGGACACCCACTGGGGGGGAGAGGATGCCGTAGACCCAGACCAGCCGGCGGGAAATGCTCCCCGCCTGCCTTAAAACGCGCCGCGAGGCAGGTGGTGGGACAGAGGCGCGGATCACTTCGACAGAGCGGCGAAAGCTCCGTCATAACGGTGGAGATCAAGCTCTCTGGGGGCTACGGAGTCACCACGGCCGCAGCACTAGTGGACTCGGGGTGCTCGAAAAACCTGATCCACCCCGACATAGTCGCAAAACTCTCCCTACGCTGCCTCCCCCTCCCCACGCCGCTGGCATTTCACCAGCTGGACGGCTCAACAGCGGGAGGGACACCAGCTACGATGCAGACCGAGCCGGTCACCCTACAAATGGGTACCCACACCGAACGAACATCGTTCGTGGTAACCCACATAGGACGGCCCATCGTAGTCTTGGGGATACCATGGCTCGAAACAAACAACCCGCGCATCGACTGGGCGACCCGCACCTTCCGATTCGACGACGGCGAGTACCGGGCGCCAGTTTCAGCGGGCAAGACCAACCCCACGGTGGGACGAGCAGAGGCGGCAACCCAGGACAACACAACCACACCAGCAGACCTACCGGAACAGTACGCCGAGTTCTCAGAGGTCTTCGGAGAGGCGGAAGCTGATCAACTACCCCCCCACCGCAAGACGGACTGCAGGATTGACCTGCTGCCTGATGTCCCCTTACCTAGGCCGAAGATTTACTCGATGACCCCGAAGGAGATGGCAACCCTCCGGGAGTTCATCGACAAGAACCTGGAAAGGGGATTCATAGAGCCGGCATGCTCACCGGTCGGAGCACCCGTCCTATTTTGAGAGAAAAAGGACGGCACCCTACGGCTCTGCACCGACTACCGGGGCCTCAATGCAGCTTCCCTATCCAATAAATACCCCTTACCCCTCGTTAACCGGTAACCAGACGGCGCCATCCACAACTGCCAGGGGGGATACGCGCAGACCTCACTGCCGCCCTCAAAACCAACCCTTGGCTCCTAGCAAACCCCGACAAGGTGACGATGGCACAGGACCTGGCATGGGGGGAAGGCAGAATATATGTCCCAGACTCGCAACGCCAGGCAATCCTGCGCAGATCCCACGACGCCAAGCAAGCGGGACACTTCGGGTTCCTGAAGACCCTGCACCTCACAAGACGCCAATTTTGGTGGCCCGCGCTGAGACGGGACGTGAAAGCCTATGTAGCGTCCTGCCCAACATGCGCTAGGGCCAAACGGGCACCAGGTAAGCCCCCGGGACTTTTACAAAAAGTGGCGGAGCCCTCCCGCCCATGGGAGGAAATCTCCATGGATTTCATAGTAGATCTCCCACCCAGCCAGAAGAAAACGGCCATTTGGGTGGTGAAAGACTACTTTTCGAAACAAGCCCACTTCATCCCCTGCGCATCAGTCCCGTCCGCCCAACAACTAGCGAAACTCTTCCTGATACACGTGTACAGGTTACACGGATGTCCAGCACGTGTGGTGACCGACAGGGGGACACAATTCACTTCTAAATTCTGGCGGGCCTTCCTAACGCTGACGGGGACCCAACAGGCCCTATCCACTGCCTGGCACCCCCAGACGGACAGAGCCACAGAGGTCCTCAATGGCACCCTAAAACAATTCATACGCTCATACACAAACTACCACCAAGACGACTGGGTCGAACTGCTCCCGTTCGCGGAAGTCGCCTATAATAACGCTGTCCACACGAGCACGGGGAAAACCCCGTTCGAAGTAGTCTCGGGGCGCGACTTCGTCCCCATACCGGAGCTACCGCAATCCCCGGGACCCCAAGTGGATGCTAGTGACTGGGGACGGAAGATTGCGGAATCGTGGCCAATAATCACGGCAGCACTGAAGGAAGCACAGGCGGCCTACAAAGAGCAGGCCGACAAGCACCGGCGCCAGCAACCGACGTTCCAGGCAGGGGATATGGTCTACCTATCCACCAAATTCCTGAAGTCACCTCAACCCTCGAAAAAACTGGGGCCTAAGTATATCGGGCCGCTTCGAGTAACCCAGATAGTGAACCCGGTGGCAATACGCCTGGACCTGCCGCACAATCTACATAGACTCCACCCAGTATTTCACACCAGCCTCCTGAAACCTGCAACCACCTCTCGATGGCACCCGAACACGCCACTGCCCTCCCCAGTGATGATCGACGGCCAACAACATTTCGAAGCAAGGGACATACTCGACTCGCGCCGTCAAAGGGGAACATTACACTATCTAGTAAGGTGGAAACACTTCCCCCACCCAGAATGGGTGGCGGCGCAACACGTCAAGGCGCCAGACCTGACCCGGGCATTCCACCGGACGTACCCCGACAAGCCAAAGGGGCGACAAGCCGAACCGGCCCCGAACACCCTTTCCCCTGCGGGCCCCCCCCCGCCAACCACGCCCCCAGGGGAAAGGGCCCCCCCAAGCCCGCGACTTGGGTAGACCTCCCTCCCCCCGGGACTCACCCTCCCCCCGCCCGGGCCCACGAAGGAGTGACATTGGTCACCTGTGCATGCCTGGGGGCAATGCCCAGGATGCACACATAACAAAGCCGACGCACTTAGAATAAAAATAAGGGCCCTACCTGGAGCTGATAAGCACCCGACCAGCCACGCCTCTCTCCTCGCCGAACTGAGCCAAACAAGCAGGGTGTGGCCGGAGCATGTGCACGCCCAGGGTGTGGTCGGGGCATGCACGCTGGGAACACACCCTAGATGGACACGAGGTAGAGGGCGGAACAAAGGGAGGGGCGAAAACACTCCGGCGGGAAATTCAAAAAAAAAAAAAAAAAACCCATTTTGACAGCTCTCCTGGTAAAAAACCGGAAAGCCGGGGGGGGCACTATTCGGACAGGGGGCAGTATGTCATGAGTGCCGTTGAGCTGAAGACATCAGCGCAATGGCACACATGACAATAACGAGGAAGCAGGGGAAGGGGCTCAAGATAACCCCTCACCTACCGGCAAGACAGCATGCAGGACAAAGGGGGGATGACGTAACCCTGAGTGAGGGGGTGCTGACCGGCGCGGGGTATTTAAACCCCACACCGGCGCGCTCCTGTCACTCTCAGCTTTTTTCGGAACCGTTGCTATGTAAAGAATAAAACTGAACCTGCTCTCGCACGAATCAGCGTCAGTGCTTTACTCTGCATAGACGGGGGCATGACACCATGTTCCCTCCAAATCTTTTCTAGAAAATGCTTTGGGAAGAGACAGAAATTGTGAGACAATCTCAGATGGATGGGATATTAAGTGATAGCTTAATTGATGAATTCAAGATAAAAATTTGGCTCAGGAATGTTCCATTGCTGATTACTGCAATATGGGTTGAGTTAAGAAAGAGTATGGCCTCATCCATACCATCCCTTTGATTTTGCTTGCTTCCATACTACTGTACATAACACCCACATCTTCTGCCACACAGTTAGGGAGCAACATGTTCAATAGCGTCTGCAGGAGTAGAAGGAGGTGCAGAAGGATGAAAGTAGGGTTGCACCGTCATGACTCAGGCCCCACCTCTCTTGTACATGCCTCCAGGGTTGCAACTGGGGGGGGCAACCATGGCATGTGCCCCGGGCGCCGCACCGGTGGGGTGCCAAAATGAGGGCTGGGGGGGCACCAAAATGGGCGCGGAATCCATGTTTGCCCCAGGTGACCCAGACCCTAGTTGCGGCCCTGCATGCATCGTGATGTCATATGCATGTATGAAAGGGTTAGGACTTGCAATGCAATGGTGCAACACCGCTTTCATCCTCCTGATGAAAAGAGCCAGAGCAAGACTCTGTGGACACCTATGAGTAAATGGTGACAATACATCTATGTTAAGAGAAGTCATAATAGAAGAAGCAAAATCAGCATTGTATCTAATTATAATGGTCGCTGATGAAGTGGGCAGATCTAGAGACCCAGCTTCTCTCAGATTATATCTTCCAGACAAGGAACTCAGAAAAGGTCAAGTTGCCTTCAGGTTGAGCTCAATTCCAGGTGACTATAATAATTCCAGATATAACCATCCAGTTTTCTTGGCAATACGACTAAAGTGCTTTGCCACTGTCACCTTCTGGAATGGTTTTCAGCTTCCCAGTCTAGCCTGCAGCCTTGGTATTCGCTGGTGTTTTCCCATCTGAAGTCTAATCCAGCCTGATTTTGCTTAGCTTCCAAGCTCAGACAGGGTTGCCTGCCTGTTATCTGCAGGTTGGCCTGTAATAGCCAGCTATCGTAATAGTTGTAGTCACACTCATCTGAAGAACTGAAGATTGGGAAGGGCTGGTACGTATATTATATGATGTAATATATAGCAGTATGAAATACAAGCAGAAGCAGCTATAAAGGCCCTGTGTAAATCTAATTTCATATCAGCTTGGCATATACTGCCCAGGCGCTATGTATGAGTATAATTCTGCATTTATACTGCCTGCATAGGATGGCAAAATATGATCATTTTTTTCTGGACTAGCTCTCCAGACTGACCATAATGCCTGCCTGCAACCTTTGGCTAAACTTTCAATCATGTTAGGCAAGACATCGTTTTATCGGTAAGAACCAAATTCAGCACTCCGTTGCAGCTATGCTCTAACACATTGAGAATTTTCCTTTTTCAGGATTCCAAGATGTGTATGTTCTGTTATTACTCTCTATTTTTTTTCCTTTGTCGCTCTCTTTGTTATTCTCCATTTCTTTAAAACAACAATGGAGAACTGAAATGTTTTAAAAATATATCCTGGCACGTGTTGTGTTCTTAGCATCTTAAAAGCCAAGGGGAGGTCTGCTTTCTCCAAATGCTATGTCTGGGTCTGCACTGATCTACTGCCATTGCTCTGCTTCACCCGGCATAACAATTGCCACACAGTTCATCAGCACCTCTGACCTAAGTGGCTAGCGACAGGATTCAGTGCAACGTGTGTTTTTCTCATGCACAGCTTTCCAAGCAACATTTAAACTTGTTGCGCTGTAATCAAAGGTCTTGCTAATTACTTCAGTGTGCGGATTCCCCTCCAACTGACTTTTCCTCTGACCATTCTGAAATAATTTGATTAAAGAACAAAGCAACTCAATAGCAATAATTGTGTTTCTTGGATCACTAAAAGTGTGTGAGTGGAAAGAGTAGTTCTGGTAAGTTTCCCATCGAGCTGACTTTTGTTCTTCGGAAACATGCTTGTTTGTGTCTTTTCAGCAGTGAAGACAAAGCTGGAAAGGTACAATGGAATCACATTATTGCTTACCATTTCAGGCCAGAGCTGAATATGCAATGCTGGTCAGAAATTCACATTCTGGTAGGGACCTGAGTCTTCCTAGGTTGTTCCCCAGTTGGTCCAAAAAGAAGGAAAGACAGCCCTTGAATGCATGGTTCAGTTGTTCCTTTGATATGAATGTCCAGAAAAATCCAAACGGTGAACATTATTCCTATGGAATATTCCTTTTTAAAGTAACTACCATCGAACTTTTGTAAACATTTGTCAGCAATGTCATTCACAAACAAAATATATATTTTGTGCCCATGTATGTGGTGTTTTTGGTTTTTTTGAGTGGAACAAGATGGACATCAACGGTCTCCGCTCAGTGCTGCTGTCTGTAACGTGTTGGTGGATCTCATTAAACTGCTGCTGCAGAAATGATGGATTTGGGGTAGATTCCTATAGGTTCTTTTCAGACCTCAGCTCATTTCTAAACTTCATTCTGAGTAAACACCCAGAAAATTGAGTTTTGCTCTTAATTGAGAGTCCAGGTAATAGCATCATTAAATTGTTGGACTTTAACCAGGAAAAGGAGACCTGCTTCAGATTCACCTTGAACAACAGAGATTTTCTCCTTTCACAGCCTCTCACCCAGCCCATCTCAGAGGGCTGTGGCATGGGAAAAAAACAGCTAGCATGAACTTTCAGAAAAAAGATAACATGAGTGTAATGAATAAGTGGTACAAATGCTGTTGCAGTACCTGTAGACTTCTCTTACCTTTTCCTGTCACGTATGTTAGTTCTTTTTGCCCATTATTATTTTATAACTAGGTATATACCTAGTTATATAACTTGCACTCCTTATAATAACTTTTTCTCAGGCCAATCCAAGAATATTCCTGTGGAATTGAACATTTTGTTAGAACCATAGCAACCAAAACCTGCAATGATTAATTAAAACAAGGGCCAGGCATTCCTGCTTTGGATACAAAGCCGCAGGCATTTCGAACGGATTGTGTTCTTTGCTATGTAGCAAACACAATAGGACAATTTATCCTCAAGAATGTACATGGGCTATTTTTCCATCTCTGAAATACAAAAGAAACCTACACCTCAACCATAGCATTCCAGGATAATGTGGATTTGCAAGGGAGACTTGCAAATTAATTTAGATTACTAGATCGCAAACCTGAGATGGAAAAGGGAATTTTTCTGAGGAGGCAGTGGCTGATGACAGCCATGGCATTTTTATAAAACTTGGGCACTGCTAAATCTTCTGAGCTGTCCTACCTCCTTAGTCTTTGCTTCAGGAGAAACGTTCAGAAGGAGAACAGGTCATAGCTCTGTGGATGGGCAGATTCCAGCTTCAGCCTTTGGCATTTCCAGGAAGGGTGAAAAGCATTTCTGGATAAATGTTGCCACTCAATGCAGACAATACTCAACCAGATAGACAATAGGCTGATACTGGGGTGGCTCACATAGCATCAAGGGCCTCTGGTTAGATTCACGCATCATGCTAAACCATAATGTGGTAGGTTTGAATTTGACTTACAGTGTTGGGTCAACCCAACCACTGTTATTGGTTAGCCAGGGTTTATAGCTTGTGTGTTAATTTAGGCAATTGTGTTTTATGCAGTAAACTATAATTAAACAAACTGTGACTTAGTGGAATATGTGAATCTAATCAACGTAAACTAAAAAACAAGTCACCCTCAAACTGAGATTGACTCCTGGAGAATTCACGGACCTGTCCATATTGTTGTCTTTATAACAATATATAAATGGCTTGCCTTTGCCTTTTTTGACTTCCCAGGGCTGGAGGTTAGCCTGGCATTTCCTAGTGGTCTCCATCCAAGTATTAACTATGTCCAAACCTGCTTAGCTTTTTGAGATTAAGGTTTGAGAGATGGCTGAAACAAGGTATCCATATAATTGGGTTCTAATGCAGGTGTGTGTGTGTGTGTGTGTGTGTATGTGTGTGTGTGTGTGAGTTATGTTAGTTGCTAGCACGAACGACATAATTACTTCACGCAGTTCTTCTTCCAGAACAGCCTTCCCAAACAGGTGCTTAAGTTTCTTCTCCTTAAGTTCATCAGTGGATGATGGGAATAACCAGCATTGTGTCTCTTCGTTAGCGCACTGGACATTTCACATGAATTGCAAGCTGTGCATAAGTGAGCTATTATAATGTGCCGTCCCCCGCTGTTTTTCAGCTGAACTCTTTTAGATGTTGGTCACGAACAAGTTGCTGAATGCTTTTCTACACACAGGCAAGGATTCAGTGTCTTTTATACATCCTATATTCTGTGGCCCAGCTAGCACAGAAGCTTGGCTGGACCAACCCAGAGCAATTCTTTGTCCAGCTGCACAGCTGAAGCTCTCCCCAGCAGAGGTGACCAAATGTTCAGAGTCTCTGACCTGCAACATTTTGCCTTCTTGTCATTTGTAGGCGCTTCCTTGTCTGAAGGAGCCCTTTGCTCTCCCTGTCCATCATGAAGCCTCTGCTTTATTTTCACATAAAGCCCTTTCTGTTTTCTTTGCCCCACCAGAGATTTGTAACAGACCCGGGATTAAACTTCAGAACATCCTCGGAAACCTGTATTTCCCTCCCTCTCAAAAGAATGTCACATTGCATTACCCTAAAAGAAGGAATGCTTCTTATTTGTGGTTATTTATTTATGGCATTGTAAATCAAGCATGTACCATCAAATACCGGTGAAAATCATTGAAAAATCAACCTTAAAACTCTCAGCAGCAGCTTTTGGCAGGTTTTAGATAGTTATGGTTGGAATGACAGTCCTTTAGGGAGTTAAGTTAGCCACAAGGAGTAATGGTTAAGTACAGAGTGATAGATGAGGGCAAAAGTTGGGCGAGGCAATTTTGCACTGGTGCCCTCTTGATGTCTTAGCACCTTGAGAGTTGGTTGGCTAAGACTAACAAGAAAGAGCTTGACCCAGGACTGAGATGAATAAACACCACTGGCTGACACATCCAAATCTGCTGCTGCCAAGACAGGACAGGAGGAGGAGGAGGGCTGTGCTGGGCTTTAAAAATGAACTTCCAGTTGCGCAACAGGCTACTATATTGATCTACATAAATAGATCTGAACAGTAGTCACTGTGAAATCTCCACCGGAGACATGCCTACTTCTTTTGCATCCTAGCTCACGGAAAGTCAGCTGTCAGGGTTTTTTAGGTGTACTTTCAGGTTTCATGAGACCACCTTCCTTTAAAGAAATATTTGTATATTTAGCTGTATGCATATTCTTTCTTCTTGATCATCGTCATCTTGATTTCAAAAGTAGTTGTAAAAATAACTTGCAGATCAGGAGAGATGCATCTTATTGATGTCATATACTAGACCAGTGTTTTTCAAACCAGGCAACTTTAAGATGTGTGGACTTTAACTCCCAGAATTGCCCTTGCCAATTTTGAAAAACAATGTACTAGATCATAAATCAGCCTTCTAGATGTGTTGGGACTGAAACTCCTATTCCCAGCCAGAATGGCGAAAAGATGTGAACTCTGTTTGGACAATGCCATATCGAGTAAAGTCTCTGAGTTATTCTTGATCACATTAAACACATGAGCATCTGCTGGGATGATGAGTTCATTGTACTGAACATAGAGGAGGGTTTTTTGTTTTGTTTTGTTTTTTTGCAGACTGAGCCTGCTATTTAAATGAAGTTTTGTGGAAAGAAGACAATCTATCAACCGAGAGCACTGATAACAACTATTAGGTAGTTTTAGATAAAACTTTGTGGAAGATTGATATGCAGCTTAAAAGAACCTGTGCAGCATTACAGGATCTCCAAGAAAGGTGGAGAAAAAAACCCAAGATGTTGGGATCCTGTCCAAAAAACAGGATGGAAAATAAAATTATCTGAAGAAAGAACCAACAAGACAAATGAATGAGCTCATCCATTATGGAACCAGACCTCAATAGCTCAGAAATTCAGGTGCACTGAGTTATAGCTGTCTTGAGCCAGGCCTGACATCCACTGCCAACAACCCCATCTATTGCCAAGAGACCAAGCTGATATAATAATTGCATTAAAAGAATTTGGGGAGGGGACATTAAAGATTGGGATGGGGAAAGTCTATAGGTTTATGTATCCATGGCCTTTTTTCCCTACTTCCTTAATCGATGCTTTCCTCTTCTGCATTTTTTCCGAACAGATGGTATTTAGCAATGGGCCCAAGCTTTATTCTTGTTCCATTGAATTTAACTTCCCAAAACCCGAATGTTCAGTCTCTAAGGGACACAGTGATTCATAATGGGATCTCAACTGTGCTTTATCCTAGATTTCATCTCTCCCAAATTATACACAATAATTATGACTGATTTGATAAAGTTGGCTCACCTGAATGATTTTATGAGAATGATTACAGGGCTGTCCCAGATTCTCCTGGTTTCTTCTCCTGGCTTAATTGACAATCAAAGAACTGCTATCAATGACAATTAATTAAATGCAAACACGACATTTTCTGTCTGGTGCTCTGGCTTCTCTGTCAAGCAGGCTTTCTGGGCCATGCAAAGAAGTTGACCTTTTAGGAAATTAGCCTCTTCCTACGAAAGTGAGTGACTATAGAACTCTTTCAGTAAATATGGGTATGTCTCTGGCTTTTGCATTAAAAATATTTTGTGACCCTGAAATGGGTCCTTCCAGGAAAACAGTATCAGTGGCCCTATTTGGTAAGCCAGAAAGAGACAAGGAAGGTGGAAATGAGATAGACAGGGCTTTAGGATTCCTTGCCTTGAAATCTCAACTTCATGGAAGATGTTGAGAGCAGTAGACAAGCTACACAGTGTCTCTTGGACTATTATTCTTCTAAACTTGTCCTGCCTTTCCTGCAAAAAGATAATTTTGGGTGCAGCTGGGTCAGTGCAGTTCAGTAGTAGCTTTTTTGAACAGTGGATGATGAAACTGAACTGGCAGTGAACCTCTGAAAGCAAAGCATGTGTTGTTGAGCCAGGACCAAAAACATGAAACTTGAAGAGCAGAATATGCAGCACATGTGCTTCCAATGCTCTTCAAGAGCCCAAAGGTTTGGCACCATATTCCTGTGTCATAACACTATGCTTATCTTTCAAATACTTGAGCTCAATTCCGATATGGTTTTACTGTGCATCTGTTACTGCAAAGAAAGAGTTTGTTGCTATAAGCGAGGTCACTGCTCTTATCTGCTACCTAACATTCATTCCCTAAGCACTTTTTGTATAAGCTTCTGGGCTATTAGTTCAGACCTAATTAAGTGTGCTTAAATCCTACGAAATCAGTGGCCCTTTGTGTGCTTAATCTTCTGTTGGATTGTATCTCCAATATTGAGAAACAAAGTGAGCAGAACATGCATATGAAATCAACAACTTGTGGAATCAAAGTTTGTTTCCAAACTGGCATGAGGGTTTTTTTTTTAACATTGCTTGTTTTATTAAAATAGCCATGCCTGTTGAAATAAAGACCAGGAGGTTTACTGATAAGTAACCAAGACTCAGCCGTTGACTCAGCTCTGAGCATACTCTTCTGATGTTTAAATTTGTGGCAAAAGGAGGATTCAATTCAAGGAAAATGAAAAACCAAAAACCACACAAATGTTTAGCTTTACTTTTCATTGCCTAGAAATCAGTTGGCAGTATCCAATCTTTCCATCTAACTGGAACTTCAGAAATCTAGGGCTAGAAATGCTCAGGCATAGTTGCCCTCAGGCACAGAAGAAAACAAGACAGCACAACATCAATTCTTGCACTATATTTTATAGCTGAGGGACCACCTCTCCCCGGTTATTTCTACTCATCCAATCTGGTCTGGCAGGAATGGCATGCTCCCAGTCCCGCTGGCTAAGGAATGCCAGTTGGTGGGGCCCAGAAGGTGTGCCTTTTCTGCCATAGTTTCCATCTTTTGGTATATTCTCCCTCTGGAGACCGGGATGGCCCCAACCCTGCTGGCTTTTCATAAGGCCCTAAAGACCTGGTTCTGGGCCTGGGCCTAGGGCCCCAAGTGTGTGAAGGGATCCATCTCCTGGCTGTGTTAGTAACTGTTGATTGGGATATTTTCCTCGGCTGCTGTCCTTTAATTTTTATATTTGTGGTTGTAATTGTTTTTAATTTTATTTTAATATTGTTCGCCATCCAGTGTCACTTGTTGAGATGGGTAGCTACACAAATTTATTAAATAAATACCATGGATTTTTCTGGATTGACCAATTTTGTCACTCAAGTGCCACTAGGAATCTTATCTGCATTTGCTCCCAAAATCCAGAGATAATGCTCCCACTTGTGCTTATCCACTGAACTAAAGTTGAAGATGTTATCAACTTGGCTGGTAACAATAGTTAGATATTCTACAAAATTGGGGCATTCAAAAGAGAAGTTGTAATACTGGGGGATTTCAGTCACCCTCATATACCATTTACATTCATGCTCAGGCTGCCACAAAGAAAACAGATGTCTAGATTCCCAAATGACTGTACCTCAGGACAGATGGTCTTGGAACTGACCAGAGGGAGGCAACCCTAGATTCAATCCTAAGTGATGACCATGGTATGATGCAAGACTTAGTGTTGTGCAAACAGTGACCAAAATGCTATTACATTTAGCATTTGTATTTACTTAGTAACTACAACTTCTATGCTGCTTTGATCACGCCAACTCTACTTGTGAGTGATAAATTGCCAGAGTCCAACACAGTCACATTTGACCACAAAAGGGGAAACTTCTCAAAAATGAAGGGACTGGTGAAAAAGACATTGAAAGGAAAAGTCAGGAGGGCCAAATCTCTCCATAAGATATGGAGGTTATTTATAACCACAGTTGAGACGCAACTGGAATGAATTCCTCAGTGTAAGAAAGGGTCAAGTGCGGGATGAAGGCAGTAGTGCTCCTTAACTGTACCCAGGAGGCTGAGAAAGAAGTGAAAGAGACACTGCAGGAGCAGATTGCAAAGATATTAGATGACTTCTTTTCATCTGTCATTACTACAGAAGATACAGGACAGATACTGGAGTCTGTACTGACTTAGAGATGGAATGGAAATAACTAAAACATTATTGAAATGACAAGAGAAATGACAGATTACTGGAATCTGATGGCATCCACTGAAAAATCCTTAAAGAACTCAGATGTAAAATTGTTGACTTCCTAGCTAGAATGTGTAACTTGTCCTTCAAATCAAACTCACTGTCAGAAGACTGAAAGGTGGCAACAATTCTTAAAAGGGATCCATAGAAGATCTGGGAAATTATAAGATAAAAGTCGTTCTGGGCAAACTGGTAGAAATGGTAAGTAAAGAAAGAGTAACTTGGCATAGAGAGGAACAAGCCCTGGTGATGGAAAATCAGCATGTATTCTGAAAAGGTAAATCCTGCTTCACCAACCTATTGGAGTTTTTGTAGCGTCAACATGCATGTGGATGGAAGTGACACTGTATCTGGGTTTTCCACAAGCTTTTGGTGAAATTCCTCATCAAATGCTGTTGAGTAAAGTTAGTGGTCATAGGATAAGAAGGCCAACTATTTGGTGAATTACTAATTGGCTGAAAAACAGAAAGCAAAGAGGAGAAAGACATGAGCAATTTTTCAAGAGAAGGAAGTAAGAAGTAGAGTCTCTCAAGGACCTGTATTGGGAGTGGTGTTTTTAACTTGTTCATTTAGCCTGTTCATTTCTGTTAAAGAGTGACTGGCTAAGTTTAGAAATGATATAAAACTATTCTGTGTGGTGAAAATCAAAAGGGATTGTGAATATCTCCAGAGGCAGCTGTTTAACTGGGTGAATGGTCAACCAAATGGGTATTATGGTATGAGTGTGTGTCTGTGTGCCTTCAAGTCAGTGTTGACTCCTGGTGACTGCCTGGACCAGTCCCTGCAGTTTTCTTGGCAAGATTTCAGAAGAGGTTTGCCATTGCCTCCTTCTTAGGGCTGAGAGAAAGTGACTGGCCCAAGGGCACCCAGCTGGCTTTGTGCCTAAGGCAGGACTAGAACACACCATCTCCCGTTTCTAACCTGGTGCCTTAGCCACTACACCAAACTGGCTCTATTATGGTACAATTTACGGTTGGGATGGGTTTGGGATGATAAGGGGCATGTGTTGAAAGGGCGAGGCAGCTGTAAAAAAGGCAAATTCCATTGTAAGAATTATTTAAAATAAGACTCTAATCCCAAATATGAGGAGCATCTACATCTCAAATATTGTATATAGATCTGCTCATTACATTTGAAAAAGGTATTTTAAAAATAGAAAGTGTAGAAGTGGTCAATCCAAATGATAAGGGGGCTTAGTAACCTACTTGATAAGGAAAGGCTAGAAGGTTTGGGACCCCTTAGCAACATAACTAATCTGTATAAACCCATGCATGACATGGACGGAGTAAGCAGGAAGATGTTTTTCTCCCTCTTTCAAAACTATTGGGGCCAGGGGGTCATCCAATGAACTTGATTAGAAAGAGACTTAGAAACTGGCAAAAGAAAGCACTTCTTCCCACAACAAATTACTTAATCTATTGAATTAATTACAAGACATAATGGTGTCCACTAAGTTGGATGGCTTTAGAAAAGTACAAGATATGTTAATGAAGGCCACCAAAGATCCAAGTCTTGAAGACTCAGTGTTACATCCAGGTTTGGAGCAACATGTCTCCAAATATCAGTTGCAGGAGAACAACAGTAGGAGAGGGGAAGGTCACATCACCTATTTTTGAGTACCTCGTATTATCTGTTTGGCCACTGTAAGAAATAAAACACTGGACTTAGAGGGGCTTTGGCTGGAGTCAGCATAACTAGCTTTAAGTTGTTGGGTATGTAATCTATTCTGACTCAGATCAGAAAGAAAATGATCACTTAGGATATCTCCAGAAAGGAAATTAACCTGATGCAGATTCATTTGAGATTAGTGGCCATCCTCTCAAGCAGCAGTTGACACTAGGTGGCCCTCCAGATGTTGTGGAATTCCCAATTCCTATCCACCCTATCCAGCACTGATGAGCAAAAGCTATGATAAGTTGTAGTCCAATAACACCTGGGGAGTTAGAAGTTATCCATCAATGGTCAGGATAGACAGGGCTGCAACTAGGGGGGGCAACCGGGGCATGTGCCCCAGGGTGCCATGCTGGGGGGGGCACCAAAATGAGTGCTGGGGGGGCGCCAAAATGGGCATGGAATCCATCCTGGGTGACACAGACCCTAGTTGTGGCCCTGGGGATGGATATGGGCCTGGCCCTAAATGGATCTCGGTGACAAAAAGTGGCAGATACACTGCCTTTTTTTTTTTCAGCCCCTCCTTCAACATCACTTCTGTCTACTTCATTTGGATTCTGGCTTCCATGTCAAGTCTCCTCAGAATAAACTGACCTGAACTGAAAAAACACATGATTATTCAGTCTATACTTTGGTACAACTATTTTCATCTATGCCTGGATTTTATGCTGTCTAAATGACTGTGGTGTTGGAGGAAAATTCTGAGAGTGCCTTGGACTGCAAGAAGATCAAACCAGTCCATCCTCCAGGAAATAAAGCCAGACTGCTCACTTGAGGGAATGATATTAAAGGCCAAACTGAAATACTTTGGCCACATAATGAGAAGACAGGACACCCTGGAGAAGATGCTGATGCTAGGGAGAGTGGAAGGCAAAAGGAAGAGGGGCCGACCAAGGGCAAGGTGGATGGATGATATTCTAGAGGTGACGGAATCGTCCCTGAGGGAGCTGGGGGTGTTGACGACCGACAGGAAGCTCTGGCGTGGGCTGGTCCATGAAGTCACGAAGAGTCGGAAGCGACTAAACGAATAAACAACAAAAATGACTCAAGATCATCCCTGCAAAACCAAAAAGAATACTTCATAATAGTTTGAAAAATCTGATGGAATATTTAAAAGATGCCCTTTGCAGCTTACGTGATTCTTTTTTTATTAGCCCCCCTCTCTTCAAAAAGGAATCGTGTGTTCCACACCACCCTTGTTTTTTGTAATAGCATTTATTCTTTGGGTCGTTCCTTCCACAAATTAGTAATTTTGTTGATACTGTCATTCACTTGATTTTTTTAAACAAAACAAAACTGAAAATATCTTACAGAAAAATTTGGTCAGACAGTTTATTGTCACGAAACAGTTAATACCAGAATAATTTACAATAGTATGAACTAAAGTGAAGCCCTTACTCTCTGCTTTTATTTTAAAAACTCACATTGTTATGAGAAAATCCAGTAGGTCGGTTCTCAAAGCCATCAATGTGGGGAAACCTCTTTTGCATAATGATGCAAATCATTCAAAAGTAAACTTCAGCTGTTCATACAGTCATAACATATATTTCCTGCTTTTTATGTCAATGAAAAACGGCCCTTAAAAAAAGTAAAAATATATATATATATATTTATGTACAAAACATATTATTTTTTCATATCAAATCATTTTAACTATACAGTTTAAAAATAACCACCATCACAAAATGCTATGTTACATCAAGATGCCTTCTACAAATTACATCAAGGCGGATAGCTGCTGGGTTAGGTTATATTAGTGCAATTGGAACTGGCTACAGGAGAGGATCATTCTGCATACCTGAAAGTTGGCTTCATCAAGGGTTTGGTCTCCCCGCTCTCTCACACTGCTATGAGCTCCTGTCTCTACAGGGGAAGAGCAGCAACTGGGGCAAATCTTCCAGTTCTGCCCATCCTATTTTCACCACTTCCACACCTACAGGGTGACTGTACTTGAGGAAGCTTGTTTTGACGATAGAGGCTCTTACGCAACTTAATCCCCATTTCCCTTCCCCATAAACAGAGCCCTGCAAGTGCCACCCACATTCAGGAAGTGGCCAATTTACAGATGCGATGGGTTTTGTTTAAAGCAAAAAGCTTGGAATTATCCACAAGGCTACCTACCCCCCAACACAGTTTAGATTTAGGATTGGAACCTGATTGATTTTGTGACACAGTTTAATGCTGAACCCTGGCTTACTTTGATTGGCTATATTGCAAAGAGTCCAGAAAACTAGCAAATGGACATGGCAATCCAGTCCTACAAGTATTCCTGCGCTGAGCTATATGGGAATGTGGAAGTCTTAATTTGTATTTCTTTGCCTATAGGACTCCTAGCAGAAGGGCAGGTCAGAGTCCTGTACACAGAGAACATCCTGTGGATGTATAAAGCTGACACTATCAGGTAAAAGTAGGCAAAATTCTGGTGGCTGTTGAACGTTTTAGGGAGGCCAAGGACCACAAAATTGATGGGGTCACATCACATATGGACAGGGCAGGATCTGGGGAGAGGCTGTTTCCTTGGTTTTTTCACTGGGATATTTATATATTAGGGCTTATGTTACTGTTTTCATGCTTTTTACACTTCAAAGTGGTGGGAAGGATGCTTTGGGTTTTCGGGAATAATGGTCAAGAGGGTGTTGAGTGCTGCTGCCAAAGGCTCAATGGCTGCACGGGGCACAGGTTACCCACCCCTGTTGTAGTGGGAGAATTCCACCAGGTTTGGCATGAGGAATTAAACAGTGATTCTGCATTGTCCATCTCAGCTAACATGTACTGATTTTTCCTTTTTTTCCTTTTAATGGCTACAAGTGGACTGGAAACAAAAAACAAGATTAGAGGTTAACCGATAGTGTCTCAAAACTAGATTTATAGATTCAGTCTGGATATTGTTATTCAAATGTAACATTCAAACAATTAAAGGAAAATAAGCTAGGTTTCAACTTTGCTAAATTAAACACTGAACAATCAGCTTTTTTCTCTAGTTTTCTTTTACCAACTCAGTATAAGCTCTTTTGGGCTTTATTGTTGTTTACAAACGGGAGAGAACCTGATTAGAACATTTTTGGATGGTTGAAGAAAAATTTGATATACCTCCATAAAACTATTTTATACAATTCACTTGACTCAATGGCAGTCAAATCTAGGGGTTTAAAATGTTGTTTTTAATGCCTAATTTAGCATCTACTTTAACTTTAAATTGAGTCAGTGCCACAATTGTTTGTCTGTTGTGTACCCCACATGTTTTTAATTCAGGCTTTTCACTTTATATAATATATAGATTTCATTATGCCCTTTTTCCTTCATTGAAATGGGGATTGCCTTCATTTGATACATTCCATACCAAAATAAAAAACATTTTGGATGCATTAAGGCAATAACGGTTTCCGTCGTGGAAAGTTACAGGGCTCCAATGTAAATAATAAACTGAAGCATAGGTTGATTCGATACCAAAAAAGTGAGCTGCTTGGTTTACTTACATAACAGTTTCAATAAATCTAAAGGAGACTTTAAAAGGAAGGAATCTACACTGGATTTATTGATAGCTTCACTGCAACAAGGACAACTTAAGCTGTCACAGGGGATGTTTTTATGTTAAAAAAAATTGAGCATTAGATAAAGCTAACTGGAACCTTTTCACATGTGAAGTTTAATTTCTCTTTGACCTCCTATCTTGATCTCATATTCACCATTAATAAGAGTCAAAACAGCAGGCAATCAGAGGAGAGGCACTGTATTTTAAAAACAACATCCACATTACAAAGCAACTGAAATAAGGGCTGCTTCATGTCTTGTATAAATGTCCTTGCTGTTAGAATGCTTCTTAAAAGGACTGAGGTTGCTTTCTTTTTTTGTCTTAACAGCAAAGAGATAAAAACTTCTGAGCTGAGATCATGCCTTCAAGGCATGTCAGATGTCACACTTCAAAATCTAAGGAGGTCATGACGATGATGAACATAATTGGATGTCAATTAAAAGTAAGTACATAGAATTAATTAAATATAGTTTAATTAAATATACAGTATATATGATTATTCCTAGTGGATTGAATAATTTCTTCCCTCTGTCTTTATTAAAAATTACAGTTGAAGGAGACCTTTGGAAGAGTTCTGGGTTCCAAGCTTTTGAAGCTATAGTATTGCACTTATCAAAATAATTATTTTGGTATCTTGTCAAACAAAGCAGAGCAATTTCATTTCACTTGAGCAAAACTGGGCACTACTTGGTAACATAATGGGTTTTTCTCCCTTGGTAAAATGTAGCAATTTCATTTCAGATATTTACTGGCCCCTAATTCAGTCAAACCAAATGTTTGAGGGCTTTAAATAACACCACCACCACCCTTTCTGAGGTCAGCTTTGAATGGTCAGGATGCATTCAGAATTACATGCAAGGTTAAGTGTTCGGACATTGACATTTTGAGGCACAGTTGTCTTAAGCTATGCCCACGTTCTAGCTTACTGTAAGAAAGCAAGGCACTTATTGTTATAGCAATGCAGATGCTTAATGTGCAGTTTGATTAATACAATAAAATAAGTTAATAATTTGACTTGAAAAGAAAAACAGGGGACTTCCCCCCCTCAAAATTTACATGCTCTTCATTCATTCTGACATGTTATTTAAGAAACAAACAAACAATTTAGCCTGAGAGAGCATTTCTTGATTACGGTACCATAACAGAGCACAATTCATTGGGAATTTCTCGGGCACACAAACCACAAAATGAATGAGAACCACACCAACCTCCTCGGGATCATTTTGCTGGTGCTTGCTTGCGAGACCTTTCCAGTGAGCTATGCTCATTCTTATTCGTACTGACCATCACAGACTAGAATGGGAGCGTCAACACTTGCTCTAGACCTTGTTCTGATCTTACGAGAAAACGAACAGCATGAAAGAAGTCCACATAGAGGGAAAAGCGGGGAGACCCATTTTTCTTCTAAAATGGCGGTGGCACTAGTGGAACTTTGACAGTCTTCACTTCTGATATATGTGACGATTTCTGGATGATACAGCTGGTTGTGCCCTGCAGTTTGTCCTTTGCCTGGGCAAGATTTGTTAAGGCCATCGCTGCGTTGATCTCCTTCCAATACGTCTCGTCTTTGTTTGATCTTTTTCTGTTAGCTGCGCTGGAAACAAGCATCCAGAAATGTTTCCATTTTTGTTAATTATTATGACACTCATGCATTCAAACAGTGACACAATACTTGTCCTATATATGCATATAAATGTCTGCATGCTTAAAAAGAAAGTCTGTGTTTCCTACAGAATGTGGGAGAGGAAGAATATTCCCCATCTCTACTGGTGCATCTTGTGCCTGTTTAAGAACAGAGAAGGTATGTGTCCTCACGATATGGCGGGACCACTGAGTAGGGCAATGGGGGGATCGGGGGTTAGAAGGGAACAGTTTTCCAATTCAGATTTTGTCCTAAGCCACTGAAGAGTTTGGGGACTTCAAATCAGGGGAAAGTTTCCTCTATCTCACATTATGGCAGGCTCACTCATGCTCAACCTTCCCATTAGCTTGCTCATGTCAAGCCAATACAGGCATACAGGCATACTCCACTGCCACCCCCATTTATACACACTAACCTGGCTCACACAATACACTGTTTCACCTGGTTTATTGGATTAGCCATAATTGGCTGGGCTTATACAATGTAAAAAACAAAGGTAAGAGGACCCACAGGCTGGGGAATGCAGCACCCAACCTGAGACTTCTCAGCACCTCAAAACTGGACTAAACCAAACAACCCTATTCAGTAGCTTTCCCAACACAGCCTTAAACCACTGTTTCTCGGGGCTGAGAGAGCAAAAATGCTTGTGATGTGCCTCTCAAAGGCCTCCCATTTTCATTTCCAGTCTTAGCCTGACTTCCCCACCCTCAAATTGGCCCCATCCCTTACCAGTGACATCACCAGGAGATCCAGTGGCCTTTCAATATCTGGACCTGGGTCAGCAGCCCTTCTCCCATTGTCCTTTCCCTGTGAGTGGCTCTATAAAGCAGCCTCTCCATTCAAACCAATGGAGACATTTTTATTGAATTGAATAAACAAGGGAAAGAATCTGATGCACATTGAGAGTAGAATTCCTGCATAGGCTTAACTAAGCATCTGCTAAGTTCCACCTAACTTTAAGGATATTTTTGCTTGTTTGTTTCGGAATGCTGCAAATCACCACCCTCCAGTATCATCTTTATTCCTCCCACAGCTCTCCGAGACTTTCTTGGAAAATGAAAATTGTCAGTAGCTGCAGCTCAGTGCTCTATTTAAAACAGTGCCATTTGGACAAAGAAGCTAAGGTGATAGAGAACACCCTACTCTTGGGAGCTAGAGACTAGCAAGAAGGAACTTCACCAGCTGGCCCAATGAGAACAAGTGTTTCATGATGGATCACATACTGTATGTCATGGCACTCATATTGTGAAAGTACCCATAATGTGTTCTTCAAATTCCAAATGGATTTCCAGTCCCAAAGAGGTTCCTTAGCCAGGCAGAGGAATGTGTTCAATTGCTAAACCCAGGAGAACACCACATGGAGAGCAGAGGTGCACCCCGAGGGCTCCTCACAGGGCAGGGAGGCCAATATTTTTTCAGCTGCAGCCCATGTAATGGCCATTCTGTTTCCCTCTTGCTTATCCACCATTTTGACAAGTTTGCACTTTTCTCTCTTCCCTAATTTTCATTTACAAAGTAAGGGAATTACTGGCATTTGCCATCAAGGTTTTCCATGTATTCAGAGCTTGTTAAAAATAATCCTTCTGATGAGAACAGGAGGATGTTCACCCATTCCTATTTCCAGCCTACTCTACTTATATTTGCTTTTGAAATATTCAACTGGCAAAGGAAACTTTTACTCACCTTTCACACTTGCTAGGTCCATTCTCCAGCGTTTCTAGAAAAAAGGAGAATAATCTTTTTAATTTCCATTTTTCCTAATATTATTTTTACCATTAGGGAATTTTTAAAAATTGAGCCGCAGGCATTTAAAATTATTTTAATAGGCTTATTAAAGTAGAGGTCCTGGTATAATGCTATGGACTGGCCCCAGATTTACAGTAAGTCAAGTGGGTCTGAATCCAATCCAATGATTTCAAATTTATCTGATGAATGTGCATAAGCATAATAGTGTGAGACTAATGCACCCTTGCATTGTTGACAGCAACTTCACACATGATAAGATTCATATTGAAATTGAACAAGATAACACACATGTCCCTGAGTTCTCTTTAGCATCCTTGTGGCCTTTTGAGCTGAGGAAGCATAACACTGCTAACACAAAGCACATCTCTAAGGTATTGGAATCTGACTGTTTATCATGAATTGTGGATGTATTCAGCATGAGCGTGAAAAGCATGGAAGGATAATGGATAGGTGATAAGTGAGCCACTGCGTAATTTGCTTGTGGGCAAAATCTGTCATTTTACTCAGTTCCAACTAATCCATACTGTACTAAGAGAGTTTCTTATTCTACTTGTGGCAAATATTTCAAAAGTGAAGGTCCTACTGAAGATGAAAAGAGATCCATGAAAAAGAAACACAACGTAAGGCTAATATTGAATTGCATATCACATATTACAGACCACCTGTATTGGTGGGACATTTCCCCAACAGTTGAGAATTCCTTAGTTCAATTCCATTTCAGATACACATTTTCTGGTAGAATTGTTTATTTATTTATTTAAATTTATCATAGCTGCCCAACTGCAATAGACTCTGTGTGGTATACAAAACCAAAAAACCCCATAAAAACAGATAAAACATATAATCACACAGACAGCCTGGACTAAAATGATCTAAAAGTGACAAAACAAACTTAAACAGGGCCCCCCAAATTACAACAATACATTAACTGGGATAATAATAATGCAAAACAATCCAACTGATTTTCCAGTGTTTCATTCAATGTATTTTGGATGCAACAGACAATTTTTTTTTGATTTCACTCCAAACAACAGCTGAATTGCATTGGTCCTGCAGCAGTCCAGACAACTGATATAATTTGTGTCATTTGCATAATTATGTAATTGGCATTTTTACTGTTTCCATCAAGTTATGCTACTTGCATAATTACAGTATGTAAAGTGATGCAAATGACATAAAATAGTTGCTTAAAGGCATAAATGTTAATTATATCAATCTGGATTTATAAGCTTTTTGGCTTTAGTTGACAATTCTTCCTCCAAGATGGTCTGTTAAATCAAAGTTTTACAGCAGACCCATTGTCAGATATGGAAAGCCCCAGGAAGCAAGACCACTTTAATATCCCTTACTAGCTGAGACAGGTATTTGAAATTATATTAATTAATTCTTAAATGTACTCCATGTACAGATGAGAAAGTCCAGTTCAGGGATAGCCAATAAAGCTGTGGAGCATTTCAAAAGGGTATTTTGCTTCATCAGAGCTGAATCTGAGCACCCCTATGAAGCACATGGCTTTAGAGCAGACTGGTTGTCCCACTTCAATCCGCATGATTAACAATGCATGTGCCAAAGTCGCTCTTACTGAACCTAAATGGCCAACTGAGTCTAGTTGATCCTATGTTGATTCTGCAAGGTGAAGCATGACACTTAGGAGGAACCGCAGTCAGATTGCAGCTGATCTGCCTAGCCTTAGTAATCAGCCTGTGGAACTCCAAGTGTTATTAAATTACAACTCCCAGCATCCCTCATCATTAGCTAGGCTGGCTGAGGCTGCTGGATGGTGTCATACATTGCCTACTTCTGGCATAATTGAACATTGTGTGGAACATTTCAATGTAAACAACACAGAAGTTGTTATTCAGCAAGCTGCATGGGGAGATATTTTCTTGATTCTCTGCTTTCTAAATTTATTGTTCCATTTTAAATCTGTAACACTCTTAGCAGAATCTGTCTGAAAAGTTTTGAAATGTACCATTCAAAATGTGATCTTTCTTGTATGCCTGAGAGTATCTTGTTCTTGTAAATTTATCCTAACATAACCTTTCATCTCATCATTTTCCAGCAGAGGGGATTATTTTAGATCCCTATTCATATGGCATGTATTGTTCACCAATTAACTACTTAACCTATTAAATAATGTTCATCATCTACAAGAGTGCTATGAATTATAGTAATCAGAACAAATTCTTGGCCTGAACATGTATTCAAAAGGACTTACTCTTCTAAATGCATCTGGCCCACTGAGCCAGTATGAAAACACGTGGTTCCTATTCTGGGTTTGAAAAGAAGAAGCAGAAAGAATTATCATATCTGAAGCCTGAAATATGCCCACACTGACTAATGTGTAATATAAAGATGAGAATGGGTCGTTGGAAGATTGGCTTCCAAAGAGAAGCTTCACAGAATGCAGCCAAACCATCAATCAGAGTTTTATCACAAGACAATCTTTTAGGGCAAAGTCATCTGAACAATGGTTTGTTGTGAGAAAAAGGAATAGCAGAATTCACTGTCCTGAGATTATGCATCTCAAACATATCTGCTCAAATTCTGCTAAATTCAGAGTGTCCAGGAACTGTAATACAAATACACATCTGAATTTTCATCAACATGTGTATACCCTGTCACAAAACCCCCATCTGCTGGAAGAACCACTGGTGAAGTTGCTCCCAGTCCAGATTATACTTTTGTGGGATAGTTGGCTTGTTTCCAAAGCAGCCACCCACCAGTTCGATTTTCTAAAAATGCCTATGGAGCCTATTTAGAACCCCAACAGTTTACAACCGCCAACCATTTACAACAATGTAGTGGCCTACAATTAGCATCTTCTGTGTGAAAAGCATGCCACAAAGCTTTTAGTCTGCTCATAGCTGAGAAATGCAATTTTTGATTCAAAGTCCCAAGAACAGTTTTATCTGTATCAAGTGAATGCCAGTGAGTGACAGAGTTGTAAAAAATGGAAAGTGGAAAAATGCAAGGTCAAATTAAAGGTTGCAGTGCCAAAAATATTTTCTAGGGTCAGTAAAGGATGTACAAATGATTGCATAGTCTCATCAGAATGTAATATTCACTACTAATACTATGAAACCTATCATGGAGAGTGTGGGAAAGTGCTGTGACTAAGTATACAGCTGGAGGTCTAACCCTGCTTGATGCATTCATTTTCTTAAAAGTTGGGGACCTTCATATCACACTGGTTTCAGCATATTGTAGAAGGCAAGCAGGTCATTTTTCAAAGTGGACGCCACTTATATTTGATGAAGAAAATGATCTCTTCCTAGAGTCCTTGAGGATGAAAGACCCTCTTAGGTCTTCTGTCAAAACCTGTCTGGCTGTTGCATTTTCCTACCTGCTTGTCTCTGAGATCCTTACTGTTTTATTAGTGGAGTCCTTGGTGCTCTCTGAGCCTTGTGGTTTTCTTGCAGACGTTTCACTGCCAGACTAGGCAACATCTTCAGTGGCACTGAAGATGTTGCCTAGTCTGGCAGTGAAACGTCTGCAAGAAAACCACAAGGCTCAGAGAGCACCAAGGACTCCACAGTTCAACCCTGAGCTTCAAATATTCACTTTGACTGGTATTTTATTAGTGCCAAGGGAATTGACTTCCTGGTCATTACACCTCAGAAAGGATACTGATGCACTGCATTGAGACCATGCCCCCAGTTGCACCTAGACACAATATAGACACACTACAAAGATGTCCCAAAATCATTTTTTCCCTATTCTGTTGTATCCCCATGATGTTGCCTTCATCTTGTCCTCAACAGAATGCAACAGTTTTAAGTCATTTTTAACTGTACCAGTGTTATGACAGTATTTTCCCCATTATTTTAATTCCAACCAAGGACAATCTCAAATTGTGTAAAAATTAGTTATTTGATTTACAGCTCACCTTTTATTCAGAAGTTCAAGCTGGCATACCTAACACTCTGGAATAATATCACTTTTCTAATTTCTCCATATAATTTTTAGTCACCCCCTCATGCTGAATACATCCACAACTCATGGTAAACAGTCAGATTCCAAAGCTTTGGTATATAATTCAACTTCAAGTTAACATATTCAACGTTTAAAGATTTTCCCATATCTACTTATATACATTAACATGCTATTCCAAAAAGATATCAGATGATCATATGACCAAATCATTTTTTTTTCATCTCCAGAGAAAATCTGATGCCCATCCTGTCAATCTTTTTAGGCTTTGTCACCTGTTGCCCTGAAGGGGGAGAAGTCAAGTAACTTGAAACAGGCAGGACTGGGAACAGTAATGGAACCAGCAGATTTCGTTTTCTGCCAACTCAAAGAAGGTGGAGAGGATTTGCACTCTGTAATGGGGGAAGGCCCAAAGGGCAGGAAAGAGCAGCTAACATATTCAAAGGGCAGATGAGGAATGGTTATAACTTGTTAGCTTAGGGAACAAGACAGTGAGTAAGAAGGAGATGTGAAGGATACCATTATAAATATTTTGCATGGTGTTATTTTTAAATATATATATATGGTATTTTCTCTCCAGACACTAGAAATCACGTTCATCAAATCAAGATGGGGAATTCTGAAGATAAACCAATTTTTTTCTTCCTATAGTACACTGATTAACCTGTGGAATTTATTAGTAGAAGATGAAGTAATGCTTACTAATGTTCATAGATAACACAGCAATGGTTATATGCTATCTCAGGATCAGTGGCCAGTGAACCTGAATGGGAAGATGCTCTTGCCCTTTATACCCTCCTTGTTGGTTTCCACAAGTATCTGGTTGGCCACAGTGAGAACAAAATGCAGGGCGACATAAGCCCTGAGCCTAATCCAGAATGGCTCTTATTTCTTATGCTTCATTCTGTTTCCACCATTTTCTTAATAAGGCTCAAATATCCATTCCCTGCTTATAAACTTCCCCCATGGTACTGTTAAAAGCAGGCTTTTTAATGTACCAATACAATAAAACTGGCATTCAGTATGGCGATATTAGCTATTTATCAAACTCTGTTACAACTTTTTCTGCTGTTCACCTATTTATAATAGGTTGCTGGGCTTATGTTTTACATTTCTCTGTACATTGAAATGGTATTTGTATTAGTGACATGACTGATTCTGCTGAAAGCCATCCAGAATACTTAGGATACAAGATGAGTACAACTGTCTTAAAATAAATCATTACTGCATTCTGAATGCTGCACAAGTATCTAGGACAGGGTTTTTCAAAACGTCTTCTGTGAAACCCTAGGATTCTCTGAGAACTTGATGGGATCCCATGGCAGACTAAGAGGGAAAAAAGTTTACTCAAATGCAGCCAATTTTCTATAACTAGAACTTTCCCCAAAGGTTCCAGGAATTTAAAAAAAAAGCCTAACAAAACCCCTGCTCTAGAATTAAAACACTATCTTGATAACAAGTTTTTAAAAGTGGGAGAGTCAGCTCAAGCACTATTGGATAATTTTACCTTGGGATTTTTTTTGCTTTTGTTTTTTTGTATGTGTACCTTCAAGTCAGGGTTGACTCCTGGTGACTGCCTGGACTAGTCCCTGCATTTTTCTTGGCAAGATTTTCAGAAGTGGCTTGTCACTGCTTGCTTCCTAGGGTTGAGAGAAAGTGACTGGCTCAAGGTCACCAAGCTGGCTTCGTGCCTAAGGCAGGACTAGAACTCACAGTCTTCCATTTTCTAATCTGGTGCCTTAACCACTACATCAGACTGCGTCTCTACCTTGTACAGATATAGGAATTATGTTAGATCCAATTCAGACATTCCCATGCTGTTTTTAGATTTCTGCTAGTAAATCCAGATATACTGAAATCCCTAGAATCTTGCACGTAGGCAGCATCCAAATGTATGTAAATAAATCCACTAACATGAAGAACTAGAATAAGGGTGAACATTATGTACATGTACCGCTTTGCTAAACCTCAAAAAAACCAAGATTATGGCAACCAGCTTGACTGATAACTGGCAAATAGAGGGAGAAAATGTAGAAGCAGTGAAAGACTTTGTATTGCTAGGTGCAAAGATTACTGCAGATGCTGACTGCAGTCAGGAAATCAGAAGACGCTTAATCCTTGGGAGAAGAGCAATGACAAATCTTGATAAAATAGTTAAGAGCAGAGACATCACACTGACAACAAAGGTCCGCATTGTTAAAGCAATGGTGTTCCCCGTAGTAACATATGGCTGCGAGAGCTGGACCATAAGGAAGGCTGAGAGAAGGAAGATAGATGCTTTTGAACTGTGGTGTTGGAGGAAAATTCTGAGAGTGCCTTGGACTGCAAGAAGATCAAACCAGTCCATCCTCCAGGAAATAAAGCCAGACTGCTCACTTGAGGGAATGATATTAAAGGCAAAACTGAAATACATTGGCCACATAATGAGAAGACAGGACACCCTGGAGAAGATGCTGATGCTAGGGAGAGTGGAGGGCAAAAGGAAGAGGGGCCGACCAAGGGCAAGGTGGATGGATGATATTCTAGAGGTGACGCACTCGTCCCTGGGGGAGCTGGGGGTGTTGACAACCGACAGGAAGCTCTGGCTTGGGCTGGTCCATGAAGTCACGAAGAGTCGGAAGCGACTGAACGAATAAACAACAACAACCGCTTTGCTATTTATGGACTTGGTCAGGATTCCACATCCCTCTTTAAAATGCTTATTTGAATCTTTTCAACTCCTGTAAATCCTTTGATGAGTCAATCCCTACTTCCAGAGGAGGGAATTTCAGAAACTGCCAATGAAATCTAGAGTATTCTGGATTTGGACAGCATTTTGCTTAATTAGTAGCCTTGTATCTTACCCCCAGCTGAAAGTCTTTCGGGCACTTCTCATGAATTACAGTGTTATGCTTCATTTCCTTACTTCCTACTCATTGTGTGAAAGATCCTTCCAAAGGGAGGGAAATAAACAGCTCAGCTGCACAGAAGGATGAGGAAGCGACTCTACATACAAAGGGTCTGTTATGTGTAAAAAGGAAAGCCAAAGAAAAAGGGGGAGAGAGAGAAAGGGAGCTCATTTTCTGATGACTTTCCACTATATTTCCTTTAGTAAACAGCAAAGCCAAGACTTATCACTCACAAAGCCTCCTGGGAATCGAGTGTGATGCTTATTTTGAGAGTTTAGGCATTGCCCACCACTCCAAGAAACATTAACTGGGTACAAAGAATCAGGAATTTTGCAAAAATCTAAACAATGGAATAATGCTGCACTGAATTATGCCACAGCTGGGTTAGATCATGCAAGTGTTAAACAAGTCACTCATCCACAAAATTATACATCTCTGGGTGTACATTAGATACCAGATGTGCCCCTTTTTCCTGTAAAGGACAATCTTCTTTCATAGGACAGGGCATCATTTCCTGGGTTGTCTCAATTCCAGCAGAACATCCCTCTCCTGTATTTTTCAGCAATCTTCACTAGCTTCTCATTTTTCCAGGCATGTCCAAGGTGATGGATAAGATACTATTCAGCTCGGTGCCATGTTATTTTAAAAAACAAACATGAAACTTCCATTTAGACCTGTTTTCTCTTTAGAGGTGCCCTGTGCCTTTTTCCTGGCTGGGGGCCTTTTCTGTGGTGGTCTTTCAGATGCCCCTCCTGAAGACAAATGTGATGCCAGTCTTGCACATCAGATCCAGCCAATTTCATTTTCTTGGTTTGTTTTATTATATGCTCCCTAACTGCTATCACTGCAGTTTATTCACATGGCTTTTAGGTTTCAAAACTGCTTCAGTATTCACTGAGTATTTTTGTAGTTTTGAAAATGCTTAAAGTCAAAGGGTAGCATTTTCACTACACAGAAAATCTGGGATCCACAAAGGCTTGAATGCTGGCTGTAAGCAAACCCTGGCTAGTGTTCAATCTCTCCCCATATTAAAAAAAATTGCAAGAATGCAGGAAGGGTTGGACTCACTGTATTCATTGCATAGCATTCCTGAGGGAGTTGGTGGTCTTCCATTTTTGTTTAACCCTTAAAACACCCTGAGCACTCACAGCAACATTAGGTTCTTCACAGAGGCATTATTTTTTCATAATGCTTTCTGAAATGAACAAGTTGCCACTACAGTCAAGTAACCACCCATAACTCTGGCTCTGTTTCCAATATAATGTCTTCATACAGTGGCCTCTGGGTGATATGAAGTCAAAATTATCAAGATGGCAGTGATGCATGCCCCTAAAAAAGTGGGGCTTGCATTGTGATACTCCATCTGCCATCTTGATGATTTTGCACACTCCCCCCCCCCCAGCAGATGCCACTGTCTTCATATCTAACATATGGTATGGAAATATCCTAGAATGGCAATTCATCAAAAGAAGGCATGACTCATTTCCTCTTCTGAAAAAGAATTGCAATAGCATTGTATGACCAGTTAGGAACAGAGGAAATGGGACTTTTAATGAAATGTTGCAAGATACTCCCCCTCCTAAAAGTAGAATGCTTAATCAGAGTTCAAACTATTCTTCCCTCTAACTAGGGCTTTTCATTCTCCTCCCCCAAATTTTTAATTTATTTTCTTGTCTAGACATCATTCTATGGACTCTTCCAGGTGACCAGCCTTTTCATGGGAACCCTTCTAAATCTAGTTGAAAATACATCCAAACCAGGCTATTTTGATTACTTTCACATCTATTAGGACATTAAAACTTGTGATGACAGGAAGGTTGGAAATCTAGAACTTGCAGAAAATCACCAGCTAATCACTGATGGCTACCTGGCCCCCAGCTGAGTACAGAGAACTGTCAGCCAATCAGTGCTCGTTTGACTGAGTGCCTTGTCCCCCCCTGTCAGGTCCATGCCTAAGCGCATCACTTTTCCTTCTTCACAAAAATAAAGCAGAATAAATTGCTAGCATTTCCCTGTGATTTTATGTTTTGCATGGGGGCCAACCTTTGCTGGTTCCAAATGGCCAATGCTGAAAGGGCAGCAGTTTGGCATCATGGGTCCTGTATCTAATCAGGTCAGCATGCTGTAATAGTAGAAGTCCATGCACTGAAGGAGGAATACCCAAGGAGGACAGCATGGATGGCCCCTTCAAGCATAATATAGTGATACTTTGTCATTTCAAGAGTTGTTGTGTACAAGATGGATGGCAGAGAAATTTGATAAATAAATAAATAAATAGGTTTCTGAAGTGGTCTCTGCTTTTTTGAAATGTAATTTCTGCCTCCACGGATGCATGGCTACCCACACAAGGAAACTGAAATGGCTCATGACTCCAAGTCTCCAGTTCAAGATATGTAATCAATGGGTTGCTCATCTCTCCTCAGGACCCATACTTTACCTTCATCTGGATTCCCTTTATGGCTACTAAGTGTGTTCATTTTTCGCTAGGGGTGAAAAGTAGAGGTTCTTTTCTTTTTTTAAAGGTTCAGTCCCACAAGATTTTGCTCTTTCTGCAAATTTAAGGATTACCCACATGTTGTACCTATTCTGTTTGGTTTTTAATGACCTGGTTCTGGTTTCAGTCCTAATGGTACCCATACTGTCCATTTTTACAATGGACAGTTTTATGTACTATTCTGGTCTGTCATCTTTTTCTCTTATGGATTAAACAAAACAACTACAGTATAGAAAATTTCATGTTTATATTTGCAACATCATGTCAAACACACATCCCTAATTTATGAAACTGTAAATGTAAATTATCCAAGAATCCTTTTAAAAAATGCAAATCAGTCTGCTTTTGTTCTTTGACACATGGATTTCTGTAATATATGCTTTTAAAATGCAAATGTCTGATGTAAATTCTTTTTGTAAACATAATTATGGCTGCTTCCATGCAACTTTCTATAGCATACCTCTTTGCTTTTACAGGGATTTTTCATGGGGAGAGACAAATACTAGCAACTTTTACTTGGTGTTGTCATTTATTTAATTAATTGGACCAGAATGCTGAAATTTGCTTCCAGTGAAAATTGTTGCTATTCATCACTAGCAATGCTATGAAGTCTTGAAATTATTTCATGGGTAAACAAAATGTGGCATGTTTGTAATTCTCAAATGCAGCTGGAGGGCAGGAGGTAAACAGTGCAGGTATCGTACTATATCCAGTGCCAGGTTGTTCTAGGTTATTCCAGAGAACATAACATCTCAAGTGGACAGGGGAGAAATTAAAAAAAAAAAAGTAAACTGATTAGATCAAACCATCTGATTATCAGCATATATGTTATTGTGATTGCCCCAAATAATGAGGTTGCTGGCTATCACAGTTTAGCAATTGGCTAAAATTACATCATTGTCAGAATGCTCAAAAATAAACTTATACATACATGCTTTCCTCTACAAGGATTCCAGGCTGTAGTTACTAGGGCTAAGCACACTGATGATTTGGAAGAATTGCTTCAGACTAGCCATCAGCACAGAATCTGCTCCAACTTCTTATTTAAAATGTTAAATGACTAATTTATTTGTCCACATTGCTTCTCTGCTAGAATAACTATAATTAGGCAGAAGCAATTAATGTTAATGAAGCATTAGAACCCAGGAAACTTCTCCCAACATATGGCCACTATAGGTGTGTTGATGCATGGAGTCTACACACTAAAATGAGAAAATAACAGGGCAGAAGTGGTATGGGAGCAGGATGGGTAGGGAGCAAGCTACATGGCATCCAATGGATTGTCTTGATTGGCAACTCTAGCAACCTCACACTGGCTTCTTCTGGAACTAAGAAGTGGCAAAAGAAGGAAGACAAAGTAAAGTATGCATCTGAAATCTTTGGCGATATACTACAAATTTTCATTATCAAATCTGGCATGAGCATATTCAGCTGCTTCTCTTCTCATCTCATGCGAACTGCTTTTTGTTACTGTTGGAAATGATTGTATTGACCCAGATTTTCCAAATAATCTAATGGAAGAAAGGGAAGAAGAAAATAGCAGGACATGGCTGAATGACACACACATATGTGATTTAGTGTAATTTGCTAGGTTACCTACAGTTCTCCCAAACCACAGTTTACAGGCAGGCACGAAGTATGCAGTATACAGTAAACCGTCACAGTGTTACAGCAAAGGGCAACCTGAGTTAACCAGAGTTCATGTAATTACATTATGCTGGAAGGAACTCACATGAACGTTCACAGGAAAAAGTGTCTGCAGATTAGAAAAATAAAGTCTTGATGGAACTTCACCAACACGATAACAAGTCTAAAATCAACAACATATTAACGATGAAAAGTTCTTTATTTGTTTCTGTTACATTCCAATTTTAGACTGCCTCATTTTTAGAACATGTGTGCACTTGAAGTCTGGCAATTCATCAGAAGAAGGGCATTTGAGGTATAGTCACTAAAAATAACTGCCATGTACCCTTATTGAATGAAAATTTGAAAATGAATTAAAACTTGGGCAGGCAATTGCTTCTCCTTATTTGGGAGAAGAGACTCCCTCATCCTACCATCCCAAACTGTGTCTCAGCAAACTTCCATGTGATTCACTTTTTGGATCATCCAGCTTTCCAAGGTAGCCCCTGGTTTAGACATCAGCCTCCCTAAAACTGTACGTCCAAGGTTTTTTGTGCATATTCAGCAGCCTCTCTGGGCCAATAGCATTTCAGTCTTATCACCCCCAAGCTCTTTGATGTTTCAGTGAGGAAGTCAAGCACAAGGGCATCTACAGGAATTCTTCCAGGTGAGGGAGAAGAAAGCTGCAATGAAGGATGTGATTTAATTTTGCATGTAGCATACATACAACACACCTGCCCATTTTTCTAGTATGGTATTGGATTGTTATTATTATTATTTACAAAATCACATCTTTTATTTAACAACTTAGCATGATTAGTCAGGAATATGATCCCATGTTCTGTATAGGAACTTGGGAAGCTGCTTTATACTGAATGAGACCCTCGTTCATCCAGCTCTGATAATCCACGTTACTCGGCAGCAGCATTCTAGATTTCAGAAGTCTTTCCCAGCCTTACCTAGAGAGGCCAAATATTAAATCTGCAGCTTCCCTGCATGCAAAGAAGACACCCTATCACTAAGCCACAAGTCTTTCCTTCATCTTGGAAACACTGGTCTATTCTGTAAGACGTAGAAGTGGAGTCTGTAGGAAAAGCCTTTTACAAGGGTTGGATACTTAGTCAACATTTGAATCTTAACTTTTACACTGCTGATCATTGACTAATAAAGTCCATTTTTGGTAGTTAATTTTACAGTGCACCGGTGCTCTAGGAATTGAATATTCGTTCCTAAAATGGCAGATTTTGTATCTGATTATATATTTAATTAAAATAGAAGCCTGACCGTATCAGAGAACAGGCCTACCATTTCTAGCAAAACTGGTCATCTAGCAGCCTAAACAGCGGGTCTACCAAATAGATATTCTTAATTTTTCAGGGGGAAAACCTGGGATCTTTTGGCTAAAATCTTTAATGCTTTAATATCAGAAAGCTGTTCAAGCCCTAAAACAATGTGTGATATTAATCCTGGACTGAAGAAAAGTAAATTGATATAAAATTTGAAATGTAAAATAAAAAATAAATTATGTAAAAATACATTTAATATAGACCAAGTCCCCCTGATTAGTCAACAGGCTGATACTGTATAGGATTTACTTTCTGCCTCAGCTAGCATTTTTGAGAACAGGCGGGATATAAATGTAATAAATGAGTACTTCAATGGGTTTTCTTAATTATATAATGTCACTTGATTGAGGCTGTGCTCCATAGGCTAAACTCAACGGATATCTTCACAACAGAAGTGCACTAATTTTTGAGCACCGACATTGTTTCACCACTAAGTCCTGCTGTTAGAGAAAAAAGGCCTTATTCAGAAGAAAGGAAAAACTGAAGTCCATGCAGTATTCTTGTACGTACCACTTTTTCTCTCAGTCTTTAATCAATTGCATTTCTTTACAACAATCCACTTCAGGCTTCCCCCTTTCACTTACATTTATCTTAAAAGAAAAAAAACACTCCAGAAGACCCTACAAGTCTATCCGGTATCAATCTCCCCACCCCACTCCACCTCCTACCCCCACCCCCCAACTAAGAATTTATCTACAGTATTTGGTAAACCAGCTGTTTAGGCTGCTAGATCACCCCCAAGGTATAACAACCTTTTCAGATGGCGTAACTCACAATCTCTCAGCCACCACCCTCCTTTTTAAAATATGCACACAACAGTTACAGATTTCATGTGTCACAAAGGCAGAATAACTATTTTTAAAACATTTAGACATTCAGAAAATGTTATTTCTAATTTCTTCACGTACCCATGCACACCAAAATGGCAAAATAATGGAACTGTCTTATTTTCCTGCTCTTCCCACTTGGCTCAACCCATAAAAAGATGTTTTAGAAACTCACTATACATGACAAAGACCAGAGCCTTGATTTTATCCATTTCAGTTAGCTAATAAACTGAATTAAGTCTGAAGAGCCTGAGAATACAGTCTTATCTACCAGCTTGGCCCTCCGTATCTGTGTCAGATTATGGTCCACATTGTAGAGTTTAAGCTTTCTTGCCCTGAGATCTCCCCATGTTGAGCTGGGTCTGAAGCAAAAGCTTAGCAAAATGAATGGGGTGATGCATGTTTAACTTTACATTAAATTGCACCCTCGATGAAAAATCCAGGAGAGAGAGAGAAGAATGAAATATGATTTGCAAAGTACAAAGTGCTGCATTAAGAAACAGTAATAAGACATAATGATAATTACAGATGGGTCTCTTCTGGAATGGAGTCAAGGTCAGTAGCAGGCAGAAGAGGGGGAAACAGGATCCATGGCACATTTTCTTCCATGGGGCCACAATGTCACTTTAGGGCCTGAATGCTAGAAGTCATCTTCTTTACTTTGTTTTTATTCCTGCCAAATTTCACTGTCTAGACAGCCTCCTTTGTACAGCATCAGCCGTAAATATCTTTAATGAATTGCTACGCTGGCATTGACTAATTGGACACCTCAGCTGACAGAATGACTGAGGAGACAGGTTGTTTATTCGCACCAGACGCAGTCTTGAAATGTTTCTCACTGAAAAAGCCCACAGGGTTAGTTGCGTAACCGTCTGAAATGACTGCAAACGAATTAAAGCACGTGTCGGCCGGAACTGCTTGCTGATATGATGCGACTAACAAAAAGGACGATAGAACAAACACTTGCACCCCATTCCTTGTCAGAACTGGGAAAATGAGTTTGACCATACTGTTGCTTTTAACGTTGGTCTTCTTGATGTGAATACAGCTTTTGTGGATGTTAGCTGGTTCTTCAATCTCTCTTGAACAATGTTGGTATGAGCCCATAAAATCTTAAGAGCCTATGAATATTATCCTTTCTACAAATTGATTTAATCCAGGACGGACCGATGCTGGAGGAACTGGGGGGTCTAGAAAATCCCAGGAAGCCCTCTGGTGCCATGGTGCTATCCCTGGAAAGGGCAGGAAAACATTTGTTGTCTGTTTTTCCTTGTTTGTGTGTGCGAGAGAGAGAGAGAGAGAGAGAGAGAGAGAGAGAGAGAGACCCTCCACTCCAGTGCCTCTAGGCCAATGTTTCACAACCTTAGCAACTTTAAGATGTGTGGACTTCAACTCCGAGAATTCCCCAGCCAGTGTGCTGGCTGGGGAATTCTGGGAGTTGAAGTCCACACATCTTAAAGTTGCCAAGGTTGAGAAACACTGCTCTAGGCAGCTTACAAAAATTATTTTTGGCTTAAATCTTCCTCTTCTCATACTGCTTCCACTCACGCAGCTCAACTGAGTAGAGGAGAAAAGCTGAGGAGCAGAGACCATGGGCTGGATAGGATGATGCCTTTCTCCTCCTACCTAACCCCCGATTTCACACCTATCTGCTGTCCTCCATAGCAGCAGAAAAACTCCAAGAAAAGGAAAAAGGAGACATAACATTGTTCTTTTTTAAGTTAAAGGAAACTGTTTTGACTTCATGAATCAACAACCCAGGATTTGATACCATTCACATTTTAAGAAAGGTCTCAGTTTACAGCTTTGTCCATCTCTTTTTGCTTGGGTTCCTGGAGGACTCCTAAAATAGCCTTTTCCAATCTTTCTAATTCTAATTCAGGGATTATGAGAACTGAAGCCCAACATGTTTGCAGGTCACCAAGCCGGGAAATATTAACCTCAAAGCTCAAGGATTTGGCAGAATATGGATCTGAATCAGTCTAATGAACCTTCTTAAATGCTTTTGGCATTTTGGTAGCAAGTAAAAAGAAATACACCAGTATCTTCGACATGCTTATGTTCAGCTGTGTTGACGCAACTGTATCTTGACAAAGTCTGCCTCTAATTATATATGGCAGTCCTCTGACCACAGATAAACAGATATTACACAAACCTTTGGAGGGAAGAATATTTGGCTACTAGAACTTTTGGAATAATTTACTCTACATCCTGACCTTAAAACACCAAAAATGATTCATAGCATTTTGGGGAGTTGCACATAAATATTTTTACTGAACAAGAGATTAGTCTCTCTGACCTCCATGCCTTATTCATACTGAATATTTCTATGTTTAGTGGCTTTGCTGAAGAGTACTCAGAGAATGTGGGGCTGTTGCCTAACAAATATCAAGAGCTGCCTCCCACTGGCTTTCAAAAGCTCCACTTTAAAAATAATGAAACACAAATGAAATGAAAAATGAAAAAATGAAAAGCAAATGAAACACAGTTTTACAAGGATGATGACTTTCACTACTTTTCAAAACAAAGTCTGTGAATCATAAAAAGCTCTGTGTAACTATAAATCACCCAGCTCTTCCTAAGAACAGAATCTGGGTCAAAACCTATGTTATTGATTAGAACTGGAACTTGAGTAAACGCAGCTTGTTGTGCTTTGATTACCAAATATATGTATTTTAAGCTGAATCTTGTTTACTTTGCTGGAAGATATTTATACAGTGAAAAAAATTAGCATATATTTCTTGCACTCCTGTATAATATAAGTTAAATGTAGGTTTCTCATCGTGCCAAGCACATGCTGATTTGAGGCATGCTGAAACAAAGGGTTGCCAGAATTTAGGGGCCAGGGTAAATTCAAATACATTGATTCATGTAAGTTAGGAAAAGGCAAAATGGACCCTTTGTCTAACCCTGGGCTCTCTGGATCGGCAATGAAAACATGTAAAAAAATGAAAGTGATTCTATTAAGGGCAACCAAATAACAATATGGTGAAAACTCAGTCCACTACTAAAAATGGAAGAAAGGCTGGGACTACAAGCAATGTTTCTGGAGAATCTCACAAATCATATCTTGCTTCTTCAAGAATAGGGGTGGGCTGATGGGAGTCCTGAAGCCATCTTGCTTTTTTCTGTATGTAGGCAATCATCTTTATATGTACTTCATTTAAAAACCAAAAATGCAAATTCAAAATACACGTACAGAATCTGGTTAAGGCACACCTAAGACATGCTCAGCAACCTTGAATACTACCTTTGCTTAAGAAGACAAGAGATTCCTTGCTCCATCGGAGCAAAGAACATAAAGTCCAAACTGTTTGTAAGAACTTCAGCAAACACACCAGAGGGTCCCCCTGAAATGAGACACAAGCTGCTTTCTGACTAGCCTGGATATAAGGAAGAATCTTCACAAAAGCATAAGAATCGACCATGCTGGCTTGGCTTATAAATAGTAAAACAACCCTATCTATGCATGTGTTGGAATAGGGAAAAGCAACTGTACACAATGTTCTCATCCATTCTGGAACACACATGCGCATCACAACAAGCAACACATCTATCCTTCATTTCTCCCCAGTGGGTTGCCAGTTGCCCAACTTCTTAGTGTGATTATGGCAATTGCCCTCCAGTTATTCTTCCACTCTACCTGAATATTTTTAATACCAGTACTTTTAATCCAGAGAACCACAAAAGTGAGTACAAACAATTATCTCTATTGGTCCTGCTTTATAGAGCCCGTGAGGATCATCTTTATCATTTTCAAGGGAGATTTGTAAAAACAATTCCTTCCTGTGAATAAGAAAGTTTCACCTTATTATTTCCCCCCCTAATTTTTGCGCAGTCAGAATGGTCTGCTGATTTTTGTGTCTTATGAGCCAAATGCACGGTACTTACAGAACACAAGATGCTGGGGGCCCAGGGGGGAATAACAATCGAAATCTCATTTGACAAGCTAGCTACTGGGGAAAATTCAAAACTAATTCCTCCCACAGAGCACTTCGCCACTGGAGTGTCTTAGGCTGTTTTGCCCAGCCTGGTTTTAAAAATAAAAGGACTCATAAGAAAATTGAATAGCGTGCTTCAAAGCAAAGTTGCAGAAGCCTAATACACCTTTGCATTTTAAATATTATTTTTTAAAAAGGAAACAAAATAAGAGTTTTCAAAAATCAGGGGAACCACTTACATAATATGCCATCTCTCTAGATTTGGGGGAGGTGGGCTATCGCAACCTTGTACATTTTTATGCAAATACTGAGTAGGCTTGTTGTAAGTTTTTTTATCTCAGTCCTCAGATGCCAGGAGAAGCTTGTTCTTTACAGGAGAGAAACAATTAACAAAAATTTTTAAAAAATTAAAAACAGAAGAACAGGGATGTTTTTAAATCTGAATATTAACGGTTACAGCATGGCATTCCCTGGCATTTGACACTTTCAAGTCCCAGAATTCTCCACCCTATGACCATTAAAAACTAAGAATTTTGGGAGCTGCAGTTTCAAAATATCTGGAGTGGGCTAGGTTGGGGCCAATAAATGCGCAGATCATCATTCTTCCCAAGTGATTAAAAATATAAAAAAGATAAAAATTATCAATTTTAAAAATGCATAAAAATACACATTTCTGTTAAAGTAAATATTTCAACACACATTTGCATGTATTACATTTTTATTACTTTATTTTTTCTAGATGAACCCATTTAAAAGGGCAAGGAGTGGAATTAGACTGAATCACCCTTACTTGTCAGCACAAACAGATAATTTAACTGAATTAGGGGAAGTACTTAGTTTAAAAATGCAATGAAAAGGTAAAATGCTGCTCCTTGAAGTTTTCTCTTAATTATAAACAATACATAAGTGCAACCTGTCCAGAAGAAATAGGAACCATTCATTCATAATTTACATTTTGTTTACATTTTGATATAAAAGGTAATATATGAGGAATGAGCAGGGAACAAAGGAAAAATTAAAAAATCCTGTTGACTGTTTGAGGTTCATCATTGTATTATTTTGCTGATAAGAGGGAAAGTATGTGTCCAGTGCGTTGAATGAATACTGGAGCATTGGCCGGTAAGAATTATCATCAAACATACGATTCATTACCATCCAAGACCAGATCAAAAAAGTTAAACAACTAAATACAATGTGAGAAATCAGCAAAATCTCATGAATTAATTACCTACTTCTGTTGTCCTGTACGGATATGGCAAAGGCTTATGTCTTGAGCACAGGATCTAGCCATCTGTAAACAGGTAAGAATTTCCATCCCACATTCTTAAGAGCTGCTGCAGTAACTTAAACCTGTTTATTGCAAATTGCACAGCCCTTTTTAAAAATCTTCTTTATATCTTGGCCACATGTATTGCTTCTTTCACCCTTCTCCCAACTCTTATCATTCCTACTAACCATTGCTCTTCGGCGGCAGAGAAAAGTCAACACGCAGAGAGAGGACCTCTGAATAATTATGTTGTTGGCAAGACGTTCGATTAGACACAAGGCTTAAATCATTCAAGAACAGGACCCAGGGAGAGGAACGACTCCACAGAAGCAACAACTTTTCTGGTTTGGTTGATTGGCATTCAGAAGCTCAGTCCCTACTGACCACAAAAACAATCTGCCGTCTGTCTAATGGAGTGAGGCATTTAACGACAGGCTCCGTGGTTTCAGCTTGCATCTGATGGATTTTTTTTAATGCTCCTTGTTACTTTAATCCAAGTCAAGACTTTTAAAATTAAAAGAAAATGTTGCCTTTAATTAAAGACTAAGTAGAGGAAGTTCTTTATAAAGAATGTGCTTCTACTTTGTAAGAAAGAAATGTATTTGAAAACTTTTTGAAATATAAAATCCATTCTTCTCTTGCCAGACCAGGAGGAAAGCCTTCTCTCTCTCTTCTTTCACTCCCTTGCTCTTTGGGCTTTAAAGCAAAATATGTGAAAATCATTCATTTATGGAACAATATTTTGGATGCTTTTGCCATCACAATTGTGAATATTTGGCCCCACCAGACTTTTTCCAGCTTTTCGGCAGAAAGCAGGAATGAAGAGGTGGGGTATCCTCAGCACACATTATGCTCCACTAAGCACCAACCCTTGCTGAAAAATTTATTTCATTTGCTGGAATTAAATTATTCTGTGTCAGGTATGTGCAACGTAGCACATTTCACCACAGTGCAAATGAAAATAGAGGGCTTTCCACCGAGTCCCACTTTGGCAAGACGGTGGAGGGCTACAGTAGAAGGGGCAACTGCTTGAAGACAATTTGCAGCAACAATGCACCATCTGAAAATCATTACTACGTTGAAGTGGATTTTCCACATGTTCATTTGCTGGACAAGCAGGTTGCCCTTGAAGTATTGTCCCCATGGGGGAAAAGGAAAAAACTGAAAAAAGTATTCTTACTGTCAGATCACTGCTTTGCTAGAGCCAGGCAAAAATATGGCCAAGGGGAGTTTGAGTTTTACGGCTGGCAAAATCATCTGATCAGGTAAAAGAAAGGGAAGGAGCTAGTGAAGAATTCGAAGGATGAAAGCAACAGTGGCTGATAGGAGGAGGAGTATGAATGCTTTGGAACATCTTGCCCCTGGAGTTGAGACAGATTTCCTCACTCTCGGACTTCCGGAAGAAACTTAAGACCTGGTTCTGCCGCCTTGCTTGGGAGGGGGAGAGAGAGAGCTCCACCTGGGGATGGCTGGCGCCATAGTACCCCTTAGTGATCCATCTCCACTTGGATTTCATGTTTGCTTTTATGTATATTTTAATGTAATTTTTATCTGGCTATGTTTTAATGCTATTTATTGTAAACCGCCCAGAGTCCCCCACTGGGGAAGATGGGCAGTGATATAAATTTAATAAAATAAATAAATAAATAACGCTTAAACTGCTGGAGAGAAAATTAAGCATTCACATCTCTTGTCTCTCCTGGCTGCTTACATATCCAGTTCTAAAATGCCAAAAGAAAAATGCCACTGTCTTCCTGCATACACACTCTCACTTCATTATGGACACGGGTTTTTAAGACTCAGTTACTGGCTAGATAGGGACAGGCTTATAAAAAGCAGTCAGAAAAAGGATATAAAACTTTTGCCATTTTACTTCGAGTTAAATGGTTTGTTGGTTCAAAGGCATCAATATAAAAAATATTTTGCTTTAACTGGAAAGGCAAAAGGAAGATCTAGATCTAGCATTCTCAATGAAGCATAAAAACATACAATTCCAGAACTGCTTTAGGATTTACCATTTATGTGATTATTTCTATCATGATTGTGGTGATTACTATTCCTAACTTGAAACATATTTTTGTAAATCAACATCCTTTTTTTTGTTTAGATCTTTATACTAATAATGTGTTGCATATTGAATTCCTATCATACAATGCTTTCTTTTTCTTGAATTCAATACGATGCTTGTAGAGTACAATTTACAGGTTCAGTAAAATTACCACAGTAAATATGCAACTAACTGAAAGATTCTGGGCATCAAATCTTCTACCTCAAGAATAAAATAAAGTTTATAGGAAACCCAGTTTTGTGGAGAATTTATGAAAAAGTCTACAGGTAAACAAATTCTCCAAACTGCAAATAGCATCTAGGTGTTCTTTCTCATTGGAGTTTACTTTCTTCTATCCTTTTAAGATTAGTGATAATTTTAGTTGGTTTTACTAATTATATGTTACTCTTCAATAGTCAGCTTCCTTGAAAAGCAAAGTATAAATTAGAATTTTAACTACATAAACATATTTCTGAGTTAATTTTAGGGTTGATATTAGCTATTAGTGTTCTGCTTATTTTACTGTTTTTTTATTTTCTCATTTAGCATTCCTATTTTTTAATACAGAAAAACTATCTATAAGCACAGAAAAAAAGAAACATCTATAATTCTTCCTTTACAAAACTGGGTTGAACACTACTTAAGTCTCAACTTAGCAGAGACTTTATAAAAGCCACATAATAACTAAATGCTCACAGGAATTACTCTAACAACAGGCTTATAAATTCAATGTAAACAATAGCCATTTATTTGTTGGTTGATAGCTAATCCATGAAAAGCCTGGATCATCACTGGGTAATTTTCAGAGCTGTTAAGTAAGAGAAAATAACCTGCAATTATTCATTTATTAATATTAAATGATAAATGATGTCAGAAAACTCCCATGATAATTTATTTCTTAATAAATAAAAATATGATCAATAATATACGTAATGGTCCAATAGGTGGACCAATTCATATTTGAATGCAGGTTAAAATAACCTTTTTCAATGAAAAGAAATAACATGTGAATTCCATTAATTTCAACAGTGATAACAAAGGAAACCATGCTGGTGAGCTCTGCTTTCATGTTCTGTATGATCAAACTATAGCCCAATTTGCTTTTGGATGGTGGAAAGACAATTGCTCCTTCGCATTCTGCTATAAGAAATCTGGTTATATTTTCCTATCTGCATGTCCCAAGACCCTCTTCATTGATTTTCAGATGGACAAGCTTCTGAATCAGTCTAAGAAATTATATGAAGATATAAAGCATCTAGGTAGGGATAAGGACAACATGTAAAACAGCTGAGTGCACTCATTTCTTTTATATACAGCATATATATACAGTATATATACGTGCACACACACACACACACTCTGTATATAAATTCTGTATATGCACTTGTATGAGACAGCCTATGTTTTTTTGGTTTAATGTCATTATTTGCTATAAAGACACAATACTCTCAATAGCTATCACAGACAGCACAGGAAACACTTTGTTTCATGGTTTTGATAGACTGCCAGTTAGAACATAAAGCAGAAGGTAAATAGGGACAAAAAACCACTTTAATTTTGTGGTTCAATCCAGATGCACTGAAACCAGTCAGAAGCTTCCATCAGCTTTATTGGGATGAGGGGTTCACCATAAATCCTCTTTTGAGGGCACACTGATACGTGCTACAAGAATTCTGGTTTTACCTAAATGCTTCCATCACCAAGTGTCTCTGCTGTTATGATTATGCACAAATGGCCACTTTCAATGAAATACTTATTTTTTTTCCCTGAATTATGGGAAGTCAAACACAAACCACAAATCCATAAAGGGAAGCAGGGTTTGCACAAGCAGACAGTAGCATATTGCTTAATTGCCTATGGTTTTGAATAACCTTCCTGTGACAGCAAAACTTACAGAGATCCCAAAGTAGACAAAGGTATTTTAGCACAACAGACAGGAGGAATGAGAAAAATATATTTTTGTATTACTTGAAAGAATATTTTTGGAACTTCAAAGCCACTAGAAAACATTTTTGGGTTGTTGTTTTTCCCAGAAAAACATTGCTTATTGAAAAAGGTTATCATTTTAAAAGCAACCAATCAGAACAATTTAAAGTGAATACTTAAGATTTTTTTTCCAAAACTAAGTGTTGTTAAATGCAAACACATCTGATTAAATTATGCCAGATGTGTTTGCAATAATAATACTTAGTTGTGGGTCATTTTTTGATACCTTTTGAAATTGATCATAAGCATCCCTACTGAGGCTGCTGAGAGTGAAGGTTAAAGCTGTGGAAGACTGTGAAATACCAGAAAAGAACTACCCGGGGTCAGGTCTAGGGCCTTCACAGTAACACTCTAATAATTTGCAATTATTCAGTTGCAAAGAGTATGGAGAGTATTAATACTCTGTGTGTGTGTGTGTGTGTGTGTGTGTGTGTGTGTGTGTGTGTGTATCTTCGAGTCAGTTTTTGACTAGTCCCTTCAGTTTTCTTGGCAAGGTTTTTTGGAAGTGTTTTGCCATTGCCTTCTTCCTAGGGCTGAAAGGGTGTGACTGGCCCAGGGTCACCCAGTTGGCTTTGTGCCCAAGGCGGCATTAGAACTCATGGTCTCCCATTTTCTAGCCTGGTGCCTTCACCACTACACCAAAGTAGCTCTCTATTATACATAGCTGAGTTGATAACCTTACACAGGAGGATTAGAAAACAGAAGCATGGGTCATCGTTTGCAAGAAAAAATATGACAAACATCTGCTCAACAGAAATGATAGCAAAAAGGCCACAGCAAAATGGGGAAAAGCCCATTTTCATGGAAGTAAACAGCACCACTTGCTATGATTTTACTGAATCTGTTCTGCCAAACACTACATTAGGATAAAAGCTATTTAAACTCCTGTTTAATAACCAGGTCAGCAAGAGAGGCCATTTTTCCTTTTTCCAGGTACCTCTACTCCCTTTAAATTGCCTCCCTCAATGCAAAGCCTGGTATCGTTGAGACATACCTGCTTAAATCCAATCCGTGTTGATGGGAGAATGCATGTCCTGCTTTGCCAAGTTTCAAGCCTGACTGAATTTTTACAGCTGGATCAGAGAAGCTTGGCTCTGTATGTTTTAGAAAGGCTTTTTTGTGGAAATATTGATACAACTTTAAACACACAAGTACGGACAGCACTGTGATGGGCTAATATTACACTAGGGATATGGAAAGATCCAACGGACGGTGGTACGGACAGAATTTACCAGATTGTGAGCTGCAGTTGTTTTATTTACATTAAGCAATGGAAACAACCTGAAACACAAGGAATGCCATTCCAGATACGAGGTTTGAAGTCAGACGTTTTTCCAGAAATAAATGAAGTTTTTATGCCCACCCACCCCCTTTTTTTTGGTGTCCTGCCAAGAAATATAGCATCCTCTATTCCTGACCAATCCTCTCTCTCTCAGGATTTGTATTTTGGGCATTACTTCAATGATACGCCATGCTTCCAACTGTGCAGCTTTCCCCAACCTGGTGCCCTCTTAATGCATTGAGACTACAACTTCCAGAATTTCAAGGTAAAATTCTAAGAACTGTTGTTCCAAACTCCTTAGAAGGGATAAGATTTGGTGAAACTGTTCTAGTATGTGTTTTTGGTTCATTCCAAGTCTCCTGAGCAAGAGATTAAGTCTATGGTTTGCATAGAATGGTTCATACTTGAATGAGTGACCACATTCTCTTGCAGAAAACCCTTTGATAAAAGAGATTTTGGTGGGGGAAGGGACACTAGCCACTGAGACTGGCAGTACAGTGCTGAAAAAAATGCATTAAACCAGTGTTTCTCGACCTTGGTAACTTTATTGTGGCCGGGAAATTCTGGGAGTTGAACTCCACACATCTTCAAGCTGCCAAGGTTGAAAAATACTGCATTAAACCACATCTGAAAGCCAAAACTGGAATATTCAAACCAATCACAGGTGGAGGAGAATAATCAGTTTTGAAGTATTAATTTAAAAAAAAAGAAAGAAACCAGTTATTTCCAATTTGGTTTCAAAGCATGCAAGAAAAAAAGAACCTTCAAGAGGGAGGGAGGGAGGGAATTCTCATTGGTACCAGCGATAGCCACATTTCCTCCAGGTATAACAGCAAGTGATAGAGGGCAATTTTCATCAGAACCATGCTTAGAAACATCCCTGCACTGGAGTTTCAAATGTCCTCCCCTCTACTGGGGTTTTCACTTAAGTCAAAATGGCTACTGCCCGTATAAATCCCCTACTGAGATACTATAGATGTGGGTGAAGCAACATCACCACCACCACACCAGTAGCACGTATTGGTCTATAAGACATTCCATCTCTATTTATTATAACATTTTTACAGGAACTTCCTACCACCAAGAATATTATGAAATCAGAGTTATTTGCAACCTATAGTTAAACAGAACAGGATTGCTCCAATCTTATCCTAAGAAGCCCATTTTCAAAATCTGATAGGTGTGTGTGAACTAGCTCTGTAAAGAAATTTCACTGATAGCACAGAAACTGAATATCCCTCCCTCCCCAACAAGACAGAATTGTTGACCTAGTCAGCCATAAAGCAGGTTTAAAGTTAAATCAGCAACTCTTATTGTTCATAGAAAGTTCCATTTTCTTTTCCAGTTTTCACACTTTTAAAATATCCTATTTTTACATGCTGATTTCTTTTTATTAATTTTATTGGCTGGTGGCCTAAAAATAGTCTAAGTAGTGGAAAATTTTCATGTAGGTCAGCATAGCAGTAGGAATATAAGAAATTTTAGAATATCGTGCTTTATTGTCTGGATCATTGGCTGTCTTACCCTTATATAGATTACAAGAATATTTCTTGGCTCCAATTCAGGAGCAATAAAGCATGACTAAGTCCCATGGAAGCAACTTAGTTGGGCCAAACCAAAACGGAAGGCAATAGTAGTATACATTTAAACATGGCTCTTTCTCCATCCCATAGTAAGACCAGCATAAAAGCAGTAGTTGTAAACCAGCCCTAGTTCCTACAATCTATCCTACCAGCTCTTTTTCACTCAAGCAAATTCAAATACTAGACATGTGTTCAGTTGAAAGAAAAGCACTCCCTTTTTTTTTTAGTGATTTGAGGTAGGGGTGTTGTGAGGAAGCAAGTAAATCACTAAGAATATTCTACATTTTTCAACCACAGACATTTTTGGTGTTTAAAGTCTTTAAGAAACCAACTGCTCCTTTCTATATAATTAGGGAAGATAATCAACTTTCATCACATACAGGGTAGACCCATATCTGCACCCAGTGCCAAACGTTCATAAGTGATATGAAAAATGTTGCATATGGCCAACCACCTCTTTTTTTTTTTTTTTTTTTGCAGTCCCTGGAGTCCTTCAGCATCCTGGATAATGTCATCTAGCAAATCTTCATGTTCTGGAGAGGGCAAAAGGATTAGATTGGTGTGTTGAGCCCCTATAGGGCTTTACAAACTAATTTTGCATTAAAAGAACTGCCCATCCAACCCCAAAATAGAAAAGCATTAGGTATAACTGTCACCACATCACTATCCATGTTATTAGAGATCCCCAGAGGCTAATTTTTAAAAAGTGTGCTCCCAGGAGGAAAAACATTGCTTGTCCCTCTCCTTTAAAATATACTTCCACCTTGTTTGGCTAATTTCATGTTTAGGGCTCATTTCTCATGGCATAAAGATGCTGCATTATCTGTTTTTAAGATACTCATCTTCAACCCATTTTACAGGCAGGAGAAAGTAGAATTTAGCTGTTTTAGTTTAGCGGTAACATTTCCCCTCTTAACACAAGTCTTGCTGTACAAATGGTCTCCAGGATGAAGCAAGGGAAGACATGGTCAGGGGATTCAATCTGATTAGTGCCCCTTATCCACTTGTACAGCTTCTGCAGGTAAGCCTCCACACCTTAGTCCCTTGGTTCTGCTTACCAGGGCCATTCTGTTGTTTTTTTCCCCAGTGGGAGGGTCCATTACTTTCAGACTAGGCTCTCCCCCTGACTCCATCTGGCTTCCAATTACAGACCCACATGAAAGGAAGCTGGTCTGCAAGGATGAGTACTGCCCAGAAAAGCAAAAGAGCATTGCCTGCTTTACTATGCAACCTCTCCCTGTGGATTCACTATTTCAGGACCTGGTTTTGATAGGTGTCCAAGCCCCTGGGTCTAGCCATCTGTCTAAGTCAGTGTTTCGCAACCTTGGGAACTTGAAGATGTGTGGAACTCAACACCCAGAATTCCCCACCCAGCATGGCTGGGTGGGGAATTCTGGGAGTTGGAATCCACACTTCTTCAAGTTCCCAAGGTTGAGGAACACTAGTCTAAGTGAACTCACCTCTTCCCTTTCAGGAGAACCATTGGTGGTTATTTTTTCCACTTACAGGCAGCACCAGGGGAATCCAGTCATCACGTCCTTAGCTTGTCCTGCATGAAATACTTGAGAGTGGCACCACTTGCCAGCCTTCTTGCTGAGAAAGATCCGGGCTTAGCAGCAAGGGCAGCATGAAGTATGAAGGAAAGCACATTAATGTGGCAGTGAGGAGGAGCTCTTAGTAAGCTTAAACGGTTAGCTTAAAAACAGAAGCATATGCTTCTGATCTCCCCGAGTGAGCAAAAAAGAACCTAAGGGGTCCACCATTCCTCATTTACATAGCAGGAAACCACTCTTTCCTGTTATGTCAGAACTAGGCCTTAGGGATATAGAGAGAGAAATCTGTAAGAGGAGCATGTTTCAACCACAGTTTGGATGCATGTTTTCTATAAAGGAAGGAGTCATGCATGTATAGATGTTCTATCAATTTTTATTGTAATAATCATGCTGTAGTTAAGATCTTTAAGAGTAGCTGATTCTTAAATCAGAACCCTTGCTTTCAGCTTGATAAGTGATATGGCCTCATCCACGGAGATACAGGCTCAGTATTAATAGGAAATAACCTACTGATGTCCCTTTCATTCCAGAAAAGCTGTTAGGGCACTTCCATACCACCTCTGGCTTCACCCCATAAGAAGCACATTGGCTTCGCTCCAAAAGGACCTCAGCAGTAACATCCTTGCAGCGCTCGATATTCCCATGGGCCCACCAGTTTGGCTGTCTGAGAGAGGAGCACAAAAATCAGCAGCCAACCGGAGTGGCTTCCTTCCATCCTTGCTGCTGCCTTGCTGCATCTGTTTTTTCAGCAAAGGCAAAATGTCACTTCCAAAAGCAAGGTAATTTGGAAACAAGGTCTGCAGGGCTTTAGCCTCTGGGAGAAGGAGAGGGAGAGAGCTGTGGAGCTGGAAGATAGAATGAAATGAGAATTCTCGCCAATTGTAGCTTCAGCAGTAAGTCTGCAGAACTGTTCTCATAGCATGATGTTCTATGCCATGGCTAAGCCGGACTTTAATCAGCTCACTGGTCAAACTGTTGCAGAAGCCCCACAGTGTGGTGGGGACACAGCAGCAAAGGACAGACCTTGGATTAGCTGCCCAGAGCCATTGTATGCAAGACGGGTGGTAGAGAAATATGACAAACAAACAAACAAACAAATAAATATGCTGCTGTGTCAAGAAATGCTATGAAAAAGTACAGGTAGTCCTCACTTAACAACCATTAGTTTAGTGACAGTTTGGACTTACGACAGTGTTGAAAACAACTTGCAACCAGTCCTCACACTTACGACTGTCGCAGCGTCTCGTGGTCACGTGATCACAATTTGAGTGCTTGGCAACCCATTTGCATTTATGACCTTCACAATATCCCGTGGTCACATGGTCACCATTTTCAACCTTCCCAGCCAGCTTCTGGCAAGCAAAATCAACGGGGAACCTCGTGATTCGCTTAACGACTGCTGCAAAAAAAGTCATGAAATCAGGTTGGATTTGCTTAATGACCGCTCTGCTTAGCAACTGAAATTCCAGTCCCAACTGTGGTCATTAAGCGAGGACTACCTGTAATCTTTTTCTCTAAAGCTACACAATATTTCTTATAACTGATTGTGATAATCCTGTTGCATTAAAGGAAGAACTTAAAAACCTCCATGGCACAAATAGCCACATCTTTTAACCAGCTAATGCTGCAGCATTTCAAACAGGTACTGTATCTACCAGTGACGTGAGTATATGCTGTACTTGATATTCAAATGCTTATTTTGCTTTAGGGCTTTTCATTTTGCAGTGGCAGGCATTTATCTTCATCCCTGTTTCTTATAGAGAAATCTGCAACATATTCCACAAAAATGCAGTGCAGATGTTCAGAAGTGGCTCACATGAGGATTTTTGTCAACTCTTAAACAGTTGTGAAAGATGAATACACTTTACAGCCACATTTTTTAAAAAAAATTGTTTTATTTCACAAATATTAACTGGAAAGAAAAAAAATACTGGCAAGATTAACAAGATAAAATATCTATAAATCTGACATATAATGAAAAGTCTACCAGTTAGACATAGAGTAATCTATCCTTTAAGAATGGCTATTGGGAATTGTGGTTTGCAATCTACTGCAATGGAAGATGCTGAAGATTCAACACCATAAACTTAAGAGCAAAATAAAGAGTGAAAGAAGAGTTAAGGAGTAAGTAAGAAAAACAATTCCAGAAGCCACAAAATTCTACTCCACATAAACACCTAAAAGAAAACCACTACTTTCAAATTCTGAATACTGATCAGTTTTGAGAGCAGCTTTTTCCAAATGTCATAATTCCTGAGCAACTTGAGTACCACAAACTCAAATAAGCCAAAGACTTTGCTTCTGTTGATCTACTGCTCATCATCTCTCAACACATGAGTTCATAAAACTCTGTTATTAGATACTCCCTGAAGCCATTTAGTTTCTAAGGGGACACATGGTCAAACATCACCCTTTGAACCAACACCACTATCCCTAATCTCTGAGCAAGTGCATGTGCCTCAAAGTGCCATGGAAATTGATATAGTCTATCTACCTGCCTCTGTTTCTTTCTCACATAGATACATTACTCCAGTCTAGGGAAAAAAGCAGTCTAAGTTCAAAAAACCCCTGTAGTAAAAACATCCACATATGTTGCTTATACTAATACATGCAAAGCATAATTTTTAGGGGTATGCTGATTGAGATACAAATCTGAGATATGAATCTGGAGTGAACTTAGTTGGGGAAGGCTGATCCAAATATGAGGCAGTCAACGTTTTGGAGTATATTTGAAACTCCCTTATAAAATGGCTGCCACAATGGGCTGCTCAGTCGCAAACTACTATTTATCAAAGGCAAACAGTGAGGTTACTTCTTGCTATTCCACTTAACTCTTCATGATGCTTCCTAGGATCCTGGCTTACCTTTGTCTTTTTTTCTGGACAGGTGGGCACATTTCCAATAAAGCATTGGCTGCAGGCACTCACCACTTCCTTATTTTCTATGAATTCCTATATGGCTTATGCGCAGCCCAGAAACAGCATTGGAAATAATGCTTTTGTTTATTCATTTATTAAATAAAATAAATGGCTGCCAAATCAGAAAGACTCAAGGCTTTGATAGTGCTTTGCATGCCAACTTCCTGTAAAAAAACCTAATAAAAAAAAGAAGCAGGTATGGCATGGAATTTGTTGGTTGTCAAAGAAGGTATCTGCAGGCACACCACATAATAGGGGGCTTATCCCAAATTGAGATCATATCCATGTATTCTTATTGGATATGGCATGCACTGTCACCATTTCCTCACCACCAAGGAACAAAATTGCATATAGAGATAAACAGGAGGAATAGAAAACATTTATGTGCATGAACCATTTTTTGTTTGGGAAAAGACTTCTCAGAGAAGTACATGCTGGGATAACTAGTTTGTCCTTTTTATACAGTAGTTGGCAGTGCCTCGTTCTAATTGGCATGCTCTTGTGAGTCCTACAAAGGCAAGCGGTGGTTGAAACTTTAATTGGTTAAAAAGCCAGTTTGCATATTCCTGCAAATATAAGTCTGTTCACCTGATAAGTAGATTCCACATTTTCTCTTCTGAGTTACAATCTAATCCAGGGTTTCTCAACCAGGGTTCCGTGAGAGGTCACTAGGGGTTACTTGGGAGATCACGATTTATTTTAAAAATTATTTCAACTTCAGGCAACTTCACATTAAAGAGGTAAGTTTCAGTCTTTATTTTTAGTTTAGGAACACTCTGAATGCGTATATAGAGGCCTACCCATGAAACGAATGCTGTAATTTTGAGGCTTATGGCCTCTATTTGAGCCTGAGTGTGCAGGGGTTCCCCGAGGCCTGGAAAATACTTCAACGGTTCCTCCAGGGTCAGAAGGTTGAGAAAGGCTGCTCTAATTAGCACAATATACTTGGAAGGCACTAGGGCAACTTAGACAGCTGTCTGAGGGAAATGGGAATTAAAGTTCAACATACCTGGAGGTCCCAAGTGGGGCAGGGCTGGACTTGGAGTATCTGTGTATGAACAGATCTGCTCAGTCTTTTGTAGTCTGTAGAGCAGTGTTTCACAACCAGGGCAACTTTAAGATGTCTGGACTTCAACTCCCAGAATTCTCCAGGCAGCATGCTGGCTGGAGAATTCTTGAAGTTGGAGTCCAGACATCTTAAAGTTGCCCAGGTTGAGAAACACTGCTGTAGAGAGTAAGGAAGATGACCTTGTTGGAAATATGCAAGAACTCTCAATTAGGCAAAGGGAACTGAGACATTTTTTAAGCCCTGATAAACAAGATAATATTTGAAAACAGCTCAGAAAGACACCTCCCTGATTCACTGGGGTATAAGAAGGGGCGGTTGGGGATGATGGAGGAGATGTAGCATAGCTACACTTGCAAGATTCTGTTGATATAGCCAAGGTAGTTCCAGTCTTCCTGTGGCACATTCCTGGTCTGGCCTACCTAGTGGAGCTGACAGAGTCCCACGTAACTTGATGATGCACATTTTCTGACTATTTGTACCAGCAGTATATATTTTGCTATATAATCCAAATTACTTAAACAGAAGTAAGAATACATGATTTTTTTTTTAATCCATTCAGTCATGTCCAATTCTCAGGGACTGCCTGGACAAGTCCCTGCAGTTTTCTTGGTGAGTTTTTTCAGTAGTGGTTTGCCATTGCCTCCTTCCTAGGGCTGAGATAAAGTGACTGGCCCAAGGTCACCCAGCTGGCTTTGTCCCTAAGGTAGGACTAGAACTCACGGTCTCCTGGTTTCTACCTGGTGCCCTAACCCCTACGCCAAACTGGCTCTCAACAATACATGACTAGGTCATCCTTTACATTTGTAACAGCATTCTCATAAATAAAGTTATGAAACATGCCAGTAAACTGCAACATGTCAAGAAAATGGTGCTCTAAGACATTTTCAGAAAATTTAAATTATTGGCCTGGCATTTGTAGGAGAGCTAACAGAATTATAGAACATATTTAGAAATTAGATGCATGGAATTTTTAGGTTTTAAGTGGGTTGCACGATTTGAGGCCCTGGGGCCACTTGTACTGTACCTCCTTAAAGCCTTCAGTAAGCCCACAAAGTTCTTTAAAATACTGCTACCAAATGATAACTTTTAAAAGAAGGAAATACTAAATAAACAGAATAAACAGGAAGAGTCATTTAGTTAATTAAATTAAGCTTTGTCCTGGCCCCACCCATTTCTTTGACCTCTTTCAACACACACATTTTTGACTGTGGCTTCCAGCATGCTGCTTAAGGGCCTTACCTTTCCCCTCCCCAAAGCGTATCCCTGCTTTAAAATAACATCAGTGCATTATATAATGTCTTTTGTCTTGCAACTTAAGTTTGTCCAGAAAAAAATGCATCCATTAATGTTAAACTTGTCTATCTAAACATGCTGCTTTATGCTTTTCAAGAGTACATTCAAAGGAAGAAGTTTGTATATAGCACTAATTCGGCACACATAGAGAGACATTAGCATGATTGTGTAACAATTTATGGCTTGTTTTTCCAAATGTTCAGCTTGCTCCTGCTGTAGTGGTTAGTAAACGATGCCTCAGCCATTTCAAGAAGTTTCTCCAGTGCCCAGTCAAAGCTAAAAAGCTGGCAGAAAAGAGGCCAAGTCCAGTAACAATTCTATTACTCAAGACTATGCCCGTTTTTAAATTCCAATTGTATAAGTATCAAAAACCAGGAGTTCACATGTCTTAAGTCACTGTGTGCTCATTTGAGCAACAATCATTTTAAACTAAAATTTGGCAGAGGATTATCACATAATGTAGACCAAATGCACTTGGAATGCTGAAAAACAGCATTCAAAAACCAAGAGATTTCACTTGGAAAACACTTAAACTAGACAATCACAGCTCCTACTTTACACAAAACATTTTAGAGCTATGAATACACTTCAAGGAAAGTCCATTGCTCAGCCCAAGACCTGGATGGAAGGTATAATAATTTTAACTTAAATGGAAGATTTACAAAAGCTTGAAGATCCAGAGGAACAGATCACAGGGATGAGTTATTATTATTTATTTTTATCCAAACAATAAAAGAAGGAATAAACTTGTTGAAAGAATCATTCTTTGAAAATATAGGAATCAAGATATAGATAACCTATAACAGCCTTCCCCAATCTGATCTCACAGATATTTTGAATTATCACTCTTGGGGGTCACAACTGACATTTGGCTTTTCCTACTTCAACCTGCCCCTCCCCACCACTCACCCCATACAAATTTTTCACCTAAAGACAATCCCCTCATATTTCACCATACTACAGTCTGTTGTCCAGTCTCCTATCACCAACTTTTTCATAGTCCTTTCCCAAATATCTTGTGATATTTTTATAGCACTTCATTCCATTTCTAGGAATCCTGTCCTGCCTTAAATGTATATACATATTAAAGTTGGAATTTTAGCCCTGATGTATTTGGAAAGTTAGAAAATCTAGAGGTTGGAAGGTAAAGGGTGGAGTGGGGAGTGGGATGGTAATTTACAGTGTATGTCCTTTGACTGAAATATACATTAGGATGGACAGGAAAGAATGAAAAAGGAAAGCCTTTTTCAAAGAGGGGCAGATCTATTTTCTTACTCTAGGGATAGAGAGCTTTAACTTGGGGTTTACTTTAAAGCAAAACCCCTGGAAGGTGAGACAAGAATTATAAAAGGGTTGCAAGACCTTGGGGAAAGGGCTGTGAAAGAATTGACAAAGATTAATATGTGAGAGTGGAAGAATGAATTGCACATATGGGTGTAAAACTGTTAATGACAGGCTGAAACAAGCAGATTTATGTCCATGGATTTCATTAGGAAGTTTGGGGATCATTCAGATGATACAGTTTTCCACTGTATTCAGAAGTGCACATACATGCAGCCTATGGCAGGCCTAAATGGGCCAAATTAACAGACCAGTGCAGATCAGAGGAACATAATTTTGTCATGATGCAACAGATGGACAATATAGGATCCATATTTATTAACAAAACAGGCAAGAAGAAGATTTTTCATATGGAACCGAGGATACTGAGCCAGACCATTAGTCCAAACCACTCAAGTTGCTGGCATTGAACATCTGGGCAAAACTCCAGGGCCTTCAGAACAATTAACCAAATGGCAGAAGGGTGCAAATAGATCAAGCAGTAACACAATGGAGCCAACACATCTTGATTTGGGATCAAAACATTGAACAGATTTCTTCACTCATGTCAGTCTGCCCAGAATTGAGATCTTTCCCTCTTAACTTTCTCTGAGTGCTACGAAGTTCATCCAAATAGAAGAAAGACAGTCTTTCCTGTGGAGCCCCACATCAAACAATGAGCTTTGCCATTTCAAGTGTATCAGACCCCATCTCTACCCGCTTTTTAAGAAAGCCCTAAAGCCCCATTATCTTATCCAAGCAACCCTGTTAATCAGACTTATACTGGCAAAGGCACCGATGAACTCAGGCTGATTTTACTATGGTGGAAGGGTATTCTTTTAATGTTGGCTTTCTAACCTCAGACATCCAGTGAAGCCTAGAATTTATTACAAAGAGAAGTACTGAACTACAGTATTAATTTCAGCATTAGTCTCCTAAACATTGAGATATTAGTCACCAGCAGCAACTGATTTTGGTTGCCTAGACATGTATCCTTTTACTCCTTTCCTGAAGGGAGAAATATATAGGCAGGCTAATGTATGCTTCACATGCTCAAAGAGATGCTGCATTTTATTTAGGCTTCACATTAAGAGCACTGTTCCAGATGCTTATACAGAACAAGGATGAGTCCCAACCATTCACAGAGAAGTTGTTTCACTATATAAATGTGGACCAATCGATTGTTTCCCTAATCTTGAATTGTTGTTATTGTTTGAATTATTGTTATTGTTATTGTTGAATTACTGTTATAAAATGATTATTGTGTGATTCTCAAACCTGATTTATAGTAGGCGCTCTTAAGAGGATTCCTGGCTAACTCACGCACATTCATCCTAAAACAGGCTTCTTGAAAAAATAGGAATAATTATGAAGGAACAAGAAAAGGGAGAGGGACTTTGGGAACAGGAGCATACCTGTCCGGTAGACAAAATTTCCTTCAGTCTCGGAGGACGATGGTGACACCAGTTCCTCTTCAAATTCATTGGAGCTAAATGATCCCGAATGATTCCTTTGTCTTGTTTTTTCTATCATGGCTGCATTTGTGGCCATGACATGTCTTAACGAGTCATTCAGGTAGCGATTCAATAAGCTGTTTTTGTATTTAGGAGGTGCTACATAATCCTCACTGGCGCTTCCTTCTGGTCTTACTCCAGATTTTATGACAGAACTTTCCGTTTTAATCACAGTATGATGGACTTGTGTGTTGTATCCTCCTTCATTTCGCGGAGGGTTTTCACCATCTGCAAAGAGAAGGGCGGTCAAGCAGAAGCATTTCTTATGCATCTTTATATCTATATTCCTAAGGAAGCTTTCAATGGAAAACTGTGATCAGATGACATTATCATAATGGTCTTTTCTAAAATCTATTTACAGAGCCTTCTCTAACCTGCCCCACTCCCCAAATTCCCAACCAGTCTGGGTGAAGGTTACATTAACATCCTCTAAACATAAATGGAGCACCTCAAAGAATAAGCCTTTTACTAACATCTATAGAAATGAGGTTCACCCCTTTAAAGCAGGGTGAAACAAAATCCCCCACCACAAAAAAGAAATAACTTTCTACATGGTTTACCTACTACTATCTTTTTGGCAGTTCCCCAAAGAAACAAGACATGGTTCACTTCACAGATAATTTATCTTTGCAATAGTGGGATTGCTGTGGTTGCTATAGAGAACAAATATCTTTCTGCAAATATACAGTGAACTCCCTCTTGTCTCTTAATACATTTATAACTGGGCTTTAAGAAAGAGTTAGTTCAAATAATCCAGAAAAAAAATGGGCATATTCCTGCCAAACTTAAGCTTTGGGAGAAGTTCTTGTATACAAGTGGGCATAAGACTCCTCTCTCTTCTACAAAACCATCATTGCATCTTAAACAAACACAACAGTCCATCTGGACATAAATATGCTTTTAATCTTTGACTTCTAGAGGCATTCATTCTTCTTCAAAGCTCCAGAAAGATGCTGCTTATTGGACATAGTTGAAGAGTACAGATCAAGGCAAAAATAGCATGCAAGGCTATCAACTTCTTGAAAAATAATTATTATTTTTCAATTTTATAGACTTTGTATATAGAGAACTTGAAAGTATTAAAAACAAACCTTCTGAACATGAATCATCACTGCTTACACTAAGTCGTTCAGCATTTCCTTGAACATACTTGTTGTATAGCTTTATTCGTAAAGCCCAGCTGAGATCCGGTTGCCGGACAGTATTTTTAAGGCGCCGCCTTGCATTGGCAAACCAGTTTGACACCTAAATAAAAGACAAATGCATCAAATCTGCATTTGACCCAGAATATTGAGAACCAAATTTCTCATCTGTAGTTGAGATGAAAGAAGTATAAAAGGGAGACAAATAATTCATAGTTCTACTTTAACAACCATTACATGGGCACTGGAAAAACATGGTACCACCCACAATGGAGGAATGGATGGTGAAGATGATGGAACTTGCTGAGATGGCCAAATTGACAGCTTTGATCAGAGAAAAGACATGATCTAGGTTTAATGCGGACTGGAAACCCCTTATAGACTTGTTGCGTGAAACAGAAAAAAATGAAATGATGACATATGGTTTTGATGATTAGAAAAAAAAAGATCATAGAAAAAAATGTAAGTCATGTTGTAACCATAGAGTAAGAGGTTAATTTACATCTATATTTGTAACTGCTGTAAAGAAAATTGGAAGCTAATTCTTTATTTTTTCTTTATTTTTTTCTGCACTTTTGGCTTTATCTTTGTCTTTTTCTTCTTTCTTTTCTTCTCTCTTTATTCTAAATATTAGTGCTTGTCAGTTTTTATCTTCCTTTTTAAAATTTTTAATAACTTTTTGTATACACACACACACACACACAATATCAAGTTCTATGTCTATAGGTTATTAAATCAAAGATGGGCAATCTATGGCCCTGCAGGTATTGCTGAACCCTAGTTAGCATAGCTAATGTTGAAGAAGACGGGAATTAGCCCAATAACATCTGGAGAGCCAATGACCAATTTAAGAAAAGCAGCATTCCCAATCCATATCTTTACTCTTTCCATATTTCTGCAGCTTCAGAGGCATAAGAAATAACAGAATCCTGCATTGCTTCTCTCCAAATAGGAGGTGCGTGGCTATACCACTAGGCTAGCAAATGCAAGAGACATCTGCAATTTTTCAGGCTTTCAGAGTGCTAAGTCAATTCTTCTGATCCCTGTAACTCAGACCTGCTTCTCATTTTTGCTGACAGTTACCTACCAGTTCACATTCCTGATGCCAGAGAGTACCATGGGATCAGCACAGGAACACATATTATTCTGTAACACAAACTCAGATGAGCTGATGTTTGGGCTGTGTATACTTTCTGAATTCTTTGTTGGATATTCCGTGTTAATGATTGCACCAGTTGTTTGTTGGGGTGGAGGTGGGGGGGCGGAGAGAAAGATTTGTTGGCTAAAGAGCTGCATCAGCATCCCTTGGCGTTATTGGACTGCCACGTGAAGAAGTAGGGTGTTATCCACATGGCTCTTGATACAGGCTATATAAAACTAGCGTGATTTATATGCATGCACCTCCATTTCACAGAAAAAGCCAAAATCAAGCCCTGCGTGCTCAAGATTTCCATGTCAAAGGCAAGCATTATTCACATGAATATGAACAGCTCCCTGTTTAAAGCATTCCAGGAGGCAGTAAAGCTCAGCTATTCAGTGTGAAACAGGGTCGTTGCAAGAAAAAGTGTCTGCGTCCCCAAACACTTGAATTTTGGGTGTTGCCTTCCCCTCATGAAAACAATTATGAAATCATTGTCACTTTTGGCAGTTTAGGGGCTGAAGGAAGTAAGTTCACAATTCAGCATACTGCCTCAAAAGAGAGAGAGGAGACTGCTCACTGTAGACATCACAATATTTCAATAAATAGAAATAAAAAAGCTTTATTTGTTGCCACAATAGGTCAAGGAGCACCTAAACTAAAGCAGTACAGTCAGTTTAGTTTTGACAAATAAGTACTGTATTAGTTATTGTTTCCCCAGAACTGTCATTACTACCCCTGTTTGGCTTTCTGGAAATGCTACATTTCTGCTCATACGAATTGGCCTCAATCCAGCAGCATGTAATGCCTGAAATGAAGCTATTACATACAGTCCCAGACCCACAGCCGCCACCAGATTGCTAATTAGAACATCCATCATGCGTTCCAAAGGTGACAGCAGAGGCACATGTTTCATCTTTGTAGTTCCCCAGATTGTGCTGGTGACCCAAACTGCTGAACAGCAGTTTGAAGTCCTGGAATGCAAACATACAGCTACCGTGTATACGTGTGTGTGTGTTTCTATACAATAACATGCCGTTTCCATGATATGGCCTGCAAGAGTGTGATGCGGCTAATTTCTGGATTTCATTAATACCTAAATGAAGCTCTTTTAGGAATCCTGCACAAGCTACCTCTAATTCCATCTTGAAACAAAAGGCAGGTTATAAAATGTCACAACAGAGCAAACAAAAAATAAAAGTATGCATTGTCCTAGCTGGGCTAGGAAAATCGAATAATGTAGCTGTTTGGCATCTGATACTTGCCGGATATGGCGGACCACAATTCCCATAATTTCTAGCCAAACAGCCAGTGAACTATGCTCCAACAAAACTGGAGGATCCGAGGCTGGAGAAAAGTTGGATTAAACTAAGACATTCTTTTACATGCCCTTCATTCTGTTTTGATTTTTTTGTTACTTACTATCATGATAAACTGTTTCCATTCAGCAAATGTATTTTTCAGGTGGTTTTAGGGCAGGTCTCCCATTTTCCAAAACATTAAACAAATGTCATCGTTAAAATATAAATCACAAAGTACGTTCCTGTCTTTATCTCCTTTGAAGGGAAAAGATTACTGGGATATTGCTTGTCACATTGCACGAGGATAAGCATCTGAAAGAACCATTTCCCCAACCTGGTGCTCTCCAGATGTGTGGGGCAACAATAGGATGATGCCAGCCATGAGTTTTTGAGAGTTGAAGTTCAAGACATCTGAAGAGCACCAGGTTGGGGATGACTGAAATGGAGAATATGGCTCACCTAAATTATTGTCTCTTCCTGAGTAAACTACATCCTATACAATATATGCCTTTGCATAGCTGAATATTGCCAGTGCCTCAGAAGCTCAGAACCAAGCCATTAGTCACACTGTGGCAAATCATATTCAACAATAAAGCCATTCATATTTCCCCTTCTGGAAAGAATGTTCAGCGTTTTTTTTTAAATTCCTAGGAATGGTTAAAACCAAATTTAAAATAAAATAAATCCACCCCTACGGGAATAGCACAAATGAAAACATGACATATTCATTGAAAATTAGCAGGACAAATTGCTAGCCTCCAAATTGGGGGCTAATTGGTGAGATAAATATAGGCTGTGGCTTTTAGTCGGGCTTCCTGCTCTACTTCTGCAGTTTCGGAGTATAATGTTTCTGACTCTAATTCAAATGGGAGAAAAGGGAATCTAGGAAGTTGTACTACATGCTGTTCCATTGGCTTCGTTTAGGTTATATAAATTAGGCACAGTATTCAGCTGACTTCAGCTATGCTGATTTTTTCCAAGACTTCTTTTAGAAACCTTCTTCCTTTCCTTCTAGCCAAAATTATCTAATACAAGGACAATTTGCTTGTTTGTTAGATTTATATCCTGCCAGGAGCTCAGAGAGGCAAATGCAGCCTTCTCCCTTCCCATTTCCCCCGCAAACAAATCCCCCGTGGGGCTGGATTGGCTGAGGGAATGGCCCAAAGGCACCCAATGAACTTCCATGGCTGACTTGAAGCTGGATCTCCCAGTCCTGGTCTACCACTTTTATCATCTTAGATGCAGAGTCCATTTTCCACCAGGAGCTCAAGAAAACACTCCATGTTTTATATTCATTTCTTTTTCAACTTGCTTGTAGTGCTAAAATAAAATTAGGAGGATGTACAAAGCCTTTGCTTTCTTCATCACTTTACAATGTCCACTTTCACTCCACTGAGTCTTTATCCACGTTTCCCATCCAACTAAAAGTCCCAAGCTAGTGGATGGTCAGTGCCTTCTGATCACATTTAATATGTTAGTGTGTGATTGGGGGATTAAAGGAAAACCATCTGTAGCTGGGACATTCCTGGCTGAAGAAAAAGGATAGTAAAAAGTCTTAGGGCTTGCCAGCTGTTTTCAGAAAACTGGTGGTAGCATACAAATTAGCCCGCCTTTGGATGCATAATCCCCAATCTCAGCTAGGAAATAAATTGGTTTTCCAAAATATACCTTACCGCTCTGGCACTCCCTTGTCACAATATATGTGTAAACCATCAATGCCCTACAGTTCTTACTACCTGAACATTTAACTCAAGGTAGTAGAAAAGGTACCTTACCATAAGAACTGACCTTATACATATAGTAATACAGGTGAAAGAAAAGGTGGAACTATAGCAGGTAATAAAGTGTAGCATTACTAATATGGGTTCAGATCAACTTGGGAAATAAATTGAAGCCCTCTCCAATCCAGGTGATGCTGAGTGTTCTTCTTCACTCCAGCTCTCAGTTCCTCCTGCTTTTTGCACAAAACTGTGCAACAGGAGGAAACCAGAACTTAGCATGATCCAAAGAGCCCAGAGATATTATCGAATGATCAGTGAGAGATTCAATTAACTTCCTGCATGAATCCAAAACCATGTCTGGTCATGATTTAAAATACAGAGGAAGATACAGATAGAAGAAACAAGTAATAACCAATCACAAATAGAAGCAGCAACAAGCATTGTTAATAAGAAAATATTTACATTGTATGCTTCCTGAATTATTTTGAATCAAGACTGCAAAATTGATATGGTTAAAAAGGCCTTCCACCCCTCTATTAAATATTCAAACACATGGACACAATTAATGCAGGAACTTAAACTGAAGATGGAAAGCCTAGAGTAAGAAGCGTATGGACCTCCAGACATGTTCAACTACAATTCCCAGCAGTCTGAGCCACAAAACTAAAAGAGGCTACGAGAGAGAGTTTTAAGAATGTCTTCAGGGGGCTATAGATTTCCCACAAGTATGAAGAATTTCTTCATACACAAGACAAATTATTTCAAAGACTTTTTTTCTTCCTACACATATTTATGGGGTCTTAATACAATCTTACTCATATTTACCCAGAAACAAGTCCCACTAAGTTCAGCAAGTGTTAGGGCAAGGCAGATCAGCATCAGATTGCAGTTTAAATGGCTAAAATTAATAACAATAATCAACTGTGGTGGGTTGTGAGAGGGTTTTTTTTTTTCAATTTGGCAACAATCCCATCATAAGAAAGATTTGACTGAAACTGAAATAAAACCATAACTCTAACATTGTAACAACTTAACCAAATAAAAATAACATTGCAATGTGTTACAGTATTTGACAGAATGATGGGAAGGAAAAGGTCAACCTCATTATATGGAATGTAGGGCAAGGAAACACAGATCATGAGAACACATTTTCTTTTGGTCAATTCCAGAAGTGTCCTGGCACTTAACGATCCTAGATTAAAGTCAATCATCCAACACCATTTGATAATCTGGAATGCACAGCTTTAAGGAGTGAGAACTATTTTTCAAGTACATGTTAAAACATGAGCCAGTTCCCAAGATAAAACAATGTCAGCTTCAGTTGGTATGGTTACAGAGGAGTTATTCTTCATTCAGGTGTGGTTTGAAATTATACCCTGCCTTTGTTATTCTTGAAGGTTGGCTTCTTATAATCAATAATCAGATCTCAACCACAATCCATTCTCTCCTTTTCCTTCCTTTGAATGATAGTTTTCATACAGATATGACAGATTTGCTGGACCAAGCATGGAAGGAGCATCTGGAATTTTTTTGTTATAATTTTTTGTTTTCAGACCATGTGCTTCTGTCAAGCAAGACAGATCGGCAATAAAATGAAGCATTTTTCTTCTTAACCAAACATGCCATTTAATTTCTGTGGAACATATTGCCATGAAAGGTTAAGGAGGCAGAACGACTACATTTAATAAAAGTCCTCCAAAAATGGAAAAAGATTAACATGAGTATCCAACTTATTCCTAAACAGCTAAAGTAGTCAAATGAGATGGTTACATAGCCACAGATCTCCATGTCTGTCTAGCTTTTATTATACACCATTTCACAATGAGCTTTTATACACCATTTCACAATGAGCTTGATGCAATAAAATTCCTAAGAAATCACAATAAAGCCAAATCAGTGAGATCAAACACTTGAGTTATTCTTACTACAGTATTCCTGAACCTGATATCCACCCTGTTCAACTGCAAGTCCCATCATCTCCATCCAACCAAATAAAACTATGGGAGCTACAGTCCCACATATATAGACAGTTGTTTTAGTATAATAAATGTCATCTGGAAACCTAAATCAAGCTATCCTCATTTGTAGAGAAGGAGTTATTTAATTTAGTTATACAATAACGGTTTCTTGCCAGTTTAATTCCCAACTTTCTTCCAGTATCAATGGTTTTAAGGCAGAAGTAGGTGAACTATAGAACCAGTATGGGGTAGTGGTTAAGGCATGAGGCTAGAAACCAGGAGACTGGGAGTTCTAGTCCTGCCTTAGGCACAAAACCAGCCGGGTGACCTTGGGCCAGTCACTTTCTCTCAGCCCAAGGAAGCAGGCAAGGGCAAACCACTTCTGAAAAACTTTGACAAGAAAACTGCAGGGACTTGTCCAGGCAGTCTCCAAGTATCAGGCATGATTGAACGGATTAAAAAAAAAGATGAACTGAGATATTTATTTCCTTGGACAGTTAGCAACCGGCTTAGATCAAAAAAAAAAAATCAAATTAATATTCTAATAAAAAAAGGCTTGTGGCTGTTTTTTTGGAATGAAATAGCTGGTATGCCGTTTCCATTTAATTGGAGAGAAAAGTACATCTACATGTACACTGAAGAGCAGCTAAAGTATTCTCCAGCTGCACTGACTGGGAACTCCAGTTGTTTGTCCAACACAACTGGAGGGCACAAGATTGGGGGAAACTGTTATGGGACACATGTGCAGTTTTCCAGGCTGAGAATCATACTTGGCTTTTGAATGGCGTCCTGAGGGCTATACTCCCAAAACTACTTAAAATTAAAAATTGTTAATATAATTACTCCCCAATCATTACACTCATGCAAAATTTGTCAGTCTAGGAACAAAATGTTCTAGAGAACTCCCAAATATTCTATTTTCTTCTGGAACATGCCTGCACTGTTCTGTTTTATGAGAGTTTGGCAGTTTCTGAAAGTAAATCCTCCAAGTCTGGTTTCAAGGATTGACTTCCAAAAACCAACAAACTTCCTTTGGAATGGGATATTATGGAGGGAAATTGAACGTTCTGGAGTGCCAGAATGTTCCACCCGCGATAACAAATTTTATACAGTAGATCTCTATTATTTCTCCTCCTTCTATTTGTAACAACTTCTGATGGTCCACGGGGGCCACACCCAAGGCTTTCAGAGGCTGCAAATGGTCCTTAAGTCATGCATGTCGTACTTAGAGGTAAACTATACATTTTGGTACATCTGATAGTAACAGATCAGACTATTAAAGCAGAGTCTGTAGAGCGGTGTTTCTCAACCTTGGCAACTTGATGTGTGGACTTCAGCTCCCAGAATTCTGGAAGTTCTGGGAATTCTGGGAGTTAAAGTCCACACGTCTTCAAGTTGCCAAGGTTAAGAAACACTGCTAGAGAGTTTCTCCTTCTTACCTGGACTAGAGTCATCTGGGAGCCAAGAGCCAGCAAGATCTTCTCTGTCTTAGTGGGGTAGGGATTATCCCGGTGCTTATACAACCACTGCTTCAGTGGCCGTGCCATATCCTGCAGGGCCTGGCGCTTGTGCCTCACCTTCCCGCTGTTCTGCCGGGTACTGTAAAAGAGGTTGCAGGGGGGGGGGAGAGAAAGTGGTATATTGAGAGTCTTTGCCTCCTATCTCTTGGGAGGAAAGGGCAAAAGGCTATGCATTCATACTAACACCCAGAGCTTCAGTGAATCATGAAAGGGAATTGTATGTCATGACTGTATGTATCAGGTTTCCCCAGTGTGGTACTCCTGCCCAGGGTTGGGAATGGAATGGCCCAAACTCTCTGCAAAGATGACCTCATAGCTTCCACTTGGGGAAGTCTGCTCTACAGCTTCATCCATTCCCCCCAGTCAGAGTAGCAGATATAGACTCTAATCAATGTGAAAGTAGTTACTTTTCATTTATTTGGTGTAAACTTTGAAGCCATAACTTGGACTTTCCCAACCGGATTACCCTTCCAAGGTGGTGGGATTACAGCCCCCCTGGAACATGTTGGTGAATGTCAGGCAGGGAAAAAATGATGTACAGCTTTTAACAAGTACATGTGAGTTTATAGAGGTCCTGGTCTCTACCATAATTCTTTTCCATTGCTTGTGACATAACACACTTCAGGTAGGCTACGCTTGACTCATAAAATACAAATATTCTTTTTAATGTATTATCCCAATCAACAATTTTAATGCTCAATCCATCCAAAGGCAATTATGACTTTAGAAAGTAACAAATCAAATTTGGAATCATGAAGGATACAGTCCTAACTGAGCGTATGGTGGAATGTATTAGATCGCTCTAACAGGAGAAAGAAGAGGCAAACAGAGCGAGAACAGGAAAGTCAATATCTACATGGAAAACCCAGCTAAGGAGAGTTTATCTTTTATTTTGTAACGATGAAAATAAAGGTGATTCTAAACAATTTAGGACAATTTAACTTTCAACATATCATCTAGCTTAACTCCACACTTTAAGCCATGACAACATTAACCATGGCTTGTTGAACATACAGCTCTCAGGATTCACAGAAAGCTTTAAGCCATAAATCATAATGGCAGGCTCACACAACAGGCTATGCCAGAACCAAACAGGCTACATTATGGCTTTATATACAGATCCCCAATAGAGTGTCTGTTAGTGCCAACACAACCACAGACCAATCTCTTCATGCCCTCCAGGCTCCATACCCCAAATAACTTTCTTGTTTTGTAACTAACAGACTACTACAGCAACATTTTTGTGAATAGGACCTTCCCTCCCCCGCTTGCCCCAGGTTTTCCCTTCCTAGGGGCTGGGAAGAATATGGATATGGCACAGATTCAGCCATCCTAAATTTTAGTTCTGTTGGCCTTGGCCCTTTGGCTTCTTAAGACTGGGCTGTCTTATTGCTGTTAAGTGACTGTGTTTTCCCAGGAATGTGATTACAATAACTAACTTCAGCTGGATTATCAGTACCATCCTAGAAGTCATTATGATAAATGGGGCTGACTCTGAATGAACTCTGGAGACGTTGCTAATATATTCTTGCCATTGTACATGATCAATGGTAATTACAAGCAACATAAAGGGGAACCCTGCTGGATTAAACTAAAGGTCAATTGATTCCAAATATTTCCCACAAGGATCAGCCTCAGTCTCTGAGACATATGGGACAACTGAGGCATGAAGGCCACAACTCTTCAAACAAAGATCTAAAAGCAGTCAGAGCAGCCCACAAATACAGACATATAAAGGAGTTTGGATTTACAAACTATGCATAATCATTTGTACAGGTTTTATGGAAGAATAAGCAGAGAGGAGCTCTCCTATTCCTTGCAAGTTTACTTCTCTAACTCTATGAAAACCCTCCTGACTGCTTGTAACAGTATTGAGAGTTATCATCATATTCATAAAATAAAAATAACACTGCAGGGAACAAATAAATAAGCATGCAAACCAAAGGGCAAAGTTCAGGCCCAAGGGATGGAAGACAAAGGGCTTGCCAAATCGGAGGCTTTGATAACTTGAATACCATCATCCAGTTCTGGAGCCTGCACACCATCTCCTTAGCTTCTTATGAAGATAAAAGACCTTTCCCAAGTAAGGAAGCTGTTGAAACACTGCCTGACCTTGGAAGAAGGATTTGAGAAGGAAAAGAAAATGCAGACAAAACAGTGTTTGCTAACAGAAAACATTTGGTACTTGACACAAGTCTTTAGCCTCTCTCTTCATGTCAGACTGGGCTACAGATACACCACACAATGCAGCCAAAGCAAGCACGTTCAGCAATCTTCTCCAACATAGCACTCTTTGGTTGTGCTGGCTAAAATGTCAGGGAGTTGCCATCTCATCATATCTAGGGCATTGAGGTGTAAAGGGCTGGAATACAGCATAATCAACAAACTCTCATGCACTGTCCTTTCAATTCTGCCTTTAAACATGGCCTCTACTACCCTCAGTGTCCAGCAATATGAATGTCATTAGGATGCATAAAGAGCCCCCAGTAGCAGCAGCAGCAGCAACAGAGAACCACAAAAACTCAAGGAATTGCACATGAATTAGTATCAGTACAACAAACTGCACCATTAGCAGTAAGCAGCTGTGCACCCTGCTCCAGAAACTACACAGCCAGTGGGATGTGGCTGGGTTTACTAATAATTGTTTGCTCAAAAGGGAAGTGTAGGACAATGTTTCTCAACCTCGCAAGTTTTAAGATGTGTAAACATCAACTCCTAGAATTCCCCAGCCAGCATACTGAGGAATTCTGGGAGTTGCTGGGGAATTCTGGGAGTTGAAGACCACACATCTTAAAGTTGCTGAGGTTGAGAAACACTGGTGTGGAGGGACAGTTCCATCCTCTCCACTCTCCTTAAGCAACTGTGTGTTTTCACATGTATTTGAAACTAGGCAAATCTTTGTCACAGTGGGAGGCCATGTGGAAATCTCCAGACACACCACTTTCTTAGATTCCATAATGGATCATGCGCTGCTTAAGGCAAGTTAGATCTAAATTAATCTGAACTTAACTAAAACAAAACTTGGTACAAGAAAGGCAAGGTAGAAATCTACCAACTAAAACGAATGCCTTCCGTGGTATGAGCTTTTGTAAGGAAACCTAGTTTATTTTCAGTCATTATTCGACTGCTCCTTTAGAGTGCAAAAACTGATGGGCAGGCAGAGCAGCTAAGTGGCCACTTAGTCTTTCAGTCATGTGTTGGGAGCCAAAACAGGACCCAGAATAAGAGCGGGGGGGGGGGAAATACAACCCCAAAGCAGAGAAAAATATGTGTTAATTTAATTACAGTTAAATTTAATTAAACACAGTCAATGTCACTCTTCCTGTTCTTAATATGCTCTCCCTTCTGTCACGCTACAGTTAATATTCAGTATTAATATTTGGAGAGAACCTAGGGGGTGTACCCAAAGGTTTTAGTGGTTTCCACGGTCTTCATTTTTCACAGCTGCACTATACAACGTGCTTGCTGAGCACTCCGTGAGCCAAGCCAAGGACAGTCAGTGGCTCTGTTACGGGAAGCAACAGTGGGGGATGTCCTCTCAAGATCAATACTGGCTTCATATGAGAAACTTTCCTAAGATTGGAGCAGGAGACAAAGAGTTGAACTCCATCTCCTTTCTCCATCTGCTTCTACTTGTATTTTAAAAGAGGACAACTGACCAGAGACCAAACCCCAAAAGCCAATCAGCAAAAAGCCAACCGAAGGGGATGACTCCATACTAGCCCAGGGGAAGATGTTGCAAAGCAAAGTGCCAGTCTGTCCATGAGCCCCAGATGATGAGCTGGGAAGCTGGGATCAGCTTGTGGAACAAGAGGGCGTGATGTGAAGCAACCTCACTAACCTTGCTCTCTGGTAACACAATGCAAACATTTTGTGCATCAGCAAGCCTTCCCCCGAGGACCGTTTTGTGAAAGCATTTATAACATGCCCTCAAAATTCCAAATGTGCCTCCCAGTCCCTCAAGGTTAGGGACTTGGTTTAACTGCTAGTGTGGATAGTGTAATCTTGATCCACCTTGTTTTGAGATCAAGCAGTTTACACACTTGCCTATTCAGGATACTGGGACAGTAACTTCCTTCCTCCATCCAATGCTCTGAGTAGCACATCTGTTTATGACTATCAAGGGGAGCACATATCAGTAATTTCTGCACATGACCAATCTTAAATGGAATTAAATTTGACCTTTACAGGCAACGCAGTACTGATGGGCAATTAATATTCTAGATACACATCATGGCTGATATTGTATCTATTGCCAGATAATGATTTGCACTCTGAGTTTTTCCCTGGGCAAAGGCAAATGTTTGCCTGATGGGATACTTGTACACTCCTATCCCAACAGAAGTTCATCCAATGGAAGATATTAACAACTTAGCCTCATCTCTCAGGCATGCGTTGTTTTTTCAGGCATGTCCTGTTTAATTAATGTAAAGCCTAACCATATGCAGTCCCTCACGGAAAGAAGCTTTACTGAATAAAGTTCCATGGAATTTACACAGAGGCAAGTTTACGTAAGATTGGATCCACCATATTCAAAATCATGACACGAAGGAGAATCATTAGAGAAACAGATTATAACCAGGGGCAGAGTTGATCTCCCCTCAGACCCAGTCCAGGACATTTTGGTACTACAGTGAGAAGATGTGCATGCAACTATACACACAAATTAAGCAACAGGACATCCATCTGGATTTGGCCTGTCCACAACTCCTCATGAAATATCAAGAAGCTGCTCAAAAGCAGGGCTTTCCTTAATTTCTGTTGACCCAGAGATCTATTCTGTCAATAGATTGGGCATGTCTATTGTGTTTATATGGTTTTTAATTCTGTAAGTCGCCCAGAGTCACCGTGTGTGCGTTGGGCAGCCTTATAAATCTGTTTAGTAAATAAATAAATAAATAAATAAATAAATAAATAAATAAATAAATAAATAAATAAATAAATAAATAAATGCTACGGGTCCCATCAGCCAAGGAGTGTCGGTTGGCAGGGACTAGAAAGCGTGCCTTCTCTGCCATAGCGCCTTCCCTCTAGAATATTCTCCCTTCAGAGATCAGGATGTCCCTGATCCTGTTGGCCTTCCGTAAGGCCATGAAGACCTGGTTATGTGCCCGGGCCTGGGTTAAGGGCCCCGTTTCTTGACTATATTAACATCTATGCATTGTTTACTTGGTGACCATATATATTTATTTTGTGTTGTTGTTTATTCGTTCAGTCGCTTCTGACTCTTCGTGACTTCATGGACCAGCCCACGCCAGAGCTTCCTGTCGGTCGTCAACACCTCCAGCTCCACCAGGGATGAATCCATCACCTCTAGAATATCATTTATCCATCTTGCCCTTGGTCGGCCCCTCTTCCTTTTGCCTTCCACTCTCCCTAGCATCAGCATCTTCTCCAGGGTGTCCTGTCTTCTCATTATGTGGCCAAAGTATTTCAGTTTTGCCTTTAATATCATTCCCTCAAGTGAGCAGTCTGGCTTTATTTCCTGGAGGATGGACTGCTTTGATCTTCTTGCAGTCCAAGGCACTCTCAGAATTTTCCTCCAACACCACAGTTCAAAAGCATCGATCTTCCTTCTCTCAGCCTTCCTTATGGTCCAGCTCTCACAGCCATACGTTACTACAGGGAACACCATTGCTTTAACTATGCGGACCTTTGTTGTCAGCGTGACAACAAGTATTTTGTACTTTTAATTATATTAACCATTTTATGGTTTTTATGACTGTAAGCCGCTCAGAGTCACTTGTTGAGATGGGCAGCTATAGAAATTAATTAAATAAATAAATATCCTATCTCACTACTCCTTGCCATCCCATCCTACTGCCAGTTCTGGTTAAGGTTGTACAATTTGATTATGTAATACCACTTTTCCCCAGAAGGTGCTGCCCTCATCTACTGCTTGTTCCTTCCCCCACCCCACCCCACCTCTCCCATTAAAGCTCCCCTTATTTTTTCTTTCTTTTGTGTCTTTTTAGTTTTTACTATTACAGTTGAAATCTAATTCTCTATGAATCAGTTCGTAACAGCATCTCAGCATCTCAACACAGCACAACCACTCTTTTGGTGACCTGAAATATTTTTGGAAGTATGAACTGATGTACACAGTAGTGCACAGTAAATAGATTAGTGCATAGTAAATAAATTAGTAAGTTTAGTATACATTAGTAAATAGATTAGGTTACCATTTTAATACAAAAGCTATTGTGGTAATCAGTTTTAAAATAACTGTACAAAATTATTCCTAAAAACCAAACCAAACCTGAATATTTGCAACACTCATAAAAACATATTAACCATCACTTAAAAAACAATATAAACATCAATAGGGTTAAGATGTCCATAAATGAAGGACTTCCTTGTTAATCAATTGGCAGCATATTGATTATTGTCTCTTAGCTGCCTCTCAAATGTAATATTGGTTAATAGATACTGCTATAGTTTCCCTGCTTTTGAAAGTATTACTACGACTTATTATTTACTTACTACTTATTACGTACTTACTACTTATTACTACTAGTAGTAGTACTATTTGCAGCAACACCAATTTGCCCAAAGATAAACCCCACCGAGGTCACTCCTAGGTTATTACTCAGCCACTTCCATTTTCAGACATTGACCTGGCACACATTCTCACAGTATTTAGGTAGCTGCTGATTCCCAGCACAGCACCAGGTTCATGTTAGTAGCACATAGCTCCACAGCCTTTACACTGCCAACTGCCCAGCCTGTCCTCATTGAACTCAATGGGATTTTCATCTTCACAAACATGGCTGTATCTTTTAAAAGTGCATGGAAATAATTCAAGGGGACATAATTGTGAGTAAACACCCCGAGGCTGAGCTTAACAAGAAAAATTGTTTGGAAGTTAAGGCGTTACCAAAACGTACACAGATGTTGGGTTGACTGGATCACTCACGCAAGGCCCTTGGTAGGAAAGGCTAAGGCAGGAGGAGGTGGACAGCGACCCCAGAACGTATTCAACCGGCGCTACCGGCCTCTCTGGCTCCTCCCGCCCAGGCGAACCTTCTTTCCTCCTCCCCCACGCCCACCCCGCCCTCACCCGGCACCTAGCGGCCTGCGGGCGCCTACCCCGTCCTCCTGTGGCGAAGGCTGAGGTTGTCTTTGCTGGGAGGGCTGTCGGGCAGGAGGACCTCCGGGTGCGGGGAGACGTCCAAGACCGCCCCGAAAGGCCGGCTGCTGCTCCTGTCCCGCTCCTTGCCGCTTTCTTCGAAGAGCACTTGGCCGCTGAGCTTGTTGAAGACGATGGTGTTCATGGCTGGCGGATGGCAGCGTCCTCCAGGCGAGAGGCCGGCTGGGGTGCGGGCGGGCTGGCACGTCCGGTCAGCGGGGACAGGCGCGTGCTGCAAAGGAGAAGCCTCGGGTTACTCGGGGCCCGGGAAATCAGCCCGACGCGTGGCGGGGGGGAGGGAGGGGAATCCACGGAATCAAGGCAGGCGAACTTGGTCGCGAAGGGAGCGCCGCCAGCAGCAGCAGCAGCTGCGGTAGCAGCCAGGGCTACCGAAGCAGCGCGCGCCCCTTGAACCCTCCGCAACGGGGCGGGAGACCGGGGCAATCGAGAGGCTGCCGGTATTGAAGAACGGGCCACAGTCGCTCTCCGAAGCGCTCTTGCTAAGCCCAAGCCCTGGCTGCGTTCACGCGTCCCGCCAAGCCATCACGTGGCTGGTTAGACTGGGGCTACCGCCAAGAGCGGACCCAGGCGCTGTGCCTCGCCGGGCTGGGCTTAGGGCTCGGAGCGAGGCGGAAACGCGGCGCGCTTCCATCAAACGCCGGCTCAGCTGAGCTCACGCGCGATTCCAGCCTTGATTTGCGTTTCCGCGATTTCAAGGGCTTTCAGCGGACTCGCCTCCCGAGCCAGGCTTTCTCAAAGGACTCGCTCGCACCGGGCCGTCTCCATCCCTGTAGGATCCCTCTCCTCCACCGAATCTGAGGCTAAAACCCATCACCACCTGATAATTTGCCGTCGTGGCCGGGAATGACGGGCGGAAGATCCTTCTGGGGGGCAGGCGGCCGTAGGGGGCGGGGGTGTCCCGGGCGCCCCTTCCCCGTTCGCGCCCGGCTGGTCCCTCTCCCCGCCTCCTTTGCACCTGCCTGCACGCCCCCTAGTGGCAGGACCAGCTCTTCAAGGGAAGGAGTGACATTTCGCCGGAGGGAGCCTTCGCAGTGATCGACCGTTCCTCCCAAGCAAAGGAAAAAAAAAAACACAGAAACACACACACCCTCCTGGGGAGCAAGAGAGGGGAAAAACATCTCTCCTTTCCACCTGGATTCCGACTTGCCCATGTAGTTCAAAAATAGTTTGTCGCTGCTTTTTCTGGAACACTTTTTTTGGTTGGTTGGTTGGTTGGTTGGTTGGTTTCCCAATCTACAGCACAGATTTCCTGGTCGTCTCTTGTCCAAGTACTAACCAAGTTTGATGCTGCTAACATTTTTGTTTCTTGTTGTTTTGCCTCAGAAGCAGGCAGGTATTGCAATGGAGTTGACCGTTTTGCTAATGTAAGGCTGGGGATTTCGTTTGACTAACTTACACATTTATTTGTTTTCATGTTTTCATTCTAATAGGGTTTCCCCCTCCCAAAATAATTTACTATTAAAATGGGACAATGGTCGGTATTTTATTACTGTTAGCCGCCTCAAGCGCTGTTTGTGGAGGAAAGGAGGGAGACCACGCTAAGAAATGAACGAAGTTTTATAAAGTACAAATAGTTAGGGGGACGGTTCTGCTGAAACTGGGTTTATTTTTCTTGCAAGACCATCAACAATCCAGCATCGGCCTGGGATCCGAACTGCTGCTTCAGAGAAAAGAACAGAAACCTTGACTGGAGTCTCCCACTGCTGGAGGTTTAGAAAAGCGAAGGGACAATCAAAAGTAGGGATGAGCCTGCGAAGCGCACACGCGTTAAATCTCGTGTGAACGCGCGGGGCTTACGTATGGGTGGGAGTCTTTCTTCTTTCCCTGCACGCTTCGAACCGCTCAAGGATTCTGCACGCGGAGCAGATAAATCCACTGTAAGCCGAAAATATTCTATGTTCTCGATGCAGGTTACGTTAAAAAAAAAAAAGCCTAAAATTGAATATATCGAACTGGATGTAAATAGGGGAAGGGCCTACAGCAACTGAGTGTTATGGTAAAACTCCCGGATTACTGTAAATTGTTTTTGAACAACTTGGGTTTAAATTGGCTTTCCTTTTTTGTAAATGCGACCCACAGAAAAGTGTGCCGACAGGTTTACAATCTGACCTTGTCTGCATTCGAACGCTAAGCCGGGTCAGGCCTGGTTAGTACCTGGATGGGAGACTAAGGGGAATTGTAGACTAAATTGGGAAGTAGAAAAAAAATTCCAGAAAAAAAGGAAGCCAAAACACTCCCAAGATCACTGCATGGACGTGCCTATGAGGCCACTGGAAACATCTCACTTTGTGGTGGGGAATTCTTCAAATATTATCAACCTTTGCAAGCTAATCGGAAAACGAGACTCGCTGAGTTCAGTAGGATTTAGTCCCAGGCAACTGACTTTTGGACTGTAGCCAAATGCCATTTCAGTTTAAAAGCGAAACCCGCACTGGATACCGCTGGTAGCATTTTTTTTCCTTCACCATTCACACGCGGCAAGCTAACACGCGGGAGACTATGGAAATCAGCTTGAATTAAACAAGAGTTTCTAAAGTCCCAAATCCAAGGCTGGAAACTTTCTCTCATCCCGCAGAGAGGCCCATTGGTTCAGGCTCCCTAGGATCCTCTGCACCAGTTCAGCATCGTAGCCATAAGCTTTCACTCCTTACCATTTATTTGCTAATACGATCAAAGTGCGTTTAAGATTACACGCCTCCGGGTTTTAAAGATCGGTTTGATGGGAGAAGGCGGGCATCAGAAATGGAAGAGACAACCCAGAATAGACACAGCGGAACTACCCACGGGACGGAACTGAAAGGCGGGGCGAGGGCTCCTCCTAATCAGAAAAGGAAGATGTGCGATGCCGCCTGAACCTACCGGTGCTCATCCCTAAGAATGAGGCTAATTACACTTTCAGTGGCATACCGCCAGCCATGGCTTGCTTAACCACGATTTACTGAATAATCACCGTTGGTTGGCTTCACATCGACCTTGTTTACAAACCATAATGGCCTAATGCACACCGCACGCTATGCCCCCCCACCAGCTGCATCGTGGTTTAGCATGTTGGGTGAACTCAGCCAGAGGGATGTCTGGACAGGAAGAGGGGTAGAAGCAAAGTCTGCAAAAGTTGCCAGAAAGAGACACAGCCAGACCAACTTGGAGAACTCGTTCCAGGGGCGCGGGTGCTTTATGGGTTTTTCAGGGCCGAACGGGCCGCTCTGGAAGGCGAGGCAAGTTAGCCTAGTTGCCCCACTCCAATCGGTGACAAAAGAAAGCAAAGCGTCGCTCAGGCAGTCCGCGCGTTCAGGCGCACATCTACGCGGTGGGAGGGGGTGGGGAGACGAAAGCAGAGCCTCGGGCGGCGGGGGCGGCCTTGTTCTGCTTCGGCTCGCCGTCCCCACTGCTGCGCTCCCAACCCTTTCGCCCGGCGCAGCCTTCAGCCCGGCAAATTTTGCCACCGGCTCGCCTTCGTTTCGTCAGAACACGCTCAGGCAGCTTTTCCCGCCGGCGCTCCCTTTGGCCTCTCTGCTGACCAAAGCCACCCGACAGATCAGCGGCGGCAGAGGCGGCAGCGGCCCCCCTGTCATCCCCCTTCTCCACCACAAAGAAGCGAAGCCTTGGCCACCTCCGCTAATCGCGCCGCCTTCTCCCCACTTGGGCGAAAACGTTTCGAGTAGCCACAAAAAGCAATCTACGTCCACTGTCAATATTTGCGAGGACGTCGTTCAGACTCTCGCCGGACTAGTCCGCCGGAAAAACGCGGGACAGACGCGCGCCCGCCTGGCAGGCCGCTCGGCGGGTCGGCGCAGGGCTCGCTTCCAAGCCAACGCGACAGGGGGCGAGGCCAGGACCCGCCGGCGCGTGTCTGGGCCCAGGGGGCAGCTTCCGCGCGCCCCATGGTCCCCGCCGGGTCCTCCACCTCGCCCAGTTGCCTGCCGGCCCGTCCTCAGGGCCTTTCCCGCGGCCGAAAAAGGCCGCAGCCACGGCGCGATTTCGAGCGTCACCAAGGCCGTCCTGTGGCGATACCCCAGGAACGCGACCTTTCACAAAAGGGCCTTTCCTATCGGGAAAAAGGAAGACAAGGCTCCGGGCACCATAAAATTACCCCACTAAGATGGCCTCAGTTGAAGTGGCGGCAACTTCCCCAAGGTTAGGCGGTAGCATCCCGGGTTGCCTCTGAAGGCGCCCCCAGAACCTTCCTTCATCCCTCTGGAGCCGCCCCCGCTCGAAGGCCTCCGTCTGCTCTCGGTCGCCCCACTCTTCCCGACGGAGGCGTTTCCACACGTACTCCGGGTTAAGCAGGGAGGACCCCTTCCGGCAGAACCCAAAGGAATCAGACCCAAGCCCGAACCCTGCTCTAATTTTGCCACGGGAAGGGAGAAAGGGGCGAAAGTAATCCAACTGTGTTATTTGTGACCAGTGAGCAGAGCCACTGCCGGGATACAAATAGTTGCAATTAATTAATTCGAAGCACGTACATTTCAAAATTCACAGCACGAATTTCGAAACAGAGAGAACATCCAAACTGCCTCTAGATCCCTCGCGTTCCTTGTTTTAAGGCACGATATAGAGCGCAACTTAAAAGACACGTGTCGTTGGCAAAGTACCGAAGGAACAGCGCACAGGAAAAGGCGGCGACCGAGGCCCGCAGCGGGACCCACTTTCCGCAAAGGTCACCGCAAGTACCACCAACCCGCTGCCCGCAAGAGCTCGTTCGCAGCGGCCCCCTCAACTTTCGCAGAAATGCGGATGCCGCGCTCGGGAGAACAGACGGCGCCTAACGGAGGATGCTGCACAGACGCCCTCCGATTCTCCTGCGGACCTGCGCGCCCCAAACTCGCCCAAGAGAGATGCGGCAGTTCCGCTGACAAACATGACAAGGCGCAGTTTGTGGGTCCCACTCGTGGCAGCGGGGTTACGAGATAAGCGCCGGGCGGACCCGCAGTCAACAAACGGGAAGGTGAGAATAAAGCGCTCGCTTCCCCTAGGACGCAAAGCAGGGTCTTTTGCCCACCTACTCCTCATAGCCTATCACTGCCATTACTATGAATCTTATTAACTTGCTTGAGAGGGGGAGGTCGATCCTCCTGGCAGCGTCCGGATTGTATTCCAAGTAACATTGGTTTTAGACGGAGAACCGTCCCTTCCTTGAAAGGCGCGATTAGTTTCCAAGCGGCGCAGGAGAAGTCGCGCACGCCCGACGAGCGGGGATGCCAAACCGAGCGGCGGAGAAAGCGAGCGCTTACGAAGACCGGCTCGCGCCCCGGATGGGTTGGCCACGCCGGCGGACGCACCCCCCGGACTGCTAAACCTTGGTGACCCTTCGCCTGTAGTCCCACCGCCCGGCCAGGGTTCCCGCTCTTTTCTCCCTGCACGAGACCAGCTGCAGACAGAGCCATTACCTCTTGCAAAAGGAAGGCGGGGGGGGGGGCGAGCTGCTACAGAAGCACCACTCTGTATCCGCAGGTGAGGCAGTGGGTTGAGGTATGTCTGCGGGGAAGGGCGAAAATCAACCCCCCCCCGTTGCCTCGGTTCGGCTCAGCAGCAGGTCAAGCTCGGCAGGCGCGCGCGCGTCCTCTTCCCCCCCACCCCGGGGATGCCTCCAGCGGTTCGGTACCTGGCGCCTGCGGGGAGCTGCGGCTGCTGCGCGGCCGGGGTCCGGCTGGGCTGCGTGTTTGTTCGTTTGTTTGCTCGGCTCCGCTCCCCCCTGCTCCCATCCCCGCTCCCGCCTCACGCTTTCGGCACGCACTCCGCTCGCGAGAGTTCTCGCCCGGCGGCGGCGGCGGCGGCGGCGGCGGCTCGCCTTTATTGTCCAGACAGGAGCGCCCCAGCCCGGGAACGTGAATAGCCGCGTCTTCTCATGTTTCCCCTCTGACTAGCTCAGCCTGCGAACATCCTCCCATTGTCGTATCCAGCTTCCGGGGCTGCGGCGGACTGGGAAGCCCGCGGCGGTGTCTGTCAAAAGGACAGGGAGGGACCGAGGCGCGGTGGAGAGCGCGGCGGGATCGGGGACGGACCGATCCTTACTGTGGAGGATCGCTGTTTTTGGACGCCCCTGGGGTGACTCCTGACTTGTCCTGCGGGGACAGAGGCCGAAAAGAAAAGAAAAAAAAAATCAGGCAAGATCCTCCTGGTGGCTAGAATTATCTGCCAGGAGGATCAGAGACCCGAAGGAGAGCTTTACCCTGTCGCTGTCTAGGGTAGTCTTCGCGACCTAGTACCTTCCAGATTGCCTTGGACGTCCATAATCTCCAGCCATTCTAAAAGATGAAGCCCGACATAATCTAGCAATCATGAAAGCTGCAATCCGGGAGAGACCCAATCTGGAAAGGCTGGCCGGCGGAGGTTGTCCTCCTACTGGAGGCTGTACAGTGCGCGACGACTCCGAAATAGCCCTATTCAGTTTAATGCTACCTGTTCCCAGAGGATGGAAACTCCCGGCCTCGTTCGGCTCAAAAGAGATAAATCAGAATCGATGAAACAGATGCGTGGAGGAAGCGAGTAAATTCTGTAAAGTTGCAACCTGTTCCTGTGTACTGTACGCTGATTTGTAAGCCCATTGGAAGGGTAGGAGAAGCCTCCGAGGAGGAGGTGGAAGGCAGCGCGGGCTGCTCACTCTGCAGATGGAACGAAGAGGAGTTGAAGCAATACAAAGCGATCCAGTGACCCAAACGGTCACTGAGCAACATCTAAAGGGTCACTTTCCACCAATCTTTACCTGTTAAGGCGGGCACGGGGGGGGGGCAATGGAGAACTCTCTTTCCACCCAATAAGTCTATTAGACAAGGGCACCATCACTATTTATATGCCTAAATCCAGTATGTCCTCTTTGATGGCAATATAAAGGGATTTTGAGCTATGACTGTGTATGATAGACCCTGTGCACACCTGCTCATATTTGATTTACAAATATAACATATACTCTCACAACATGAATACAAGTTCTTCCAACGAATGTTTAAATCAGTCTTCTCCAACTTGGTGCCCTCCAGATACGTTGGACTTACATGACTATAATGACTGGTTGAAATGCAGACTTAAAAGGTTTTGTAGTTGCCACAGAAATGATCAAAGATCACCAGATTCCAAAAGATGGGATAGGATGGGATAGGAGGTGAAGGGATAAAGATATTAGACTTAAGGAGCCGGGGCGGGGGGGCGGGGGGAGAAGTGAGTTTAATTGAAAAACCTTTACTTGACTTCCTTCAAAAGTTGCTCTTAAGTTGTTTCTACTAAGTCCACTGGTGGGCGGGCAAGTTTTTATTTATTTTTATTTATATATCAAATTTATTCACTGCCCATCTCACTCAGAGATCAACTCTGTTAGTTCCAAGTGAAGAATGGGCTTGACTGATCAGCAGCTAAACCGTGTATGGATTACCACTAACTGAATCCAGCAACTCCACTAAAGCACATACTGTATATCTCACCTTTAATGTATATTCCACCTTGCTTGCATACAGGTCTCAATCTTATCTTCACAGCAACCCTATGGAGTAGGTTGGACTGAAAGGGAGTGAGTGACTACTCTTGAGTTACTCAGTAAGTTCTAATAAAGCAAGGAGGGAGGGAACTGGAGAGCAATTAAAAAGAGGCTGTGATCCTAAATACACACATTTGTGAGCAGTCCCAATGAATTCACTAGGATGAGTAAACTCTCATGGGATCGGGAAGTTCTGTGTTAGTTTCCAGAGTGAAGGAATCCTGCCCCAGTCCTTGCATGAGAATTGGTGCTCTTCTCAAAGAGCAAACCATAGGAAGTGGATGAAGCCACCTTGCTGAAGTAAAGCGAGTCTGGCTAGATGTTTTTATCCAGCAGAGAAGACCTGTACCTCTCTAGATGTTGCTGAGCTACAACTCCCAGCAATCCTACCAGCATGGTCAGGAGAAAACTCGTAGTTATCAGCATCTAGAGAAGCACAAATTCCCCATGACTTTAATAACTGCATGTTTTTTCTATGTACTTTGCTAAAAGTTAAAACAATGAAGCCAAAGTGGGAGGTGAAAAATGAATTTATTAGTGAAAATGTGAGTACTGAATAATATATACTTTTTTTTTTTGGTGCCTTTGAGTCATTGTTGACTCCTAGCAACTGCCTGGACTAGTCCCTGAAGTTTTCTTGGCAAGATTTCGGAAGTATTTTGCCCTTGCCTCCTTCCCAGAGCTGAGGGACTAGCCCAAGGTCACCCAGCTGGCTTGGTGCCTAAGGTGGGACTAGAACTCACCATCTCCCAGTTTCTAGCCTGGTGCCTTAACCAGTGCACCAACCTGGCCGTCTAATATATACCTATACTTCCCTTATAATAAAAATGCTGGAACTCCACCCAAAAGACAATTTTCTCAGCAGCTAGATGTTTTTTCAGAAGCAGGTACTATAGAGTACCATAAAGCAGAAGATTAGGTTGCCCAAAGTTAGGTGCCTCGGTAAGCGTTCTCCACAAATAAGAGGTTATATGGATTCTTCACAACATTTCACATCCCCCCTGCCCTGCAATATATAACCTGAACTTACAGTCACATTATCCTTAGACACATGATTCTAATTCTGCAAATGTGGTGAACATATGAATGTTTCCTATATTAAATAATAAAGTTTTTTATTATTTCAAACAAATGGAACTCAAAATAAAACCTTTCAGACTACAATAATATTTTCAAATGGTACATAATGTACAATAGCCCCCTCTTCCCATGCAATGGGAATAATCCCAGTTATTGAACTGTTATTGCTTTTAATTCCAATTAATTAAAGTTGGCAGTAGCCAGGTATTTCCAGCAGCATGGCCTATAATCATTCCATTTGCTGAAGAAGCACAAAGTAGCCAACGTGTGGCCCAAAATGGGAAACTGCACAACTATGGCAGATACAAATTTATGAGAGATAGGCTATATACTTTGAGCTCACAGGTAAAAATAAGGGGGAGTGGAAATAATATCTACTAAACTTTTAATGTGCTAGTGCCTGCACTGATCTAAGAAGGATTTGGTACCAATTATGTGAGAACATTAGTGTAATCCATGGGCAACCTGCACTCTAGCCATTCTTGCACAGATACAGAGCAAAGCTACAGTTCTGACTTCATGTGTTGCAAAAAATCAGTGGTACTGAAATTATCTGGTATACTTAAGTGGCAAGCCACAGTTTGTTTTATTCATGATCTGTTAAATAAGCCACAATGATTGGGGCACATAGCATGCCAAGCCCAAATCAAGCAAATCATCTTCTGTGTGAGTGTGACATGAAAATCCATCTCTCTAAACTTGAAGGTTAGGCTTCAGGTAAAAGTTGACTTAAAAAGAAGACAGAAAAATCAAGACAGAATAGTTTAAGAATTATTGGTGAACTGAATCTTCACAAATATTTTGGAGCTGACTTGCTTAGTCTTTAAATGGTGCTATTTTCATCTTTTCAAATGATTTTGTGGGTTTTTAAAAAAATAACAAATATATATACAGTTCTTAAAAATTCATTTTCAGTTTTAAGGAAAAAATATGGGACATTAATAGTAAAAATATGTGTGAAAGCTGTATTGTTTAAATTGCTGTTTCATACCCTCCTTTAGTACTTCTTGGAAGCATCTGGAAGCAGAATATTTATTTTGCCACTGCTGGAATATTTATTTATTTCATTAATTCATATAATTGGCTAATATTGATTTACACCCTATCTTATTTGCACACCTTTCTGTTTTGGCTTCCATTCACTTTTTCATGAGCATACGCATTTTCTGAGTATGGCCTTCAGCATACTATACAAGACCCATGTCCAAAGCACTAGTGTTAAATGTTGGAAGAAGTTGTGTAGATTTCCCTTCTAATGTGGCTGTGTCCACACATTGTGCTAACCATATATTCCTGGACAACATGCTAACATGCTGGCATAGCTTATTGATGCTGAGTCCTGTCATTACTCGGGCACTATACCCTAACCCTAATTTACCAAAAGATGCTGGACACTGCCATTCCAAGTTCTGCACAAGATCCTGGAACACTGAATCATTCATGAGATTTGAACGGCCCCCAACTAGCGTTTCAAAGGGCCCTGAAGACCTGGTTCTTCACCCAGGCTTTTGGCAAGTGTGAATGAAGCCCCCTTTTCTTCTTTTTCTTTGTTCCCATCTGAGTTTGTTATCTCTGCCACCCAGAGTTGTTGGGCGTTGGGCAAGATATACTGTACATTTGATAAATTATTATATACACAGCAACGTGAAATCATAGCTGCCAGTTCTTTAGCTGGTGTTGGTTTTCGTTTGCATTGAGTTCTTCCCAGGAACGTAGGATGTCGTAACGTATTGGCGTAGTATATGTGCGGATCCAAGCAGTGTGGCCTCTTGTAAGTGACAGATGGACATTTTGTCAATGTGCAGATTTTCTAAGTGCCATCCAAGTTTTTTTGATATGGCACCCAGTGTGCTGATAACCACTGGGACCACCACAGCTGGTTTATGCCATAAGCTTTAAACTTCGATTTTCAGATCTTGATACTTTATTATTAAATAACAATACAGTATTTATTAAAGTATTAATAATAAATTACTATGCTGATTGCAGAGTCAGCCAGATGTTTAGACTGGATTTGGCATTTTTGTCCACCCATCAAGTCCTTCCCAAGGACCTGGGATAGGCAGATGTTGTTGTTGTTGTTATATTATATCATCAAACCTGCAGCCAGCTCAAAGATATTGGTAGTGAATTGTACCTATGTGGCTGCTAGTCATTGTCATCAATCTCCACTGGAACCTGATGGGGTTGACAGGACTATTCTTTGCTGGTAGAGCCATAACACTTCGATGGACTTCCAGGAAGATGGACTTCCCACTGAGTCAGGAGTTTTGTTTATTTATCTGCTTTTACTTCCATTATGCTTTTCACCTTCCCCAACTTGGTGATCTCCAGATGACTTGGGAGTATAACTACCATAATGCCCAGGCAGATGGTTGAAAGCTGGAAATACTATGGATTGCAGGTTCAACACATCTGAAGGTTGGTAGTTTGGGGTAGATGGACAAATGGAGTCTATGGGTGAATGTTCAGATGCTGAATCAATCTCACTGCCTGGCTGAAAAGAGATCTGAGGAGGAGTGGTAAGGATGGAGGAGGGTTCAATATTTGAAAATCAGTTTGGAAAAGAAAATGCAAACAAAAGCTGTGTAGAAAAAGGTCTGCCAAAGATAGTGATTGAACAGCAGGAGAAGTTGGCACCAATGCAACATCAGCCATGACTTTTAAGGTAGTGAGATCCACCAAATAATCACATCTAACATTTCACTATAGACACATACAACTTCTATTCATTTCCATATTCCATTCCTTAAATCACCATCTGAAAAAAAGTTGTTAATGAAAACAAGATTAACTCCTGTTTCTATTTTCAGAGCTTGTTTAACATTCAGAATGGAATCCAGAATAGAGACTTTGTTTTTAATTAAGAGTCTTCTCCCAAAATGGCACTGAAAAGTAAATCTGCTCTCCCAAGCCAGAGAACCAGCTTCTAACTGTGGCCCAGTCACACACCTTCCACTCCCAAAGGAGGGGAGGGTGAGTGGGAGATTCCACTGGCAGATGTTTACTCAGAATCTACCAAAGGTTTATAGAAAAGTGATCCATATTCAAGGGCTAGAATTACTGAAGCCACACATAAAGGCAAAAATTTTAGCCAAGGTTTGCAGTGAGGTCTAATCTATCACAATAGACCAGGGATCAAAGCAACAACCCACCAACAGGTCCTGCCATCAGCTGTACTAGAAAGCAGATGTAAGAAAATATGCTGCCCAACTGTGCCCCTGTAGAATCTATTGCTCATGCCTTATTATACTGCCAATTTTATAGAAATTCTAGAGCCCACTTTATCCTCACAGGGCATACTGTTTCCTTCTATATACAAATTATATCTGACCATTTCTTTGGATGTTGCCAAGTTTTGTTATACTGCCTCCGAAATTAGGCGGGAGATGATACCCCTTCACTGGTGTCACCCACTGGCCAAAACAAATATATCAATAAATGGACAATAAAGGATTCCGTTTCTGTATACATACTATTAAGAGGATTTACATTGCTTTTGACTACAGTATATGCAGTTTTAAATTCAGAATTTTAGTGTCACTAACATAATGTTTTCCCGGATTCCAACTTACAGCTAGTCTTAGTTTTAAATGATTTTATGACTTTCATTTTAGGATTACAGCTTTAGGATTACAATAGTTTTGTTAGAATATTATATATGAACATTTAGAATGTCACCTGAGGTGATGTTCTCTGATGTGTTCTGTTCCTTTATTTGTTGTTTGTTGGACTCTCTTGTTTTATGCTGACCAGCCAACAGGCAGTTGCTCAAAGGCACTTGAAACAATGGTGACTGTGCAGAACACACTAAAGTCAAATGTGGTTAGCTGGTTTATGACTCAGTGCATTGGGCATGTTCAGCCAGTATGGCGATTTTAGTGCATTGTGAGTATCCAACCAATTGGGTGAATGTAGTAAATCATATTGAAGTAAACCAGAGGTGAGCACAAGATGGCAACACAGCTGAAAAGTAGCCAACTGCACTTTAACTTAGCATGGTGTGCGAACAGAGCTTGTTCAGCCCATTTATGGTTGTGCGTTCTATAAATCCACAAAAATAGGTTAATGGAATAAACCATGGTTAACTAGAGGCATATAGGTTGTGCAGAGGGCTAGCAGGAAGGCAGTAGCTTCCATCACCAAGAGATGTGATTGTGTGAAGGAGTTCACAAGTCTGAAGTACTGGCAAGAGAAACCCAGTCCTTTGTATCAGGGGTGCCCAGTCTGAAGCCCCAGGAATACATGTGGACCTCAGAGCCTTGAATGTAGACTGTAGGTTTTAATTTTTTATTTTGTGGATACTGCAATGAGAAAAATCAAGACTGCTGCATCTTGAAATACATTTCAGAATACTGTTAAAGCAGAATGGTACGCATATGCTGCCCCTCTTTTATCCCAAACAAAATAGTAGAGCTCTCCTCTTCCTGGAAAGAAGCTAATCAAAAATTGAGGGAGGAGTGACAGGTATGAAAGGAACTCAGGAATCATAGCACCAGTGGAAAGGGCAAATGTTGGGCAAGAAATTATTGTGGGTGGAGGCTGGCTAATGAGCAATGGGAGGGGCATGCCTGTGCCTCCCAACACACACCTCTGATCACATCCACCATAAGGCAGCTGACTTCACCTCCAAGGTGATATGTTCTAGATTTTACACACCTTGAAGCTGTACTAGGGTGGGATAGTATTGGCTTAAGGGGGGAAATACTACTTTTAAACCAGGTCACCTAATGGGGAAGTACTGTAAAGTGGAAATCAGGACACCGCATTTGAGTTGTAGTGCTAACTTCCTGATAATTAATTAGAAAGGATAAGGCAAATGACTGTTGTTCTTAATAAAAGGGAAGAGGGGAGAGAATTGAACTCTTTGTATTTTATTTTGTCCATTGGGGCAGACATAACTGTACAATTAAATATAGCTGCTTTATTCCCAATCGAGCTCCATTTGCTGGATAAGGTTTTTTTAAAAAAAAAATTATTTTAATGGTAAGCAGCAGCACTAATCTTTCTTTACTAGAACAGAATAACAGCATTTTTATTCAGCTGCATTGTGGCAAGGATTAAATTGTATAAATCTTACTTGCTCATTGCAAACTCTCTGCACTGAAGACATGTCACACAGCTGTAACAGGACAATCTCTGAATATGTCAAAGACCCACAGTGTGTTTAATACAAATCATAATGTGGTTGGAAATCTACATTATGGGCAGCTTTTCACATCACAGTAAGCCAAACAAACCACATTATGGCTTAGTGTGACCTGTGAACTTACCACCATGGTTTGTGATTTAGTGCATTCAGCAAGCTAGCCAATTGTGGTCTATTCAACAAATAAATCATAGTTATGCAAACTGTGGCTTAGCATGATGTGTGAGTCTGGTCTATGGTTTGGGATGAATACTGCTAATACAGTGTTCATTCTAAACAAGGAACAGGACAATGGAAAGGACACAGAGCCATGGAAGATGTCAATACAGCATTAGCTTTGATTACTAACAGACCAAACGTTAATACACCTCCAAACAAATGATCTCCAAGAATACATTTATTTGGTTCCATCTTAAGGGAGCCTTACTGCAGTATTCAATATTACATTGCAGACGTATTTGCCGGAAATTCTCAGAGATGCAGTCCCGAGTTTTAGGACCGTATGTAAATCAGCCAGCCACCATCAGAGCCATTAAGTGATGGAACATCCTGCCTCCTGAGGTTTTGGGTCCTCCATCATTACAGGTTTTCAAGAAAAGACTGGGCAGCCATTTGTCCAGAATGGTATAAGGATCCCTGAACTGGGTAGGGAGTTGGATAAGAAGATCTCCAAGGTCCCTTCCAACACAATGATTCTAAGCTAGTGGGTGGCTCAGAGCAACAGAAATCTCACCATGCAACTCCATCTGCTGAATGGGACAGCAGTTCTAGTTTGTTGTCGTTGCTGTTTTAAGTAAGGATTCCTAAGTGCTTTATAAATGCAAAACATTATGAAGAGGGCCTGTAGGTTGGTGAAGTAGCCTGAAAGGAGGAATGGAACTATCATGCAAAGCCCCAAGTTATAAATCATGCCTCCTTTCATCAGGCTGTTCTCTTCTGCCTGCTAGTTCTTTACCAAAGTGCTGAACTTGGGAAAGGAAAGGAGTGACACAAATGGCCTTTACAGGGTCTCTACAATCTAGTCATCTTTTATGCAATTCCAGCACTGTCGTGTGAAAGCTTGACAAGCAACGCTCCCTCCTGGTGAAGAACCAGGAGTCTGTTAAAGACTCAGCAGAGAACTACTATGCTGTAGAACCTGGGCTGACTGATGTCATTGATTTATTGAAACAGCTTCCTGGTTCAGCCTGGTATTCCATCTCTTTGACATCTGCATTGCTGTGTTCTGCTCGCCATCCATCCCTCATTTCCTCTGGTTTGTTTGACTTTCCTCTTTCCTTTGCTGCTTTTCATTCTGACTTCTGTCTCCGTATAAAGCAACAAAGACATCGAAATCATCTCATGAATTCCACATTATGAATTCCAAACTTTCGCAGGTACAGTATATCTTCAGTAAAGCATGATATGTGCACTGAAAGTTCATGTATGAATCCCTGTTATGGGGCATTAATGCCTAAAGAACAACCATGTAAATCCAAAAGGGTGCAGGATCTTTTTATGCCAACAAGAGAAAATATTCACCTCTTTTTCTTTTTTACTATAATATTTCAATTATTTACTGGATGGGTTCATATGTCGCACTAAGCAATAATGTGGATTGTTCCTTTCTGTGAATCTATCCAAATCACAGTTTATGGATCAGCATGTTCTGAAACTACAATCAGTTTTGACTTATTCAACTAACCACAGTTCAGCAACCCATAGATTAATAAACACCATCTGTAAAGACTTCATCATCAGTGTCATCAGTTACAAAATATCCATTTACCAAACTGATGACATTGATTCCATCCCTCTCTTTAGTCCACTGGAAGGTTCCCTACGATCCCAGCATACTTTTGTTTACTTTCTAGGTACACAGGCGTGTCTCCAAACTACTGATGGGGTTGTAACAATGCCACTGTTTTTAAGTCCATGTGGAACTTAGAAACATTCTTCTAAATAAAGATATATTGGAATCTGGTGCTATACTTTGCAGGATGCCAGTATCCCACTACTACTATTACCACTAAGAACAACTCCTCCTCCTCCTCCTCCTCTGATGATACTAAAAAATTCAAACATGCAATCAAGATTGGCTGGCAAGAAGGTATAAAGTGCCAAGGGACATGTCTATGCACATCCTGTCTTTCACACAACATTGTCAACCTCTTCTATACTGGTTGCATGTCCTCATGCCTTGTTAACCCAGTTTGCCTGACATAAACACTTACTTAATGACTGAGGTAAGAAGGGTAAATTGCCAAAGTTCATCCACACGATTTCCAAATAAAACTTAACAACCTGCTAAAGCTGCACAGTTGGCATGCGTAGTATTTATTTTAAGCACTGTTCTTTGATAACTATAACTTGACAGTCATCCCTTAGGAATAGAAAGTACCACCTCTTGTTAATGCTGGAGAAATACAGGCAGTCCAACAGAGCCAAAAGTCACCTTAAGGAACAGATAGCCATCCACCTTGCTCTTTACTCTCCCTTAGAAGTTACCAGGCAGCCACTGTTTTAGCAAGCTCCAAAATGAGACAGAACAATGATCCTGCAATATGATAGCCTAAGACCATTAATGAATTAAGAACACCAGAGCTATACACCTTACGTTCACAACAGGGCAGGGGAGGGGAACCTATTCACATGGTCCTACAAAAGTACTGTCTGGGGTGGTAGCTCAAAAAACAGTTTGAGGAGGACACACTTCTCCACCACAGAAAATAGTCCAGGGAGCCAAGATAGGAATGTGATAGACAGAGAGACTGTCATCCAACACCCTTTGGATGACACTCTAAAAGTAAAGAGGCCAGTCTCAAGTTGAGCTCAGGGCTTGATGACTGCATCCATGCAGTTTTCTTGGCCATGTCGTGGGAATGTTTGCCACTACCTTCTTTGGGAAAGTTTTTTGATTTCCCAGATAAAATTCCCAGTGTGCTTCAAAAGTCTTGTATTACATATGCTGCCAAACATTTTAGAAGGTAGTGTGCACTTCAAGCATATAGTAGTTGTCTGTACTTTTTATACCTCACTCTAAACAAAGAGGTGGCCCTGAGAAATATTCTCATGCAGCCTGAAACACGGGATGTGAAAAGCTATGTATGTGATTCTTCCATCCTTTTTACCCCTCTCTGAATGGCACTCATCCCTCTGTTGACACAACAGCCACAAGCAAAGTGATGAGTTTAAATTCAGGACTGAGATATCTAATTTCTTGCCTTTATCCCTGATGGTGCACCCCCTAGGATTTCAGTGTGTTTGTCTGAGGGTTGAATTAAAACATAACCATAAATGGTCCTAAGTTATCAAAACTGTTCCTAAAATTCTTAGCAGCTGATCCATTCATCAGATTTTCTCCAAACTACTTAAGTGTTTGAGGTTCAGTTCCTATACAAATACAAGGAAAGAATATACACAAACACAATTTTCCTCCCCTCTCATGTTTGTTTTCCCAAACAGGATGAGAAGAACACAAAAGAGAATTGTTCCCTGAGGAATTAAACAGAAACACTGCCGCATAAGAATTTAGGGAGCTTGTAAGGAAGGAACACTTCGACTGATTGCACGAGACAATGAATGCATTCTGTGTTGGATACTATTTTTCTATTAGAAGCAGAAGGAGCAGTGGCAGCCTGAGGGTCCATTTAATATATGAGCAACATGTTTTCAGTGGAATTATTTTCACTGCAGCTGAAATATACTTCAGAGCTAGCTGTTCCCATCTCATTTGTTGAGTTAAAATGAGGATTGTTAATCAAGAATGAGCAAGCAGCAGGGTAGGAGTTATACTGTGGCCAGTCTTTTATCCCAATACTATGATATCTGGTTCACTCACATGGCACTCTCTCCAATCTGTTCCCTGGGGGCTATTATTCCTTTTTCCTTCCAGACTGCCATTTTCAGTGATAGCAGTTTCCTGGGGGAACTGAGTTATTTGTGCTCTAATTTAGTGACATATAATATGATAGCTCACACTGAGATTGGATTTGAAGTTGGAGAACTCCTCTGGCAAACGTTTTCCTCATCTTCTTTATCTGAAATGGAGGGTGGTGGGAGGGGAGGATGTGGAGCATTTGCAGACAGATATGGAACTTCACACAACTCTGATTTTTAAACCTGTATTTTTGTCTGGCTGCACATGTATTTATCTGACTTGGTCAAAAACTAAAGATTGGTACAGGATTGAAGGAGAAACTAAAACTATAAATTTATTTAACTTCACTGAGTGAATAAATGCATTGGCCTCTATTAGAGGCTTAATTACTTCCACAAAGAAATCTGCATTCTTGTACAGCAGCTCAGCAGTCTGACATTCTTCTACTTCCTTCTTTCCATAATTGCTCTCTGTAGGCTGCTTGTGTCTTACACTCAAGTTATAAACAGAAATGATAAAATGAATGTGTGTTTTTTTTCAGCTGCTGCTACCACAACAATCATCACTGATACGGGACACCAGTTTGCATTGTAAACACAGCGGACAATTTATTGTGTGTGGCCAACATGCAGTAATGCATCTTCCTCTGTGATGCTCGCCATGTAAAGAAGTCAAATCACAGAACCTAATAGGGCTTTGGAGAGCATCTGGGTGCCAAAAGCAGCCCATGTCTACAACTCCTTAAAGCAGTCATGTTTTCCCTGGGATTGTGCAGCTGCTTTCCACAGCTGCCATTGGAGAAGAGCTGCAGAGAACAGCTCTGTTTGTACCTTTTGTGCTCCAAAACACCTTCACGGGATTAAACCAAAGCTCTGCATGGCCCTAACATTCAAACTGAAGCCTTAAAAATGTAAGCTTAGTAGAGGATAAGACAAGTTAAAACAGCAAAGACTAAAGATGGCAGGTTAGAAAGGAGGGGAAACTACCTCAACTTTTTTCAACTAAATGTCCTTTGGACATGTTGACTATGATGTCCATCATCCTCAGCTAGAATGGCAAGGGAATAGATAAAATCTCTAAGACAATGGCTCTTTCATAATGTATACTGTAGATTAAGCCATGCTATTAGATGCATAGGGGCATGTTTTTATCCCCCTTTTTCGCAGAAGAACCTGATTTTCAGTCATTGCTTACAAGATCACTTTCCCATGTAGCTACTGAGTTGCCTTGATTCTTACCCCCTCAAAATAGTCATGAAGATTTGCTCCCTGCTACTCTAGTTGAACTTCCTCTGAGTGCAAAAGCTGCCTTCACAATGCCTGGCCAGTATCAACCCAACATCAAGCAATCTGATACCCTGGGGGTGGGGAGTATGAGCCCTTTGGAGGAGAAGCAAATTTGTGGCTCTCAACACAATTGACTATAGACTTGGTTTTAAAAAACAAGCATCCCATAATCAGCAGGAGCTGGCCAAGAACTGGCCATCAGAGGCACCAAGCAAAGAAAGAGAATAAAAACAAATACTAGCCCAAAGCATGATTGCCCAATCCCTACGGTAGGTATCTTTTCTGTAAGGTTTTCTAAAGTTGGAGCTTGGATATTAAAAGATGACTCCAAACCAGCTTGTTAAGCCTTACTTATTAAGAGAAGCTGATTCCTTCAGGAGAAGTGGCAGTTTACTCACATCAGCATGTTGATAATAGCAGAAAACTGCTGAGTGGCAGTGAACATTATAGCTGAGCCTAAGTAGTAAAATATAATTCTGAGAATTTATCTACATAGCACAGCAGTAATGACAACAGAAATGGTTCCCACTTGCCTGCTAGGTTTGGGCCAAAAATTCCTCCTGGCTTAGTTCCAGAAGGGGGTTTGTTTTTGTTTTGGTGGAGTGAGACTAACCTAGGATTTGGCCCCTTAAAGGTAAATGGGCGGTCATCAAAACTCTAGAGCTTACCGGGCTGGCTGAGCCATTCAATCTCTTACTCCCTCTACTCTTCCTGCGTCCCAGGGAGTGTGCTGAAAAGCTGAGGCGCTGACAGACGAGGAGACCAGGGCTTGGAGTGAGGGAACAGTCTGCTTTCAAATCTGTGAAATCAATATCAAAATGCTGAGCTAGAGTGTCTTGGTATGCCTCAGCTAAAGGCAACGTGTGACTGCTATTCTGTGTTTAAAAGTCAAAAAAAGTCAGAGAAGTGCATTGGGTTAATGCCCACTGAGCACTTTTGGGATCAAGGAAAGATTAAGCTGAAGGTTGGGTGCACTGGCGAGGGAAGGGGATGGCAGGGGCATTAAATTCTTGGAAGCAGTGAAGGCAGCATTCCCAAATGGATGCAAGATGGGACTGGGTGAAAGCATAGGGAAAACATCTGGGTCAGTGGGGCAGATGATGAGCCAGCGGTAGAAAAATGCATTTCTACTTTGATTTCTCCATATATCTTATCCATCTTTCCATCCATCTTATGGCATGCTGGCTGGGGAATTCTGGGAGTTGAAGTCCACACAGCTTAAAGTTGCCAAGTTTAAAAAACACTGGTTTATCCCAAAGGAGTAATTAGGTAGCAGGAGTAATACAAGTTTGTATTGTTGTTGTTAAAAGAAATCACATTGCCAAGCTAATGGTTTTTTAGTTGTTGATGGTGTTTATATGATCACTTGTTCAAATTAAACCTTGTTCTTTTTTCTTTGAGAGATTTCTATCCCACAACTTCAACAGAGGTTCCCTGGTTCAAAATACAAGACCAACATCAAGAGTACTAAAGAGCAGGAAAAGGTCCTCACCTTATCAGGGTGCCAGGAATGTCTCCCTGGGGAAACAACTCTAAAACCTGGGTGGCCATGACACTCTGCTCCAGGGGAACACCCAGAAGAGTGCCTCCACAGATGACCCCCATGTATGGCTGATGGATTTGGCCATCCCACATCAAGCAGCTCAGCTTTCCTTTACCTCACTTAAAACACAGTAGCTATACAGTATAAGCACAGCCTATGTTTAGCCATAAGTGAAGAAATCATTAAGCAATGTACAGCATGAAAGAACCAGCAATAATTAGCATAATATCTGTTCTTAGCAGCCCATCATATTATGAAATCAGGAAACAGGACAAAACCGAATGTTTTAAAATTAAAAATAATTCACAAAATACTCTTTAGTGCCTTTAAACCTAGCAGAAAACTTTGGGGTCCTGAATTCTGCATTACTACTTGACGTCCATTAACTCCAGAGACAAAATGGAACAGAAAAGATGAAATGCTGACATGACTGGTATACATAGACTTTCGGTCTCTGCTTAACAAGTGAAAGACCAAAGAGGGGAAAAACAGCAAAAACAATGTGTAAGTGGCCTGTAACATATATTTTCATACACTTGAACTTTAGCAGGAAATGAATATAAAGCTCACATTTCAGTGCCTAGCTGAGCATCTGGGACAATTGATTAGTTGATAATGAGTGTCTGTCATCAGGCAATAAATCATACATGCAGGAAATGATAAAGAAAGCCTTTTTTGTCTGCTGAAAGATATTTGCAGGGAAAACTCAGTTTTCTTTTCAGTTCAAAGAAAGGCAGGTTCTCTCTCTCAACTTTCTTCCTCGAATATGATAGCATTTCCCTTGGAGAATGGTTGTATAAAGGTATTTTCCCCCTGAGCATTTTAATGAAAGAGCAGCTTAGCATTTTTGACATCTACAGGACGTTAGTTGATTTACACTCACTGAGAAACTGACCATGAGCAAATTGGAAAAGATATTAAATGCATTTTGAAAGCTTCAGCTCCAAGTATAAAATAAAATATTACCAACCCATAGACATTCATGTTCCAAATTGCCTCTTGACCAAGCAATACAATTTTTTTTACAGAGTATCATCAATTTCAATTTAGGCTGCTTTGCACCTCAGATTTACAGGGTCCTGAAAACTTAAACATTTGGCTTATTACTTCCTTGGGTGTGTACTTTATAAGGATTATAATCTACACATCAGCTTTGACCATTGTAATGTCATTTGGATATATTTAAACCACAACACTCAAAATCCTCAGGCAGCATGCCCAGAAGCTAGGAGCTACAGGCCTAAGACATCTGGAGGGCATAATCTTAGAGAAGGCTGATGTACATCTTGAGAATAAATCAGTGTAGCAGCTAGTCAGGGCCAGTTTATTAGTGTACTTCATTTTGCAAGACTTAATCATCTTCTTCCAACATACTTAAAGTTTCTCTGGGGACAGAAATATATGACTTGATGCAAATCTTTGTATAACAGATATTAAAAAGTTAGGCTTTCAATGGTCTGACAAGGGTGATGAAGAAACAGGTCTTTGTTGCAACTGAAAAGTAAATCAATGCTTGCAAATAACTGTCCGTGTGACATATTTGGTAAAGCTGAACAAATGCAAATGCAGACTACCAGAATTGTATCTGTAACTTGCACTATGTAAATCACAGAGAAAAAGCTAGTCAACAGGAGTTGCATCAGGAGCAGCCACTTCAACAGGGAAGTTAATTATGGGTATGCTGTAGCTATATCACAGACTGAATCTGGCTGAGACCATTCTCCATAAGGGATCTTGGAAATTTGAAGGAATCTAGAAACATGTAACAAAGATTTCTATGCACCTTCTGCAAATTATAATTTCCAAGGTTCTTTGGGAAAAGCTATGGCTCTAAAACTGGTAACAGAACCTAGCAGAAATATGCAGTATAGATGTGTCATGAGTAAAAAACAGGAAATGACAAGAGACAGTGTAATGAGGAAGAAAATGCTCATTTGTTTTAAATTGGTTTAACACATCTAGTAGTGAGTTTTAACACTTGAGCTTCTATTTGGATCACTATATGTTTCTAATCAAATTAATTGACCTCCTTGGTGCTGGTAGTACTAAAGGGATATTTGAGGGAATGCTGGAAGCATGTGGGAAAGTCCATGTGTTTGAAGTCCTTGTATAGTTCCAGATGTGAAACTGGCATATGTGAATGTAACCCTCTTGAGATTTGTAAGTACTTAACCAAGGAAAATCATAATGATGGAATGATTAGACAAGTTTAGCTCAACTCATCTAGCAAAAAAAAAATGTACAGCCATATACAGTGAAAGAAAATATGTTTGTTACAGGACACGGCATGCAAAACAAGTAGAAAAGCAGCATTATTAGAGTCACAACCTTTTTGGATATTCAGTGATGTATTTGGGTTATACCAAATATATCTGGTGGAAGTGATAAAATAACAATAATGTTTAAAATACAGCAATAAGGGTATATACTAAAATATAATGCACTTTTTCACTTTATATTTCACTTTTGCTTCTATTTTATTAATTTTGATTAGATATGCCACACTCGTACAAATAACTGAAAATATATATTTCTGAGACATTCTTGTTCAGCATTTGCCCAATCTGAGCTTGCATAGTACATTAGATAGAAAAAGCTTACAGGGCCTGGTAAAAACTGCTTGGAGTTTCAGCCATACTTAGCTTTCTCCGTAGCTAGAGCCAGCCTGCGGATGTTTGCTATGCAACCAGCTGCTGCTTCCTGAAGAGTTTCATCCGTAGAGCCTGCCATACCCAGCAGAAGCTTGTTAAAAATAAAAGTGCAGGAAAAAAATAAAATGAGAAAGAGTTCCAAACCAGAAACATTACACCAAAAATAAATTATTTTAAAATAACACGCCTGCAGAAATCCATCCAGTAATGAATGAAAATAGCCATGTGTTCCACATTCTGGAATCAGCTTCTCAAAGCTGGATTCTCAATAGCCTCTTTAGAGAAAGAACAGTAGCCAAAAGCATAACAAGTTTCAAAAAGAACAAAACAGATGAATTTAAGATAAGCATATCAGGAAAAAAGCTCAGACCGGTCTTGTTATGCACAAAGACATAATAAAAATATTACATTGGTAGTGTAGTGGCAATTATTCAGGACTGGAATTTAAAAGAAATCATTTTGAATGTTGGCTTTTCAACAAAGTTCTAAGTTTTCCCACTTCCAATGGAAACATTTTGAGAGTTTAAATGCCCCTGAATGGCAATGGCTCTATTTAAAACCATTGCTCTCTAGCAATAGAACTTTAATCTGTTTTTTGTTGTAACTTTGGTCAATCAATTTCTGTTGTGAATGGGGAGCAAATAGACCCAAAGGTTCAAATACAAAAGAGCTGATCAATCAAAAACTAAACCTGTTTTAGATAGTGTGCAAAGACCACTAAACTCTGCTCAAACTCTGAACAACCAATCAGGACCAGGACGTTTTCCTTCTCAGGCGAGCTTTAAAAAAAAGGACAGAATAACCCAAAAGCCCATGTTACCTTAGTTCTTTTGTCTTCCTTTCTGAACCCACTTTAGATCCAGGCAGGTAAGAAAACTACCCCAACCCAGCAGACCTGGAAAATCTGAAGGAAATACCCATCTGGGGAAATGTGGAGCTAGATGCAAAGTAGAATCCTATTTTAAATGTATCTTATGGACTGATCTGAGCAGTTTCTATCCTTAGACTTGTTTTATCCCTATTGTATGTGCATCTGGATGTGTATTTCTTCCTGGAAGATCAGATGTGAGTTAAAGCCTGAATAAAACTATTCAGAATAGTTTTTCCCATTCTCTTCAAATCTCAATTGAGTCCTAAGCTTTAATCTACATAATAAGCACCCTGCATTTCACTGGGAATTTAGCCTCCCACTCTTTAGCCTATCCAGGGATGTCCCCATCGTTCTGCCACCATCTTGACGTTTTTGACCACACCCTGTGAATATCCCTAAGCCTACCAATCTGGCCACTCTGCTAGCTACAGAATGGCAAGAAAACTGAGAGCAGGGTTTGCACTCTTTTCCTCCTGAATAAAGGCACACAAAGGAATTTTCTCCATAAAAGAGTAGCAGCCCAGCTACTAAACAAGCTCTCCACAAGAGCGGGTGGAGATACAAGAATAGGGATTATGTGGGAGCACCACTTAAGTGAGCTACCCATTACAACCTTGGGCATGCATTGCAGCTGTGTACTATATTCATGACGTAATGTAAACATTTAATGGAAAGGAGCTGTGTGGTCAATTCAGATTTAAGTAAGTCTCCTAAATTTTTATTATGGCTACTTCAGGGTTTTAAAGCATGTAGCCTTAATTAAAAATCATTTTTCAAACTGCAGCTTTCAGTATTCTGAATGCAAACAACATTGAACTCAACCACAAAAATATGTTTCCATTCAATTCTTATGCATATTTTTCATACTGCTGCATTATATAACATTATGAGCAGCTACATATACAAGCAGAAAGTTAACACAAATGTAAAAACTACACACTACCACCATTCACTAGCCTTACAACAGTTGGGAGACAGGAAATAAAATTGCACACATTTGGGACATGCTTATGAAGATCAAAGCATTTTATACTTCAGGAAGTATTTGGGCAGAGTATAAGGATCTTGTCAGTCACCTCTCACTCTCTGACCTCTAGATGTCACTTGTAAAGCATTCAGGGTTCTTGCTTCAATTCAATTTTTTAAACTTTTGTATACATGTAGCACAGTTTACAGAATCACAGAACAACAGGATTTTGAGAGGCACCATTTTCAAGGCAAGTTATTGTTTGCCCTGCAGTCAGCTGGACTAATTTTAAAGAGCAAAAGCAGGATCTGCTCTAATCCCAAACATTGAACATATGAGACTTCCATATATATTTCAAAGAGAAATGCCAGTTTTACTTCAAGGAAGTAAGATACTCATTCATCAATGCTAGCAGTACAAGTACAAGACTCAAATGAGTCAAAGGATCAAACCAAGAGACTAAAAAAAAAATGTTGTTTCTACGAGACTAAAACAACACCAAGCACTTAGTGATAATAGACAGGCATCAGGAACTGATCTCCCAGCTCTGGCTCCAGCTGACGGGTAAACTGTTCCTTTTTATATTGGTAAGGAAAGCCCAAAAACTCTTGGATTTTCAGGCAATCCATTTATCTGTACAGGTAGTCCTCGACTTATGATCACAATTGGGACAGGAATTTCCATCATAAGTCATTATGGTCATAAGTCGAGTCACCATGTGACCAGACTTGATTTTACAACCATTTTTACAACAGGTGTTAAGCAAATCATGGGTCGTTAAGCGAATCCAATGGGCATTTTTTGCCAGAAAATGGCAAAAAAGTCACAAATGCGATTGCTTGACTGTGGGATGCTGCAACCACTTGTAAATGCAAGTCAGTTGCCAAGTGCCTGAAATGCAATCATGTGACTATGTGGGTGGGGGTGTGATATTTTGCAATGCTTGGAAGGAGCACCCATTCTGAAGCCATTGTAACTTTGGATCATCGTTAAATGAATGGTCGTAAGTCAAGGACTACCTGTAGGTGAAAACTCTCCCAACTGCTGATATTGAAATACTTTCTTTGAGATGTAAAGCAAGACAACCTGATTTATGACCTTTACATACAAGGTCCTCTGTAGATAACCATTCATACCGTATGCCTTGCCTCCCCTCTCCAACTTGCTCCTTTGCTATGTGAACAAGATGAGAAAGTGTCCCCATGTAGCTGGCTGTTTACAAAGGAAATCTATAGAAAAAACAGTTTGGTGAGGGAGGATAGAGTGCAGTATATATTCCTATGCAGCCAATGCTCCTCTCCCCTAAAGAAAACAGGTGGTTTCTTTTCTCCTTACACACGCATGATCCAGCTGTTGATACCTAAGGTAACTGTAATGTGATAAATGTGGCTGTATAAATGAGTGAAAGTGCACAGCTTTTGGAACCTGGCTCAGTATTTTAAGCTAATCTTTGAGAAGTTTCGAGATGGGGGTCAATTCAGCCCTTTGCTGTACCAACACAAAAATAAACTTTTTGGAGGAAAATTAAATTCTCAGAGAAAGCACGGACCTCACCTCATAGTAGTATTGCCCTCAAGGAACGGGAAGAATAGACCTTTGATGAAACCTACAAGAGGTATGCTTTACTGGGGGAAAACTGCATGTTTTCAATTAAAGAAAACTTTATCATCATTAAGCATGGGGAGGCTGCCTCATGGAGACGGTATGCAAACTGGGGCTTAACCAAAGCACTCTATGGTTTCTGTAACCTCTTTACACTTAAAAGCTCAGAATGTGAACAGTTAAATCAAATGCTTTTTGAGTACAATGTTACTATTGCCTTTGGAAATGTTTAATTGGCCTACTGATTTGTCTTCTGATTATTTAAAATTGATATGCTTTTAACTGAACAGTAATTACATTAATGTAATCTGTTTGATACATGGTGGTATTTGTATCTGAACAACCTTCAAACTCAATCTGTTTGTGAAAAATGCAATATACAAATAAATTGACTATGACACAAATTATATGAACCCAACCAAAAGGCTCCTAATCAACGCACAGCTGTTAATAATTTGTTGTTATTATGGAATGAACATGACTCCAGAGTTGCAAACCAGATCTACCAAATACAGAGCCTATTGAACTTTATCAATGACATGTATAGATGGTGCTTTAAGAGCCTGGCATTGCTGCGCTTCCTTGATGGATAATGTAAGGCACAGCTTGGTGTGGCTTCTTCCCATAAACCTCTTCTTGTGTTTTCTGAACTGCCTTCCTCCATTCAGTGAAGGAATATCATCTCCTATTTTTATTTTCTGCCACAATCTGCAGTTATGATGAGCTTTAACTGCTACATGTTGCCTCATGAAGCAGTTTCCCTGTGAACCCAGTACACGAGTTAAAGGCAGAAATATATCATATGTCTGATCCAAAACCCAAAGTATGCATATACATGGTGTACCTATAATGGTTTAAGTTTGACATGAAACAAGGAAAATACAAACTATTTATGATTATAGACTGTATGTTCACAGAACATCTTTTGCTTTCAGTAATTATCTTAATAATTAACCTCAAACATAGCTTTTTGGGTAATACTCCTTTTGATGTTTTTGGGCTTGGTAATGAAATCATTCTGCCAGATTCTTGTGATCAAAACAATATTATTTCTCCTCCCCTAAAATATGTTATTTTAACAGCATTAAAGAAATGGTTTGTACTAGACAAGTCTCTTTGAAATAATTTATAAATAATTTCATTTCATCCTATTTCTTTCCAGGCCACTTGATATAAGTTTTTTAAAAAATATATACCTAAGATCCCTTAGAATTTTGAAAAATTGATTTAATGAACAAGTGATGTGGTATGTTCAGCAGGGATTATTCTTTAACAACCAGAGTTGATTGATAAAGTCATCTGATAAGCTCTTATTGAAAATGCCAACCTCCAGTTGGTGTGAAGCTTTTTCAAGATAACGTGCCTCATTTATATCTTCTACAGTTTTTGTTGATCTATACAAGTTATACAGATTCTATACTAATGAATTAATTTTAGATAGAGAGCTAGAAATATATTTGGTTACTACTGCTAAAACTTTATATACAAAATATTAGACCCAATCTTTAATTCCTAATGTTAAAGAAAAATTTGGAAACAAATTTTCCACTTGTGGCTACATAAACATTGAGAGGAAATGGAAGAATAAATACAATTTGAATTAGTTTATTTAGTTAAATTTTGCTAAAACAATAAACTAATGCAGTTCGGGGTAGCAGGGAGAAACTGAGATGAGATTTGCTCTAAAGGAGCCCTTATTTCAATGGAACTGTGTCTACCTATTGTGGAATGAACTTGGACCCAGGAGATTAGGAGGTTGAGAATTTCACAAGCTGCAAATAATTAATATATTTATATTCTGAATTTCGTCACTGCCCATCTCACTCAAAGAGCAACTCTGGGCGTTTTACAATAAAACTAGGATATATACCGATTAAAGTACAATAAAACAGTATTCTTAAATATAAATATAAATTCCAAGATAGAGATGTTAAAAGTTCTTAATTTACATTCATTTAATTCACAAGGACCTCTTCAGGGTGCTAGCCACCCACAGGATTGATTACCTCTCCTCCCGCCCCAAGTGAGATGACAAACATGGATTAAATCACTGTCCTTTTACTTTTTATATTATCTGTATAGTTAAAAATGCATTCAATTAAAAACAATTAATTACTATTTATGTTTAACACAATTCAAAAAATAGTTTCTTCTGATTTGACAGGCAAAGATTGGACCTAGAGAGGACCCACTGATAAACAGGAGAACACAGATTTTACATGCAAAAAGTTCCCAGCTCAGTCCCTTGGAATCTCTGCTTTGTGTGAAGAACCTTCTTTTTCTGGAAAGCTGCTGCCAATCAGAGCTAACTTAACTACCTAAATAAATATCATGTCCTGATCAAGGAATTTCTTATACATCTTTATAAATATATATTAAGATCATATATACTGCCTAAAACATATATAATTGTGGTTTATTATTCTTAAGTGATGCTAGAAATTACTGTCTGAATTTTTCTTTTTCAATTCAGTAGTAGCTTGCTTCTCCCACATGTTGTTATAACAAAGATGTTGAATTCCTTTACCTTTTAATTAGGAAGGGGATGAACTTATTAGCTATACTCCAAAAATTTACATTAAAAAAAATACAAAAAAACCCTGCCTTAAATAAAAACATATGGTCAAAATCCATCCAAAAAAGTATCACTCTAGACAGAGCCAGTGCTTGTTTTCAACAACCAAAGACTGGAAATATCTGAGACATCCAAGTTTATGTGCTATTTTTCACATACAGTTTGCCCCTTCAAAGCTTCTGTTTCAATTAAATGATAAATAATACATGTGATACAGTCCAAAAATAAATAGGATTAGAACTTAGTTACTATTTCATTTCTACTTAATTCCATTCTTTTTCTTCTTCTGAACTAATAAAAGGATAACATGATACTTGGAATACATATGTTGCTGAAAGAGAACTTGGCCTCCAAACATCGTGGTCAATAGTGAACAGATTCCAGTTGAAAAGGGACCCTGGGAAATTCCCATGTGGGCTGGAACCTAACTTTTGGCATACCATCTAAGGAAGCATTAGACCAAAATGCTGCTAATTCTTTACCCTAGTATAAGCAGGAGATGATTGGCTGCCTTCTGTTTTTCTCTCTCTTAGCAGCAGTAAGAAATCTCTTGCCATATTCTCACTAACATTGCCAATGGGGGTAAAAGTGAATTAAGGTTCATGTCTAAAACCCATGATTCAGGAATCTTGAAGGCTAAGAAAAACATCATTTGTGTTCAGGTCTGACAGTTACTTGCACTTATTACATTTATTACCTGGTGTCCCATAGCAATTTACAATAAAATATACAACTGAGTAAAAATACTAAAGTAACAATTAAATATTAAATGAAAACGATCAACAAACACCTGTATTAAAATGGGCTGTAAGGCCTTTTAAAAAGCCATCACAGAGGGAAGTTCTCTCAATTCAAGGAGGAGTGTACACAGAGACCAGGAACAACCACTGAGAAGGTGCCAATCCATTTTTTAACAATACTGACCAAGTATAAACTATTTAAAGGCACCTGAGGATTGAATGGCCTTTGAGCTTGTGTTATTTATTAATGTTATTAATGCAGAAGAAGAAAGGAAGGAAAGTTTGAACGGATGCTAAAGCCAAAGCAGGATTTGCATTCATCCTAGGTCAAAATGATTTTGTGTATAGTGACAAATGGTATGACTCTTTCTTAAGAAATAGTAAAATCAAGAGGATTGTTCTTTCTTGTTACAACAGCCAAAAAGCAATATTAAAGGGAGAAGGAAAGAAAAGATCTAAAGGCTATATCATTCCTTTTATGTCCTTAGAACTATTATATAACAAAACATGGATTAAAATACTGAATTACAATATGCCAATTTAACTGCAAGAATATGTCACAGACTATCAGTCCAAGATGAAATATATTAGTATGTAAACAACATGTGTATTGATTTAATGAAAAACAAACACTTTATACACTTGTAATTATTACAGTTTCTGAGACTGGTTTACTGTTTTAAAAATTGCCCATAGATGTAGGCATTACTCAGGACCTGATCCATGGGGTGGGTTGGAAGCTCTCCACTTTTCTTAGTTAACCAAGAGGTCCCCACTCACCTTATGATGATCACAGATTATCTCTCTTATGCTCTCTTGCTCAGTCTTTCTTTCTTGCTCACTCACTCATCTTTCTCAGTCTCACTCATTTTCTTATTCTCTCACTGTCTAAGAATAGCTGATGGGGAACTGCTGACAGGTGCTGTTGGGTAGACTTTCTGCTATACAGAAGAGTACCATCCTGGCATGGTTTGCATTACTCCAGGTTTATGTGTATAGCCTATAAACACTTTTTACCTAATAACAGTTGACCAGATTAAATAGTTCTTTCTATAACATTGTTCTATTCCCTTGGATAAAGAAGAGGAAAGCTCTACAATCAGGAAAATAATTCATGATGGATCAGGTTGTGGGCAGAGATGTTGCCTAATATAATTATTCAATTAAGTTTTAATTCGAAAAAAATATTCTACAACATTAAATTCTAGAGGGGTTGAGACTGCATTTGACTTTGAAAATTTCGGCACAATATTTAGAAAACATAAATCAACAAAATTAGTCTGAGAATAAAGGGTATCTTATGGGACATAATGTTCATCCCCTGAAAAACAATAGGCTGCCCTGATATCTTGAAACTGAAACTGAAGATACTTTCACATACTTTTATCTTAAGTGCCTTTTCCCTATATTTGTATTTGTATTTTCTTGAGAGCTGATTAAGATACAAAGAAGGCATTTGGTCTAACACATTGGATAAATACACTCAAAGACAAAAAACACGCTTGTTTCCATTTACTGAAAGCTTATTTTTACCAAGATTAAAACAGAAACTAGGTTCTTTTTCTCTACTATGTATAATAACATTAAAAGAGAGTAGATTTTTCCAGACCTTCAGCTTTTTTCTTCACATCTACTCAAGCTCAACATGGGATGCACCTTCCTCAACCACTAGCATCTTATTCATTCATATTTTATCTGCTTTAGATTCTCTTTACCATATTTAGTTCACTTTAGTTCCTTCATATTAGTGATTAAAATTTTCCTTTTTTTTAGATTTATGGAAGGAAGGAAAGGAAGATAATTAAGGAATCATGGTTATTAAATGCTAGCATTGCTACCATTTTATTACAGTACTCTGAATGTTTTCCAATCCCTACTTAAAAGAGCTACCTAAAGACTGTAAGATACACAGACTTTAGACATCCAGGTCTCAGACACTGAACAATTTGTTCAAAAGTTATTTCTCAATGTATTTGAAATGAAAATAGAAATACTAATAAATATACTACTTTTACCTAATTCAGATGGGTATTGCTGCTGTTTGCTGTAGTGTGTGGTGGCAAAGTGATTCAGTCAATAGCTCAGTTAACAACAGGATGTTATGGACTCAATTATAGCAGTGATAGGTGCACCACTGGAAGACCTGAATGGGCAGGCTGGGGACAGATCATATTGGAGAAGGTTCATCTCCTTGGTAAATAAAAATCAACACTGATTTGATGGCACACAATCAACAACCAAGTATCTGATCCTGTGATGCCTGTAAACAAAATTACAATACTAAAAAATCCTGTTACTAAAAAAAAGGGGAAAGGAAAAATAATAATTGAAATTTACACATAATTGACAGATTGAAAAAAAAATCAAATTCAGCTATTGCAAAGATTTCCAAGTTTAAGGGATCACAAATATTATTAGAAAATTCTGCCACCTGTAGACTAGTTCTGAAAAGAAGCATTGCAAAATCTATCCTTGTGGCCTTATTCAGCCCTAAATTGACCCACCAGCTGCTGGATTTCAAAACTCATACAAGCCTGAAGATTTTTAAAGGTGTTGCATGACTGAAAGACTGCAGATAAATGTATATCCATCACTTGCTTGGAGTTGTCAAACAACACGCCAGCAAAGAAGCAGCAAGGAATGAAATGCATTCCTTCCTTTCTTCTGCATCTACAAAGACATGAAGACTTTTCTATAAAATAAGACTCTTTCCTTTGCTAGTTTCCTTTCTATAAAAGTAAATGTCTAACAGCTGTTTTCAGTATATAAAAACACACAAACATTTTAAATGTGCAAAAATATCCTACAATATGATGTACTATCAAAGAGATGGTAAAAGCTAGACTCTGTAGGAATCTTCCCAAGAACTCAACAAGCCATTTTGAAAGAAGGTATCGACAAATGTCTTCTGATGCTTAATTACGACAAAAAGCAGCCAGAGCATTAATTCAATACATACAATCTTCAGCTAATTGGTAAAATTAAACTTGCTGTTTTCAGGCAGAAATGTATCATATTTTTAATGATTGCCAAAAAGACTAGTCAAGAAGTCTGAAATACATTATTGTTTTTTCTTATGTTCAGCTTCTGTGAATGCTCTTTTTTTTCCCTCAAGGAAACTATTTTTGCTCAGCTCATTGCCAAAAATAATTACCTGGCACCTTGCCTCAGTGCTAAGCGCAATATCTGCCAGTGAAAAGAAATTCATCTTATTAACTGTACAATTATTTTTTAAGGTAGCACTGTTTACAAATAATATTCCTCAGAGAGTTTTGCTTTTCACCTACATCAGATTAATCCAAATGGGCATGCCAACTGCATACTGTAGTGGGTCTTCTTACAACTAACGTTCCTCTTTTACTCCTGAAACGCTACATATATGGATCAGGGGATTTTCTGTAGCTGAATGGAAAATCAGTGACCCCTCTATGGATGTATAAAAATGTTTTCCAGTTGTGCACAGGGCTCTCTGGATCCCAGCCTGACTTTTCTACAAAGTCTCCTGAACTGGAATTTGTTTTTAGACAATTGCAAGAAGCTGCTCAATGTATTTTCTGTGGTTAAGATAAAAGTGCCAAGTCAGAAAAAAGGACATTCCCTGCATTCTCTAAAGCAAAATAAATACAGAAGAGAAACCTAGATGAAAGATGGAACTGTTATCTATGGCCTTTGCCAGATTCTTTGGTTTTCTGGCAAATTCTGTTAAAGTTGGAAGAGTCAAAGAGCAGCAACCTTTTCCATTAAAATTCGCAGTATATATTTGGGTTTAACATACCTTGTTTATACATTTTGAACCTTCAAAACTATCTATTTAAAAATGCTTTAATGATTCCTTCTGCATAAATTGGCTGCAGCTCCACTTATTTGAAATGGCTCATTTATCACTAAAAGAGCTGCAGGGCACAGCTTCTGTTGAACTGCTCCAACAAACCTACAGCTTAGTGGGACAGGTTTCTTTTTAGAAGACTAAAAGATATTCAGAACATGCCAAGAACAGGATGCCAACATACAGTTTTTTCCCCAAATGTTCCTAAATTAAAAAGCTACCAAAGTGGAGACTAACAACAATAATAAAATCATCAGAGTTATTGTTCCTTACTAGGGATTAGACTGGAAATAACGTGTCTCACATATGCTGTTATTGCTGTTTACTTGAAACCTGCCCTCCAAGCCCTGCTTCAAAAAGGAAGCTGCTTTAAAGATGACCTCTAATACAAACGTTCCCTCCATAGAGTTACATCTGCGATGGCCTATCTGCCTGTGTAAATCAGCTTTCAATTATACTTAACTAGTTTATTTATTTATTAGAATAGTTTATATGGCATATTATATAAAATAATTCTAGGCAGCTAACAAACAGATATACAAATAAAATAGGTAAGATTTAAAAAAAACTCTAAACACACCATCAATGCCATAACACTATCACTCAAAAACAAAAGTACTGGTCTCACCTCCCATCCTGGCCCAACACTGGAAGAAAAAGCCAGCTCTTAACAGCTTTCTGGAAGACAAGGACATGAGCCTGCCCACCCAGCCATCTCAGAAGAGGAACTGTTCAATAGCTTCTACCTACCCTGAGCGAAACGTCCTTTTCTAAGTCATTTTCTTGGCCAGTCAGTTGTAAATCCACTTTCAATATCATCTCTATCTTGTCAGATAAAATGTGTTCTAAATCTGTCATTTCTTCAATAACATCTTTTGGACATAGTCTATCCATTGAAGCAGACATCATTACTGACATTGTTGATATTGTGGCTACTAATTTCTGACTCCATTCTTCAAAAGTCTCCTTCAGTGTTTTCATTGCTATAACATTTTGCAACATTTTACAGGCTTATAAATCTTTCCTCTACCTAAAATCTTTAGTTCCCTCTAGTATCCAGTTTTTGAAATCATGAAATTGCTTATCCTTGTTGTGTTTTGTAAAAACTAAAATAGAATCTATTTTACAACATACAATGCAAAGACTGTAACAGCCACTATGTAGGACAGACAGGCAGAAGACTAGCAAAGCGCATCCATGAACACCAACTAGCAGTCAGAAGACACGATGAGAACTCATTAATCTCACAACACATAGACAGACTCAACCATAGTTTCAACTGGGAAACTGTGAGCATCCTAAACCAAGCCAAATCCAAAAATGCCAGAGAATTCCTGGAAGCCTGGCACTCAGACAAAGCAGCCATCAACAGACACATTGAGGGAAACAACATTTACATGCCATTCAAAAGAGACAACAGAAAAGCCAAAAGACCAGTACACTCCCTTGCCAGCAATCAACACCCAGATATGCAAAAATCAACACTAGGATTAACACCAGATGAACCATCAAACAGCACAATGCACCCTAATCAAGGAACTATTAACTCAGGCAATCAACCAAGCAGCAAACAACAGCCCAAATCAAAGAACTCCCAAGGAGAGAACAACACCCCCACCAACACAAGCAGGGCAAGCCACGGTATACAAACTGAGAGCAAGGCCCACTCCCTCTTTGCACTGAAGATGTTGCCTAGTCTGGCAATGAAATGTCTGCAAGAAAACAACAAGGCCGAGAGAGCACCAAGGACTCCACAGAATCTATTTCCTACTAGAAGATGTTTGTTCTTTATAATTAATTTCAAAATCTTATTGTAAAAATTTCAATATTCCAAATTTATCTGGACCCTTAGCCCATTTATAATTTTCTACGATCAAAATCTTATTTAGCTTTTTATTCTTTATTTCAGATTCTTTAAATTCTTACGCTTATAAGTATTTTTCTTTTGTTCAGAGTTGAAGATACACTCACCCAATGAAGACTTTTCAAACTTGTCTTCCGAAGGCCTCTAATACAGGTAGTCGACTTACGACCACAATAGGGACGAGAAAATTCTTCGTTAAGTGGTGCGGTCGTTAAGTGAGGCATTGCATGACTGCACCCGATTTTAGATGTTTTTGCAGCAGTCATTAAGCAAATCACATAGTCATTAAGTGAATGGCGCATCACGTGACCCCAGGATGCTGCAACCATTGTAAATGCATGCTGATTGCCAAGCACCCGAATTCTGATCACGTGACTGCAGGGACACTGTGATGGTCATAAATGCAAGGACCGGTCATAAATCACTTATTTCAGTGCCATTGTAACATCAAATGGTTGTAAGTCAAGGACTACCTGTAGGTTTAAATGTTTAACAGGCAGTTTCCAAAGGTGATTAGAAAGTGCGGTTTGCAAAGTTAGTGTCCTTTAAAAGGCTCCGCCGCGGTTGTGAGCAAGATGGCTGATTCCTTCATCTCCCGGCGTTCAAACCTGCAGAAACCACTGTCCTGTGGTCTCCTTGTGAAGAGTTTCTGTCCGGACCACACGTGGGTGATCTCCCATCCTCTTATATGGAGAGGTTTCAAGGGACCAGTCTACTCACTAGTTTCTTGATCTTTGCCACAGTCACCAGTTCCACTTTTGCAGAGCTGTCTTCAGTTTGCCATACCTCCCCCGGAAGGCCTATCTTGAGAGCTGATCTTGAACACTGAGAACAATGTTCAATAGAGATGAACATTGAAGTGGTTTAATTAAGCATGTGGTCTGTGACCACACTTGGTCAGTGGCCATCAATCTGTTTTAGTCAATGTGGAGAACTGGGTTGAATTAGAAAGATTTTCCTGGTCACTAATTATCATGAACATGGGCACAGTGGTTTTGTCTGCAGCCACAAGCCATAATCCTCAACAACTACTATACTAATCCCTATCTACAGTGAACCTAGCAATAATGCAGATAGCAACATGCCAGTAATGGTACCAGGGTTAAAAGAAAGGACCTAAGTAGAGGAAGGATGAAAATCTAGGGAGTATCATTCAAGGCACTCCATTGTTTAGAGGAAGCACTAGCATATTACCAAGAAGTTACAAAAAATATCTTGCTGTAATAACTTTGTACTGCTTTCCACCAAATTATAAGTAATTATGTTCTTAACTGTGCAACAGCTCCCCCCAAAAGCATAGGCAATGACAGAGGTTCTATACTGTAACAACAACAAGGCAAAATTTCTCTTCCGTCTTCATTACTGTGGATATTATATTACAAGTAATACATGCAGGTGGCGTACCTTTGAGCAAAAATATATGACAACATAGAAGGCAAACGCTCTCTGAAGTTTAGCTGTGGTGACCGTGCCCAGACAGATATAATGTTATCAAGGAAACTACATTGAAGTGATTTGCCACTCCCTTCCTTGGGGATGATATTTTGACTTCCCCGTCTAGCTTACAACCCTAGGATTTTCTGGTAGTCTCCCATCTAAGTACTAATCAGATACTACCCTGCTTAGTTTTTTTGAGATAAGCCAAAGTCATTTGGTACTGCCGCCCACTGAATCCTGAATCTTTAGAAGAAGTCAGCATAAGGCACAGTTAATTCTATGTATAATTTGTATTACTATAGTTTCACTGCTCCATCAGTTCTTGCAGCCAACCATTCAACTGAATCACAGCCTGATGAAACATAACTGTTTGTTTATTTATCATATTTATATAGCTGCCCATCTCACATAAAAGCAATTCTGGGCAGGGTACAACATTTAATTAAAAAACAATAAAAACATAAAAAACAGCCACAATTAAAAAATAACCATAAAAAGGCACACAAAACAAGAGGGGATGATATTAACCATGGTAAGGGAGACATCGCAAATCTCCCCCATCTCCTGGGACCCCCAGGCCCGATCACATAGCCAGGTCTTGAGGGACGTATGGAATGTTGAGAGGGATTGGGCTAATCTCATTTCTGGGGGAAGAAGATTCCACAAGGCGGGCACTGGGGCAGAGATGCTTACTGATATTGCTAGTACGTAGGACAGCGGTACCGCTGTCTGTCCATTATTCTGCAATGCTCATAGCTATTGATGTTTTCACTGCAAAAAAAGGCTCTCCAAATTAATATGTAGGATCCAGTGGTGACTTTAAATCAAGCAAAAGAAGCATGGAAGTATTCAAATTAAACAGAGAATGTTACCCATATAAACAGGCGCATACATCCTAGTATATTTGAAGTATATATTTAGGCTTGAGTAATTTCCACAGAATTAAAATATAGCGACTCTCATTCCCTAGTGAAACATACATAGGATTAATCCAAACATTAAAGATCACTTTTCAAACAATATGGAAAATTGCCATCCTACTTGGTGCTAGAAACTCCGTATTTTCAGGTTTTAAAAAGTTTTAAAAAATTGGTTACATGTATACTATAAAAGTCCATTTTTCTTAGTAAGAACAGGATAAAGAGACCTATTCATTCTTTTGATTCTTCCAAAGTTGAATGTTATATGACATGATTTTAAGCCTTTCAATCAATTACAAAATCCTCCATAGTTCAACAGATGCAGAAGATTCTCAGTAGTAATTACTTATACCTATTCAGACATTCAAGTGTGATAATATTGGTGGGACGTGAAGTACAATATAGTTTAGCTAACTTAAAACGAAATGAGGAATTTTGAAGGATAGCAGGGCCACATATTTTGTTTTTGTTTTTTTCTAGTTACATGTAGAGAAACTAAAGAGATAAAAAGTTTTAATGAACTTCATGTTTTTCTACCACTTAAGCAGCAATCAGCAAATTGAAGTATGAGAAGGACATCAATGCCATTGGATAAAAAAAACATTTCTTTTTATCTTGAGGAGGAGAAGAAATTATTTATTCACTATTATTTTCAGCAGACTACAGAAGCTTTTACAAAAGAGAATAAATACAATAATAATAATCACCACCACAGGGAAAAATGGAATATAAAATATATAGCTACCAAAGGCTTGTACATACAAAAATAATTAAATTATTAAGTAGAAAATGCCAAGTAGAAAAGGATAGACATAAAGGGAGAGCATTCTGAAGTGCCTGGGATAATTGTGGTGAAATATTGTGTAATTTGAATTCCATTGTACAGCAGGCAATTTCTGATAGCCATTCACGTAAGTACATTGGACCCCCAAAGATGAAAGTGGGCACATATGGGAAGATATGTTTTAGAATCAATACTTGGATCTCAAGATAATACCAATTCTTTGAACTAGTCCTAGAAAAAGACTGGGAGCCAGCCAGTGTAGCTTATAAAGTTCTAGCATCACACGACCACAGTGACCAGTCTAAGTTAGCAACCTAACAGCTTTAGTTTAGCTTATGCGGTTTTCAAACTATTTTCAATTATTTGTTCACTTACATTATATTAAAAGAAATCCCACCAAGCAATTATCGGAACCTGGATAAATGATGCTGATCATCCATTCATCCATCCATCCATCCATCCATCCATCCCTTACCTTTACCACTCCATTTTCATGCATGGTAATGCAATTGTTGGGATCCTCTGACAGCTGATAGAGTGCTTGTGCAGTTGCTCGGTGAACTTCTGGATCACTTGATTTCAGGTAACGTACCAAAGGAGCAACAGCTTTGGTATCTCCAAAGCCAACCCTGTTACTTCCCCACATACAGCAGCGAGAAATGGCCTCAGCTAAGTGACGTCTTAATTTGTCATTGTTCTAAGCAAAGACGAAAAATAAGTTATTGTAAAAATGCATTCCCTGACTTTTTAATGGAAATCACTTCACATGACAGAGACTATAAAAATGCAATGAATGGAGCTTAAAGAGAAAAAGGATTGGCTTCTTTGTCCTCACTATTTTATTGCTAATTTACATCACTTTTTAAAAATATATTTTGGATCTCTGAACAATTATATTTTTATCAGAATAACCAGACTCTGAAAGCCAGACCCTTTCCTCTGTAACACTACGAAATGAGTGTTCTTCAACAGCCAAACTGCAAGAAATGTAAAATATGACATCATAAAGTATATTCCAGAATATTTTGGAATAATATTCCCAGAATAACAACAAAATTTTACTTACTGTATTTGCTAATCTGGATAATAAAGGAACAACACCATGATCTGTTATAACAGCTAAATTCTCTTCATCTTTTGCTATGTTGGTGATCGCAGCACACACACTTGCCAAAACGTCTTTATTCTCCGATTTTAAAAGATTAACTATTAGTTCCAAACCACCAACAAATGAACGAACCATTTCACCAGCATCCTAAGTAAAAACAAGACAAAGTATATAACTTTATTTCTGTGAATAATTTTCAAAATTGTAACTAGATCTCAGCAATTAGGAATTCTAGAAATATCTATATAGGTGACCAAGTTTTTCTAGCAACACAGCAGAAATCACTACCTTCTATCTCCAAAAGTATAATAGCCCTATGTACTTCAGAATCACATATCTAAGTTGCAATGTGATTTGTGAGACCAAATCATTACCAGCTATTACTTTTCAAATGAAAATACCATGATACACATACTTATCTGTCAAAATTCTAAAGTGTGATATCTTTCATGTTTCAGAATCACACTCTCATTTTAATCTGAACTCACATAAACTAAATGCTTCTCTGAAAAGGCACAGTGTTGATAAACATTATACCCTTACAGATAAAAGCCTACCAAAAAAATCAGTAGTATTTTCCATTTAGAGTATCTCAGAAAGCTTAAGATGTCAAAGCCAATTTATCAGCTCTGGTTGCTTTTGCCCAAAAATGTGATGGTGTGGCTGTGCAAATAAACTTGAGTTACCAAGAGTCTTCTGTGGACTATGATTCCTTCTGGAGAACTTATCCTTGTCCAATTCCATTGCTTACCATTTTAAAGGAAACCCAATTTATAAAGTCTATTTATAGAATGAGAGGAAGAAGGAGAAAATTCAGTATGCCTCTTCTGCATTTCATTAAACATTCTATATAAGAAAAGGAACTAATAACATAAAGTGAGTAATTAATATATGAGCAAAATATCTTGGAAAAGACTATATACAGTATGTCTGAGGGATGGACAATGTCTACATTCTTTGAAGTCCAGATTGATGCCATACAAAATAATTTCTATAATGAAGGTTAATACTGTCTACCTATAAAGACTTCACCATTATAGAATACGAATACATATATTTAATACTAAAGCAAATATTATAGTAAATGTGTTATATAAAATTATAGGGAAATATTTTATAAGTTTCATTAAGATTTAGCATAGCTGCCACAGATCAGAAAAAAACATTTTGTTGGGCCTATGGACCCACAGACAATAATCTCTTGTTCCTACAAATATTACTGTTGGGTAGGAACAGCTAAAAATGAATACACTAATTTTGTTAATTTAGTTCATTCATCGTCTGTGGCTCACCTTGCAAAAGCTAAAACCAATTTTTCATAGAAAAAGCTACAAGGCAGGGTTAATCTGAAATATATAATATTTCTCATCATGTTATCATTGGTTCAATTTATCATATATTTATTTTAGTTATTTCTAGATGTTCCAAGTCCCTGGAACACCTTAGAATTTCAATTGTAAGCAAACCATTATCTTCTTCAGTTATAAGCCTGACTTAAGGGTTTTTCAATTAACAAAATAAGAACGCTATCATGGTATGATCAATCAAGAATCTTTAATTTACAGCCTTTAATTTATTAAAATCAAGTTTAGCTGTACATATTGCTTCAAAACAATTATTTTCATGTACTAAGGGCCAGTTCAGATGTTTACATCAGTTCCCCAATAATTCATTTTGACTTAGTTTGTTCAGATGTCCATGAATAGACAAATTCACCTACCAATGTTTTATACCCAATGAACTTGAAAATGTAGGGATAATTTGCAGAATCCTAAATAATGCACAATAGATTTTTTTATGGTGTGGGTTCTGACAAAATCGGGGAAATTAACCCCAAAATACTGGCAACTGAAATACAAATTATTATTATTATTATTATTATTATTATTTTACCATAAGTATTACAACCCCTAATATTAGATGAGCAGACTATTTCTAACTATAGCAAGAGGGTATGAAGAGATTTGGTGGTGAGTTAATGCTTATCAAATAAGAACAGAAGAAAACCTCAGCATGGCAAGATCCTACTTAAAAAGTGCAATGGGAGCTTTACATGTCAGTCATATGGGGATGGCAAACAAGAAGCAGAATAGATAATATGAAAACTCTATCAGAAGAAACATACAAATGAGGTAAGAGAAAGTATCTTTATTATATACAGTAATAAGAATCAACTGCTCTGCTTAGAACAATCATTCTGTACTGCTTTCTTTCAATGGAAGCATGGTTCTATGAGATTCCAAGAGCCCAATGAAAGGTTAGTGGTCCTGATATTGTAGTTCCTTCATGAATCATCTGAATGGTTGTTTGCTCACAAACAAAAACATAGTTCGTGCTGTCCCTAGATGCACTGTAGATTTAGCACATATGCTTTCAATAATTTTAATAGCTGAAATGTGTATTTCTTTCATAAGATTTAGTTAATCAGGTTACATGATGGGATTACTACATACTCGTCAATTACATGAGCTCAGGCCATCAAACATAGTTCCTCTTACCACATATTAGAATTTCATTCATAGCTTTGTGTGTTGAAAAAAGTTAAAGCCATAGAGTTAATCAAACTAAGAAAGTGTAAAGAACTATGTTCTATAGTTGTGGTGTTTTTCTTCATCTCTTGAATGAAGGTTTTTGTTTGTTAAAGTTCACCAAATTGCTCTCCACATTCTGTGCAATTAAAAGTGCCTGAATCACTTCAGATCCTATCAGTCTTTGTTTGGGATCAGCATGGCAACCCTGCTTCAAACAAGGAAGACTTTGTAATCCCTGAATGTTTTTTTATGTTTACATTATTCACCACAGGGAATAAAGTAGTATCATGACTACAAAATGACTTTCCAATATCAACAGAGCTCAGAACACTTTTCACTGCAATTCTTCATAATTATTTGCTTAGATTGGCTAATGTACTTCCACTCTGTCACAGCAATTACTTCTACCGTTATGGTTTGTAGCTATTGAATTAACCGGCTAATTAATCTAAATCTACTTCTGTTAAGAGGATTCTGTTGCCTCAATGCTGCTCTTTAAACACACAGACAGACACACACACACACACGATTAGTTTTGATATATACCTTACTACTGCAAAAAAACCAATCATTACCGCCATGCAAGAATAACACTTGCCATAATGTATAGATATGCTCTTCTGTTGCCGATGCAGCATGCCTGTTACTTCCTCAGTGCCCCAATGCAGGCAGCCAAGGTACACCTGGATCTGGCTGACTGTGATGAAAGAGGAAAGCTTCCTCATAAACACACAGTATCATTTATTATAACTCAGGCTCTGTTTCATAGCTTGACATTCAGGAAGTGACACTGCAAATTATCTGCCTTAATCAAGTTAACTCTGCAACTTTCCATGCTTTCTATATAATCCCGCATTCAAGACTTCAGGTTCTACTAGTTCAATATTATTGCATAGGACTGTAAATGAAGTCTTCCAGAGATGGTTCATTTTCAAATATGAATCAAAAGTATGATAAATACATAGACTAAAAGGAGGGACAAATGGTGACTGGTATGGCTCCACTGACTCCAGTGATGTCCCATGGAATTGTCTGCACACCCTAAATTGTTTAAAACATCAATGAAATTTAATAGGGTGGTGCTGTTACAGTTAAGCATTTGATACAGCTCAAAAGCAAGTTCCATTTTTCCTTCCTGTTACTTAGGAAATACGTCCCTCTGCTGTTGCTAGTATCTTCCTAGCACCTTGACTCCCTGCTGCTTAAGGTAGGGCAGGACAGTATCAGGAACGGCAAAAATTGATTGCAGATGTAAGTAGCTTTCTTGTATTAATACAGAAGGATCATAGATTTTACTGTTTAGCAGATACGGGATACTGGAAAGTATAAACATCCTACTCCTTGCTTATTCAGCAATTCAGAGCTCTAAAAAGTAAGGCATATTGTACAGAAAGCATGGGGAAACTTAAACGAATACACATACATTAAGAAAGGGATAAGGAACATAAAAGGGGCAAGGCTTGTATTGTGTTGCCACAACCTCCTTCTTGCCCCTATTGAACCTCACTGTCGATGCTGCTAATCTTACCATTATCAAAAGCAAGTCTTTAAAATGGTATTTTTTAAAGAAGGAGCAAATTAAACCCTTGTTCATCAAGAAAATCAATCCTTTTTGTACTATCTTGGAGGATTTCAGTAGAACCCAGGTTTAGGTTTCATTAGTTCTATAATGTTTGGCACTCAATGGGTAATGCTCATAGAAAGCAAACTGCATATTCCTATCTAGGATTAATGATAATTCCTGAGTAATAAGAGAAGCAAACTCAGTGATAAACTCCTGTGTTTCCCAGCAGACGTTTTGAGAAAGAGGTTTCTCCTTAAATGATATAATTTTCATGCTCTAGCCCCCTTTCCCATTCTGGACCCTTCCATAAGGCAAGGGCAGTGCTGATCCAAATTGGTATGACAGTTGCATGTTCTCTGTTCAGAAGTTAATGAGCTTCAGAAGAAACATAGTGAAGCTACATTTGCTGCGTTTCCTCTGCAATGTGGAACCTTACTGGCATGAACTCCAACCTCATCCCATCTCTAGGGATTTCCCGTCCCCTCCTGAGCAAAATGCCATGGCCCCTTCAACCATTTCCTCTTTGCTTTTCCTCTGCTCTGAGGGGTATATCTGCCCCGCCCCTCTTCTTCTTCTTTTTTTGGTCACCTTGTAAAGCAAATGCAGTGAGGGAGGAGCAAGGAAGGGGGTGGGGCATCAGCTAGCCTCTGTTTTCCCACATTGGACAGCTGGAGCAAGTGCTAGCCAGCTTAAGGAGGTGGGGAGGATACATGTAGAGAACCACTCAACAGTGTGTAAACAGCACTGATGTTTGGGGAAGAAGCCAACAGCCGTTTGAACGTACCTTGTCCTCCCTCTTCAGCCTAACTTGCTAAACATTACCCATGTTGACTCTGGCAAGGTATTACTTATATGTTGGCTCCCTTTTCCTAAGCTTGCTCAGTTTCCTTTATGTGTATCTGGCTTCTATTAATCTCTCATCTTCTTTTGTGTCAACACGCCCTCCCACTTCCATCCTTCCATCCAACTGGTGTTTTACTCTGTCTTCCTCATCTCCTACTTCTTGGACGTGGACATATTTTATCAGAATTCTGGTAGTTATTCTTATACTAAACAGCATATCCAATTACTTTAAGTGTGGTTTTTATAGACCCTCCCCCCATATGTTCATTCAGTGTATGGGTAGACATATGAACACATGAACAAAAACTAAATCCACTATTTCCCAATTTGGAGGCATATTCTGAATTTGGTAATCACAAACTTTTCAATCTATGAGTCAGCAAATTGGTCAAATATTGTTCTTTTTTTGGAATGCTAAACTTCCTTCTTGTTAAAATTTGTGACATGAATCAAAATTGGATATTTTGATATCCAGTCTTATTTTCCCAGTGATGTAGTTATGGTAGAAATCTAGTATATAACAATATGACTAATGCAAGAGAATTCTTAGAAGTGTGGCACTCTGACCAAGCCATGATTAACAGCTATATAGACTTAACTTCTATCTAGGACCTATCAAAGATATAACCAAAGATTTCATTCACATGCAAATCAACTGCCACCCATATAAAACATGTGCAAACCCAAAATATAGTTCAGAGGACTCATACAACAAATAGGATTAATACTGTATGTCTTGCCATTTAGAGAGAATAAAATTCGGATATACTGCAATGTATTGTGTAATATGAAATGTAATTAAATGTTTACAGAAAAAAGTTGAGCACCAAAGCATACTTATACATCCCCAATGTTATGCAAAAAGCAGAAAAGGAATAAGAAAAAGGAAGTCATAAAAAGGCATGTGGTAAGAAATCTATTTTACACTATATTCACTATGACTGTCCATAAAAACCATCCATGCTTCCAAGATGTCCATACATTGGTTAATACATTGCCTTTTGTTCTGTAAAACACTCATCTCTCTCTTTTTGAGTATCTTCATCCAACTACAACTCTCCTGTCAACTAGTACAGTTTACAGGTAGTCTTCAGTTAACAACCATAACTGGAACTGGCAACTCTGTCGCTAAGCGACGTGAGTGTAAAGCGAAAAATCACATGACCGCGCTGACTTAGGAAGGCAGTTCTGGTTGTGGTCATTAAGCAAATCATGAATTGTTGTTAAGTGTGACATCACATGACAGCAACTTGCGACTTCTTGCTGGCTTCCCCATTGACCGTCAAACCTCAGAGCTGCACAAAACACTCCATATTTCAAGCCCATTCATTTCACCATCTGCTTCTCTAAATCAACAAACGTATTTCTCTCTCACATCCATACATTTCTAAATTATTTTTACCCCTAGATATCATTCATTCAGAATGTTGCCTGAAACTCATCCCTAGTCTTCAATTATCACCATTCTCTGGAGAGTAACTGTAAGAGAAGATTCTTCTGCTGATAAGGTGACTATTGATCTTTATGTAAACAAAATCCAGGAGAGGAACTCACTTGCCCTCTCAGACAAGACTGGCATTATCCCTGATTCTCTCAAAGCGTGTGAAAAAAATAGCCATAATCAAATGCTTTTGAGTTGCCTATGTATAGGTTCCACATTTGAAAGCAAAGTTACTTACTAGAATCTTTGTGTTCTCATTTCAACCTCTTCCCATATAAATCTTATTAATCTGAGAGAGAACTGTTCTTCTTCAGTCCTGATTGTAGCTGGGAAGAACTGACAGTACATGGATTCTTACTTTCGTATGTACCTAATACAACCTAAATGACACCAATTCATGCTTTCAACATATTTTTTAGCTCTTTCATTCATAATCAATCCTATATTTTCCTCCATGTATTTCTCCACTCCACAAGATCAGATCATCTTCATTTAGTTCTATTACATTCTTAGTTTTACAGAAACATATCTATTTTTCTTTTTTCATTTAATTAGCTAATTCATGCTCTTTATTATTTACTTCTCTTACATCCAAGTCACAATATTCCATGTGCCATGATCATCACCAGATGGACCTACAAACACTGATCTCTACCACCCATTATGACTTTGGTTAACTGAAGCTTTCATGTAACATTTATTAAAATAGCAAAGGTGCAGACTTGGTGTCCAGTCTTAGTCATAGCTGTGACACATGCAAAATTCCCCACTAAGATAAGAACAGCACTAGTCAGTTTTAGCACATGTAGCTCAGTACATCACAAGTAAAACCAAAGCCAAGTTTTATTCCAAGTATGTTTATGCTATAAAATCTCTAATCTTGCAAGTCAATATGCTATTGCCTGCATCCCACCAACTCAGAGGTACATAGAGTGTACTGATACAGGATGCAAAGCAATTTATAAATAGGGCAGGCTAAAAAACAATCTAAGATGAATCTTTAAAGTTTAATTAACCAGTAAAAGAGGTTTATAGCTGTCTCATTTACTGTGGCTAACATTTTCATATAATTCTAGAGATCCTATGATAAAAAAAACAGTAACTGGGGAGGGAGGAGAAATCTATGTTTTTTTAAAGGAGAAACCAATATTTCAAAATAATATAATTAGAGATATGACCAAAGCACAATAAAGTAAACTATAATCTTGTGACTGTGTTCATGCAGCCTAAAATTGCATTTGCCTTTTTTGCAGCTATATTGCATTACTAAGTCATATTCTGTCTGCAGTCAGCTACAGTTCCATGACATTTTTCCTTAGTCCTATTACCAAGCCAAGTGTCTCCTATCCTGTATCTGTGCATTGATTTTGCAACACCCTACTCAATAATGTAATAATTACTTCCAGTTTGATAAGATACTGTTTACACTGGCTATGTACCCAATTAATTGTCATGCCATTCAGCCAACATTAACTAACTAGCTAATCACAATATTATGGGTACTTTGTCAAATGTGTTGCTAAAAATAGAAAAACTGCTATTTTGGTTATTTATTGTTTAATTCACAACATTTGGTGATCATTCTGATCGTAATTTAAATTTATTTATTTATTTACCTTTGCATTTTCAATACAAGGACAGATAGCCCAGGCTGCACTTGCCTGAACATCTGGGTGGGGATTTTTCAACAATGACCATAATAAACGAACACCATCCAAGCGATCAATTATCCTATCAAAGAGAAATATGGAATTAATTAATGTATTCTATTATTGTAATCCATTATTGTAATCAATTAATATATTCCATTAATTGACTGATATCTTATTTATCCAAGTTCAATTTATTCAATTCAATTCAATTTATTAACATCATGGAGTAATAATATTCTTTAGCAATGGGTTCATTATAAATAAAAATAAACTGAAATTCTTTATAAATGGATGACTGTATATACATCATTTAGAAACATGACTGTACAAACATGATTCAGAAAAATATATATTTTGTATTTGATGAGTGAGATATACAATCTCATAATATTTTGCCTTAAAAATAATTTCTCAATAAAAATAAAATAAATGGCACTATATAGTAGGACTCTCGTAAACTTTGAAAACAAGCCATGTGACTTTTTAACAAGCTTCATGCAAAGTCAAACCAAAATTCAAACATACTAGTTTCTTTCATATAGCAATAAATACTTTCCAAAACAAATATTTATGCCAAAATGCTATGTACTTAACTCTATATTGAGTCTATGTTTAATTTATTTACCTTGCTCTATGACATATTTTAAATTTCTATGTGCTCACCTAACATTCAGAATGAAAATGGGTCACACCACCACAGTGCACCCTTTGTTAGGTACGAATAACGTGCAACTTGTTTCTCGTGCATTCCCTAAGACAAGACTCACACTGAATACTCTGTTATAATTGCTTAAACATACTGTAATCAAAGTATCATGTCTAGCTGAAAAATGAATTATCATCAGAGTCATCTTTAAACCATCTGTCTTATGTTTATATATCAATCAGTCTAGGGGATCATAACTTCATATTAAAACTCACCAAGTACTTTAAAATGGAGAGGAAGACCAAACAAAACTTAATATCCTTTACAAACTTAGCTTTGTTCAGGAAGATATGCAAAATTCAAAGCAGATGAGGTGAAGATAAAGAAAATCAAGCATGCTTTGATTTATAAACCTCATGTTTAATTCTACAGTTTGTTCACATTTCTAATTGTGAATACATTATTTTGGAAATAAAATAAAATAGAGATTTTACCTATGTAGAAATCAAACAGGAACATCTAATTTCTGTTCATTATGTAAAATGAGTTTGCCAGGAATGAAAAGTACAAAATCAGCCCAGTACATAATCATACAATTATTTTGATGCAGAGAGAATGTTTTAGGACACAAAGTCTTTGTCTAATGTAATTGCAGCTTTATTTAAATCAATGCAACCTGGTTATATCATTTTGATTCCAACATCCAGGTAATTTGGAAAGGACTAATGACAATGTGTTGGAGAGGACTAATGACAATTTGAAACATTAAATAAGGCAGACAGATTTAGACTGCCAGCACACAGAATGCCAAAAAAAAAAAAAAGTTTTGCATGGAAAGTGGAAAACAACATTTTAGACTAAGAAATAATTTAAACAGTTGATAGAAACACACAGAAAAGCTATTTAAAAAAAACATGTTCTAGGAGGAGGAAAGGGAACAGTAAAATCTATATAATGAATTCCGAATTCTACCCCAATGTTTCAGATAGTTTGATAATATTTTACAACCACTTCTAAAATATTTTAAAAACTAAGTAGTGTTTAGTTTCAAGTCTGTTTAATTACCTCTCAAGCCATCCTCCTTCTAAGACCCAGATCTTAGTTGTTAGCAGTTTAGAATGAGGCAACCAAGCCTGACAAATAGTAATCTGATCAAGGTCTCTCAACAAAGCCATGAATGACAGACTTATATGCTTTGGATATTAGAATTACATGCTTTCTGATCAAAGATTTGCACTGTATCAACTGTAGCATACTAGCACTTAACAAGGTAAAGAATTGGTTTTTTGATTTGATTAACCTTTCAGCCTATCCAGTTACACATTTGAAATATTCTGTTGTTATTGCTGCAGCATTACAGTACTCTGAACTTGTCTTCTTGACTCCATTGTTTTCTCTTCTGTTCCCACTTTCTGCTTCCATTATCTGTACAAGTCCATCAGCCAACTAAGATATTCAGAATCCTTGGTAAATCACTTGATGATGAACCTGGCCTTCTGCTTCCTACTCATCCCTTATTGCTTTAATCTTACCTCTCTCCTTAAGCTATCATCTACTCCCCATCCATTTATCTAGACATGAGCATCTTGGAGGACTAATTCTTAAGAGCTCCAGTCCACAAGAGCAATGGTAATAGCCGGTCAAGAGTCAAAGGGACAAAAGACATAGAACCACAAGCTTACAACAAAGACTCCTTATAAGTAATGGTTTATGTGGGGCTTGCTATTGCTCCCTAGACCGGCAGTGCAACCCAGCTGGTTTAGAGTGGAAGCTCAAGGCCTGAATTGTCAAACTGGCCAGCTGAAGATAGCCCAGAGCTGGGAATAATGTCCACCTTGATGCTCTTATGACCAGTTGCCAGAACTCTTGGCTCATTCTCTAGGACTGATTATTTGGATGCAGACCTAGTTCACTCTTGACACTTTTGAGTATTGGACAGTTTAGCTGACTCTTGGACTGCTGATTGACCTTGTCTTTGCTATACTCCTTGGCTCATTGTTTTTTGAGTAGAAGAAAAACTTAGCAAGTCCTGTTGGTTTGCCAAGCACAATGGTCCTCTAAGACAAAAGGACAAATTTGCTTGATTGGTTTTAGAATGAACTGCCTCTTATTCAAGCATCAAGTGAAGACAAGCTTTTGCTCTGTTGCTGAAAGCCATATCAAAACCAAAACATATCAAGTCCTATATTTTCCTGTTGCCACAGTTATAGAATTAGCCATGAGGAGCACAAAAAATTGTGAAAAGAAATGGACAAAAATATTATTGGGGTGAAAGACAGAAATTGTTTTTCTTTTTTAAGAAGTTTGAAGTTTATTTATTGTCATTTATTTATGGTCATAGACCAAACATTTTAAAGAAGTTTCTTCAAGAACCAGAAAAGAAAAGAAAAGCTAGAACCTTTTGGTGGAACCTTGAAGCCTGGACTATAATGTTAAACAGAGTCAAGAATGCCCTCCAAAAGTTAGCATGAACAACCTTGCAGGATAAGCAAGACTATAATCTTCTTACACAAATTGAGCTGAGGAATAAAGACAGCATGCCATTAGACCAGTTTTAAAACTATGTAGGGCAGATAAAACCCCCTGCTTATGAGATAGGACATTTTTTTGCCCTTATATATAGAGAAGTGTTCAACATTGAGATGTATGTAGTACCTTCCCAAAGGAGTACGTATTCTTGATGCTCCTGTACTCCATATATGGACATCACCTACCAAAGTTCATAGCCTGCAGGTTTTCTGTAAGACCCCCAGTACTCATATGTATCAGTCTTTCAATGTCTTATGAAGCACATAAATTATAAAACATTTGGATTCTCTGTCCATGGAGCACTCAGGAAGACCACTTGAAGTACTACAATTATCTCACCTTGATAGGGAGTTAGGCACATGCTGGAAGATACACGTTAGTAGGGAGAAACACACTTTCTAATAAAGACTTTTAAATTCTGCTTGTTGTATTCCTTCCTGTTTATGAAGAAAGAATTAAGTTTAGGAAACAAAATCTTCGTCCCAAGCAATGGTTTTAGAGGGAGAACCATTAAATATTAAAATAAAAAAGAGTTACTTGGGAATTGCTTCTTTGAACCCACTACAGCTTCACCCTATGATTGCGATGTTAAAATTACTGCTTCAACTAGTTAAAAACTATAGGCACAGCATGGAGATTTTAACACTTTATTGGCTTACACATTTGTATTCATTCATCCTTAGCATTTTAGACATTGTTGTGGTCTTAATTTCTTAACTAATGGTGAGTCAAAATGTTGAAATTTTGAGGCCAGTGCCTAAGTTAAGGATTGCCTAATAAAGGAGAATTGCCTTATTTATTTCTAGGTACCTAAAAGGAAAGCCATAGAGTATTTTATCATTTTATTTGATTTGCTAGAGTTTTACTCTTGATAACATCTTGAACAAGTACATATTTGTTATATTACATATAGCTGAGCTGAATGTCAAATTCAGAAGAACCTTCAGAACATCCAAGCAGAATGCACAAAAATAGAAAAGGTGCTTTTCAGTTCTAGGTAAAAGCCTCCACTAGGGGATTTTTAAAATTTAAGAAATGATAAAGTTACCATGCAACAGCAAGGTTAAAAAGTATGGTAATTATACAAGTTTAATGTGCAATTCCTGCCCCTGTTTAATTAAGCTTAAGGACGTTTCTGGACTCAAATAAAGTAATATTAAGCTGCACTTAAAATTTAGGCCTTCCTTAATCTGTGTGAATAGTAATAATTATATCATATAACATGGTGGTAGTCTTAGAATTAGGGATGCGGTGGCGCTGCGGGTTAAACTGCTGAGCTGCCGATCGGAAGGTCGGCGGTTCGAAACCGCGCGGCGGGGTGAGCTCCCGTTGCTAGTCCCAGCTCCTGCTCACCTAGCAGTTCGAAAACATGCCAATGTGAGTAGATCAATAGGTACCGCTTTGGCGGGAAGGTAACGGCGTTCCGTGTCGTCATGCTGGCCACATGACCCGGAAGTGTCCTATGGACAACGCCGGCTCTAACGGCTTAGAAACGGAGATGAGCACCGCCCCCTAGAGTCGGACACGACTGGACTTTACGTCAAGGGAAACCTTTACCTTTACCTTTTAGTCTTAGAATTGCCTTCCCTAATCAGGTATTCTCCAAAAATTTTTGGCCCACAAATTTCACTATTCCTCACCATGCTGCAGAAAATCTTAGGTTCTTTGGAAGCTGGAAGGTTCCTGCCAAACATAAATAAGGACTTGGTTTTTTTACTTGAGAAAACTAGGCAAGTTTATGCCATGAAGTCCAAGCTACTAGGACACTGGGGCCATAGGTCCATGTCTTCAGGATTTCTCCATTTTGACTGTATTTACTTCCAGGAATTCTGCATATAGATTGGCTGTTAAGGATCTATTTGTCTACTGATTTCATCTGATTTCATTATATTGCCTGACATACTTAGCTATGACAAACGACATTTGTTTGCCTTTCCTAAAGAGTTAGAGCTATTCCTCTAGATCACATTTACAGGGAGTTATTGCACATGTTTGAGCTCCTGGAATATTATTCTCCAAAATCCATTTGAGTTTCCTCTGTGCTACTCCGTGAGACTAGCTTTGATTGCTTCCCACCTTCACCCCCCCGGGTGAAGCTGTTTCCAGTTCCAGAAGAGTCATTGACAGTACAACCATCCTTCCTCAAGAGAGATCTACTATAATCTTACAATTGTAATTCCTGTGTTTTCCCACCCTTACTTCTGCACACAAGAAAATCCATGAAAGAAGAACAGAAAACATAAGTATGCAGAACTTTTTGAACAGTAGATCTGGAGACCATTCATTCTACAAAACACTAATGGTTTCCTAAACTACTGTGTATGTAAACCAATCTTGGTTACATTGATTACTTTTGCAATTGATACTGGAATATGTCTGCTAGACCCTGATTATTGTTGGTTATGCAATTGCTTTTTTAAACCAATACATGAGCTCATTTTAAAAATTTCTTGGATTGCCAGGGTTAAATTTGTTTTACTGCCAAAGTAACAGTTCTAAGTGAATCTACGGCAAGCCAGTTTTGTGCTTTAATAATTTGATATTGAATATTTCCAGGGTAAACAAGCCCCAGACTTGCTCAAAGACACACGCACACACTCTCAACATCTGTTTCTTATAGCTATCATCCTTTTTGTTACACCAGTATATGCCAGGACTCTCAAGACGTCTGACTGCATCTCCTGCCAATTGAGACCACATACACAAATGTAAACAGTGTTATACTGACTATATATATTGCGCTCCCTGGTAAGATTACAGGTTTCAAGTCTTACAAAGCACAATCTCATCTTTTGGAAAACCACAGTTCAACTCTTGTAAACTTAAACAAAAAGTTACAAACCGCTTTGATAAATAGTATTGTAAATCTGAGAGTCAAGCTACATCTGCTTGGTTTAACAAATCTTAAATTTTAGTGCATAAGACTTACTGAAAGACTGGTTTGAAGTTAAATAAAATACAACAGAAAATCTAATAAAATTCTACACTGTGATATTGCAGGATAGATAAACAAATACAAACACCCTCAAACAAATACATTTGGGGAAGTTTCTAAGATTACATTTTACATAGGCTAGACCAGCCTTCCCCAAACTGGTACTCACCAAATACTTTGCACAAAATCTCCCAGATTTCTCAGTCAACTTGGCAATGCTTGTTGGGAACGCTGGGAAAAGTCTGAAGGATGCCAGATTAGAGAAGGCTGGTCTCTGCAAAGAATTACTTAAGGGGGAACAGGATAAGCTACATAATATGTTTTTGTAAAACAAAAAGAGCATTCTGTTAAACTATTAACAGTGTGCTCTAGTATCTGAGGTATCTGTGTAACAAAATGTATTGTCACCCAGATTCAAGCCTATATTTCACACACTGGGCATTCAGGCAACTTCCAACCTCTCTCTGCAACCACTTCCAACCTCTCTTTGCATCTTTTGAGCATGCACATGTATATACAAGTACAAAAAAGAATCCCAGCTACTGATGTGAGACATTCAACACTTTGAGCAACAGGTTTTGGGGATACTTCGCAAAGTGCCCCTTCTAAAAGCTTTGTATAGCCCCACCATTTATAAAGTGGAAAAAATCCTGCTTCAATTAACTCTGGAAAGTTAATAAATCCAGACAGAAATGTGGGAGGCCGTGGCTGGATTCACACGTTGTACTAAGATATAACATGCATTACTTGTTTTGGCTTAGCGAGATGCGTGAATCCTGTTGTGGGTTGTTCATGGCATAAAATGTGATGCGATTTACTGTTGTTGTTGTTGATATGGCATACTATTTTTCAAAACAGTTTTCTTGGTACAGTTTACAGCACTTTAAAATTACAATTTATTTTTTAAAAACCCAAACAGTGATAAAAAATATACCACATATTAACAAGACACAGATGGGTAAAAAAACCCTTTATGGCAGCACAAGAATAAAAGTATGAATAATATATTAACAGTATGAAATAAAACATATTTGCCTGCAGCCAGAAGGATAATGAAGAGCTAGACACACCCTTTAGGAAGTCATTTCAAAATGAGGGAGTACCAGCAAGAAGGCCTAATCCTTGATACCCTTTGCTGCATCTCATCTAATCTGGAGCAGGGCCTCTGAGAACAAGCTAACCATGGCTAACTCAGCCAGTACTGATGACACAAATGACACTTAGCATGATGTTTGAATGTCCTCTTTCGTATGTTCTTTGCTGTCATTTTTCCATAAAGTTCCAATTATCATTAGGGGGTGGTGATGATGGCATTCAGTGACATTCTTGCATTGAACAATCAAATTGCAAGAACAAAATAAACTAAGAACAATTTATGCATATCTTAACTCAGGAATCATTTGAACTAGGCAGTATAGAAATACTTGTAATAAATAAATAAGCCTACTATTTACAAAAGCAACACAGCATCTATAACGGGAAACAATAAAGAAATAAAACTGAGATTACTAACATTTTCTAAGACATCGTAACTAATACTTTGAGTCAACCTCTTTTTTCCCTATTCACTGGAAAAGTGCTTTCTTAGATACAATAGAATTACAGATTTTGGCAATATGATTCTTCTGCTTCTTTTTAATTACAAATTCAATTTTATACAACTTTTCAAACATCAAATGCATAATATTTGCCTTTTTAAAAAATCCAGAAGAATATATTCTGACTCAGGATTCTAAGCTAATATAGAAAAGAACTGAACAAAGTCGGAACTACAATTCATTTACAGAAAAAGTATTAAAAAAATCCTCTCAAATGATCAGTAGTTCCTTTCCTTCCTCTTAAATAAAGCAATGTCTGTGAGATCACAGTGTTTAGGCATTCATTTGGATTCACCACTGTGCTTTGACCATATTCTATTATAAAACTGGATACAAAAGCAATAGGCTCCAAGCAGCGTACTACTGCTAATACAGTACATTGTTTGGATTCCTTTGCTGATTTATGGCACTACCAGTATTCAGTTAATACAAAAATTATATGTGAACTAACCATTCTTTCTTCAGCAAAGGATCGTTACCTTGTCGTGGTGCTGGAGCTTGAGCACCTCAATGATGCCATGAGCTAAACCGTGAAGGGCCACCCAAGACGGGAAGGTCATGACAGAGAGGTCAGACTAAATGCGATCCCTGAGGAAGGTAATGGCAACCCACCTCAGTATTCTTGCCGTGAAAACTAAATGGATCAGTACAACCAGAGATATGTCGGTATACCATCGGAAGATGAGACCCCCAGGTCGGAAGATGGTCAAAATGCTACTGGGGAGGAACAGAGGATGAGCTCAACTAGCCCCAGACGTGATGACGCAGCTAGCTCAAAGCCGAAAGGACGGCTAGCGGCCGACGGTGCTGGTGGTGAACGGCGAATCCGATGTTCTAAGGATCAACACACCATCGGAACCTGGAATGTAAGATCTATGAGCCAGGGCAAATTGGATGTGGTTATTGGTGAGATGTCAAGATTAAAGATAGACATTCTGGGCGTCAGTGAACTGAAATGGACTGGAATGGGCCACTTCACATCAAATGACCACCAGATCTACTACTGCGGACAAGAGGACCACAGAAGAAATGGAGTAGCCTTCATAATTAATAGTAAAGTGGCTAAAGCAGTGCTTGGATACAACCCAAAAAACGATAGAATGATCTCAATTCGAATTCAGGGCAAGCCATCTAACATCACAGTGATCCAAATATACGCCCCAACCACAAATGCTGAAGAAGCTGAAGTAGAGCAGTTCTATGAGGATCTGCAGCACCTACTGGACAACACGCCTAAAAGAGATGTTATTTTCATCACGGGAGACTGGAATGCTAAGGTGGGCAGTCAAATGACACCTCGAATTACAGGTAACTATGGCCTGGGAGAACAAAACGAAGCAGGACACAGGCTGATAGAATTTTGCCAAGACAATTCACTCTGCATAACAAACACTCTCTTCCAACAACCTAAGAGACGGCTTTATACATGGACTTCACCAGATGGACAACACCGAAATCAGATTGATTACATCCTTTGCAGCCAAAGGTGGCGGACATCTGTACAGTCGGTAAAAACAAGGCCTGGAGCTGACTGTAATTCAGATCACGAACTTCTTCTTGCACAATTTAGGATCAGACTAAAGAGATTAGGGAAGACCCACAGATCAGCTAGATATGAGCTCACTAATATTCCTAAGGAATATGCAGTGGAGGTGAAGAATAGATTTAAGGGACTGGACTTAGTAGATAGGGTCCCGGAAGAACTCTGGACAGAAGTTGGCAGCATTGTTCAGGAGGCGGCAACAAAATACATCCCAAAGAAAGAGAAAACCAAGAAGGCAAAATGGCTGTCTGCTGAGACACTAGAAGTAGCCCAAGAAAGAAGGAAAGCAAAAGGCAACAGTGATAGGGGGAGATATGCCCAATTAAATGCAAAATTCCAGAGGTTAGCCAGAAGAGATAAGGAATTATTTTTAAACAAGCAATGCGCGGAAGTGGAAGAAGACAATAGAATAGGAAGGACAAGAGACCTCTTCCAGAAAATTAGAAACATTGGAGGTAAATTCCAGGCAAAAATGGGTATGATCAAAAACAAAGATGGCAAGGACCTAACAGAAGAAGAAGAGATCAAGAAAAGGTGGCAAGAATATACAGAAAACCTGTATAGGAAGGATAACAATATCGGGGATAGCTTTGACGGTGTGGTCGGTGAGCTAGAGCCAGACATCCTGAAGAGTGAGGTTGAGTGGGCCTTAAGAAGCATTGCTAATAACAAGGCAACAGGAGACGACGGCATCCCAGCTGAACTGTTCAAAATCTTGCAAGATGATGCTGTCAAGGTAATGCATGCTATATGCCAGCAAATTTGGAAAACACAAGAATGGCCATCAGACTGGAAAAAATCAACTTATATCCCCATACCAAAAAAGGGAAACACTAAAGAATGTTCAAACTATCGAACAGTGGCACTCATTTCACATGCCAGTAAGGTAATGCTCAAGATCCTGCAAGGTAGACTTCAGCAGTTCATGGAGCGAGAATTGCCAGATGTACAAGCTGGGTTTAGAAAAGGCAGAGGAACTAGAGACCAAATTGCCAATATCCGCTGGATAATGGAAAAAGCCAGGGAGTTTCAGAAAAAGATCTATTTCTGTTTTATTGACTATTCTAAAGCCTTTGACTGTGTGGACCATAACAAATTGTGGCAAGTTCTTAGCGGTATGGGGATACCAAGTCATCTTGTCTGCCTCCTGAAGAATCTGTATAACGACCAAGTAGCAACAGTAAGAACAGACCACGGAACAACAGACTGGTTTAAGATTGGGAAAGGAGTACGGCAGGGCTGTATACTCTCACCCTACCTATTCAACTTGTATGCAGAACACATCATGCGACAAGCTGGCCTTGAGGAATCCAAGGCTGGAGTTAAAATCTCTGGAAGAAACATTAACAATCTCAGATATGCAGATGATACCACTTTGATGGCTGAAAGTGAAGAGGAACTGAGGAGCCTCATGATGAAGGTGAAAGAAGAAAGTGCAAAAGCTGGTTTGCAGCTAAACCTCAAAAAAACCAAGATTATGGCAACCAGCTTGATTGATAACTGGCAAATAGAGGGAGAAAATGTAGAAGCAGTGAAAGACTTTGTATTCCTAGGTGCAAAGATTACTGCAGATGCTGACTGCAGTCAGGAAATCAGAAGACGCTTAATCCTTGGAAGAAGAGCAATGACAAATCTCGATAAAATAGTTAAGAGCAGAGACATCACACTGACAACAAAGGCCCGCATAGTTAAAGCAATGGTGTTCCCTGTAGTAACATATGGCTGCGAGAGCTGGACCATAAGGAAGGCTGAGCGAAGGAAGATCGATGCTTTTGAACTGTGGTGTTGGAGGAAAATTCTGAGAGTGCCTTGGACTGCAAGAAGATCCAACCAGTCCATCCTCCAGGAAATAAAGCCAGACTGCTCACTTGAGGGAATGATATTAAAGGCAAAATTGAAATACTTTGGCCACATAATGAGAAGACAGGACACCCTGGAGAAGATGCTGATGCTAGGGAGAGTGGAAGGCAAAAGGAAGAGGGGTCGACCAAGGGCAAGATGGATGGATGATATTCTAGAGGTGACGGACTCGTCCCTGGGGGAGCTGGGGGTGTTGACGACCGACAGGAAGCTCTGGCGTGGGCTGGTCCATGAAGTCACGAAGAGTCGGAAGCGACTAAACGAATAAACAACAACAACAACCATTCTTTATGAGATATGATATAATAATGATTAATTCTATGCATACCTTTCTACCACTGAACTTGCTGCATTCATCTATGCCATGTTTACACTTCTGCCCTATCTTGCCACTGGGTGACAGCCAAAGCATGGAAACAAATGGTGCTTTCAAGGAAATTAAATCACTGCACTAAGAAAAGCAAGTGAGTTAGGCAAAATAGAACGGTGGGAGGAAACAATGGCTATCTTCATTTGACCTTGGTTGCACAGAAGCAAAGAACTATACCACATGTCCTTGTCAAGACCTTTTCCATATAAAGCTAAACATCACTTGAAACTTTTAATGAAACATTTCTCCAAAAAGCAAATATTTACATCTCAGAGCTAAGTTTTACATTATATAAGTCAAAAACAAATAACTTGGTTTATGCTTAAGAGTACAACGCGGGAAGAAAAAAAAGAAAACATGGTTTGATGTTTGTTTAGTTTCCATGTACAGCTTCTAAAATGTTCAGTTTAAATAGCACTTCACAATAACTCCTTATAGTGCCAACTATGCAAAAGATTTTTAAAAGCCTAGATGGGCAGAAAAAGGGGAAAATGTACTTTATCTTAAAGCACCTGGGGAAAAAAGTATAATCCAGTTTTTGGAAGTCAGGATTCAGATATTAGTAATGAATGAGCAGTAATTTTTTGGTGAAGGATGCAGTTTGCACTCAGAAGGTCCTGGAATCTTCACCAGAAGCCTAATTTTCTACCTCAGACTTTGGAGGTGAAATTGTGCTAAATGAGCTGATAGTCTGCCTCGGGAGAAAAGCATAGGATCATATGCTTACCAGCCTTAAATTGCTTAAACATTGGAAATTGCTATACAGAGTTATTCCTAAATTGTTATGCAGTATTTTCAAATATGTTACCAGAATGATCCAATTCTTCTGACTTAATACAAGGAATACAGGTTTGAATAATGGTATGATCTACATGGAGTATTTTTAAAATTGGGACTTGACATCAATATAACTGATATGATTGCATGTAAATACCATAAAATAATAGATACAGAATAGAAAGTAGATCATTACTGTCACCCTGCCCAAATCTTTCCATTAAAAGAGACTAACTTACCTTTCAGGGTTATATTAAGACAAGGACACACAATCTTCTTTCTGTCAAGGATTTCATTCCATCACAACACATATAAATAAAAGGTGGAGCTGAAGAAAGCAGTAGGTGTGGCCAGGATCCAAAACCAGTAAGGTGACCATTCTCTCTGTCTCTCTTTCTCACACACACACAAACATACACACTGTCAGAGATCATTTCTTTTATGTTTTCCTTTCTCCCCATACAGAAGGTTCAAAGGACGGATAGATTGCTCACAGCAATATTGGAAATCACTATTTTAAAAGGCTTCTGAAATTACTGAAAGCTACATGATGTCAAGGTCTCTTTGTGGTCTTAAGACTACAAGTTATCAACTATTATAATAAGTCACGTTGGCCACAAAATTTCAAGAACTGTACAAAAATCCTAAAGTTCTGATTATGTTTCTGAAACCAGAAGCAGTCATTCACTAGTATGCCATACAAGAAAACCCTTTCAAATAAAGTGAGTTTACAAAACAACTTGCAGTGTGGCTTTTGAATAAAAATCAAAATCAGGATTTAAAATCCCACTGACCACATTCTGCCAATATATTCAAAGTAAGGAGGGTAATTTCATATAACCCATCACAAAATCATCAATGACTATAGAAAAAAAGAATCTAAATATCTAAAAGATAATGTGAAGCTTAATTTATAGGCCTATTTCAGTATTTTATTTATTGAAATATTTCAAATATTTATTTGAAATATTTTATTTCAAATGTACTAAATGTTTGCTACATATAATTCTTACTTAGGCCATGACTTTCATAGCACTAATTTCAAGGAGACTCTGGGACAGATGTGGCAATGTGCATATAACATATATTAAAAAGAGAAACTTACGTCATGTTTTCTGGTTCAGTTGCGCAAGACCCCACGGCTTTAGTCACATTCACAAGAAGAGCTTGATTGGTTCCAGTGAGTAAAGCAACAAGAGATGGGATTCCACCACATCTACGGATAATGCTCCGATTGGCTTGTTCCTGACAACATTCACCTAGAGCACCTACCACATTTATAAGAACTTCTTCTGGCTGATCTGTTAGCAGGCCAACCAAAGCTTCTATGGCTTTGTATTCCCGGAATCTAAAAATCAAAGTTTTATGACTAAACTTAAGTATAATTTGTGTCAACAGACTTACGCCAAATATAGTTAAACACAGAAAATTTAGATTTCGTTATTATGTCTCATATTTTGGGTGGCTTAAAGGCAGATTAACTATTATCACTCTATAAAACAATCAGAATGAAGTTTCTAAATAAATAAATTTAGTAGAAGCTTTGTACTTTCTGTATTTCCCAGAATTTTATAGCTCTGAGTCATGACTGTGACTTATAACTGGGAATCATGGAATTCAGGATTTCTAAACAGATTTGAAATTGGCAATACACATATACACAAATACATTTCAGCCAAATCCTGACATTACTGCCATAATTATTTCTGATACGCCTTATTTTACAAGGGTTTGCTGCTTGCTTTAACATAACAAGTTGGCATTCTCTAACATCTAAGCACAGACATTTGTTCCTATCCATTATGATGCCTAATTGATAAAATGTCCATCACCCACCCATGATGTAAGTTCCACCCTTTTGTATTGGTATCCCGACACTGCACCTAAGTATATAAAGGGCAGACCTGTCACTGCTTGCCTCCCCCCTCCACTGCTCCCTTGCAGATACCAATGGCTCTTGGATATCCTTCCTCAATTTGGTGGTCTGTAAAATATATTAGACTGTGCTTCCCATTACCCTTACCCAACATGGCAAAAGCTAATTTTTACTCCAATATATCTAGATGACATTAAGATGGAGAATAGGATCAATGATAACTACAGGTCTTCTAGGAAAGTAAATGTTGGCTTAACGGAGTAGTTGGCAATCTACATTATTAGATTGCCAACTACTCCGATAAATATTTCAGCATGTTTTAAGTTTCATTATGGTAACTGGAATTAGACAGAGCCCCATCTAAAGTGCACAAGCAACACCTAAATATTCCTGTTTTTACTCACACATGACTATTAAATCCTCATGGCTAGTTAAAAGCAGAACATGCTAACTATATACATTTCAAGATAGCAAATATTGCAAGTACTTTGTCACATTTTCTTTGCTGATTGCACATTTCCAGATTGCTCCTGTCACTGCTGCCAGAAGTTCTTTATTTCCAGAATTAGCAACTAAAGTAGCAAGAGGTTTCAGGCCTCCATGCTGCCTAACAAGGTCACGAGTCTCTTGATCTTCAGCGCACTATGTGAAAAACAAATAAAATAAAATATAAATACGAAGACATTGAAAAGGCATTTTAAATCCAGATTAATCCCCACTCCGTTTAGAGAAAGCACTATGATTTACATGGACTAAATTTAAAATCCTAGAAGCAATATTTAGATTCCTAAATTAGATTAGAAGGATCCAGAGAAATGGTATGGGCTTAAATCCTATTAAAATAAAGTCTCAAGCCCACTTCTTCATCACTCCAGAGAAAAGTTTCACAATGAACATAGGCATATATAGTTTCCCCACAGAGATACAGATGGCCCTGACTTTATTGGCCTTCAGAAAAACAGCGAAGACCTGGCTTTTCCCCCAGACACTCGAGCCAGGATGTTGATGAGGCTGGTATGTTCCTTTGGGTATATGGGCAGCCATATAGACTTGCTAAATAAATAAGCAAGGAAGCAAGCATATGAAGGGAGATAGGTAGGGGGAAAAAATGGCAACCTACAGTATATACAGAGCAATCCTACCACAGTCCGATGATTCCAAAATTCTGCTTACTACAGAATGACACAGCAAAAAGAATGGAGAATTCACCATCCTCTCTACATTGTTAATTTGGGGGGTGGGGTGGGGGTATCAATAGTCTCCAAGTTGGAGGACTAGGCATGTTTTCTTTTGGATCTAAAGCTCTTGTTGTCCTTTTCCCTTTGAAAGTTTCACAGGGTCAGAGACGGACATGTCAGAACTAATAGGTAAGCAGACAAAGTAATTCAAGACTGGATTTTCTGTTGCAAATTCAGAATCCTGTATCCAAACTCACAGGGAGAAACCTGACAAATTAAACACTCTTAGGACGCAGTCCCAAGGAGGTAAGACTGTAGTCCAACAGGATCTTTTCAACCACAAGCTTATACTTATTCTAGAGGCTTTGTAACTACCATAAATAAGATATCTAGCAATATCTTAAAAAATAAGTAAGTTGATCCATGGTAAAATCTGGCATGTTACAAGCTTGATTACTTACTATTTCTTTATGGCTCCTTCCTCCCTCTAGCCCATCTGTGTGTATTTCCTCATGAGCACAGATAATTTAGGCTCTTGTGTTAGTTACAAGCTATTTTAGTTTTTCTGGTAGAGAAAGAGCAGGTGAAGAATTCCGATTTTTTCCTAGGTAAATATCCAGTTTATGCCATTATTTTTGAAGAGAAATAGTATGCAGAGGACCTTTTTTGGCCTTAGAAGCTTAATGCTTACCTTAAAGATTGCGCTGGCACAATGCATTTGCAACTCTTCCTTGTTACTGTTCAGATTTTTCACAAGGTTTTCAATCATCTTCTCTTGCTTGATTGCAAGTCTGTAGCTGGGCTACAAATACAAATAAATATCCATTAGAAAGGGGTTTGAAAAGATCCATGAGAAAATAAATTACCAATGTGGACAAAGTTAAGTAGTTTATTGTCTTCATCATTCCCCACAATGAAAATTAGGTAGGAAAAGGCTATAAAACCAGCCAATATTCCTGTATACTCCAAAGCTTCCTTTTCTTGGGAGTTAAGGCTGACAATTCCTGCCAAAATCAATCCAAGAGATTATGTGTGCATCTGTCTCCCTACTGTATAACTGTGAATAAGAATGTGTAATACACACGGGTCAGAAACCACTCTCCAAAAATGGGCAGTGCTGGGACAAAAAAAAATTGGTACAATTAATACGCTATAAAATAGGGCAATCCAATTTTAAAATTATTCAATCTCCTGTCTGCACCTATATTGGTGTACAAATACATACAGTATACACAAGTTCACATATTTGCTCAGACAGAAAGGGATGGATTACAAAAATCTGGGGAAGAGATCTTTGGGATACTGACCCTTTTTTCCCCCCGTGCAAAAAGAGTGGACAGAGACCGTTGTGTTCAGCTACAAGCAAACTAGGCATGCTTACTCTATAGCAGTGTTTCTCAACCTCAGCAACATTAAGGTGTGTGGACTTCAACCCCCAGAATTCCCTAGCCAACATGGCTGTCTGGGGAATTCTGGGAGTTGAAGTCCACACATCTTAAAGTTGCTGAGGTTGAGAAACACTGCTGTATAGAAAGTCTCAGTGATGTCAGGAGCTCTTATGCCCAAGTGAGCATGCTTACAGTAAGCCTTCTGATTTTGTTCACTTAGCACAGCGTTTCTCAACCTTGGCAACGTTAAGATATGTGGACTTCAACTCCCAGAATTCCCCAGTCAGCCATGCTGGCTGGGGAATCCTGGGAGTTGAAGTCCACATGTCTTAAAGTTGCCAAGGTTGAGGAACACAGACTTAGCATATTATTCTCATCATTCTCTCATTCCCTTTTACTAGACAGGGTTAGTGTTTCAAATGGAGATCCCCTCTATACGTGGAGATCTATTGGGCATTTTCATTTTCACCAGCCTTCATATGTGTGAACAGCCATTGCATATATTTATCCTATGCATGTGGAGAATAGTTTGTCTCCCCTTTAGCTATTTCTCCTTCTAGCTCCTTTGTTCACTTTCAAAATAATTTCCTTCTATTACTTACTACATTCGCCCCCTCCATACTCTCACACACACAAATTTCAAGGTAATTATTTGGAGAGGACAACTCATATTCCTTTCAGGTAAATACAGTAATTTCTATTAATTTAAAGAAGAAAAAAATATGTTTAATTTTTTCCATGTAAATCAATGAACAGCACTGCATTGCACTCCAGGTTGTAACAGCAATGTTTCCAAGATTATTTTTACCTGCCCAGTTTTGATAATGCAACATTAACTTTTAACATTGATTTTTAACTTTTTAGAAGGGAAGATGGTTCTAGAAATTCAACTGTTGTATCCGAGTACTTGCTTTCATAAAAGGCTTTTATATGGTACCACAGCCTCTCACTATAAAAATAAAATGTGCATACATGTTCTGGTATATAAGAGGTTTTCCCCCCCACCAAGTACAGAATCATAGTGTAGTGGTAGATTGCAGGTTAATATGCAACAAGTCAACCATTAACATTACAACAAATCACGGAGTCAGTGCAATTTATGAACTGGAGAAAAACCATATCGTATGAATTAAAGAAAGTTCACATTTTGTAAAATGTTAGCCTAAAATATCTAGTTTCCCTTATGATTAAGGTAAACTTCAGTGAATGAAGAAGCATGAGGAATTCACTGAAACTACTTTATGTTGTATTCTTCTTGTAGCCAATTACATCACTTTATGATTGTGGTAGTAGATGGACGGACAGATGGACGGACGGACAGAATGTCATTTCCTATGGACCTGAGCTTTAAAGTCATTGTACACCCTTTGATTTGACCTGTGGGAGGTAGTCATCTGAATTTTCAGCAGTAGTGACAGTGCTTACTGCTGCAGATTGCTGGGAAAGCCTTTGGCCCAGGAGAGATCAGAAAAGTCACACACCAGGCATTTCTATAAAAATAATTTTATTTACAGAAAGCAAAACATATTTAAAAGCTTCTGCATTCTTTCAGGCTCTCAGTGAGAGCTGCTAAAAACTCTACATGCCTACACAGAAGGGAAACAGAAACTAAAACAAGTCCAGGCAAGTTCTTTCCCCCCAGGTGCAAAAATTAACATCCGAAAAGGAGACAATTAAATTCAACCTCCTCACCTGGCCAAAATGATTAGTTACCATAGTAACCTTAACCTGTAGTAGAAAACAATATATTAACACTTACCTCAGATGCACACTCTTGCAAAGTTCCTACCACAGGTATTAACATGTTTGAATGAGGAGACTTTAGTAACTGAGCCAGCAAAGGGATGCCTCCAGCTTTGCGGATTGCTTCTTTATTCCTGGCGCTTTTGCTGCAGCTCCACAGCGCCAAAGCACCACAACGTGCTACTTCAATCTCCTTTCCCTGAAGATGAGTGGCACTTGCAGAACAATCTAATAGCCCAACCTGATAAGAAAAAAATCCAATAAAGATGACTAAGTAGGTACATACCAATGTGCGCAAATCAAATATGTATCTTGGCACTGAAAGATGCCTCTTTGCCTACAATATTTGTTCTAGAAATGAAAGAAGGAAATATCTTGCTCCTGTTTTAGCTCTTGCCGCCAATAAGCTTTCGGTTGTGAAGGAGTGGGCAACCTTCTGGTGGCAGAGGGAATGGGGAGCTGAGGGGGAGTTCCTGTGTAACATTTTGGGGAAAGACAAAGGGCCACAGTGGATGGGTCAAAGATGCAGATTCTTTGGTCTGGGTCAGACAGGTGGATGAGATCAGAAATTTTTAGTTTTTCTAGGGCTGGGGGTTCTTCTTTTAATTCTCTTTGGTCTATTTTAGAGTTTCTCTTTGTACTGCACTTCAAAATGGCAAGGAAATGTCCTGTCGATTTTCAGCAGTTGTGGTCAGATAGGACTCTGCAATGCCATGAAAAGGAGGTTTACCCCGGACCTTCTCGCTACTCACACTACGATAAACAATGGAAAGAGGGTGGCTCTGGGAATGTTTCCATTCATATGACCATGTAAAACTCTCCTGCATCTCCCAGTTAAGTGAGAAGTTCATTTAGTGACTGCCCACAGCAGAGCTTTTAGTCAGTTATTCCAAGTTGCTGGAAGGAATCCCTGCTAATGCAATTCTCATTCTGGTTGGGATGCAAACAAAAGTAACTTTGTTTTAGGAGGTATTTGTAATCTGAAGGGCTATCCTGATCTTGTCAGTTTAAACAGAATGTTTAGAATTTCAGAGAGATGCTACTGTTAAAGTTAATTTTAAAGATTTCTGTAAAGATTTTCTTTTAAAGGCAGGCTACACGTGCTAATGTCTGTTTTAGCAGGGTGACCTTTCAGTCATATGCAAATGGAAATTATTTGTCCACATTGGTATACAATGTTTAGTTCCCAATTACTCTCATAGTAAAAAAGACATGTTTAAGGTGAAATTCTGATTACCTTACCTGAATAATAAAAGCAACTTACCAATCTCTTGATTCCACCGTGCTGACGGACTGTTCTTCGGGCTCGTTTGAATCTGGCTACATTAGCTATTGTTTCAGCAGCCAAACATTTCAGATCTTGATCTAGAGAATCAAGTATCTTAACCATGATCTGTAATCCTCCAAGATCAGCAATTGTACGTCTTATCTGAGCATTTTGACTAATTTCCTTTAGGATTTTTAATGAGCCAATCTGATAGAAGGAAAAATTCATTGTTATGGATTACTGTTTAATTGTAGTGCAGAGATCATTTTTTAAAATTAGTTTTCAGTACTCTGTAGATTCCCATGCTGCAGGAGATACATGACTGTCTTTCTTCCATGAAGGCTGATTGCAGAATGAAAACAAGGAAGGCAAAGGGTCTTTCTCCACTACTTTCCACCCATCTATGAGTTAAACAATGGCAGCATTGCCAATCCCTATCCTGCTTCTACTGTACCTGATCTGAGTCATTAGCAAGTGGTGTTGTCGCGACTGGTGATTGTGCCATTCCTTGTAGGCAAGGTGATTCGTTTTCTCAGCTGGTTTTGTTGCTATCCCCTTTTAGCATTTCACCAGCCAGCAGAAAAAATATCCACCAAATGGGTCACTTCAGCAGGAATGCCGAGGTTTGGATTTCAGGACTTTTCCTCTCTTCCCTGGGCTTATCTTTATCTACTCCTATCTCATTAGGGCATCTTCCAAGTTTAAAATAATAAGGAAGTAAAATATGGAAAGATGCCAGAGCAGAAACAGTACCAGAAGAGAGGCAGGACCTGGTAGAACTATGCAAATGGCTAGGTGCTGTATTGCTGAAGAATTGAAATTGACTAACTGAAACTGACCGCTCTCTTTTGTTTGGGAGGAGGTGAAACAGTGATTGTAAGGGACAAATACAGAAAAAGTAACAAATAAGCCCCAAAATATCCCCTCTTCCCAAAATGAAATACTGGCAGTCTGCTCTCTTTTCCTCTACCTTCTTGGAAACTGGAGAAAAGTTGTGCCAAAGGTAAAGAGTAAGGAAAAGTGACAAGCATGAAAGGAACTTATGAATCATAGTGCTAATGGAAAGGGCAAACCCTGTCAGGGAAATGGCTGTGGCAGAGACTGGCTAATGACCAGATGACAGGGGGTGGACCCATGCCAAAATATTCCTATAATCACCCTTATCAGCTGACCTTGCCTTCAGGATATTGGGTAACAAAGCATTACTGTATAGATTTCATACACCTTGAAGCTGAGCTGGGACAGTATTGATTTAAAATCTAAAATATTACTTTAAAAACAGTACCCCTAGGGATGATTGTTTCAGTCATAGGATGAGAGGAAGGTATTATCATGGGGACAAATAGAAAACTGCTATTGTCAAGCATGACCATTCTGTGGTTGAGTTCAGGTGGGGACAAAGCTGAAGAAGCAAATTCTTTTTGCTTCCTAGACATGGTGGCAAAAGCCCCTGAACAGAATCCATATGGGACTTTTGGGATGCAAAAAGGAGATAGCCATACTATAGAAATCTCTATCTCCGTTGTCCCTTTACATGGGAGCAACTTCACAGAAGCCAGAAGGATTCTCAAAATTGCTCTGTAATTCATGCAAAAGTTCTTAGTTGTTTTCATTCCTTATATTTTCCTCTCATTCTGAGGCATCAGTTAAAATGCACAGTGTTAGAAGAGAAGTGATAGTCCCAGAGCTAACTGTTTAAAAGAAAGAGAAGTCAAAACAGACACCCTGTGTGAAAGCAACTAGAGTCCATAAAAGTGCTGCTCACTGACAAGCTAACTCACCTTGCATTTGATTTCTTCAGTATCAAGCAAATTAATTAGCACTTCAAGACCCCCAACATCTCTAATTGCCAACTGGCATGTTTCTTGATACAAGTTGAAATCTCTCATTGAACACAATGCAATTACAGTAGCCGTCTGGTTACCAGCCTATAAATGAGACCGTCAATGCAATGTAGGGTAAAATACTGTTTTTACTGAACAGATACAATGATGAATAAAAATACAAAGAGACAAAAATGCAAAATTATACAGCAAAATTATAAGGGCAATGTCCATATTTCAATTTGGTGGGATTTGTTTGTGGGGGTACTTTTGGTGAAAAACCTATTTCTGTTAAATCATTTCTGATAAGCCTGTGAAATATTTTAATAAACTAAAGAAGGGAAGATACAATTCTGACTTTCTAGAATTTCTTTTATTTTTACATTTGTAGACTAAATCTGGTTTTTTATAAGAAGCATGTATACGGGAAAAAAAATGTCTGAAATGCATGCAGCATATGGATAAGAAACTTGTTTTTTCTTCCCCACAACCAGAGTTCTCAGCTAAAATAGTATATAGAAATATCCCTAGTATTTTTCTTTCAAAATTGCTTCCATAGTTTAATATATATTTTTAAAGCAAACTTGTGGTAAAATATTTTTCATATGCTCTCACACATTAGTGCTATAGCGTAACCATTACTACTGGTTGCCACAACAATTATTTTTCTGTCTAGTAGCTATTAGAGAAAGTTTTCAAGGATAGATTTTAATCAACATGGAAATGGTTAGCTCTCTATTAAATGTACACAAAAACTGCATCATGTTGTTAAAGCCTTTGAAACTGGATACAGTATGTTAGATGCAAAATAAGTTCTATGGCACTGCAACACTCAATTTTAAAGCTTTAAATTAAACGCAGATTTTATTTCTAAAAGTCTAGCTCCTCTTATAGGATGGTTCAGCACAAATATCCACAAATTGAAATGAAAACAGAATATGAATTCTAAAAAAGAATTAAAGTCATGCTCAGAGAAAAAAATTCTAAGCAGTTTTAGGATGATAGATGAAGTTCAGAATTATACCAAGTAACAGCTGTAAGTGTTTTAAGAAAAACCACCTTTCTGAAATGAGATCTATAACTCTTTTTCATTTCATTCATCACTGGGCTTAAGGAACAATAACAAAGATTCCACTAAAACAAAAAATGTAGCGAGCACTAAAACAAAAAATGTAGGGAGGTATATGGCAAGACCACATACATTAGTTAATACAAAACAATTACAAATCTAAAACTAGCCTAATTAATTTTCTTCTGAAAGAGCCAAACTAAGGGAAAAAATAGAAAAAGAGGCCTCTGTTTCTCCTTACAGACATTTCTCAGTCAGTTAGTACAATGGGACTAGTTCACTATCTCCACAGACTCCTTGGAGTCCACATGGCTCTTGTAGAATTCTGTTCGGGGTATTATCTAACATCCAAATCCCATCCAAAAGAAAAGTGAAATGTCTTGTTTCCGACCACACAGCCCTCAGCTTTCTACCCCTGGTACAAGACAAGTTCCAGAATTAGTCATATTTTGCTTTGCCAGGGAAAGACTATAAAAAGGGGGCATCAAACATACAAAATGTATGCAGGAATACATTACAAACCATTGGTTTATCTTTGCAATATCTGCCATTTTTTTTAAAAGCCCAAGAAAGAAACAGATATTCCTCTGTTCCTTGGTATTTGACTCAATAGGGGACGAAAGCCAAGAAAACCTGGCAAATAACTCTACTGTTTCAGTTCATTCACATTCTAACCTCCCAAGCAGTCCTATTATAGTACTACCAGACTTTTTACATTTTAATGTCAGGTTACCTTTAAAGCTAGCCTTGCAAAATGAATCTGAAACATCTAGACTATTGTTTGCAATCTAGCTAGTGGCTTCCTGCTGTCTAGCAATTAAAAGGTAACAACTGTTACCTTTATAAACTTCCAAATTAACTTTTGTAGTAGCTTAGCTCAGCTTCCATTTATTACATCAGAATAAAATACACTGCTAAAGAAATAAGATATATTCAGAGGAGGAGCTTATTAGTTTCTTTTTTAGTTGTCCTACATAATTTTGATCTGAGCAGGTGGATGTGCTTATGTTACTTGCTGGAATAAAGGCACAACTATTTCAGCTATGGTCTTACTGTGGATTTTTGAATAGCAATAATATGTTATTAAATATTCATTGTCTGATCCAACTTTTCATTTTGTTTTACAGAACACAGGTCAAGCTGCAACTTGTTAGAGATGAGTTTTGGAGGAGTATTACAGAGTTATGGAATAACTTCTTGTCCCATTTCCTGAATCCTCTGCAGTTCTTGGGCTATAGCCTGGCAGTGAATAAAACACAGAGATTAAAATAACCAGGGCCAGTGGAAAATTATAACCATGATAAAAATCACAGATTCCATAATGTTCACATTACATGTCTGTAATGCATGGAAAATAAGTATTGTTTAAGAGCTAATTAAGCACTGACACCGTCAAGCCTGGTATGTCTCAGTAACAAAGGAGTGCATGCAGCAAACTTCAAATTAAAACCATCACCAGGTTTTCTAAAATGAGGAACAAAAACAAAATTGCATATTATGGGGAAAAAAAATTCCAGACTGGGTTCAAAGTATAGGATTGCACTATTGCTCAAACTTCTGTCAGGCATTTTCTTTACATCCTGACTTCCTGACCTCTTAATTTTGTAGAGCTGCAAATTTATTTGTATAGGCAGAGTATTGACCCATGTTGCTCTTGGAACATCTGACACATGCTCTATCCAGTTCTTTACCTCTATTTTCTTTTTTGAATCCAATTCTTTCCCTGATTGTTTGTATATTTATTTACGATGTTTATGATATGCCCAGTTCCTGAGGTCTTTAAGTGGTGTACAGCCACACATAAAATAAAAATAATCATAAAAGTAATCATAAAAGCCAAAAATTAAATCAAAAGGATGAATAATACCACTTGGGACCACTAGGAGCTAAGGGTTCACAAGAGTAGTATTGTTTTATGAAATATTAACAAGGAACGGGCTACACATGCCTCTGAGAAGACAGAGTTCCAGAAAGTGTGGGCTGCCACAGAGAAGGCCTGTCATCTAGCATGTAACCCAATGTTACTGGATGCTTACTCATGATTAGCAGCTCTGTCTTAATAGGATTTAATCTGAAATGGTTTTGCCCCATTCAGATCCTCACAACCTCCAGACACCAGTTCTGAACTTCCAGAGTATCTCTAACTTGGCCCAAGGTAGCAACATACAACTGAGTGTCATCAGGGTAGCAATAACATCTCACCTGGAACTGACAGACGATCTCTCCCAGTGGTTTCACATAGAGGTTAAAACAACATGGGAAAGAGCTCTGGGCCCTGTGGGACCCTGCACTGGACCTCTCATGGACTTGAGCACTTTCCTCCATGATCAATGAATAAGGAACCACCCACTAAAGAACGGAATCATTGTAAAACAGTGCTCGCTACTCCCAACTCTTGTAGGTGATCCAGAAGGATACATAGGATAAAAGCCTATGAGAGGTCTCACGGGACCAAGAGGGTGTATTTCCCCATCTAGGTCATCTACCAGAGCAACCAATGCCATTTCTGTCCCATGACTGAGCCTGAATCCTGACTGAAAGGATATAGGTAATCTGTTTCTTCTGTGATCCTCTATAACTGATTCCTACCACCTTCACAACAAACTTGCCCAAAAAGTGTGTTGGAGACTGGGCAAACTTATCAAACATAACTGAATCAAGGAATGGCCTCTTTAAGAAAGAGGGGATGACCACCTCCTTCAAACAAGGCAGAATTACCCTCTCCCTCAAAAAACATTGATTACCACCCAAAGCTAGCTGCTTATACCCTACCTAACTCCTTCAGGGAGAGGAGAGGCATGAGTCTAGCCTACAGATGGCAGCATTCAAGTTACAGAGAACTATCTACTTCTTCAGGTTCTATGAAAGCAAAAGAAACCTAGATTACACCACAAGATGCTGCTTCACCCGTCCGCATGGACTCTGCCAAATTAGCATCCAACCCAGAGTGAATACCAATAAATTTATCTGCCAAGAAATCCACAAACGCACTCAGCATGCTTAAAAAAAATGAGGACTATTATAGGTAAGTAAGGCTAGCTTCACTATGCCCATCCATCAACTCCATATAGATTTTAAGTAAAGGGGGATCAACATGCAAAGAACACAACGGACTTTGAGGAAAAGCAAAACTGCTTTCTCTTTTGTTTCAGTTTGTTTTTGCCACTCTGACCCCTCCTTTGTCATCACACAGAACTGAGTACTAGAAAGGAGGTAAGTATCTAAATTGCCACTATTCATTTAACAGGAATATTTAAAAGTATACTTTACCCATAACTTGTGGGAGATGGCATGCAGAAACTGCACCAGTCAGCATGGCTGCTACATAGAATAGATCTTTTAACAGTGACCTCCTTTCTTCTACCTTCCCTCCCTCTCCAGGACCAGAATAAATGGAAGGCTCATCACTTCCTGGCCATGAGTGCTTCTGCTTGATGTCAAACACCAGAAAAAAGTACTGAATTCTTCTCAAAGTGGAGCAGATAATGGGGAGGATTCTGGGGAAGTTCTGCTCTTAGCATCTGGCAAGAGCTGCAGCTGCCATAAGTGGGTGTGGGGTCATGGCTGGGCCTGAAATAGTGTCTGCAAAAGACATTTAATGAGACTAATCTGGGAAGACCCATCACTGTTTCAGACTGTCAAGAAAACAACAAGCAGCTGAGCCTGAAAAAAAAGTTGGGCAACTGAATTGCACCAAAGCCAACAGATTTTCCAAAGAAAAACTAAACCATATGAACAGAGCATTCAAATATGAGGGGAGCAATGCTTTCAGGGAATAAACAAGCTCAGCAAGCAAACTCCTTAAACTCACAGAATGGGTGTTATTCGTAAGTTCCATCAAGGTGATTCATTTCAGAAAGACAGCATACAGGCTTTGGAGTGACTTGCAGGTAAGTGTTAGATGAAAGATCACCTGAGTCCATAACACAGACCTATGGGTAAAGAGATCTGGCCACAATTTTATTGGTTATAGCTCACCGGGTTTTTGTTCTGTGCAGGGAAATGGTAAAGCTCTGGTTATCTGGCATCTGCTGCTTCATAGTTTGTCTTCGGAACACTAGGGGTAGTGATATGCACTATGCTGGAGGTCCCTCTCACCACCAGTTACATAAATAGAGCACCAACCTCAAACTGCACTGGTGCCTCAAAAGCTACTGTCTTTTTATCACTTAAGCAAATTATCTTTTGGTATGGTGGGATACCATGACTCTACTTAGTTCCTATATTGGAATGGGCCAAATGTCTTCAGCAGCCTTCAAAGTTGTGAGTGAGAAAATCACCAAAGTAACACCTTGGCCTAACAGTAACCATATCAGGTCTCTATGCATGAAGGTTTTGCAGCAATGTAGAACCAGGCCCTTCTGATTACATGTTGCCTGGTTTTGAGGGCCAATTTTATTTTTATTCACTCTGCTGGGGTTTATTTGAAACTGAGGAAAGCTGGTATTCCTTTGAAATACTACAGCTTTGTGAGTGATCCCTCTCTCCCTTCAGTTCCTGGGCTCTCCCTCTCCAATCCTTTCCTGTCATTCTAGAAGTTCACCATCCTATTTACAGACCCTAACTACATTATTTATACTGCATACAGTATACATGATTGCAATCTGTTGATATGCTATTGCTTCACTTTTGAAGATTTGTAAATGCAACAGAGGGATGATGCATTTCGGTGTTTCCTTTTTTTACAAAGCCTTCCCTTATATAGCCTCTCATCACATGATGGGGAAGCCACTAGCAAGTTAGTTTCTTGTTTGCATAGGGTGGGTTTGAGATTTGTGTTATTAGGAGAATTGTGATGCCTCAAAGGAAGGGTAAGATTAAACAGTGTTCTTTGCACTCTCGTATTGGTTAGCTGGATGGAAAGCTGACTGGTTTATGGTAGGATGGCTTATCTACCCAGGAGGAAAGCAAAAACGCCAGCACAACCTACACCCATCTGATTGGGCAGAATTGCTTCCCAGCATTGTCTATCATGTTAAACTCATCCACAGCAACACTCTTTAATGGATGTTGGAGGGCAGAAGGGCAAAGTCTGCAATCAGAACTCCAAGGCCAGAAGGATGGCCCAGAAACCGTATTTAGTTTCCTCTTTCAGCAGAAAGGAGTTTGTATATGTAATTGTGTGTTTCTGTATGTGAGCGTGCATAAGAGATAAGTCTTTACACATGAAAATGGCAGACCACCCTAATAAAGTAGGCACCTTATTTAACAGGCAATTTTAATCAGTATTCAATTAATATTCCTTACTGTATCCTGTCCCTGTTCTTTGATGGAATGTAGCTTCTTTGAGCATTACATATACACATACCTACACACACATGCATACTGTACATATATTTGATGAGCAGATGGCAAACGTGGCTAGGAGGGCCTTTGCCCAACTTCGTATTGTGCGCCAGTTGCACCCATTCCTAGATCGGGGGACCTACTCTCAGTCACTCATGCCCTGGTCACCTCCCGGTTAGACTACAGCAATGGACTCTGCATGGGCCTGCCCTTGAAGAGTATCTGGAAACTTCAGTTGGTGCAAAATGCAGCAGTGTGAGCAGTTATGTGTGTTTCTGGTAGAACACATGTTACACCTCTGCTTCACGACCTGCATTGGTTACCAGTTTGTTTCTGGGTCCAATTCAAGGTGCTGGTGTTGAACTTTAAAGCCCTTCATGGCATGGGACTGGGTTATTTGAGGGATTGCCTCTCCCTGATTTCATCTGCCCATCCTACCAGATCCAGCGTGGAGGATACGCTATGGGTTGTCGCCTATGGAGCTATATTTGGCGGGCCCTAGGCAGTGGGCCTTTTCTGCTGTGGCCCCTGCATTGTGGAATCTTCTCCCCCATGAGGTGAGGTTGGCCTCGTCACTGTTGAGCTTCCAGAGGTCCCTCAAGACTTTGTTAAGCCAGCAGACCCAGGGATCCCAGGGGACAAGTGAACTACTGAGGTGGCTCTCTTATTTTTAACATCCCTTCATCTTTTATTCTTTGTTTTAGATGGTTTTTAATATTTTTAATGCATTTATTGTTTTTAGCTCTTTGTATGCCTTCCAGAGTCACCTGTTTGTGAGATAGGCAGCTATATAAATTTGAAAAATAAATAAATAAATAAATAAATAAATAAATATTCAAGAGTGCCAAATACACACCTTTATTTGAAGGATAGAATCTACAGAACTCCTTGCAGCTGGAGTAGGAGACTTTAGATTGAAATGTTGATTTTTGTCTGTATTTATAGTTCTTTTTCTGGTTTTTTTGGGCGGGGGGGAGATAATTTTGAATCAGGTTCATCCTGCTTTCTGATCAACACAGGAGTTGTTTAAAGACATAGCTATGCCAGAATTTTAGATTTTTTTTCTCTTGGTCAACATGGCTACTTTTGCTATGTTAGGTATATAGTTTAGCTGGTATATTACTGATTATATTTTCTTATTATCTATTACTTTTCAGCTTTTTCTCCATGTGGTTGTCTTTATTTCTGTGATTATAATGTAATACATTTTCCTGATCAATAACAGAGTTTGAAAGGCCAATTTTCTTTTTTCCTTCCTCTAGCCCTTTTTTCGTCTTGAAGAATTTTTTTTTATTTTCCAGTACTATTTTCATGAGCAATGATATTACTGTCTATGTTTAATAGATCATAAAAAGAAATCTTTCTAATACAACCCATCCATAAGTCACTTTTCCAGCTGTTATCTGAGCAGCTAATTTGATCCAGCAACATCATACATTATTTTAAAAAGTTCTTCCAATAAAAAGCATGAAACAAATTAAAAAGTCTTTTGTTACTGTTGACATTTATAGGCGTATATGTCTAATGTCTTATTTTTATTTTTTTGTAAGCCAATCTAAAACAATTCACTTCCGCTTCTTGATTATGAACATCTTCATCCAAATAGATAATAGGTGGCAAACATTTATTTTGGAAAGCTTCAGGGATGGATACTGTACATCATCTAATTAGAAACACTGAAAAACTCCAAATGGATGATAACATACAGTAACTATTGCCATTTTTCTTTTTGGAGCTTACAATGAAATTTATATTTTATTTCATTTATAGAGGGAAGGGAGATTATCTTTCTTCATAATGTACATTTGCATTCATTGTTGTCCATCTGTGGAATATTAATTTGTCACTCTGAATTGATATAGGACTAATAATAATAATAGTAATAATCTATACCATTTTTCCTTCTGATGGAGCCCAGAGTGATTTGCAAAGGAAAAGCCAAAAACAATCTTAAATAAAAACAATTTAAAACAATACTCAAAAACGGTAAGTACAAACATTAAGGTTCATTTTAAAATAATTTAAAAGATGAAATGACCACCCATGGGTACTCTGTGTGTTATTTGCTAGCTTATTAATACAAGATAATGTTTTACTCAAAACCTAATGCTATTTTAATACATTTCTCATATTCAAGCAGAAGCATTCTGGAATTAATTATATAAACATAGAAAGAGAACAAGTCTACTGTTTTTTCCAGTCCTCCAAATAATATGTCATATTACTTAAATTTAATAGAAATTCCTCTATAGCATTTTCACAAGCAACTTGTGGATAGTTCAGTAAAATGAAACAAATAAAGGACTCTTTATTTTTTAAGGCAATAAATTCTTTTGTTTTTCTTCACAGCAATTAAATTGATGCAGTGTGCAACTTTGTTTTTATGGAAAATATATTTCTGCTTTTATATATTATAACATAATAAACAAATGAAGTTTTTGTATCTAATGTGGCTATCGGAATCCCTAGTTAGGGAAGAGCCACATCAGAAGCAAGAACCATTAGAGTCAATTTGCTTCTTTTGGGTGTTTGGCTCAAATCTGAATGCATGATTAAATCTTTCATAATTAATCTTTTGAAATTACATTATTACATAAATACAACATGGTTCAAACACAACCCAGCAAGGAATTGTGTATAAAGACAAAATCCATGCAGCGGTCATGTCCTGACTAAGCAAAGACCACGCCGAGATGAGGAGAAAGTCTCTAGTGTTTTATTACTGCTATTGTAGACAGAAAATCCTACCAAATTGAAGAAGCGTGGGAAAACCCAGACAGATAAACCACAAAACTCAAGGCAGGTCTGTTCTGGGTTTCTTTGAATGACAGCTCAAAGTCTCTAAGCTACACATGCATTTCCCCCCCTGGATAGGGGCTCCCTCCTGCTCACCATCAGTACTCATGACAGGTCATCTAGATCTATGGAACTATCAAGATGAAATTACAAAGATAAATAAACCCCAGCAGAGTGAGGAAAAATAAAATTGGCCCTCAAAGCCAGGCAACATCATGTGGTCAGAAGGGCCTGGTTCCATATTGCTGCAAAACCTTTATGCACAGAGATCTGATATGGTTACTGTTAGGTCAAGATGTTACTTTGGCGTTTTTCTCACTGTCACAACTTTGAAGGCTACTGGAGGTATTTGGTTGAGATGGATGCCTATATAATTTTTTTAAATAAATAAACAAACAAATAATGAGGGAATTTAATGCAATATCCTGAAAGATGGCAAAATGTATTGGCTGGCTGGAATCCTGAACAAGAGTATTTAATATTTCAACTCTTTGCTATAAGTTCCACTAGATTACTTGTCTAAGGACCGATCTATAATATGTTGGGCCGAACTTTTAAATAGATTACTAAATCTACTAAATAGATTACTAAAAGGTATTCTATGGATTTACTACAACAGACGTTCAAAAAGAGTCTAGGATGCAAACTAATTGGAGAAATAAAAAGAAAATGAAGAGATTCTGGAATAAGGATTTTGAATTTATATTTTAATTAGAATAGAAATAATGTTGTCTTTTGCAGTCTTTCCCCAAAATTAAAGTTTCTTTACCTTTATATATTTCACTAATTTTTGAATCTGCCAATATTCTGATGGCAAATCAGTGTTAATCTCCTGGTGGCGTTCAGGCTGTTCATCTTCTTCTTCACTCTCAGAAGAACTTTCACTCACATCTTCAATTTTTGGTGAAGGTTTACTAAACCAAAAATAAAAGAAGGAAAAGTGGAGCAAGAAAAGGAGAATCACAACTAGAAATTATGGACAGATTAAACCAAAAGCACAATCCATAATCATATGAATGTGAAATTGTTGTTAATAAGTCTCAGGGACAGAAGTTTAATGCAAGTCACACTGAGATGGGAATAATCTATTAGGCCTGTGCATGTTTTGAAAATGATTTGGAAAAGATGCTCCATAACGTATGAGAATATAACTGCAGCCCCTTTTTAAAGCAGAAATGTATTTTTTCAGACTTCCAAGTAAGTCTGAAAAAAAGATGCAGCTCTTTAATGGGCCAACTCATTAATGCAATTGTGTCTTCAAACATTTCATTAAAATAGCCACACATTTCTTTTGGCTTCTGGAAAAAAGACACCACAGCTTTAAAGAGATGCTGTGCACATGCTCTCACATTTCCCAAATAATTTTTTAATTGCATATAATTCAGAAACCATTTGTACTGTTGGATCATCTCCTCTTGCACACTTTAATATTAAACTCTATGATGAGAGATTAAAAACAAGGTATATATCTTGTTTTTATATCCTGTTAGCTACCCAGAGTCATATGTTTGAGACGGGCAGCCATATAAATTGAACAATATAATAAAATAATTTTTCTGAGTGACCCAACTGCAACACTGTTAAGAAAGTATGAGAGATGATGTTGAAAGAGACTGGATTATCATCTATTATGGACAAACTAAATGTTGAAATAGCTCCAGATTTTGATTCTTGTTTTTAGTATAGTTGTAGATTGAGAAATTGGGGAAATGGATTGACTCTTTTTCCCAAAAGCCATTTTCTTGAACAAATTTCCAAAACCAAGCACCTTATCGCTGAAGTCAAAAGTAAGTTTTCTTCTTCATGTGGAAAAACAACTGGAGGATTAATATATGTGCAACTTTCTCTGGGAAAATAGCTTGCAAAAGAAGGATGAAGCATCCTTCCTGTCTTTTGTGGTTTCAATTACATTTGGAACATTCTCTTGCAACATAATAATAATTTAAAAATGATCAGGAGACATTATATGTGACTTATGTATCATATCTAATTTGATTTGAGTTCCCACTGCATTATGCTATTATTTTATAAAACCGGCATACAAAACTGTGCATAAATATCCTCATTAACAGATATAAATTCTTATCTACTTTATAGTCCAATTAGCTAAGTTCTATAATGAACTGAATTACATCAAGTTTACATAATCCACTGCCTGACACAGAGAGGAAAAAAATTAAAATCATTTTTTGAACCCACATGATTTTCTGCTGATGAAGACTGTGAAATTAGAGAAACAACATGACTGACCATGAAAGCTCTTGGAATGGATGTGTTTATTTGCTTTTCAGATTTTGATACTCACTTGGTCCCAGAACGTTAAAGAAGAGAGAAAGAGAGATTACTAAAAATAAAAACAAAACAAAACAAAAACCTCTTGGAATGGGTATTTAAATTTCAAGGCAAAACTGTTCAAAACTGAGATCTGTTGCTGTACGCTGCTTAAGAAATGTGAGCTAAGGAAATGTCTATCAAGAGCCAAGTTACTGGTACAATAAGCCAAGCAATCATCGTTTCTCTGACCGTGATTGGAAAAATGGTAGCAGATGCAAGTATAAGACAATCCTGCCAGAACCAACAGGTTTATATTTTCAGCTTGGGAGTTCCCTGTTTGCTCATGCAGAGAAGTGGGAATACCAGAAAATTTTCCATTTGAAAACTTACTAAGTAAGATTCGTATCTGATGATAACACTTATTTTACAGACTCCTATGCATAAAAATAGTCTAGAAAAAAATTAAATAATCCAAATACAATTAGATCATTTCAGCTTGCTCACCTGAGATGCTGAAAACATTTGCAGCTATCTTTTTATGTTGGAAAATGGCAATTTTAAGGAAAAGAAAAGTATGCGTTATTTACATACTGTTTAAGACTATGTACCTTTTAAGAGAGGCAGTTGGTGTTGCACTGGATTTTTTCTTGCCTTCTGGAGTAACATGCTTGATTTCTTTTTCATCAAGGACCTGTTTTCTTGCTCCTTTTCCTCTAAAAAGATGTAATATTTGTTATTTGACAATTAAAGGTATGAATATATAATAAATGTTCTAATTTCTGAACTAAGTCAATTAAAGACTAAAACTGTTTAATGTCACATAATTTAAAGATTGAAGAATCTCTTAGACACACATAAAGAACTGATATCATCACAAATTATCAGCAAAATTGGCTGAATCTAGAACTATAAATGGGCCATAATTCAGCTGAGTTAAGTGCAGCAAAGAATAAACCTAATGATTTCAGTGGACCTAAGCACAGTTATTTGTTTGTTTATTTTCTATCCCACCTTTATTATTTTATAAATAACTCAAGGCGGCAAACAAACCTAATACTCCTTCCTCCTCCTATTTTCCCCAGAACAACAACCCTTTGAGGTGAGTTGGGGCGAGAGAGAGAATGACTGGCCCAAGGTCACCCAGCGGGACTAGAACTCTCAGTCTCCTGATTTCTAGCCCATTGCCTTAACCACTAGACCATAGCGGCATTTTTGCAGTCATGGCATTTTAATATTAAAAGCAGATCTGGACTCTGCTTTTTTTTCTTAAACTTTTTTTTTTTATATCAGCTTTTGATTTGAATTTTCAAGAATACCATTAACAGACATTTGTGTGAAGCAGGGCAAGAACTACAGTGAAAATATTAATGTTCCATTAATGCATTTCAGATTATGGTGCAATTCACAGCTTGTATGGATAACTACTGCTACTGTTGCAACAGGTAATACATCTCTGACAAGAGTCATAAGCACATGATATTACATCCTTTCCGTGACCTTTCTTGAACTTAGCTGATGGACCATTGCAACTAATGAATATACTATCGCAGCTGAATATACTATCCCAGCGAAACTGCAGATTGCACAGATAAATAATCAAATTTTGTAATACATTTTTAATGTATATGGAGAATACTCATTCCTCTAAGCAAGCCAATTGGCTATCATGGGCAAAATGTGGTTATACTAAAGCCTCTGAATGGTGTTTTTCATCAGAAGACTTGTTATATTAAATCTTTAGATTCCCCTGAGCATCTTTCAAAAATATACAAGCTGGGTCAGAAGAACTGAGGCCCTCAAAAGGTCCTATAACCCCCAGACCATGAGTATGCTGACCTATAGTTATTTGAGTCCAACAGATCTGGAGGGCCACCTGTTTCTCTCCTCTACCCCTAACTTTGTATGCCATATCAGTCTCTTGCTAATAGTCCCAGAACATCAATTTTGTTAAAAGTTTTGTTTCAAAAGGAGCAATTAAACTAGTACTTTCCATAATGGTAACCCTGATGAAGAGATATTTGCTTAATTATCTTGTAACTTATACAACTGGTAACAATACATTTGAGGTCTACTGTTGTTGGGCTTCTGGATTTGGTTTTTATTTTTTCTCTTGACATATTCTGCCATATACATTATCCAATCATGAAAATGGGATCAGGACCTCTCAGAGATCCAGAGATAAAAATGGCAAGTGTCATAATAATAATAATAGCCTGGATAGTGGACATTGCAATACCTGAAGACAGCAGAATAGAAGAGGAAGAACTAGAGAAAATTACAAAATATAAAGACATGCAAATAGAAAAAGAACTGCACCAAAAGAAAGCAAAGATAGCACCAATAGTAATAGGCGCCTTGGATGCCATTCCAAAACACCTGGAGCACAACACCTGGAGCACCACTTGAACACCGTCGTCATTGACAAAATCACCATCAGTCAATTGTAAAAGGCAACTTTACTTGGAACAGTTTCCATCCTGTGACGATACCTTCAATATTATTAAACAACATCATGTGCCTATCCCAGGTTCTTAGGAAGGACTTGATAGGTGGAGAAAAATGCCATATCCAGTCTAAACTTCTGGCTGACTGTGAGACCAACAATAATTTATTAAATGTATATGCCACCTGACTCCCAGGACTCTGATTCTGAGATTCTCTTTGAGCTTGTTGTGCAAGCCAATTGGTCCTCCTAACTTCTACTTTGATTGGCTCTGGGTGGGATTTCAATGTAGAAGTCAGCTTATGGATAGCCAAGTTGCCAATTATCAACAAGACAGACATGTTGTTTCAGCAAAACACTGCCTATATTGCCTGTGCAGATCCTGCTCTCTGTGTAAAATGATGACTGGTAAAGGACCTGGTATGGTGTAATCATTAGAATATCAGATTGTGGAGAGCAAAGTTCAAATAATTATTGTCTTGGGGAAGGACCTTGGTTCAGTTATACTTCTCAATCTTCCCCTCCCTCGTTAATAAAAGGGATGGAAAGAGAGAAAGTAGGATATACATGTACTGTAACAACCAGCCAGACTGGCCAATCACAAAGCGCTAAATTTCAAGCTATCATTAAACTGTTTGTCAGATGTGAGAATTTGATGTCTTCTGTGTTTGAAGCCATGAGCTTACCTCTTGGAGCCTAAAAGCTCCATTCTAAATCATACTGATATGGTCATTCCTATCCACCTTTGCAAATCCTGTGCCTGTTTTTAGGGCATGTACTTGAAATGAAGAAATGTGTTTTGGATACAAACATTACTAATTGCTGAAAGGTCACAAACTCAGGAAAAAAGACATTATTAGGAAGCACGATTTATTTAAATAGAGCTTTTAATATACTGCAACTTTGCTCAATTTGATTTTTTTAAATAATGACAATAGCATTATTTTGCAAAGATTTGTGTTAATTAATTATATTTGTCAGAAAATCTAAAAGAATTACATACTCTCGAGAGCCTGGTGTAGTCTTCCACTTAAGAGATGGTTCTAATTTCTTGCTGTCAGGAGGTTTAGTTTTTACCAGAGGACTCTTAGGCTTTTCAAATACATTCTTTTCTGCATAGTCGTAAAATTTTGGAGCTTGGCCATATTCATCTGCCTCAACTGCTTCCATATGTTGATAATGCTTTTCATACTTTGGTTCATCAAAAAATGTATATTTCTAATAAGAGATGAAAATGTTTAGAAAAATTGTATTTCCAAATGAATAAAACATGCTGAGAAATTAGTAAATTAGAAGATGTCTAGGTAGATTGGTTTTCTTGGCATATGAAAGTTGTCCATCACGCTTCTTGATTTAAAAAAAAAAAGATAGCCCTATATTAATGAAGAAAGTAAAATTTTTTATTACAAAACTAAAAATTGAACCTGTATTTTAAGAAACACAATTATTAGTTAAAATCAATTTCTTCCATCTGTACTTCTGTACTTCTTCAAGGCAGGTATAATAAAATCCCTACAGCTGAGCGTATCTGCCCATGTGGTGAAGAGGAAGTTGAAACCATCTCACATATACTGTTACACTGTAAATTTTATAGGAACATTACAGTAGGTCAATCTACATTTTGCCCCTAGTAGATAAATTCCCTGGGAATCCAGATAATTTTTAGGTGAACCGTTGTCTTCAGGAGCTAAAATGTGCAGTAGCCAAATGTTGTGTTGCCACAATGAAAATAAGACAAAACTGGCTAAAGAAGTAATTCCCTTGTTTCAAATGTTACTTTTATATTGAAATATCTTAATTAATAAATTGTTAGGGGATATATATTTCTATTCTTTTATTTTATACTGACTAATGTTTTAGGCTCACACTACCTATGTATTAATATAGTAATAGTGGAGTGAATGTTATATTATTATGTGATATATTTTATTAATTTGATATATTTTATTAGTTGGTAGTATACTATTGTATTTCTTTGTTTGACTGTTTTTCTCCTTTTAAATTTTGCTGGTCATTGACCAAATAAATATCATTGTATTGTATTAGTTAAAATCCCAGTTAATTATGAAAATGAATATACATGAAAATCCCAGTTAATTATGAAAATGAATATACATTGCTAATAAATAACTTTTGTTATACCAACTGCATAGCAGATATTTATGTAGACAGAGAGCTAGTTACTTTGCTGCTAAAATCGTAAGCCTCAGTTCAGAAGAAAAAGGATTGATTTATAGCAAAGATCTGTAATGGAAACAAATGTGAGCCACTTATTGAAAATAAAAAATGTGCTAAATATTGCTGAGCATTTTACCAGAATATGCATTATCTCATAATATTTAATGTGTTATTTGAAAATCAAGAAAATCCAAACTCACTTGTCTAAGGAACAAGTGAAAGTATTTTCCATGCTAACTTGTTAGATTATGTTTAGGATACTTAGGGCTAACAAGGAAGCCTTTTTGAGTCTCATAAAATTGAGATTCCAAATGTTGAATTTCTCTGAAATACTAATACTAATATATGAACTAGGTTATGTTTTAGATAGTAACTATTTTAAATATATATTATTCTTCCATATTTTCTTCCATATTGTGCTATACACATTTTAGCACAATAATGCATGGCATTTTCAAATTAAATATCAAGTTATTATAATATTTTTATCCAGAGACAGAGAGAAATTGAGAGAGAGAGAGAGAAATTCAAGGTGGCAAACATACCTATAAAATCATAAAGCTGGAAACAATTTCTGAGGTTATCTAAGCCAGCTTCCAGTTTGGTGCATAATCTGACTTTGTATAGGCCATTTGCTATACATGTCTTTTTCTTTGCATCAATTTAGAAAGCTGTGTGTGTATTCAGGTTGGTCCCATCAGATGTCTTCCATTTTTCTTTCAAGTAGGAATTGTTTGCAAATATACCTTTAATATCTTGTTTTACAGGATCACTCAACCCTCCCTAACACATTTCTTCTTCAGAGAACTGGCCTACCATCTGTTTAAATTCACTGAAATCTATTCTTCTAAAACCCAACATACAAGTCAGACGCTTCCTCTTCCCCTTGAGATCATGAATTCAAAAACAACATGGTCACTTTTGTTTCAAAGTCTCTACTAATAATAATGAGTCGGAGGTTCATTTATACTAAATGTCTTTATTAGCTAACAGCTCCCACATACAGCCTCCTGTTCTAACTACTTGTTGAGTAAAACAAACTACTTCCAGGGCCAAAGGCCGTACTTCCCAGCAGAGGGTATGCTTCCTCAATCTCAGTCCTTCCTCTGTGTTAACAGCTTTGTCCTCCTGACTCTACCACTTAGTTCCACCTATTGATACAACCTTTTTCCAGGTTCCAGTAACCTTCAGTTATTCAACAAATTCCTATTACACTGTAGTAAGGATTGGATCCAGGATAGCAGATCCTTCTTCCTTCTTCCATCTTCTAACAAATGAAGTTGTCAGCAAAAAAGGATAGAAATTTGTTGGACCTCTGACTCTTGGCAGAGTTAAATTTCCAGCAGATGTCAGGGAAGCTGAAATCTCCCATTGCTACAATTACAAGCCTCTTCAAAAGTTAGTCATATGACACAGTACATCTCATCCCTATTTTCTGCTTGTCCAGGAGGTCTATAATAAATCACTACTATGATAGCCATTTTGTTTCACTTATCATTACCCAAACACGCTCAACAGGATTCCCATGCTCCATACAACACCCTGTCCCTTTTGGTTGAGTCTGTTCCCCTTGAATAAGTTGTAGCCTTCCAGCCACTATGTGTGTTTATTTTGGATTTTTATTTTTTGATGTCATTATTTATCTCTGGATTATAACTCATGAGAGTTAACATTTTATTCCTCTACTTCAAAAACTAACCATTTTTTTAGCTTACTTGCAATGAATGCTCCTGTGAAAATGAAATATCTGAAAGTATGAAGAAAAAGGTTTGCTATAACTGCTATCTTTTATTAAAATATATTATTCTGAGTTGCCAACCAGATTTAAATATTAAAGCTGCTACATGCTATGTGAGCTTGAAGCACCCCTAATATTGAAATCAAAGAAAACTGTAAAATAAAGAATATTCTTTTTATTCAAATCATAAGGGATGAGGTTAGAAAGAGGAATGGTTTTGATTATTTAAAGCATTGTCAAAGACAGTTGACCTTTTTTGTTAAAATATGATATTTTCCTGCTTTAAAAATTATACTACTGCTTAAAGGAAAAACATGTGTAGAAAGATGAGCAGAGACTTTTTGCCAACTGCTACAGTCCTAAGCTTGGAAATAAATTCCATTAAAATCAATACACCTTCCAAATAAGTGTATTATGAATCTATGAAGTAAATTTACTGGCAGAATTCCAGAATTCCAGATAAACTCCTGAGCCAGCCATAGACATTATCTATGGCACATGGACAAATGAAAAAAAATCAATTATAGATAAAATATTTAAAAACTGACTCTTAATAACTTCATTCAAAATACTCTGTCATTTGGTTATTGACAACAAAATGAATATTGTATTTACCAACAATTTTCATCATCAAAAAACTTTCATTTTTCTATAAGGCTTCACATTGCTGCTCTATTCTCAATCCTAAGTGACTTAATTCAGCATTACATCATCTAAATAAATGTTGAAATATGGTTTTTTTAACATACTGTGCTCATGTTTATGACAGCACAAATAATGTAATGTATAATATAACAATGAGTTGGACCATTATTCCATAAATAGGTATATTTCCTAGCAGAATTTAAGTATCAGCCAAATCTAACAATTCTAGGCAATGTACCTGATAGAACTAAAATTTGTTTCCATACATAAATCACCATATGACAGTCGATCACATCTAACCTATTGCTGGGATTACATGTTGCATTGAGCCATGGTTGCTTAACTATGCTTATTGAATATTTATTTATTTATTAGATTTACATCCCACTTTTTGGGCATCAGGATTCAAGGTAGTGCACATAATGCCCTCTACACCTATTTTTTCCCACAACCCTGTGAGGTCTGAGAGAGAGTGACTGGCCCAAAGTCACCCTGTGAGCTTCCACTGATGAGGGTAGACTAGAACCTGCTTCTCCCTGCCCTTAGTCCAACATTCACAAACCATAATAAACCAAACAAACCAGACTGTGACTTAATATGTGTGAACTTGGTCAGTGTGTGTTTGTATGTGTGTGTATAACTATATATTACATAAACAGATGGAACCACAGACATAGTCACATAAAAACAACTGAGATATGCAGGCTCTCAAGCTGTTCACAATATGGCTGAGAACTAGCAGTATAACAACGAGAAAATGCATACCTGTTTAGCCATATTTTCTATAAATGCTGCTGATCGTTCTCTTAAAAATGTGATGAGATCTTTATATATGTCACTCCTCCTCTCATAATCAATTTCATCTCTCTCATTGCTCCTTCCCTATAAGAAAACCAAGTTTTGTATAGTTTTACATACAAACTGTTACACTGTTTTCTCAGGAACATAGAGTTATACTCATTCCTAGGTAAGTCACACTGAATTTAATGGGACTCACTTCCAGGTGGTTTACATATTGCAAACTTCACCTCTGGCCTGATTTAGGTTGGCTCGATCCATCCTGTTCTGAAATGTCTCTTAAAATTTAAAGTGAGTGAAGCTACCCAGGTCACATTGCTTTCTACAGTATTTGTTCTCTTCTGTCTCAGTGCAATCTTATAATTATAGCTCTTATTTCTCTCAGCAGCATTATAGCTCATTATATTAAAAATAATGTCTTATATTATTGCACCATATATATAATATATAATATAACAACCACAACTGCTATAATAAAAAAAACAATTTGTATTCTAATTCATAACTGGAATGAAAATAGCATAATTCAACATAAAGGAAAAGCAGGAATGGAATGCAGGTACACAGAGGTAAAAGTACCACAAAAACTGTCTGGGTGCAACAGACTAAGATAATGGTGCATTTGAATGTCTTACTAAAAGAAAGGTATTTATGTTATTGTTTTCCAAATAGCCCAATAGTTTTAGGCAGTATGCAAAAAAAATTAATTTATTTGGATCGTAGAAACAGTCTCTGAAATAAATGCCATGAGGCTTTCCTTGTGAATATTATTATTACTTACTCCATTTAAGAATACTCCTGCTGTGCTACAAGTAACATACATAGCATCTGTGTCACGTGGTTTAATTGACAAATAACAAATTTCCCCATGTACTTGTCTCCAAGGTGGGGCACGACATCCATTGGAGAATTCATAGTCTAAAAAACCAAGAGCAATGTTTTAGTCCACTTTAATTTACCAGATGGCAAGGAGAAAGGAAGTAAATAAACTTCCATTTTAATGTTAGTGCAAATGAAACATTTCATATTCAGCCATTCCAGAGTAGTAAAAAGAGAGACAGTTTGGTGTAGTGATAAAGGCACCAGGCTAGAAACCAGGAGACCATGAGTTCCAGCTGTCTTAGGCACAAAGCCAGCTGGGTGAACGTGGGCCAGTCCCTCTCTCTCAGCCCTAGGAAGAAGGCAATGGCAAACCACTTCTGAAAAACCTTGCCAAGAAAACTGCAGGGACTTGTCCAGTCAACACTGATTTCAAGGAACCAAAAAAAAAAGAGTAGTAAAAAGCTCATCAACAGTTTCCTGCTTAATGAGAGTTATATATATATATAAAAGTAATTTAGGCAACAGACCATGCCTGAGCATGCAGTATCTACAGGTAGTCCTCATTTAGTGACCACAATTGGGACCAGCAAATCTGTTGCTAAGCAAAATGGTCGCTAAAGGGGAAATCATGTGACAGCAATTGTGCTTTCCTTTTTCCCACTCCCCCATACTTTGGAATGCTTATCTGGGCACTGGGATAATTAACAGGAAGAGAATTAATGCTTGTACAGTATTGACACGTATTGGAGAGGAAGGGATTACAAGAGAGTAAGCAGGCACACAACGGGGAACACACATTGAAAGCAATGTGCTGGCACTGGCAACCATGAGTGCAGTACGTAAACTGCCCAGTGTATTCCCCATTGTGTGCCTGCTTACTCTCTTGTAATCCCTTCCTCTCCAATCTCTCTGCTCTGTGAGGGGGGGAACGGGTCAGACACAGGAGAGATTGCCTACAGAAATTGCTTGCTCCCCCCCCGCTCACAGAGTGGAGATTGGAGAGGAAAGGATTACAAGAAAATAAGCAGGCACACAATGGGGAATACACACTGTAAGCAATGCGCTGGCAGCCACAAGTGCACTATGCAAACAGCCCAGTGTATTTCCCATTGTGTGCCTGCTTATCTCTTGTTATCCCTTCCTCTCCAATCCTTCTACTCTGCAAGGGGGGTGGGGGAACAACAGGCACAGGAAAACATGTACTGTAATGGTGATCATGTAACTGGGGGACGTTGCGAAGGTCGTAAATGAGGGCATTGGTTCTAAAGTTATTTTTTCAGCACTGTTGTAACTTCAAACAGTTGCTGAACAAGGCAGTTGGTAAGCGAGGGCTACCTGTATGTCAGGTGCCATGTCCCAACAGAGTTTATCTTTGGTTCTCCACTACCACCATTTTTAATACCCCAAGGCATTTAGGCATGTTGCAATGGGCAAAGCTGGTCTAAACCCCAGATTTCTCTTTGCCCTTATGTTCTCAGCCTGCCCCAGAATTATAGGAGATTCTCTACAAGCATTCTGAAAAACAGAAATAGCAGAGCATTTGAGAATGGACTAGTTCTAAATTTTATTTCCAACACCCCCATTATCTTTATAGGCTGGATTGGAAGAATATGAGGGTGGTTTTAAAACTGGAGGAAGAAACATTAATAAACTGTGCTATGCTGATGACATTACTCTGATAACTGAAAAGGCAAAGGATCTGCAAGTTCTAGTCAAGGAAGTTAAGGAGCACAGTGACAAAATGAAAGTAAGATTACATATAAAGACAACTAATTATTTATTAGATTTACTGTGAGCTCATCCACCTGCTCATTAGATCCATGTTGTCTCCTCAAGAAGCCATCGTTAGAGCCCACCATACTGGACAAATTTTGTCCAGGATCCAACCTTTCTTTTTTAGGGAAGGTTGTTGAGAAGGTGGTTGCACAACAGCTTCAGAGAATCCAGGATGAAGCAGATTATCTCAGTCCCTTTCAATCAGGCTTCAGGCCCAGGCATGCGACAGAGACAGCATTGGTTGTGCTTTTGGATGACCTCTGGTGGGAGCAAGATGGGGGTAGCACATCCATCCTTGCTGTACTTGACCTCTTACCATCAACCACTGTATCCCTCTGGATCAGCTTCGGAGGCTGGGAGTGGGCAGCACTCTATTGTGCTGGTTCTCTTCCTTCCTCTGAGGTCGGTTCCAGTTGGTGTTGATTGGCAGTGAGAGGTCCTCCCCTCAGCCCCTACTATGTTGGGTGCCACAGGGCTCAGTACTCTCTCCACTCCTATTTAACATCTATACAAAGCTGCTGGGTGAAGTCATCAGGTCTGGGGATCCCATGGAAGTATGGAGCTCATTAAATGGCTATATTGTTTGCAAGTTTAGAATGCACTCTCCCCTGTCTTTTTGTTATTATAGTTTTTAACCATTTTAACTATATCTAATGGTTCTGTTTTAATTATTGTTTGGCTTTATGTTTTTAACTGCAGGTGCTGCCCAGAGTCATAAGCTTGAGATGGGTGGTTATATAAATGTGATAGACAGACAGACAGACAGACAGACAGACAATAGATAGATAGGACAACAGGTATACCAACCAGCCTTAGAATTGGCAGTAAAAATATTGAAATTAAGTTTTTGCTTTTTAGGACCGATGATCAAGAATAAAGGAACCAGCAATCAAGCAATATGCCATAGACTAGCAATTGGTAGGGTAGGGAACCCATGTCAGTTTATCAAATTCTCCAACATCATCATGAAATCAAAAGGCTTGAGAGCCCATCTTTTTACTCTGTCTTTAATATACAAATTTATAAAAATGATAAGAATAATAAACACAATTTGAACCTGATATATACTCTAGTGATTCAAGGACTGCATCTTCCATTGGCCCAGAGAAATGCTTAAGCAATTCTACTTCATTTTTCACAGCAGCTGGTGTTAATCTCACTTCTCTGTAATTAGAATAAGTTAATTACATTCTAACAACATTTAAACATTTAACTGGAAAGAAACCAAAGAATATGCTGGAGTTTTTTCAAACCAATTCCATATTTCACAGAAAGAAAACTGTAACTGCTTGGCTAATCAGCTTCAATGCAGAAATCCTCATACACAGTACTGAACCACTTGGTTTGGGAAAGGGTATATGAGGGCTGTGGACAGAGGAAACTGCCAAAAATCAGGCTTAGACTTCACATTAAAGTAGAACATTTGTAGAAAAATAGTTTCCTCTTTTCTGACAACCCTCCATTTTCCAAGTTGTTCACGATAGCACCCAATGTTCCAGAAACATTTGTGAGGAAGCCAAAGGGGAGAAGGACAAAAATCTTGTTTTGTGTGAACTTTCTTATGTTAACGTACAGTACTGTCAGACAGATGCCTGTAGGTGAATATATTTGCAGAGTAAACTACAGAGAGCTCCAAACTCCAAATTACTTTCCACTACTTTCCTTTTCCCAAATTATTGGGAAACGTTTGAGTTTTCAATTAATAAACGCAAAAAGAAATCTCATTTTTAAACATGCAAAATATGAAATTTGCCCTCTAAGAAGGATATAATTCATTTTAGATAAACAAATTCTATCTGAAATAGACTCACTGTGAAATCTGTTTCAACGAGCTGTTGAGTAACTGCATATCCAATTGCTGAAGAAGTAGGGAAATTTTCATCTTAATTTCATTGTCTGATGCATCATCCTTTTTAATCTGGTCTAGTAAACGAAGCATGGACAAATCCTCTCCTTCAATTGTTCCATATCCAGGGCCAAGAATTTTCACAATGGGATCTCTATTGGCTATAAGTAATTCATATTACATAAGAAATTCAGATCGGGTTATTGATGGTCTTGGTTAATAACAAATAAATATTCATGAATTGGGATGAAAAATTGTCTCATTAGTTGTAAAACCTATCTAATTTTAGCAATATTTAGCCTATTTCTGATTCTGAATCAAGATAAATTACCTCCCCCAGCTTTGAGTAGCAACAAATTCTCCTTCTTAGCTGATTATTGAAAAGGAACAAGGCCAAACAAGCCAGGGGGATGGAAATCTTAAAACCATCATGTAACTCAGAAATATCCAGGTTTTCAGAGAAAGAGTACAGAATACCTTCAAGACATGCCTGTGCTTCTTTTAGTCTTTTTTTCCCAGCAATATAGAGTAAATGAGACAGTTGCCCAAAACTGCGAACGCTAACAGTTGATCCTTTGAGTAGGAGAAGTGGCTGTCCATCTTTGTCTTTTTCTTGAGAATGAGCAGTTTTTTCACTGGAAGAATAGTGATAATTTAATAGGCAATAATTCATAATAACTGAACATATGTGTTTTTTCACTGCAGTTATTCCAATAGACCATAGGTTTCTTTTTAATCATATATGCCAGTTTTACCAGTCATATACCGTCTATATATTTTTTGATGTATTTTTTTTTCTAATTTGGGCAGAGGATATGAATATAGGCTTGGAAACCCAAATATTATTCCAATCCTTTTCCCCAATGACCATTTGTAAGTCATTTCCTCAAAGATTTTAATCCATCTAACATTTATGTACTAGGTTTTTGTTTGCTTTGACCATGTTAAACCCTGCCCAGAGTTTGCTAAGAATAAGGTATGCAGTAAATATTGTTAAATAAATAAACGTGTAAATTTTAATTTATAAACTGTAATTCATGAATAGAATATGGATTTTAAACTATGTATCCTTAAACTAAAAGAACACCATCATGTTTTACATAATAAAACATAAATTGCCTTAATTTACTATCTTTTTTTGTATTTTGCATTTCTGTATTTTTTATCATTATTATTGGTACTGTTAACAGCCTTGAGTGATGAATATTTTCTGCTCTGAGCAGAAAATATTGCAAGCTTCATTGATAAAACATTGAATATCCCATTAATTGTATACAATTCAGAAGTTAAATTGCACCTACTGATTCTTCCAAAAAACATAGTGAAACAGCTTTCCCAATGCTGTCTTCTCCAAAAATTTTAATGATAATTCTCATGATCCTCCATCTGCATTTTATGGCAACTTTTTAATGACAAGTTTTTTGTAAGCAATAAGACACTTTTAATTTAGGATCTCTTCAACATGTGTATTTAGTACACTCAAATGCACTATAGGTACCATCTAGCCAAATTTGTTATTAGATTTTTATCCCACCTTTATTTTTACAGTAATCAACTCAAGGCAGCATACATACCTAATGTTTTTGTCTCCTGTTTTTCCCACAACAACATTCCTGTCAGATGGGTCGGGCCGAGAGTGAATGACTCGCCCAACATCACCCAGCCGGCTTTCATGCCTATAGGAGGTCTAGAACCCACCGTTTCCTGATTTCTAGCCCAGCCCTATACCAAAGGGGCTCCTGTTGAACTCCACTGATTATGATTATGATTATGCTTTTTACATGCTTACAAATTCTCTTGACTTTAGCAGTTCACAAAGTAAAAATGGTTCCTAATCTGCAGATTTGTAGATGCAAAGTTTTGCACAACTATTAACACATCACATAGCAAAAAGATCCAAATCACAGCCTAATATTTTCAACAGAAAATGGAGAAAACAAAATCTGTACTTTAAAAAAAAATTTATGGTCATCTTGGAGTCATATAGTGCAAGCAACTAAATATGTTATATATTCTGGGTAGAGTGATCTGGCTGCAGTCTTACCTGACTTCATAGCCTGCCTCAAATGTGGATGGCTCTAGTTTTGTCTGCCATTCAAGTGGCTCCTTAAAGACAAATGCTGCTTCTTGGGGATGCTTGCTACTAAACGTTTCTGCGAACTTGATAATTTCATTCAGAAGAGATTCATTCAGGGGCGTGATTTCTAGAGTGCCGGTTCCAGACCCAGCCGCGGTCCACTGAGCAGCTCTAGTCAAGGCCACTCCCATGGCTTATGACCATCCCAGCGTCTCGGCGGAAAGATACTAAAAACAAGACAAGAAATTTACAGCCTGAAGTGTGTTATGCTGAATATATATTGAATATACAGAACACCCACTTCTTCTCAGCCCCTTACCAGACTGAGAGGGTGCCGGTTCGCTCCGCTACTGTTCGAATCGACGAAGACACGGCTTGGGCCGCCGCTCTTTCAGTTACGGTCGCAGAGCCAGCGCGGCTGGTTGCCATGGGGACAGTAGGCCCTTCAGTTGCTAGGAGCATCCTCATAAACAACGCGCGTGGTAGACTAGACCCTCCCCCTTCTCTCGCGCCGAACTTCTTCGCCGCCGTTGATTGGTTGCTTTGGATTCTACCCAGACTAGGGTCCGCCGCCTTTTGGGACTGTCTGGCTCCATCATATTTCGTTTCTTCTTCAGCCGACTGTTTGAGCTGTCAGTCATCTCCCTCCCGCCTTTACTTGCACGCTCACTCAGTCAGTTTTTTGCAGGTTTCCTATTGCCGTTTCTTGTTATCACCCGTTTCAGGGACTTCGAGAAGGGAAAGGCACTTCGGCCAGCAAGCCAGAGGCTACGTGGGACGGCACGCAGTTCCCATGACCCTCAGTCAGCATATCAAATGGTCAAGAGTCAGGGGCGTTGCAGTGCAAAATATTAGAAAGCAGCACGTTTAGAAAGACTAGGATCAGTTGGAGTAGTTCCCCGGTATTGGAGGTAGGAGCTTGGCCCTCCAGTTTCAAGAAATAGGAGTGGGCTGGAGTTCTGATTTGCAGTCATTTATTATGTAGTATTTTTATTTATTTATTCATCACATTTGTGGAGCCGCCCGTCTCATGTAGGAACTCTGGATGGCGTACATAATAGAACAGTCCAAATACATAAAAACCATTTAAAAAAATGACTGCTTTAAATTAAAAACATAAAAAACAAGACCAAAATACCCAAAAAGTGATATATTTTCTTCCTCCGAAAGCCACCATGAAGCTTTGGTGCCACAAGTCGAACAGGTCGTTGTCCTTGTGGCGCTCTCTGCCACACTGTTCACACTTGGCTTTGCCAGACCTCACTGCGGCCCAGAGCATCCCCTGGGGGAGTCCAAAAAGTCAAGATGGCAGGGACAGGTGTAAAAAGGAGTAAGGCTTCAGTCACGTGGCTGTGGCCGTCCTCTTGACTTTGGACCCCCTGAGAATGGCCCTGCTGTGTTGTATTTAGGATTTGCACCTCAACTCAGTGAACTATGCATAGATCAGGAAGGCCCAGATACAAAAGTGGGGGACTGATTTCAGGCTAGGAGAATTTTAATAGAGGTACAAAGTGAGGTACAAAGGAATTCTGGTGGCAAGATTGTTCTCTGCACCACAAGTCCATAGTGCTTTTGATGACTGAAAGATCCAAGTAGAAGACCACCACATTGCAGGTCATGATAAAACTGCTCTTTTTTTCTTTTGAGAAAGAGAGTTGCCTTTTTTTCCTAGTTACTAATATTAAACAACTGGGGATCACAACCCACTGCCACTTTACCACGTATTTCCCAATGAGGTGGCCTATGCAAGTTAGCCATGAACAGCAAAGAGGAGATATTTATAAAAGTCAAATCACCATTTCAATCAATTAGATATATTGCCCATCTTAGGGCTTTTTTCTGTGGCAACACACTGCTTGGTTTCACCAGGTTATCAGAAGTTAAAATTCAATAACCATGTAGTATTGGATACTCTCGTCAAGCATGAAACAATTTTCTTTCTACCCTACATCTTTTGCATGTCAGATTGTACATGGCAAAGACATTATCTGTAGCTTTATAGAGGTTTGTTTGTTTATTGTTCAAATTTATATCACCGCCCATCTCCCACAAAAAGGGGGACACTGGGCAGTTCACAATAAAATCAGCAATTAAAACCATAAAAAATATAAATTACAGTATCAACAACCGGTATAAATAAAGAATAAAATAGATACAAAAGCCAAGGAGCAAAGATCTCATTCTCCCTACCCCCAGGAAGAACTATTACCTCTCCTAGTAAGCAGCAGAACCAGGTCTTCAACTTCTTCCGGAAAGCTGGGAGCGAAGGGGCCTGCCTCACCTCCAGGGCAGAACGTTCCAGGTTGGTTAAACAATTTATATTTATCAACTTTTGGGTAGATCATAAAAAGGCCCTTTCTCCATCTGAAAAGCTTAACCTGTATGGTCTTTCATGACCCAAGTTACAGTCAGTTACATAACTAGGTTTCTGAGCATTTTTCCAGCTTCAAACTACATATACTGATTAAATTCCAATACTTTCTAAAACTTGCTAATTAATATTAATTTGGGGCAGGATGAAAATTATGACTTTTTAAATCCTGTTCACTTTTATGAAAATGCTTAAATATGTTTATAGGATCACCAAATATGTTTAAAGGAGTACCTAATTTCCAACATACCTATTTTACAAATGTGCTGTATTCTACATACTGCCTGGTTAAAATCTTAACAATTAACTTTACTGAAAGAAGCACTTAAATGAGAGCATTTTCTGTCATATATCTGCCTAGTTCTCTGTAATTATTTCCATTACAAATCCTTCTCCAAACTTAATGTATTCTTTTCTTTTTAAAAATGTACCTAACAAAATACAGTGGTACAGTTCTAAAATAAACATTTTTATGAGCCCCCAACAGTGAGCCTAACTTAGTCAAGACTGTTTACTTTGTTTAAAAATATGTGCAGACTTCAAAGAGTGTTCATTGAAAGAATTAAATTGAATTTATTTTGCATTACATGTTTATATTTGTATCATATACATTCAAACTAATCAATAACGTGGCATTTATCAAATCTACATATGGTCCAAACCTTATAATAGCTTTCTTTTGAGAATATTTTCAGTGTAGCCATAAACTATGTGTAAAATTTATATTGTTTGCATTACACAGGAATAAGCATATTGAAATATGTTATTTTTTTTCTTTCCTTCAAAATTCCTTCAGTGATTATTAGAATTAGTTCCTCAGAGTAGTAGCTATAATGCCAGGCTTGCTGCGGCCAAAATAACAATAAATAACCTTGCAGGACTTAATGATAAATTTGCAACAGCAAAAATAAATAAATAAATGTGGAGTTTTATGCTGACGTAGGACTATATATACATCACTAGGTTTTGTACAAAAGAGATATTTAGAACCAGAGGAAATGCATTCCAGAAAGCACAAATAATGATAAGTATTTTATTGATACTGACCATTTACAAAAGTGTTGTTTGGTCCGACAGACATATTTAATAGGCGAGCTATGTTGGCAGAGTGCTAGGAAAGCATTTGGCCCAGGAGAGATCAGAAAAGTCACACACCAGGCATTTCTATAAAAATAATTTTATTCACAGAAAACAAACATATTTAAAGGCTGTTTGCTGAGAGGAGAGATTTCTCTCAGCTGCATATTCTCTGCAAGCCTACACAGAAGGGAAACTGAAACAAGTTCAGGCAAGTTCCTCCCTTAGGCAATGCAACCATTAACACGTGAAAAGGGGACAATTAAATTTAACCTCTTCACCGGGCCAAAATGATTAGTTACCATAGTAACCTTAATCTGTAGTAGAAAACAATATATTAACAAGCTGATCAGCAGATACTTCATGATAACCTTTGAGGGGGGCTGTGTTCAAGCCATAGGACATAAACTTTTTGACAAAGAATAATACAAACTAACATTTGCATAACATTTGCATTATGGCACCACTGTAATTCTGACCACAGTCTTCTTATATGTCCAGAAAATTCATCTGTATTCTTTCCCCAGATTTCTGAATAATTTATATTTAACTGTACTGACATATGATCTGAAATGAAGCAAAAAATTGGAGCAGTACATTAATTTGTTCAGTAGCCCAGGCTGTCTCTTCTTTTCTGTTTGTTGTACCTGAACTGCCCACCTTCCTTCCCTAACAGAGCTTCATAAAAGGAAGCTTTGCCTATGAATGATTTTTGGATGATAACATCTGATGATAAATAAATCCTCCTACTTTCTTTAAGGGTATGGAAGTCCAATTAAATCTGTTTTATGACTTATTGCACTCAGATGAGATAGTGACTGGCATTTAATTTACTAGCACAAAGGGCAAAGCCGAATTCAGAGGAGTTTAAGCCTTGTATTACTAAAAAATGAAGGAGAGACTTTGTAAAATTCCTCATTAAGTACAAGTACGAATTAGCAGCATGAGATTTAAACTAACAGCTTCATGCTTTCTCCCAATCTGTTTGTTAAGTAAAGTTGTGCTTGGAAGCTCTTAACTCAGACTCACTTCTGTATTTTTCTTTGAGGCATCTAGGGAGGGAAATACTACAAGTTAGAGTGGTATTTAAATCAGCTTGTTCAGAGAAACAGACGTGAAATGCAGATGCAGATGAAGTGTGGTCCAGGAGGGTTAGGCTATGCGGTTCTATGCCACTCTGCAGTCTCTATATTTTCATGCTTATTTCTTTAAAAAAAAAAAAAAGTTAATACAATATTGTGCTCTAGATTCTTTTTAATTTTTGAAATCTAGTTTTAAAAGTCCCAAATAATATGTTGCTGCATGTGTGAAAAATGAACAGACATTCATGTCTTCTGGAACTGGAAAGCAGCAGGGGTGCTGTTTTTAAGAGTGCAAAAAAAAAAAAAAACCACTGCAAAACTATTTCACATACATCATCACATAAGTCAGAAATGTGCAGCTTTTTCCAGGCCAAAAGTTGCACTTGAGTTTTGAGTGGGTAGCATTGGAAAAAGAACCCTAAATTTGATTTGGTTTTGCTTTTACATTAATATAATTAAAATTAAATATATTTGAAACTATTATTCTCCATCCACATTTCATAATTTCCTCCTTCCATCACATTAATATTACTTTTCCGCTCCAGCTTCTGCTGGGAGCCTCACCACAGTCACCTTTGATGCAGGCAATCCTTTCTCAGATCTGTTGAGATTGCAGCTCCCAGAATTCCCAGCCCACTTGGCTATGCAGACTGGGAATTCTGGCAGTTGCCATAGCAACATAATGGAAGGGTAGCAGGTTGGAGGAAATTGACATAATTGCAGGAAGTAAGTGATGAGGCTTCACTTATCAGAACAAGCTAAATCCAATTTATCAAGGGCTATGGCTTTCATAGGAGTTCAAGAAAGCTGGTTCCTGATTGGTTTCTCATCTAGCAAACTTCCATGACATGGACCAATCAGAGATTAGCTTGCCATGTTGAAATACAAGAGCCCGGTCAGTCCCCCACCAGTGGTGCAAGGTGCTTGTGTGGAAATGCTTTGGGAAAGGATCCATTTAGAAGCTTTGTTTAATTTTATCTTTGTCATGCTACAGTCAGGTTTATTCCCTACACTTGCATCTCTCAGAATTGCTTCTCGGCCTTTTGGCTAAGATCAAGTGTAGTGTATCTCTCAGAAATATCTAAGCAGATGTCACTATTGTAGTCCTTAATAAAGCAAGGAACCAAACAGAGCCAAAGACTTTAAGGCCACCTTTCCCAATCTGGGGGGTTCCAGACCTGCTGAAATTCCTTTGGTTTCTGTTGGATGGAAATTCTAGGAGTTGAACTCCCAACTCATCCAGGAACAGCCAGCTTGGGGATGGCAGTTTCAAAGACAGAACACCAAAACACAAATGGTCTCAATTGTGAGTTAAGTTGGTTGCAGCCGGGAAATAAAGCTTTTTCGGATGGGATTCAGTGTGACATGGGGAAAGTATGTAATTTTCTGAGCAGGCTGTCTGGCCAAGAGATGATGCCTTCAGCAATCTGCAAGAACAGAGGCCTGTTTGAAGTGAGACATACTTTTGGGGGGATAATAAATCAAGGATTTATTAATACTCCGGCAGTTGCTTCTCTTCTGCATGACAGGGTAGGAGATTTTGCAGGACACTTCGAGAAATGGGTTCCAGATGGGAATGGCAATGCAATGTCCAAGATTTAATGTGATTTAGGAGAACTTAACCAGTAAAAGGGAGGGAGAGATGCACATTTCAAAATCAGAAGAGCATCATGTGCTTGTTTTCTACCTTCTGAGCTCTGTGGCAGACGATCACTTCAGTCATTTCAGAAATGAGAGTGATGAGCAAGATCAAATGGGGAAACCATGGCTGAAGGTTCATTTCTGTCCTTAATGGAGTAATTAGCAGAAACATGCCCTATAATGGTCTTATTAAAATCAACATGGTCACCTCAGTATAAACAATCCATAAACCTCTTTTCAGCATTCTGGTTTGTGCCTCTTCTTAACACATTGTTTCTTTCGGAGAAGTTGAAACATACAGTATATAACTAGTAGAAGCTCACAGGGAGTTTTGCAAAGTAGATCAGTTAACCAAACTTGATATGCAAAATTTGTTTTACATATCTTCAGGTGTCTGGATGATGTATAAAAACAATTATTAACGGGTTAGACTACTGTTTCTCAACCTTGGCAACTTTAAGACGGGTGGACTTCAGCTCCCAGAATTCCCTAGCCAGCATAGCTGGTGTTCTGTTCAGACTATGAGGTGACCAGGCAAATAAAAAGGAATTATTTTTATTTACAATGCAACTAGGTACAATTAGCAATTTTCTCTTAAATAAGAGTTCAGTTCAATTCAAGCCCAACTTGGCAAAGGCAGAATACTTGGCAAGATAGCGAAGCCAGGTTCCGCTGAAGAGCACGACAATGTGGCTGGACTGGACTGGGATTCACGGCAAGGCAGGACTCGACTGAAGACTGTGACAGAGAGGCAGGACAGGATTCGGCTGGCATTGGCATCAAGGTGGTGAATCAGTCTTGGCTGGAGAACACAGCAAGATTGCAAGGCAAAACTCGGCTATGGATTGTAACGATGCAACAAGGCTAGGCTTGACTGGGTTCCGTGGCAAGGCAACAAGACTGGACTTGACTGGACCTCATGGCAAGGCAGCAGGGCTAGACTCGGCGGAGCTTCGAGGCAAAATGGCGGGACTCGACCCAGCTGGGCTTCGTGGTGGGGCAGCAAGGCAGGACTAGACGGCTTAAGAGGCAAGGCGACAGGGCTTGACTCGGCTGGGCTTTGTGGCAGGACGGTAAGGCAAGACTTGACTGGGCTTAGAGACAAGGTGGAAAGACTCGACCCGGCTTCATGGCAGGACAGTAAGGCAAGGTGCAGAAGGCTGGGAAGGCTCTGGTTCTGTAGCAGCTATAGGGTGAGGCTCTGAGAACGGTTCCGGCTCCTCTTCTCTGAAAGAGGCTGTTAGCTCAGTGGAACGTTTGTCTCTGGCAATCTGGTCCTTGTGCTGGCTCCTTTTTAAGCTGTTGCCTTCACACCATTTCTCCTCCAGAGCCAAATGGGCTTCCTTTTGCTTGGCACACTTTTTGGCTCGCCTTTCCCTTGCGCTGATTGGTGGCTTTGAATTCGGCTTCTGATTCCACCCAATCAGCTGCTCAAGGCTTTCCCACTCTGCTTAGTCACTTGGGGTTTTGATTTCCCTGTTTTGCCTAGCATAGGTTTCAATTTCCCCTTCCTCAGCTTCAGAGTCAGACTGAACTCTTACAGCTGGCTAGGGAACTCTGGGAGCTGAAGTCCACCTGTCTTAAAGTTGCCAAGGTTGAGAAACCCTGGGTTAGACTATGGCCCAATTGTTTCTTCTTGTGGTTCCATCTACTGCAGAAATAAAAGCTTCATCCTGGCTGAATTTGTCCCAGGGTTCAGGCCTGCGAACGTGAGGTCTCATCTTCCAAACGAAACATAAGAAGAAATAGACATCCAGATTAACAGATATATTTCCTTCTTATGATTGAGAACTGCAGCAGCTCTTGGAATTTTCAAGGATGGACAGAAATGTTGGAGCATTCTCAACCCAATCTAGAATTTGCTATCAAGTATTCATCATAGCAGATGAGGATGGGCCATAAAATATGGGTGGAGAATTGAAGACCCATGAGATAGATGTGGCTCCTGGAAATTCCACGATCTCCTTTGTAACGTTTTCTGCAGCACTTAGGCCTTTTAAGAAGCTTCTGTTGGTAACAAGCCCTTTCCATGTTCTGCACCCTTTCTTCCCCACCTTGGGCACTAATTGTTTTAAAAGAACCACCACCACCTCCAATTGGCTTTATTTGAATAAACTAGTATGATCGTCACCAATGTACATCAGTTCTGGTTGTGGTCATTAAGCAAATCACCATGGGTCAGTAAGCACAACATCACATGACTGTGACTTGTGACTTACTGCCAGCCTCCCCATTGATTTTGCTTGTTGGAAGCCAGCTGTGAAGGTCACAAATGGCAGTCATGTGACCAGGGGTTGCTGCGACCATTGTAAATGAATACCAGTTGCCAAGCACCTGGATTTTGATCATGTGATTGCAGGGATGCTACGACAGCCGTAACTTTGAGGACAGGTTTTAAGTCTCCTTTTTCAGTGCCATTGTAACTTTAAACAGTCACTGAATGAGTGGTCAGTAGGTGAGGACTACCTGTATTGCACTATTTTTATTTCTGACATAACAGTAGTTCATTTTCAATGTAGAATTCCTGATATAAATCTGTGGCCCTGTCCCCACTTGGGCTTTACCATAGCACAATTATGCCCTAAAAGAATCAATCTTCCTTTTTGGTCACACAGCCTTATGTCATCCCTAACCCATGACCAGTACTATGTGAGTTGTTGTTGTTGTTGATTAAATTTGTACACCACTCAACTCCCAATGACTTTGGGTGGCTCGCAAGTAAAAACATTAAAAACAAGGGGGGAAACCCCCCAATAATTGACACCAATAAAAGAAGACAGCAAGTTAACAACAACTGGACAGGAATGAAAGAAAAACAAACCCACATGATCCAAAGCGGGCTTCAGTCACCCTCATGAAAGGCCTGGGCAAAGAGCCAGGTCCTCAGGACCCTTTGAAATGCCAGCAGGGGGTGCCGACTGGGTCTTGGGGAACCTCATTCCAGAGGGCAGGCACTGCTACAGAGAAGGCATGCTTCTGGGGTCTGATAGATGGTATCGTTTAGACAAAGGAACCTGGAATGTGCCAACCCTATTAGATCAAATTGGCTGGGCAGATACTATGGGGATAGATGGTCCCTCAAGCAACCAGGTCCTGTGCCATGAAGTGCTTTATAGATAATGGCAGCACCTTGAATTGTACCTGGAAGCAAACTGACAGCCCATGAAGCAGAAATATATAGGGTCTTCATGGTCAGACTCACGTAGAGTGCATTGCAATAGTCAACACATGAGGTGACCAGAAATGTTGGAGCATTCTCAACCCAATGTAGAATTTTGCTATCAAGTATTCATTGTAGCAGATGAGGATGGGCCATAAAACATGGATGGAGAATTGAAGACCCATGAGACAGGGTCTTCAACATTGACAATATTAAGGGCCTCCAGAACTAGGAAAAGGTCAACTGGCACACTAGATGAAGCTGTGCAAAGGCATCCTGGCTGGGCCACAGCTGCCACCTGTTCATTGAGCAGGAGCTGTGAGTCTAGGAAGACTCCCAGATTGCACACCACTCTTGAATGGGGAAATGCAACCCCATCCAAGGTCAGAGATGGAATATTCCCAGATCTGGGTGGGCCAGACACCCAAAGCCATTTGGTCTTGGTAGGATTGAGTTGGAGATGGTTCCTTCCCATCCAAACCCACACAGCCTCCAGACAGAACCTTGACAGCCTCGCTTGGCTGGCCCAGAGCCAAGAGATATAATTAGGTATCATCAGTGTCATATTCACTGTTTCAATGTGCACTGTACATTGTAACGTTTCACATGCCATGGTGCTGACACGCGTTTCTGTTGGGAGGGAGCTGCTGTGAAACCTTGTGCCAAGCTCTGTATCTATGTTCATTTCAATGGAATGTGTTTGGGTTATGTGCTCTGCTCAAGGTCTTTTCCCGCAGACCATCAGAAGCTGTTAGGAGCACCTGGGATTGTAAGCCTGGGAAGATTCTACGGGGGGAGGGATCTCGTTTGTACCGAGGGTTTTTTAGTTTGCATTTGGCGCACTTTTTCCATTCTCAGCTTTCTTTGTGATCCTGCATACTATTGTCATGAGTAAGGATGGCGAGCAGGGGGCTCCCATCCAGACTGTTAAGCGCATGCGTAGCACTGAGGAATTGGTCAGCCATTCAAAGAGACACAGATCAGGACTGCCTTAACCTTTGGGGTTTATATGTCTGGTTTTTTCCCACGCTTCTTCAGTGTGTTAGGATTCCTGTTATGTACTAGCAATAAACATTAGAGACCAGTTCCTTGTCTCAGCGTGTTTCCTGGCTGTTAGGACATCAATCCTAACAAACTCCTACTCCCATCGAAAGAGGGAGGAACAAGAAATTAAGGAAACACGTTTGGAAATGTCTTCAGAAAACCAAGAAATGCGGCTTGCCATCCAACAATTGGCAGCAACCCTGCAACAACACCAACAACAAATAGATCTCCAAATCAACACATTACAAGCTGCCATGCTACAGCAGTTACAACAACCAGTTCCGATTAACCCACAACCGGCGCCAGCAGCAGCAGCAGCAGTAGCAGCTCCACCAATAGTCTTGAGATCCCAGGGCAGTCTACCAGAGAAGTTTGGAGGAGAAGCAGGACAGCTAAGAACCTTTCTCACACAGTGCACTATGTTCTTCGACAGCAGACCGGCAGAGTTCCCCACAGACAGAACCAGAGTCACCTTCATCCTAGGTCTGCTAAAGGGACCAGCAGCCAAATGGGCTATTCCCGTGGTGGAGAACAACGACCCGATTCTCAACGCCTACCAGAATTTTTTGGCAGGGTTCCGAGCACACTTTGACGACCCGATCAGAGAGGCCACGGCCAGCCGAGAGATTTGGAAGCTCAAGCAAGGTAACAAGAGGGTGGGAATCTACATTGCTGATTTCAAGTTGTTAGCAGGAGATCTGGACTGGAATGAGAGTGCATTAAAAGACCAATTCAAACAAGGACTGGATGAGGAAATTAAGAATTAATTAGTGCGCCAGGGAACACCAGCTACCCTAGAAGCCTTATATCAGTTATCGGTGGTCATAGATGCCAGGCTAGAAGAGCTCAGGCAGATGCAACCGGGGAGAAACAGGACCCTCAGAGCGTTTTCAGGATTTCCAGCTCTCTCCGTAGCATCCTCTCACTCAGCACAAGAGGAGCCAATGCAGATTGGGGCAAGCGGGAGACTGCTTTCCGAGGCTGAGAGGCAGAGAAGGAGAGAGAGAGCCCTGTGTTTCTACTGTGGAGCCCAGGGGCACATGGTGAGAGCTTGCCCACCGAGAGGCCAAGCAACTCCAGTAAGAGCCCCAAGGCAAGCAGCTGAAACAGGAACCAGCTCCGCCTCTGCTTCCAACCAGGGAAACTCCAGCGGTCTCCCTCCACAGAGCTCAGCAGGGAGACCATCAATCAATTAAGGAGGGCTCATTCCGAAGATTCCAGGCAAGCCTTTTACTACTTACCCATACTCATACACGTCAACCCAGAGCACCAGGTCAAGCTAGAGGCCATCGTGGATTCCGGAGCTTCAACCAATTTTATTGATGTGCAGACTGTACAGGACTTCAACATCCCGACCAGAGAATTGCCATGCCCCATAGAAGTGGAGACCATTGACGGCCAGCCCCTCAAGGCAGGGCTGATTAGAAGGCTCACAGAACCGGTGCAACTGACAATGGGAGACCACACTGAGTGGATCCAGCTTTATGTTACTGCATCGCTAAATGTGCCGGTAATCCTAGGCATGCCTTGGCTGAGGATCCACAACCCATTGCTGAACTGGACTACAGGAGCAATCTCCTTCCCAGCTAAGGAATGCCAGCACCACAAGATTCAAGCCGCTCCACGCTCTCCAGCAACCAACGCAGTCACAGTAGCAGGGGGAGTCCACTTGCCAGCCAAGTATGCAGATTTTGCAGACGTTTTCAGCGAACAAGAGGCCACAGCACTACCCCCCCATAGGGATTGTGACTGCACCATTGAGTTGATACCAGGAGCCAAGATTCCAGCAAGGAAACAATATCCCATGTCCCCCAAGGAACTAGCCACCTTAAAGGATTACTTGGACTCCAATCTCCAAAAGGGTTTCATCCGACCATCTACTTCCCCAGCGTCTGCTCCTACCTTCTTCGTACCAAAGAAGCCTGACCCGTTGGCACCTGCAACCCAGGAGACACCCATGAGAGTGGTCCACGACTTCAGTTTTTTAAATAAACAAACAAAAAGAGAATCCTATCCTCTGCCCTTAATCTCGGATCTGCTAGATCGCTTACAGAAGGCACGCATTTTTACCAGGTTGGATCTCAGGAGTGCATACAATCTGATCCGGGTGAAAGAGGGGCACGAATACCTGCTTTCAACACCAGGTTTGGAAAATTTGAGTACCTTGTTATGCCCTTTGGCTTGTCTAATGCAGGAGCCATATTTTCCAGATTTATGAATCAAGTTTTCTCTGATTTACTAGATAAGTATCTGGTCATTTATCTAGATGACATATTAATTTTCTCTGAGGATGCTACAACTCATGTAACCCATGTATGTAATGTCTTGCAAAGACTGAGAGAGAACAGGCTGTTCGCGAGCTAGAGAAGTGTGCCTTTGATTTAACTGAATTACATTTCCTGGGCTATAAAGTCTCAACAGAAGGCATATCCATGGATCCTTCTAAGGTCCAGGCAATTCTCTCTTGGCCACCTCCCCGAAATGTTAAAGATGTACAAAGACTGTTAGGATTTTATAATTTCTATAGGCGTTTCATAAAGGGCTATAGTGATCTCGCTAGACCCCTCACACAGCTTTTGAAGAAAGGAGCAAAATTCATTTGGGGGGAGAGACAGCAAGCAGCCTTCCAAAAATTTAAGCAGCTCTTTGCATCCCAGCCGCTGTTAAGACACCCTGATCCCACGAAGCAATTCATCATGCATTCAGATGCTTCAGATATTGCCATTGGGGCAGTGTTATTGCAATATACAAACAAAGCCGAGAATACATTGCTTCCTTGTGCCTTTTTTTCACGCCTGCTCTCACCAGCAGAGAGAAACTATGATGTTTTTAACAAGGAGTTGCTGGCAATTAAAGCAGCATTCCAAGAGTGGAGGCATGGCTAGAAGGGGCGACCTTTCCTGTGAAAGTTTGCACCGATCACAAGAATTTACAGCTTCTACAAAACACCAGATCCCTCACCCCACGCCAGATCAGATGGAGCCAGTTTTTCTCCCGTTTCAATTTTGTTATTTCTTATGTGCCCGGGGCGCAAAACTGCTTGGCAGACGCCCTGTCTCGATCCTTTCAGGCAACCCCCGCCACTCACCAGGAGGTACAGGCTACTATATTACAACCTCACAACTTTGATCAGTCTATGAGGGGGGGCCAGACAGATTTTAGCAGCAGGCAGACAAGCAGAGGACCTATTTACAAGAGTCAGAGCTCAACAGCAACAGGACCCATATGCCAGGGCCAGGATGGATGACCTCCAGAGGGCCCCGCAAGACACTGCCTCCCCATTCAATGTGGAGGCAGGAATCCTCTGGTATAGTGGGCGATTGTATATTCCCCCTTCATTGAGGGAAGAAGTACTGAGACTGTGTCATGACCACCAAACGGCAGGCCACGGAGGCGTTTTCAAAACTCTCCATAGAGCTCTGAGAGACTACTGGTGGCCTAAGATGGTTGCAGACATAAAGGGTTACGTTGCTTCTTGTCACACCTGCAGACGAGCCAAGCCTCTCCCAGGGAAGCCCACAGGACTCTTGCAACCCCTACCCACCCCTAGTCAGCCTTGGAATACTATCTCCATGGATTTCATCACTGATTTACCCCCGGTCCAGGGGCTGACTTCCATACTGGTGGTGGTGGACCTTTTCACAAAGATGGCACATTTTATTCCTTGCAAGGGCCTCCCATCTGCACCAGCCACAGCGCAGTTGTTCATGGACCACGTTTTTAGGTATAGAGGCATGGTGAATCACTTGGTGAGTGACAGAGGCCCACAGTTCACTTCCAGGTTCTGGAGGGCCCTTTTCCAGTCATTAGGGGTCTAGATCCACCTGTCATCAGCGCATCATCCTGCCAGTAATGGGCAAGCCGAGAAAATTAACCAGTGGTTACAGCAGTATCTCAGGTGTTACACCACTTATCGGCAAGACAATTGGCCAGCCCTGCTGCCCATGGCAGAATTTACATATAATTCTGTACAGTCCTCTACCAAGATGTCCCCTTTCCAGGCACTCTATCGGGTTAACCCTCGGGTGTTGCCCACCTCCTCCCAGCAGGGAACTGTTCCAGCCGCGGCTGATTTTCTTAAAGAGCAACAAGCCGCACAGTTGTTGTTAAAGGAGCAGCTGAACAGGGCAAAGAGTGCTTACAAGAGGGCGGCAGATGCTCACAGACAGGAAGGGCCAGCAATTGCAGTAGGAGACAAAGTGTGGCTCTCTACCAAGTTTTGGATCTCTACCAGACCCTCCAAGAAGTTGGACTCTAAGTTTGTGGGCCCTTTCACTGTGGCGCAGCAGATAAATCCAGTGGCTTATCGTTTACAGCTCCCACCATCCATGAAAGTCCATCCAGTGTTTCACAGAGCCTTGCTAGCCAAAGACCCTCCCCCAAGTGCCTTGCGATTGCAACTGCCCCCCCCCCCACCTCCAGTAATTGTGGAGGGAGAGGAGGAGTACGAAGTTGAGGAAATTCTGGACTCTAGGAGGAGGGGAAGGGGCATCCAATATTTCATACACTGGAAAGGGTACCCTGAGGAAGAGCGCACGTGGGAGAATGCCAGAGATGTGCATGCACCAGCACTGGTTCATCGTTTTCATCAGCTTTTCCCTCACAAACCCAAGCCTCGCACTCTACCAGAGATTCCTCTTTTGGCTGAGCAGGCCGAAGAAGCCCAAGCAGAAGAGTTCGTGAGTGTGCACCTCCCCCCCCCTGCCTGAAGCCTTCACTCCAGTTACAGAGGAGGTGGGGGAGCCGCAGCCCTCCACCTCGGGCTTGCATTTCCCAGGGGGGAGGGGGGATGACTTTTCTAATTATCTAGATGTTTTCCAGCAGCAGCCACCTGGCCCAGAAGCGTTATCAGACCTGGAGAGCAGCACTGATTCGTCCATGGAGGAGTTTTCCTTTGAAGACTTTCCATCGTTGCCTAGTTCCCATGGGACCTTAGAAGCAGACGGCACATCTTATCAAGACTCTGGAGGGGAGGGGGCTGAAATGGAATGTGAATCTGGAGGGGTGATGTCATGAGTAAGGATGGCGAGCAGGGGGCTCCCATCCAGACTGTTAAGCGCATGCGTAGCACTGAGGAATTGGTCAGCCATTCAAAGAGACACAGATCGGGACCGCCTTAACCTTTGGGGTTTATATGTCTGGGTTTTTCCCACGCTTCTTCAGTTTGTTAGGATTCCTGTTATGTACTAGCAATAAACATTAGAGACCAGTTCCTTGTCTCAGCGTGTTTCCTGGCTGTTAGGACAACTATTCTTTAATAAATCAGGTATCTTTATGATCCTGTTTATGAGTCTGATGGTGTTTTAGAATAGGCAATCCTTACATAAAGCTGAGAATCACCAAAGTTGTACCGTTAGCTCCTACCAAGATTAGTTTCTTGTGAGGGAAAACAGTTAACGATGGCCAAATCCAAACCCACGACCGGGAGACTTGAGGAGCCAACTGGCTTGAGGCCTGAGTCAACGGTCAGGAGCGAAGAACTGAGCCTCATCCCAGAACCTTCAGGTTCATGGCAGCATTTGAGTTCCAGCCCTGAGGGAGAGGAATCCGAAGATGGGAGAGCACCAGAGCAACCGGCACCCAGCAAATCACCCGCAGAGTTGATCACCTGGGATGAAATGGGAGAACCCCAGCCAGGGACGTCCCAGGCGTCCTGGAAGTATCGGTTCCCGCTGGCCCCAAACGTAGAATCTACCACGGTATCAGAAGGGAGACAGCCTAACGTGCGAGGGAGGGAGGAATCTCAAACCCCTGAAAGGCTAAGAGCGGTAGAGGCCAAATTAGAATCGATGGAGTACATGCTAAAAGCCCTGTCTCTGTCATGGGGGGGGGGGGCACCCGAGGCACGAAGGAGATTCCAGCTCCACGCAATCATCCTCCATCCCCTCACCCGGACCACCGTTGGAGTGGGGGCGGAGACGGAGGTGGAATGAATCTCCACCCCGCAGAGCTCGTCCATCAGTGCCCCCACCCCGAGACAGGAGAACTACTGTAACCTGTGGGCCAACCATTCAAGCAGCTGCTAATTCAGCTCCAACAGGAGCAGGGGTGAAAGACTTTTCTGTCAAGTTTGATGGGGATTCAACTAAGTTGTCTTTCTTCCTCACTAATGCTAAAAGTTATATGAAACAGTTTGGACCCTGCTTCCCTTCCGAAGAGGCTAAAATAACTGCCATTGCCACCAAGCTGAAGGGACGAGTGGCTGACTGGTATGTTCAATTAAGTGAGGCTAGCTCCCCTGAGCTTGAGGATTTCGAGGAATTCATGTGGGCGTTAAAGCTGCATTTTGAGGATCCTCTAGCCAAGGCAAGGGCTAAAAAGGCACTGAAGGATCTTATCCAGGGCCAAATGTCTGTAGCTGATTATGCCCTGGAGTTTAAGGCTTTAGCTGGGAAAATCCCCGACTGGTCTCAGTCAACCTTAATAGAACGATTTAAAGAGGGACTCAACAGGGATGTCCTGCGGTGGGCGTTGTGTAGAGACGACCCAGAGACATTGTATGAATGGATCTGTCTGGCCGGCAAGGCTGAGCATGCCCAGCATACCTACATGCAAACCAAATGACCTGAAAAGCAACCAGCCACCATGAGGGGACCCCAAAGTGCCGCAACTGCTACCCGGCCAGGCTATAGAGCCTGAGAAGAGGAGAGAGATCGGCGCTATGCGAAGGGTCAGTGTCGCTGATGCGGAAAGGAAGGGCACCGAGCAGTTGATTGCCCAAAAGCCAAGGCTGGAGACCAAGCGGGCAAACTGCTGGCCAAATCGCCACCCTCATTGCGTCGGATGACGGCAGCCAAGGGGGCAGCCAACGCTGAAGAAGTACCCTACTTCTCGGGAGAGGCTGAAGACGACTCTAAGGAGCTGGCGGGAAACGCCAGCCACCTGCCATGAAAAGCGCCTGCGGGCAGGTGGAGGAGGATGGGCGCGAAGATGCTGAGTGCTGACTGTCCCACTTTAGCAGTAAAAGTGAAATTGGGCTCCTGCACAAAGACTACAGAGGTCTGGGCTTTAGTTGACTCTGGGTGTTCCAGGTGTCTGATTCACCCTGATCTGGTTGCTGCTTTGGACCTGCCTAGCTTTCCCCTCCAGCAGCCTTTGATCTTCACACAGTTGGATGGTTGGATAAATATGACTTTTGTTGTTACGATTTTGGTTATTTTTTATATTGTTTTTTGTGTTTTTAAACTTTGCACACCAGTCAGTGTCATGTATGTGAGATGGGCAGCTATATAAATTTACCCATATAAACAAACCATCATTGTGCCAACATAACAATAATGGGGACAGCCATTATATCCCTTCGCTATGATGTTCTAAAGATGCTTCAAGGTATTAATAGGGAAACGGCACCACAGTGGGGGAAGACCTGGGGTAAGAGAAATAGGTGAGCAGTTTTAGTTAATAAAGAAAAAGGAGAAAAGAGGGGAAAGTCCCAGATCCAGTGACTTTTTAATCTAAATATCTGAGTAACTTGCAATAAACAGAAATATGATGAAGTATAAGAGCATGTTTTAAATACTGCTTGCCCTGGAACAGAAACTGCGTAGTTGTGCAACCACAGTCAGTGATGACAACATCAACCTTTATTTCCTCTAAGAAAACAGGTTCTAAAATAAATTGGACTGAATGCAGCTTGGTTAAATGTGAGTTCAGCTACTGAGAGGGGAAAAATCTATTGCAGTTGTATCTGGTTTCCGTCACCATCCTGATCATATTAGGTCAGCAGTCAAGCAAAACAGAAAGAAATATTATTTTAAAGTAAAGGGATACATATTCTCTCTGCCCCTGTACTAACACTCTCAACTTGGATGACAGATGTACACTGTTAGAGAAGGAAGTTAAAAATGAGGCTACACATTATTTTACATCAATTTCAAGTAGTTAGCCAAATTACAGAACAAAAGATACCCTTTTATCAACCTTGTTCCTTTTACTGTTTAACCAAAGCAGAACTGTGTGTTACAATATGTGTCTTCCTGCATAGTGTACATTCTGATACTCCTCATTCAGCCAATTTTCTGGTATTTTTCTCAACGTTTCTGCCATAGATATTCCAATTGTCCATATGGGTATATTTACTCTCCCCCCCCCCCATTTCCTTTTCTGGTAAAACTCATATAAATCAAGTTTTTTTAACTGAAGCCATGCTACCAGGCTGAAGGACCCAACGCCTTCCAGTTTTGGCAATTCCTTATTTTATTGTTGGAAGAACCAGACCTAATGGTTTCTTCTTCTTTTTCTTAATTAAGAGTTTACAGAGCACTAGTAATTTGCTCTTAGACTTCTTTCCTTGGGTGCTCAGTAATGCAGTGAAGACTTGGATGTGAATTTATTTAAAATGTTTATTTCTGGATGCTGGTGTTCCCAGAAATCATATGACTAGGTCCAGAAAGTTATTTACTCTGAATTGCTTAAAATGATGACATTGGAGGTTTAATAGTAAAACTGATTTAACATGTTTTTGCCAGATAGTAAAAGTATCCTTTTTATATGAAGAACATCAGATTAGGCTTTCATTGTTATGGAAAGGAAAAAGTACTTTATAGAAAAGTAATGGAAAACATACAAACACCTTATGCAATGTGCAGTAAATAAACATTTGTTCCTAATTGTCATAGAAATATCAAGTATGTGAGGACACAGAACTGACTGAGATTGTGTTTTCATGACATGCTTAAATGGTTAAACTAACCATGGTTTACTCATTTTTACTCCAATTGTCATACATGGAAGTATAAAACTATGAATTTGGGAAGGATTCACTGAGTTCTAACACCAGTGTTGGATGTGGAGATCAATCAGTATCATCCAAGGGATATTTCAAGGCAGTCCATAAAACTCGCCCAACAGGGGGAGGGAAGTCAAGTAATGTGAGCTGGTCCTTCGTAGCTATAAAGCAGAGATGGGCAAACTGTTATTACTCTGAGGCCACCTATAACATCTGTGGGGATAGTGAGGGCTGCATTTGGTTGGCAATGATGCAAAATTAATAGAGCTATTACATCCACAAACAGAGCCAGAATTTTCTATTCTTTTTTTTTCTCGATATGTTAAGGTCTCAATTAATGACCACTCGTTCAGTGAAAGTTCAAAGTTACAACAGTCCTGAACGAGTGGTAGTTAAGAACAGTCCTTGGAGTTCTGGCCGTCCCAGCACCCTCACAGTCACATGATTGCGATCTGGGTGCTTGGCAACTGGCCAAGTGATCGTCATTTGCGACCGTCCCTGCCGGGTTCCCACAAGCAAAGTCAACGGGAAGCTGGCAGGGAAGGTTGCAAGTTGCTCAGGTAAGTCTTCCCCACCAGTGCATCCTCCCCCAGCCACTCTGCGCTTGCACCACACCTCGCCAGCTACCCACATACCCTCCTGCATTCTCTCTGAGCCTTGCTGTGCTTGTGCCATGTCTCACCAGCCACTCACACACCCTCTTCCACCCAGCAGCAGCACCCCAACCCTGCTGCACTTGTACCTTCCCTGCCACTCACACACCCTCCCTGAGCCTCGCTGTGCTCGCACTGCACCTCCCCGCCACTCATGCACCCTCTCCCACCTGGCAGCGATCACTCCAAGCCCTGCCATGCTTGCATGGTGCTCCCCAGCCACTCATGCACCCTCCCTGTGCCTTGCTGTGCTTGTGCTGTGCTTCCCCGGCCACTTGCACACCCTCACCCACCCGGCAGCAGCCACCTCAAGCCCTGCCACGCTCGCACCTCCCCTCCCATTTGTGCCCCCTCGCGCACCCTCCCCCACTTTGCAGAAGCCACCCCAAGCCCTGCGGTGCTTGAGCCACACCTTCCCAGCCACCCACACCCCCTTCGTTCCCTCCCCCACCTGGCAGCAGCCGCTTAACTGCCTGCTGCCCTCTAGTGAGCTGCCTGGGACTTGCAGCTTCCTGGCAGCTTCCCCACAGAGTTTGGTCGTTGGAAGCCAGTAAGAAGTTGCGAGAAGATGCTCGCTTAACGACCCATGATGCTCACTTAATGACCGTTAATGGGGACTGCAGAGATTGCCATAGCTAAGCAATGTAGTCACATGACATCACCCTTAATAACTGCATCACTTAGTGATGGAAATTGCCATTGTAACTCGAGGACTACCTGTAATTTAGAGGTTACATTTCATTTTCCATGTGCTTCTTATCTCAAAATAGTAAAAACTCATGTTACTAATTTACAGCAAGTGTGATGAGGGGGTGAGTGTCTATATATGGCCTGGAGCTTCACATTCTGTGATCAGTATAACTCAGCTGAGACCCAGCTCACTGGTAACACCCAGCTGATTTTGACAGATCTCAAAGGCTCAACTTTTCAAAGGGAGATAAAAAAGTGTCAGAGCTATACAACAGATTGGAAAGAAAGAAAAAGAGGCAATGGCAAACTACTTTTTTAGTGCTGCCAAGAAAGCTACACAGGTGTGCCCATGAAGCTATCAGAAGTCAAGCTCAACTTGAAGGTGATCCAATTAGAGTTCAGAGGATTACTCAATATTAGGACTGCTTCAGAATGCTTTGACAGAAGCACAGCACCTTCCTATTTCTATTTAAAGCAGTCCAATCTTTCTCAGGCTTCAGCATAAACCTTGGAGGAAAAATGCTACTACTTTAAGGAATTAACGTGGGAAAGTTAATGCAACTCTTCATAAAACTGTGCCTCTTTTTCCGGGCTCATGCAGAAGTTGGAGAAAAGACACAGCTGTTTTAATGAATAGCAGAGATGTGCTGTGTTCATGCAAGGGCCAAAATGCTTCCTCTAAATCACTTCTGAAACATGCACAACCTGACTTAACATCCTGTCTGACAGAACTCTCTCAACATTTTGTATATTTTATTTTACTTTCGCATATATTTCTACAAGCAGCTCACTCTGTTTTTACTTGCATCCAAAATGTGTGAGGTTATAATATAATGCAGGTTCATATCAACATTGGTTTTAAGGGATTTTTGCAAGTGTCTTAGGGAATTAAGCTGAAGGCTGCTGAAAACAAACACATGCCTCTCCTTCCTCACATATTGGAGAAAGTAAAGGAGTATGTTTTGTTTTAAACTACTTGTTCCTCTAATGTCAGGTTACCATTTTAATTCAGAAATTTTAGAGTTCTTTTACAATGCAATAATTAGGTGGCAAAAGTAACAACATTTTGTGCCAAAGTCAATAAGCAAATAGGTTAAAAACCTTGATAGTTGATTATGTGCCATCAAGTTGGTATCGACTCTTAGCAACCACAATTATAGATTTTTTCCATGATGATCTGTCCCTAACCTGGTCCTTCAGGATTTCCAACAGTGCACCCATCTCCTTAAAAACCTAACTTTTGCAAAATTTTAGATATGATTCATAATTAAAATGTTTACTCCCATCACTACCACCATGCAACAGTAGCAAGAACAAAATTCTTGAAGGCAGCAAAACACAGACAAGAAAGAGGAGTAGGAGAAGAGGCAATATTGGTGGGCATCAGTGCATGAAGAACAACCAGGCAGTCCTAACTGGGAATCTCTTCAGTTTCTGAACCAAACAAACAGTGAAGCAGACAAGCCAGAAATGACCCTCACAGTAGGATTCTCAGATCAAACTGCTCTGGCCAATTATTGCAGGAACAATTGTTAGGAAAGAATGTTGAAAGTCAGAACACACCTAAAAAAGAAACTGCAGATTAAGAAATGATGGGTCAAACAATCTGCAGTCAAGATGGCATACAAAAAGAGGTTGACGGAAAGTAAACCAAGGGAGAAATGAAGGAAAAAGTGGCATTGCTTCCTGTCGAAGGAAAGGAAGTTATTGGAATAGCAAGGATGCCACAAATAAGAATATATATTAAAGCCATGTCAGCCTGAGCAAGCTCCTGTAAGATTACCTTGCAGAAGTCAAGAAGTGCAGAAGCAGCTTGCCACAGGAAACATTTTTGATGAATGCGAAAGGTTTACCATCTTGATTATTGCTTTTCTCTACTCCTTTTCAAGCGAAGCATTAACTGCATCTTATCATTTGATTATAGCACTGACAATAAATATGGCAGTCTGAAGATCGGTGAAGTCTGTTGTAGATTGCTGCAAGGTATTTCTCCCTCTCAAGCGGTTTTATTAAGTTTGCTGGGTAATTCTTCTTGAGTGAAGATTTAATTGTATTTATTTTCTTGTCCAGGGTTATCATTACACCCTATTCTACCTTGTAAACAGAACTTAGCAGGGGATTTTCCAGTTCTTGCCCGGGATGTGAGTGAAAGAAGCATACGTGGAGCAGATAATAGGTTTCTTAGCTGTAGCCCCTCGCAACCCACTCAGCCATGACTTAGAACTTGATAAGGCTGCACATCCAAACTCTATGCTTAAGAAGTATCTGGCAGGGCCTGAGTATAGACCACAGATGCTCTGGCTCAGGAGTGAAGTTTAGCACTTTGTCTGTTATTTACTGTATAAGCTAGAATAGATGCAAAGTGAGAATTAAACTCAGTGCCAACTAGCACGGGGATCCAAAAGTGGTATGCGGCCCTGGGGGTGGTTGGTGGCTTGGGGATGCTTCTCTGTCTTTTTAACTTTGTATATTTTTATAAGGATTTTTATGGTCTTCTTTTTTACTTGTAAGCTGCTTATATAGTGAGATGGGCAGCATATACATTTAATCAATCAATCAATCAACTTAGTGCCCTTGGAAGGGGATGATCTAGATCAGTGTTTCTTAACCTGCTTCAATCTGGGGAGTTGAAGTCTACACATCTTAAAGTTGCCAAGGTTGAGAAACATAGATCTAGATATCTCTGTTGATCAACTGGATTTCTGGAATCATCATTTTCAGGGGAGGCAGTTTGATTCCCTGGACTGTCCATCCTAGGGTTGCTGTAAGCAGGTATGCAAATTGGGCACTCCACAGGGTTGCCTTGTATGCCAGCAGCAATTCTCATCTTAGTAATAAATTAAGTCACAAATGTAACATATTAAATAAATCTTCTTGGGTTTTTTAGACTTCACAAACATAGAAGGTTGTCTGAATGAGTTTTGAGTATCAGGAGAATATCCCCAGGACTTGATGCTCATTACTTTTCACTCTCCACTTGGGATTTTCCATGCTTTGGTTCTTACTTCTTGTCATGATGCCCTTAAACATGTCCTCATCCAAGGAGATGGAAGTGGCAAATTTAATCCAGGTGTGCGAGGCCTAGCACGGGATTCTACCAGAATCCTCCTCCACTGATAAAAAATCTGCAGCTGTGGTCTCTGGCTCCCAGACCAGAGATGTGGCTTTCCAGCCTTTGAAAGCATCAGAGCCAATTTATTGCATTTACATCCTGTCTTTATTCTGAACAACTTGATGATGGTGTCCTGTTCAGACTATGAGATGGCCAGACAGAATTATTATCAAAACTCTTTATTTAAAACAACTATTTACGGTAATAGTGTCCTGGTGAATAATAAGACAAGGTAGTTCTAATCAAGACCACCCAGGCAATGACGGATGAACAGGCACGGCTGCAGGGTCAGACTGTGGCAGAACAGCAAGGCAGAATTCAGCTAGCTCTCTGATCAAAGCTGTCAGGCTTGGTGAAGTTAGAGTGCGTGGCAAAGCAGAAGCTGGAGGCAAGGATCTGTGGACTGGCACGCAGATAGGATCAGGCTGACACGAGGAGGCTGGGTGAGACTAAACTGGAACCACTGGACAAAGCTTGACTCTGGAGGCTAGGCTGGGCTTGACTGGATATTCCAGGCAAGGCTGAGAACTGGAAGCAAGGCTGGACTGGACTGGAATTCCTAGGCAAGGCTGGGACTTGAAAGCAAGACTGGAGATCTAGGCACAGCTGAGGGCTAGGAGCAGAGCTGGGTGCACACCTGATTCGTGCTGAAACGCGGCAACGAGGTCCAGAGCTAGATGCGAGACTGCACACAGCTGGGACGGCAGGAGGAGGATCCTCTGAAGTGGCTTGTGCAGAAGGCAAATCTTCAGAGGTAGAAGATGCTGGTGCTGATTCCACTCTGGCTACAGGTAAGGCTTCCGATGCAGGTAAGGACTCTTCCGCAAGGGCTGTGAGCTCAAAGAATCGGTTGTCTCCGGCAGCTTGCTCTTCGCGCATCTGCCTTTTATGCCGATCCCTTCCACGTCTTTTCTCTCCTGCAGCCAATCAGGCTGCCTTCTGATTCGAGCGCTTCTCAGCTCTCCTGTCTCGTGCGCTGATTGGAGAGTTCAAATCCCCCACCAGAGCTTGTCCAATCCCCGTTTGCCATTTCTTCTGCTCTGCTGAGTCACTTCCTGGTCCTGCTTTTTCAAGCCTCTCCTGAGCAGTTTCGGTTTCCCACTCTGACTCTGGATAAGTTTCATTTTCGGAGTCAGATGTGGGCTGAAACCTCACAGATGTATGTAGTGCTCCCTCCTATTTTCCCCACAACCACCACCTTGTGAGGTGGGTTGGGCTGAGAGGGAGAGATTGGCTGAAAGTCACCAGCTGGCTTCCGAGCTCACAGTCTCCTGGTTTCTAGTCCAGCCCCTTGGCCACGACACCAAACTGGATTTCTGAATTAATGGTCAATGGATCTGCAGGCTGGTGGTACAGGATAACATTTCAAGACATGTTCATCAAGGAGCTACGTTATTTTATTGTTGCCAAGAATATGAAAACATACTTGGTTTAATCTATTTTTGGTATGAGAAAGGCAAGGAAAGGGTAAGTGAAGATCAGAAGGGTAAAAAAGACATGCTTTGTTAGGGCAGTGATGAGCAACTTTGTGGGCCCCACATGTCAGCAGTGAAAAGCGTTAGTGCCAAAAGTGGGCATGGCCAAGCTAAAAGTGGGAGGTTTTTGTAAAGTAGGCAGGGTCATATAAGGCCTCCAGGCTTCCCTCTCCAGAAGTAATGCAGTATAAGCTGTTATGTGAGGGAAGGAGAGAAAATCTGCCAAATACAGTTGAAGCATCTATGTCAATATTTTCCCCTTTTTCTTTTCCAAATAAACCAGGACATTCGTGATCTTATTCTGGATAAGGTGTACTTTCCTCTTCTGACAACATCTTGCTTGCATTCCACTAAACAGCTTTTGAGATTTACAGCAATGCTGATCTAGCCACAGAGAATTTTTTCCAAGGGCAGAGGATTTCAGTGTCAGTTTTGCAAGCTCAAAATGTTCTTTCAGGTGACATCAGGGCCATGCCTGACAAAGATACTTATTTTTAAACAGTTAAAGGAATAAAGCTCGAGCATTCCTTGGGCCAAAATTGTGTCAGCTTTGCTCAGTATATTCAGATAGAGTGCATCTGCTGGGCTATTTTGGACATACTGTCAGCTGGCAATGTATTTTATTAGATTTGTAAACAGTGTGTGAGTGTATGCATGCATATTATGGGTGAAAAAAAATACAGAATGACTGCTGCATTAGAAGCAATACTTGGGATAATAAATTAAATATGGTTGCTGTCCAGAGATTCCAAACAGAGTAGGATGTATTGCTATTTTAATTCCCTTTGGCCATTAGCAGATGGGCTTATTGATTTCTCTTTAAACTTAAACAAGAAGTTGCATGAAGTCACATGTAACAACATGCAATGCTCCCCCTACCCACTTTTAAAACTGAAATGCTGCTTCAGGATCTGTGGGTGGTTTGGGACAAAGCAAGTTTCATCTTGTTTGCTAAGGAAGGAGCTTGCAGTCTACTAGCCCTTGCAGTTAAGATTGGAAATCATTGTGATGAGAGTGGGGAAGTAGAAGTAGGCAGAAAATGGCAGTTTGCAAAAAGAGATCAGAATCAGTCAGCTTAGAATAGTTTCTGAGATGGAAACTTTAACATGAAATGATTGGAAAGAATCCATGCCTGTGAAATGAAAAGCAAGGAGAAAAGTTGGATTGGAAAGATCAAAGAGAGTATAAATATCCTGGCAGGAGCAATGTTAGTTCATTCAATGAAAAAATGGCTATGCTTTGGACTTCCGGTGAGGACTCATGGTGAACTATACGTCTCCAAGGGAGTGGAGAAAACATTATGGCAAGATTGACAACCAGATGGCGTTTTCTGGCTGGCCAAGCCTGTCCGGATAAAGGAGAGATTGTGAGATCACCTACTTACACTCCAGACAGCTGCTCCTAGTGCATAAACTGCACGAACCAAAGTTTCTGCAGCTGGCTCACAAGTTGAACAGCTGGGACTTGAGGTATATCCACCAAGCTCACAGCAGCAACATAGCCTTATGGACACAAAGTTCTGCTAAGCCTTATTTTTTAATCAATTTTGGAAATTGCTTATTAATTGCTTTTCAACTATTAAGAACTTTTTGACCGACAAGTTTTATACAGGTAGTCCTTGACTTACGACCATTAGTTTAGTGACTGTTCGAAGTTACGACAGTGCTGAAAAAGGACCTTGCAACCGGTCCTCGCACTTAACGATTGTCAAAGCGTCCCTGTGGTCACATAATCAAAATCCAGGTGCTTGGCAACTGGCTCGCACTTATGACTGTTACAGCATTCTGGGGTCACATGATCACCATCTGTGATTTTCCAGCTGGCTTCTGACAAGCAAAGGCAATGGGGGAAGCTGGATTTACTTCTGTGCAGTATGCTCATGGCTGCCCGGGCCAGTGCATTGCTTTCAATGTGTATTCCCCATTGTGTGCCTGCTTATTCTCTTGTAATCCCTTCCTCTTCAATCTCTCTGCTCTGCAAGAGGAGAAAAAAAGAAAAAAACAACAACAGGTCAGACACAGGGCAAAGAGATTGCCAAGGTTACGTTCCTATAACTTGCTCCAACTTTGGTCTCCGAGTTAAGATGGATCCAATGAACTTCATCTACAAAAACAAAGCAAATAATTTGTTTGCTATAGAACATTCATCCTTTTGAAATATTTGTCCACCAAAAGTATGTGTTTTAATTTTATTTCATTTTTAAAAAACACAAAATAAAATTCAAAAATCTCTCAAGAACATCCAATCTTATTTTCATCAATTTCTGCATTTTGCATTTTACCTCTCTCAATGTAAGGGGGACTATAAGAAGCATATGGGTACTGCTAGGGTGCTGCTAGAAAGTGTTTCTCATATGTACGTGTGTACACACACAAACACACACACACACAGAGATATATATGTATGTATGACAACACTGTTAATATACTCCTAGCAAAAGAACCACAAAATGATTAAAACATTTGTCAGCTGCACAAGTTTCTGAACTTTTCATAGCAAACAGTTTGCTATGAAGGCCCACCCCCTCTTTGCACTGAAGATGCTGCCTAGTCTGGCAATGAAATGTCTGCAAGAAAACAACAAGGCTCAGAGAGCACCAAGGACTCCACAGTTCAACCTGAGCTACAAATATTTGCTTCAATTATTTATTTGAAAGCATCAGTGACAAAATCCATGAGATCACATAACCCCCCAATTTTCCTATCCTCTAAAAAAAGTTACCTTTAACTTTGAAATGCCATTGTTTTAGTAGAGGGAATGTCAGAATCCCATTTCTTCCATGGATGTCCTACCTTCAGAGAAACATGTATGATCCCACAGCACACCTGCAAGATCGCTCTGGATATGAGATTATTACTGGGAAAATATCATTCAATGAGTTTTATGTCTAAGTCTTAACCTAAGTCCTCTCATTCCTACATCATTTCACATGGCTGCAGGTTTAACTAGGCAGCCTATTTTTACTGTTCCATTTCAGCAGTATTTAGAATTTTATGATTCCTTTAGATGAGCTCTTGTTTAAGCAGAAAGAAGCATACTGATGTTTTGCCCATTTCTAATACAATTCCTCAAAGGTTTACATTTTGTTGCATTTGGCCAGTATAATATATAATTCAGTGCCCTATTAAAAAAAGATAAAACATTTGCATTAATGGCTGCCCAAATTTCATTTTAATCTGAGTTTGGAGTAGAAATATTTTGCCTGGGTTCTGTCAAATTCCATCAATTCTAGTAACCTAAGAAAATGCAGTGACTTTGGAAATGTGATTAAGTTTCCCAAGCTTTGTTAAGTTTTACTTGTGAATACCATATATCTTTGCCAATCTACTTAGCTTGACTTGTAGTCAAGAACTAAAAGTATACAGGTGAAAAAAAAACATAGTGGAGTTATAATGAATGTATAAAAAATTGAACTGTGCACAAGATTAGGGGATTTCTAAAAATATTTGTTCATACAAAATGCAGATTGCAAAAGTATACCAAGAACCTCTGAGCAGTCATGCCAATGGAACAGAATTTGGCCATACATCTAGCAAGAAGAATGCATTCTTCTCATCTGACCTCTTGGGGTGGTTAGTTACTAAGGACTGTTAAATCAATCTGCCAGGTTACCTTAAATGGGCAGTGGAATAATACATGCGTGACTGACTTGAATTTTCCAGCCAGATAACAAGGGCAATCTCAGATTGGGATTCCTATACTCATTCAAACAAGATAGGTAGAAAGGCACTGTACCTGGTTCATGTAAAGGTGTACTTTATTGTAGTGCAGTACACAAAAATGCTATACTTCAGTTAGGCAAGAAACCTTTGCAGGTGAGCCTTTTTCGACAGAACACAACCAGAAACGATCAGCATTCCTAGAAACTGCAGGAAGAAACATTTTTGTGTACATGCACATGTACTTGAATACAAACTAAGACAACCTCAGAGACTTTAGGCACACTTCCTTGGTCCTGCCAGATGGAATTAATCAATGGGACCCTAAGCATGCCCCTTGCACCAGATCTAATGGGTGAGTAGAGATAATCAGAAGAGGCAGTTCTGCCCCACGCCACGAAGGGCTAGAGAGGTAACAATCAGCGCCATGAATTGCATGCAGAAGCCTACTGTAAGCCAGCGCAGCTCACGAATGCCTATAATTGCCTGCATTGCCACATTTTGGAGCAATTGCAATTTCTGGATGTTCTTCAAGGGCATTCCCATGCAGGGTGTATTGCAGTAATCCATATGGGAGATGACCAATGCAAGAGGGATGGTATGCAGCGCCTCCTAGTCTAGGAAAGGGCACAACTGGCACATTAACACAAAGCTGTGTTAATAAGCCCTCCTATCATGGTTGTTATCTGCTCCTTGAACAGGAGTGAGGACTCCCAAGCTGAGCAGTGGTTCTGTCTGGGATAGTGCAACCCAATCTAGAATTAAAGATGGAACATCATCAAAGCCAGTCTTGCCAAGGATGAGCTGAAGCCTGTTCCTCCCCATCCCGACACTGGGACAGAGATATACAGCTCAGTATCATCAGCATACTGATACCTCACCCCGTGCCATCGAATGACCTCATCCAGAGGCTTCATGTAGATGTTAAACAGAAGCACGGAGAATGTCGAGCCTGCAGCACTCCACAGAACAGGGGCTGTGGGCTGGACCTCTCCTCCCCTATCAACAGTGACTGGAACCTATCCTGGAGGAAGGAAAACCAACCCAAAACTCTGTCCGCCCCCCCCTCATTCCCAACTCCAAAAGCCAGTCAAGAAAAATACTGTGTTCAATGTTTTTGAAAGCTCCTGCGAGGACAAGAAGAGCAGTAAGGACATACTACCCTCAGTTGTTCTTGCTAAACATCATCCACAAGCACTATCAATGTTGTTTTGGTCCTGTGTCCAGACCTGAAACCCAACTGTTGGGGTCAAGATAATGTGCATCCTCCATGGTTCTCTGAAGCTGTATTGCATCTATCTTCTCAACAAACTTTCCTAGAAGGTTAGAGACAGGATGAAAATTGTCCAAAATGTTGGGGACTAGTGATGGCATCTTGAGGAGGGGGTGCACCACCCCCTCTCTCAAGGATGCATTCATCAACACCAAAACCCAACTACACGTCACCTCCCAGGAGGCCTTAGCCCACCAGGAGGGACATGGATCTAGCCCACAGGTAGCCGAGGCCACATCTCCTAGAACCCTGTCCAGTTCTTCAGGACTCACAGGATCAAACTCAGTCCAGATAACAATGCAAGACTGAGCACAGGATACGCATCAAGGTCAGAGTCCAGTGGAGTGAATCTGAGTGACTTAATCCAACATATACCTATATAATATAGATACAATATTGATGTTCTAGCCTGCCCTCCATCCCTCTGAATCCCTTCCTCCCAACTACCTGTTCACTTCTCCCAAAGCCTCAAGATCCCTGCTCATCCTACCAGTTACTCATCCACCAAAGAGGGACAGTCCAAGCCACTGGGACACTTCTTCCCTAGGCACTGAGCGACTCCAGCAACCACACAATCCCCAATCCACATACTTGCATACAATGCACCCCTGGATCCCAAATGGCTCTTACCTGGCCATCAGGGGTGCCCACTCCCAACAGTCCAGGCAAAAAAGGGGCTACTGCTCTTTCTCTCCCCAAGCTTTCACCAGGGAGAGGGTCCCAGCAGTGCCCCAGCTGGTCCAAATTGCCTCATTCCATCCAGCTCCATCCATAGATGAAAAGTCTGAAAATTCCAAATCCAAAAATTCCATCACCTCTGTCCTCTGGATAAAAGTGGATAGTCCCCAAGGATGGGCACCCGAGCATCCTTACAATTGTAGCACCATTGCCCTGGATCCAGCAGCCACAGGGCAGGGCCCCAGCCATTCCCACCACCCCTCTCCTACCTCTGTTGCCAGCAGTCCACGCCTATCACATACCATCTACACCAAAAGACATCTGCTGCCACCCAAGCTTCTGCCTCTAGTGAGAAAAGGAAAGTCACCCCATCTGCCCAGCACTACTGCTCCAGCTTTGTGTCTGTGCTGCACCACCTACTGCCAAACAACTTATTGGCACACTGGCAACAACAATCCACCTTCCACGTCTCTGTTGGAAGACTTCCCTCATCATCACCAGCTGTGGAGAGCCATCACCAGCTGCCCCCCGCAGCTCAGTCACCAAATGGTCCAACAAAAGACCCAGACTGGACCAGCCCAACTGAGGCAAAAATCTCCAGCTGTGGATCCAATGCAATGACATGGGGCAATCTGGGAGCTCTCCACCCTCCAAAAAACACCCCCACCAACCTCAGCTACTACTCCACAGACCCCCTCCAACACCCTAATCACCCACCAAATAAAAATTACAACCTAATGCCAACCTTGGCACCATACTTCAAGTAGCACATTTAGTACATATGCAGAGCAGTCCAATCAAATCTGCCTCACAGATCAATATTCTGAATTAACGAATAATAATCAAAATTATCAAGGAAAATACTTTGTTTTAGTCAATTGTGACATTATCACTTTTTCATTTTTATTATAAGTAGTCCTCATTTAGGAACCACAACTGAGACCAGCAACTTGGTCATTAAGCAAAGTGGTCATTAAGCAAAACTGCAACTGTGTTTATGCTCTTACATCAGCTTTCCTTTGCTTTATAGACCTGCAAAGGTCGTCATTGTGAGGATTGGTCACGAAGTTACTTTTTCATCATTATCGTAACTGTGAATGGTTGCTCTCCAAAGCAGTTGCTAAACAAGGACTACCTGTATTTCTAAGATCCGCAGAAAAAATTTCCTTCTGCCCATGTGCCTGTATGGGGACTTTATTTTTAACTATTACAATCTTCAATGTCATAATGTCATATTCATTTTTTAATTAATTCCATGAGAACAGATCTTTGTATTACCATTTGGACCCACAACAAGGACATTGGATTGGACTCAAACTATTTCAGATGCAGGACCCTCACTGATGCCAGTGGGAATTATGCCATAATTAACATATCCAATAGGGTCTCAGTTCAACAGCACCGATCTCACGCAAAAGGAAAAAATAAGATATTTTCCCTCAAACAAATTATTTGATAGGCAGATAAATTTCAGCAGCATAATATTTGACTCTGGATTGTGAATTACTCAGTTTAAAATATCCCTGGAACTAGAAAACTAATGATGATAGAAAAGTCCCTTGCCCCTTGAAGGATAATTTATTGGTTTCACTGTATTATTAGTATTATTACACTTGCACAACCAGCACTTCACGTCTATTCACATTGGGGCCTCTAAATTCAGGAGTTTGTTCCTTGCTGGATTCTTAATCTTTGACCCATCTTCAAATATGAATGAGAGGAAAAAAATAAATTGTTTGGGGAAACTAGTCTCATCTAATTATAAAAACACAGAATGATGTATATGATGTCTGTTGCATTGACTGGTGTGTGCTTCAATAAATCTATTTCCTTTCCCCCTCATAGAATTGGGGCTGAAATCTAGGCATTTTTTTAATTCATTACAATTATTTTAACAGAGCTCACCTAGCAGTTCGAAAACATGCAAATGTGAGTAGATCAATAGGTACCGCTTCGGCGGGAAGGTAACGGCGTTCCGTGTCGTCATGCTGGCCACATGACCCGGAAGTGTCTATGACAACGCTGGCTCCAAGGCTTAGAAACGGATGAGCACCGCCCCCTAGAGTCGGATTCGACTGGACTTTACGTCAAGGGAAACCTTTACCTTTACATAGCTAATAGAAATGTAATTTTACTTTTATACAATTTTATTAAGTGGGACAACTTGAATTCCAGGAAAATAGGTGTTGTGTTTTTAAAAAAGAAAATTTTCTTGAGTAAACTTGTATCAATAATTTATTGTTTTCTGGTGATAGAGTTGTATTTCAGGCACATCATCAGTTTAAGTAAAATTGATGACAATTTCAAGTATTGCTATGAATCCAACAGTATAAAAAGTTTAACGTTGTTTTACAATGACAAAACAGCAAAAAATACAATACAGATATTTGTATTTAAAATATAAAAACACAGTATTAAGAACCATGCAATACAGTTTGCTGCGCCTTATAAAACTTTGCTCATTGTTAGCAAAACTGACTTTAAGTCTGTCATTTATTCTAACCTCTCCATGCTAAGTATATGATCCAAAGCGCCACAGTCCAGATGTGCATGCATCGAGGATTCCACTGTGCTAAAAAAAAATTTCACAACTGTCACTTATGGAAAGGTCTGTGGACACCAGTGCTCTTGGACCAAGGCAATTACATTCTCATTAAAATAAATGTGTCAAAACCACAACAAACTTGGGCCACTCCACCCAAGCTACTGAGATGTTAATTTCTGTTTCAAAACAGAGAACAAAGGAATCTCATACAGATTAATAATTTCCACTATCACTAGTAGAACACAACGTTGATATATTTTATGTGCCTAGCATTAGAGATCCTCTGGGCTATCGTAACGTTCGGTAATAAGATGCTAAATGCTTCCTTATTCTCAACCAAGAACAATTTAAGCATAGCCTTTCGTGCTGTATCTAAAGAGAAAAATCTATTTCTAAAGAAGCACTTTGGATCATCGTATAAACAAAATGTAGGCATTAGCAGATACCAGGCACTTTTGCACTCTGGATATTGTTGTATCCACTGATAATCAAAGATACTTAGGACTTAATAGTTAGAAGAACCACAGTGATGTAATCAGATAAGAAATTAAAAATGGAACATTTTAGTCGAAAAAAATAATCCCGATCCGTATTTTCATGCAAACTAAACGGTACTGAAACACAACCATACTTAATTCATCAAATGCAAAAAAACCTGAGCCACTGAAGAGTACATTGCATATGTTCAGTGCCAAGCTACAGGATGTGTCAAACTGGTGTAGATTTCCAAGACTACATTGTAGTTGCTGGCACCTCCTCTGTGTAATGTAGTTTGAAAACATAAATGCAACCACCTATTTACACTACTTTGGCCAAGGCCTGGTGAGTTATCTGTGTCTAAACTAAAATATTTACATGGAATGTTGAACTGTCAAGCCAGTGTTTCAAATCACAGAGACCTTTGCATTGAGAAGAAATATTTTAAAAATCTAATCTCTTTATATATATATATAAATGAATATATATATATTCATATTCCTATAAGACAGCTAACACTTTTATATGTTAGCGTAAAATAACTGGGCTTCCTCTTTGCATGCTAAGGCTATGAAGCATCACCATCACATGCTATTGCTAAGACAGATTCACTGACACAAACACGTATCTCTCTTTATCCAGTAACGTATTTGGTGTTAACAGAAAATCAAGGAAATTTTTAAAGTTCCTTTCTGCATTTCAGAGAACACAGCTTTAAGTATTAACTACATGGCCTTGTGTAAAATGGGAATGATTCACAAGTTTTCACACTGAAACATAGCTTGTAGGTTTTTCTCAAAGGCAGCTTTAGAAAGATATATATTTAAATTAATCAAGTATTTATATAAATACATTTATACAACTGACTCAGTTGCAAAGGCTACTATCCTCCACCACATCATCTTATTCTTATATAAGAATTATTCAAACCATCTCAAGCTTGTCCCATTGTCTTAAATCCCACCAAAGGTCAATATACAAATACGTAAGATGTAAAATATTATATATTGCTTGTTGAAAATATCTAAGATAATTTTTCCACCAAAGTAACTTAAATTTGCTCAATGTCAAGCTGAATGTAGAGGAGCAGTTTGCATTCTATGTGTATAGATCAGTATTGGACACTTACATCGTTAACAAAAAAATGCTCCAGTTATAACATTTTCAAGTGCTAACAAAAACTATATATGGTATTAGCAGTGATCTCTCATCTTAAGATCTTCTATCAAACCTTAGCTTAAAGGAAATGTCATGGTAGAGTGCAAATTATTTATGAAAGATGGTATTACAATAGTTGAGGATAATTTTTTTTAAAAAAATAAGGAAAGAATCCAGTAAAAATAAGGCTTTGCTGTGTTCTGCTGCCTAGAGAACTCTACTAACCCACAGAAAATAAGATCAACATTCTACTGCAACGTGTATCTAACTTGTCATAACGAGAAAAGGACCCAAGCAACAGTATGTCCACTCAGACCCAACTAAGTACCATATTAAAGTATTGTGAAACGTTTGTGTAGCGTTAGGAATGCACCCAACTGACTGGGACCCAAAATGTTTCTCTCTCCAGTTTGTCAAAGATTGTTTTCAATTCATTGTATGCTGTGGTGAGATCATCATTCACTATAACTTTGTCAAAAAGATGGCTGTATTGACTTTCCATAATTTGTGCAGATTTAATCATTTCTTGAAAGTCTTCTTCCTAAATAAAGAGAAGTGATTAGTCAAGAGAAGCAAATCAATTCCTAGAACTATAAAACTTACAGGAAATTATAATTTATATCTTGGATAAAAATCTGGCTCCATAACTGGAAGGCATTTCCACACATGTAGGGTAAGTTCCCATATACTGCCCCTGCTGTAAATATTCCAATAATTACTTTTCAGCAGCCACAGATGGAGAATCAATGCCCTCTTCTCACTGTATCTTTCAGTTCTGCTATGTGATAATAAAGGCAGGATAGAAAATAAATAAATAAAAAATTTAGGATGGAAGTTCGACATTTTCTAACAGTTCATTAAAAATTGAATGAAAATTATAATTATTACAAAATATATATCTCAAATTCAAATTATTTCAAAACTTTATTTTGTCCAACTTCCAAACCTTCCCCATTCTCTTGTACATCAGTCATTAACTGATAATTTTAAAATGCCGGTGTATTATAAACAGAAGTAGAAAAATGTCTTTAAACCGTTTATATGAATGATGTCCTGAGCTGTGTATTACCTAAGACTATGTCTGCTGTAAGCAAGAGATTCAGTAGGACACAATATTTATTTTTGGAAGTTTGAGAGGAATCCAAAGAATCCTTCCTTTTAGATTCCTAGGTCTCTTTCTACAGTTCATTCAGTATGTTTATGTCACTGTTTTTGGAAAAACTGAATGTAGCCATATAAAATTAAGATAGAAATCTTAAAAAAGGAACACCCTTAAATTTGGAAAAAAGAATCACAGTTTTCCAAATTAAGACACTTTTTATTTGGCAGCCATGGCTGAAATGGACTAAAAGGAATTGTCCAAGTTCTGTATTTTTAGATAACCAAGTCTGAAAAGTACAAAACTTAGGGCAATTTTTCACATTTCTAGGAAAGCAAAATTTACTCACTTGGAAAGGCTTGGCAGCAGCTTTTTCATCCTTGCTTGAGATTATTTTGGCATTTTTTCGTGTCTCTCTTAAACGCTCAATTGATGGAGGTTTTATAAATATAACAAATGGTTTGAATTCCAATGTCCTTAGATGCTTCACCGTCTAGAGAGATGAAAAAATTAAGGTGAGCATGCTTATTTTAAAATGTATTTACTCTGAACAAGGCAAGTCATCTCTTGTTTCTATCTGGCATTCCTCTCATTTTTTTCTCTGTCATTCCCCAAAGGTACTGTTATTAGGTATAGTTTACGTAGCATTTTAATTGTTTGGTAAAATTTACAGTCTTTCATTCAAATGATTCTTTGCAGAATTTCTTGAAACGCTAGTCATTTTTTCTTATGTATTACAATATCCTTAACATAGAACTATGAATAAGGGGGGATGCAATTCTGAATAAGATGTTATGCTAAGCAGATAGTATTTTAATCTTCAGGTCCACACTTTTACTCTGCTAACAGTTCCAGGTACAACTGCTAGGACATTAACAATTCTCTTTTGCCACTAATTTTCCCCTTGAATTTTTAATAGAGTGCAGATCATATTAGTGTAATGGTAGAAAAATTAAATAACTTATTGCTTACTTACATGAGGCTGTACATCTAGCAAACAAACTTTATTTTTTGCCAGAACAGATCTAACTGAGTCAATGCTGGTACCATAGTAATTATTTTTATATTCTCCATATTCAATAAATCTGAAATAAAAATAATATTTAATATTTCATTTACAAATCTTATTTTCATATGTCTTATTTATCTGTTTTTTTAAGAAGGCATCCTGTTATCTTAACATTGACACAGAAGGCTCAAGGGATCATGTGGACAGTAACATGTTTTAAAGAAACCCAGATGTAAAGAAACTGAATGAAAATTGTAATTATTACAAAATATGTATCTCAAATTCAAATTGTCCCAAAAGTTTATCTGCCCAACTTCCAAACCAGTTAGAACAATTAGTGTAAGCCTGCACAGCATATACACTGAACACAAAACAAATCTAATTCTTTCCTATTTTCAAAAACGCTCTTTAAATCTAGAGAAACTTCTGATAGATTCATCTTGTTTTTGAAACCACTACATATCTGTCCTTAGACAATACCTGATTTCAAATGATGGCAAATATAGTGTATTTCCATCAGTGTTCAGGTTGCCCACTTGAGCACAATACATATGGTTTATGCTAGCAATTGAAATTTAAACTATGCTCTTGGCGTCCAAGGATTCTCATCAAGTTAGCTCTACCATCTGGCATAACACTGAGATGAAGAAACAATCTCACATTAGCAATGCAAAATAGCACAAAAATATTATGACATGAATTTCTTGCTTCCCACATACTTGTTGTTCTGTATATCTGTCTCGAACAAGTGCTTGGAAATAAAATTGTATTCAACACCATCACTTTCTTGGCTCCTTCGAGGTCTTGTTGTGTCTGGTTTTATTGAAAGAGCATTAAAAACCAGTTTGAAAATGAATGGAAACAAACAGCTCTATTCTACTGCTTTTAATTACCAACGAACTGTTGCAATTCAGGTAGACGGAATTCAACTTTCAGAAATGCATGTCAAAAATTAAATACAAGAATTCCGTTTCCCCTCCACAAATACAAATCTGGAATGGGTTTTGGTTGGTACATATCCTTTCCTTGCTGTCATGCACTTTCTATATCAAACAGCAATAACCCCATTATATTTGAATGCTCAATCTACTCTAACTCTGCTATCAGATCCCCTTTCCAGTTATTTCCATAGCTGGAAGAAGGCTGGCAAAAGAAGAATGCATATCGTGAGTACCACGCTTGCTTTCCCTGCATGAAAAAGCCCTTTTTCTGCTTGCTTCCACCCATGCAATTCTGGAGAAATGGAGCCAATTTATTTACATTCCTCATCAAATGAAATATTCTTTAAAAAAAACTTAATTCAGATATCCCTATCCCTATCCAAATTCAACTCCAAGCAGATTATGTTTATGCTAATTAAAGTGAAACTGAATCATACAGTAAGAATGGACAGAGTGGACTTTTTCACTTACGTGGAACTGTCACACCATAATGGTGAGTATCACTGATTAACAATTTCCGTTTTAGTTCATTCAGTCCTACACCAACAGGCCCTGAAAGTTTAAATGTGTTTCAATCAATTGTTCTGACTATTAATATTACAACATAGTACCTTCTGTTTAGTAATGCAAAAGGTTACTCAAAAACATTTTTATTGGAACAACTCCACTATCTTCAGCATTCACTATGTGGATATCTAAAGAGATTGTCTAAGTCTGTGGGTTTCACAAACTTTGGCTTTTAACTATCTTTGAAATCAATCGCCTGTCATGTACGCTGCCAAAGAAACACAAGCTTGCATGGTCAATTGACTAATGTTAAAAAAGAATCTTGACGGAATATGGAGATTAAGCTGGTACTAATCTCAGAATTCATGACATTATATCCTTCTTTTTTTCTCCAGTATATTTAATATCTACCATACTTTGTACTTAAAATAGCAATGTGTGATTACATCTTTTGGGGAAAAATGCTGTTTCAGAAAATCTTTGGTTTTCCTCAAGAAAAGTTGTGTGCTATTCAGGAATGCATTTAATTCATCTACTTGTTGTGCTTAGATGAAAATGTTCCGAGGGAGACTAAGTAATCTTTTAAACAAAACTCCAAATTATACAAGAGTTGCTTATAATTTAGGCAAGATTAACACAGGAAAAAGCATTACTGAGAAATACTAAACAACTTTACATGTATCATAAAAATCTAATGATGATGATGATACGTTTCAGCCACAGCTAGATGCAGGGCCCTGTGGATCCTGATAAGATGATCAAGGCGCCCTCATACACATTGACAATCAAGATAGGATTACTATTTCATGGATTTCCTCTCTCCAGCCTTTCTTTAGCTCCTGCTATGGTATTTTTTCCCCTCTCTAGTTACTCTGTTTGGAACAAATTTCCAGTGGTGTAAGGGACAAGGAGCAATTATCATTTTTCCCATTTGCTCACCTGCCCTCTCTCTTGTCCCTGGATTCAAGGGAGTAGCTACCCTCCTCCTTGATGTCCCCAGATTAGGCCAGAAGCACAGAAAGAAGATACTTTATATAATTAAACAAATCAGCTAAGAATTAACTACAAGATCATGAATCCTTACATATACAGAAGCACAGAACATGTGCAGAAAAGCAGGCATGTGCTTTCTGTAGACCAACAGTGAAAACAGTAAGGCTACTCAGGGTTATTTTAAAAATGAGAATGTTCTTGTTAAATAAACAGGGCAAAATAAAGTTGAAATCATGTTATAAAGAGTCTATGCTCTGTAAAGGATACTAAATTTGGTTAAAAATAGCTAGGCAATTATTTCTTAAGCAGATTCCAACAAAAAAATCCAATCCAGTTTTGCCTCAACCAACTGTGTGAAAATTTAATTATCTGTCCTTCTGTTCCTTGGCACTAATATTAAACTTACTTCACACGTCGTATTGGATGCTGCTACTAGTTTACATAAAGCTTTTAAATCTGATCATTTGTACCACGCCTCTATCAATATTGCCAGTTTTTCCACAGTTTACCCAAGACACTTTTATGAAATTGGCCAGACTTAAGCTCTTTCTAATACCAAGAGAAAAAACATCAAAATGACTGGGTCTGCAATAAATTTGTGAACTGCTTTTGTTACTATAAAGGCACACTTTCTTCACTTGATTTATTATCTCCAAAATAAAATAAAATTTCTACGTAGTTCTTAGAGTTAGCAAATGTGATTTGTTATAAAAAGTCTACCTATCACACTTTTCACAGGGCTCTGTTGATATAGGTGTAAAAGCAACTCAACCATGTTATTACTTGCTGAGTGGAATCCACAAATTCTTGCTCACAGTAGCGGGTGCCTGAATTTGTGCATTAGAAAATGGCAAAGCTGTTCATTAAAAACTGATTTTAAGTGTCCCCTTGAGTATAAGCTTTATAAAAACAGCAGTACTACAGTTTAGAATAGTCCCCGATAGAGGGTCATATTTCTTCTGGTTTGCAACTTTTATAATGGGAAAAATTCTACTAATGAAGGGTTGGCTTATATTCTTTCATGAAGGAAGCAAAAATGTAGTGCAACAAATACTAGAAGAGCTGAAAATAGTTCTATTTTAAATTCAGTGTATGAGAACATATCTTAAAGGACAGTGCTCTTATTATTAGAAAAACGCTACAGGCTTCTCAACTGATGCTTCATTTTGTAATTGATAAAACTCAAGGATCAATGTTCTGGAACACATGTATGGAGCTCAGTTAACCCAAATGGCTGGTTTTGAACATTCAGTGGTTTTAGCTATAAGGAGAATATAGAAACAGTAAACACAACAGGACAGAGCCCCTACCTAAACAGGCAGATAGGAGTCCTCCCTTAGTTATGACAGAACAATTTGGGTAATTTAAAAACACAGTAAAGAATGATCTGGTATCTGAAAGAACTTCAGATTCAGCCTATTTATATAAATAATGCATTAGTATAGACAATTTGGTGTGTTGTTTATTATGAAGTTACATTCCTGAGCTTCAGAATTTATGCAAGAACAGAGAATATTATTACTGGCACATAGCCCTAGCAGTTTTGAGTCACAGAAATTACATGAAAATGACATTCTAAAGCTTTAAGGAAAGAGTAACTGATGTACAAAATGCTAGTACAAAAGCTGCTCTGTGCTTTTTTTTTTTTTTTTTAAATTGGTTAGGAATCCTACCTAACATGGCAGATTGGCTCATGGTTTACTGTCCCTTTAGTGAGCTGTGACAATTTAAGAGGGTAGAGGCAATTCCATATTGCAGCTTAAGTTCCCAGAGGTTCCTGAAGCCATCTTTTAAAATTCCAGTCTGGATTGCAGTGGGTTGGTGCTCAGATGATAGGCACCACAGGTCCTGATTGATCCTGTTTCTTGCCCTTTCCATCTGTAGAGGAAAGGCAAGACTCCCCTGGCAGGGCCATGTGTGGGTGGGTCTTCCAGTGTCTGCCTTTTCCTTTTAGGACTGTTTCCACCTAACCAGTTGCCAAGCTTCTCCTTTGCTTTCCCAGATATTTGCACCCATGGATGTCTTCATACCCCTTCTCACATTCTCTTCCTCAACACTATCACAGACCCATTCATTCATTCATTGCATATAACTGCCCATCTCACTTTCAAGAGAGTCTAGCCAGCTTACATAAAACAAATAAAAGACATTATTGTACCATTGTTAAATGGTAACAAAGAGGATGTTCTCTGCTTCTATGTTCTATCTTGGGACTAGAGAAACTTTGTAGGAAGGAAGAACTGATGATTCAGCTTTGTGGAAGCAAAGGAGCATTCAATGAAACTTTCTAGTTTTGTTTCAGTATGCCTATGCTCCAACGTAAAATATTTGGGAGGCAAAAAAGAAAAGGGAGGGAAGCTTTACAGTCTGGGAAAGCAAGGGGAGAATGACCTACCCAACAGGGTCAGAAACTGAAAGGGTGCCCCCAGGAGATGGGAGATGCAAAGAGAGGAAGTGGGAAAACGGGGGGTGAGGAAGATTCATTGACTTAACTAGCTATCATTGCATCAACCACAAGATGATTATGAAAACAACAACAAAGAAAAGGAGGAAGAGAGGTGGTGGCAAGGGCTGACCAGTGAAGAACATGCAAACTAACAGCTCAGGATGAAATGGCTGCATTGGGAGTGGGGGCAACCAGCCACATGAGGGAAGGGTATATGCCAGGTGCTGTAGCTAATTGGAGCTGGGGCTGTCACTAGATAGGAAGAAGTGTTGCAGACCATCTGCCTGGAAGGGCTTAAGATGAGGCTTAGGATGGAAGACAGCAGTTCTGAAGTAGAGCTTCAAAACATGGGCAGGCAGTGTATATGTGATGGACTGAAAGGGCGGATGATGATGTCATGTGCTACTGTGTTCAAGAAGCAGTGGGTGGACTGGACTGGTGATGGGGCAAACAGAAATGAAGATCTGCTCTAGGAAGGGTGAAGATGACCACCAACAAACAAGGATACAGCAACAAGAGAATCTGACCAGGGAAAGGAGAAGTAGAGAAATTCTCTAGGGGTTCTGAAACTATTTGAAGCCCTGGGGCAACAGAATTCAGAATTCTTAGGCAGGAGTCCAGCACTTCCGTTTTGCATAAACTATACATAAGGGCTGTAATGAAAAGGCTATATGTTGCTGGAAAACTTGGAAATTAACATTTTCAGATAGTGAAATGCTTAGTATAGAGCAGGACCTTAAATGTTGGCAATTAAAACTATGAAACACCCTTTCTGTGGAAATTCTAATATTCAGACGTCTCTTAAAGCTTTAAGAAGAAAACTGTTAGCACCGTTATCTTAACTTGCTAATTTACTACATTTTTCAATTACTGTATTTGTTTAATTTTTTTAAAAGCAGGAGATTGTAACGGATGGATCAAGGCTGAAATTTACAGGCAATGTTTCTGACATCCACATAGAACTATTTTTGCTCAAGTTTTGAAATTTTTGCAAATTTAAAAACAAAACAAATATGGTAAATTAATTTAAAAAATTGAAATAAATCTGGAAACAATACAGTTAATGTTCAATAATTTGACCTAACCTCTTAATTGGGGAGTTAAAACTTACCAACTAAGACAATAAGCCTGTATTTTTCATTAGGCTGCCGCCTATATTTTGCTACTTCTTCATAGGTTGGGACATCTGCGGTGTCGTACTGATCACTCTTCTTGCATTCATACATTGTCTTGTTTGTTTTTCTGTCCTTTCTGCTTAGGCGAAAACTTCTCCTAAAACCAGCTGTAGTTATATTAAAAAAAAAAAAAAGCAAATGTAAACATTACTAGCCAATGAAGCAGGCCACCTAAAACAAATGACCCTTCAAACAAAACATTTACTATTTTTGTTATATTTTTCACCATTATTTCTACACACACACTCACACACACTGCTTCTATTCCTCCAAATATCATGTGAAGGTGAAAGGTCCCCTGTGCAAGCACCGAGTCATGCCTGACCCTTTGGGGGGATGCCGCTTTCGCGATGTTTTCCTGGCAGACTATAGAGCGGGGTGGTTCGCCATTGCCCTCCCCGGTCATCACCTTCCCCAGCAAGCTGGGTGCTCATTTTACCGACCTCAGAAGGATGGAAGGCTGAGTTGACCTGAGCCGGCTACCCGGGAATCCAGCTTCCGCTGGGATCAAACTCAGGTCATGGGGAGTTTCGGTTGCAATACTGCCACCTACCACTCTGCAAAATCATATATTAGGGCAGTGAAATTACTGTGACTTTTTTTTAATCTGTTGTCAAATCAGAAAATACTTCGGAGATTCCATTCTGCTTCCAAAGAAGATTGCAGCTCATTTGGGTTACCCAGTTATTTTTTCTTGAAGCACTAATTCTATAAATATGCATTGTAGATAAAAATTAGAGAGGTTCTCTAAGATTTGTTCAGTTTCACAGCTGAGGCATATTTCTCTTAAGCACTGAAAACAAGAACATACTATGGCCCTCAACTCTACAGAATTTGCTAAAAAAAAAAAACCCTAAACCAACAGATCCCCAGAAAGGTGATAAATAACTGCAAGATACATAGAATACTTTAATAGGACACAGCTTGATCGTCTACATATATGCTGTCATGCATGGAAAAGTTCATATAGTTGATATCCACACTGGTTCAAAATGATACATATTTCTAGAAAGGCATTAATAATGCCATGGTCTTTTATTCCATTAAAAATTATGCAATCTTTTCAGAGCAATAACCAGGTTTTAACAGAAAATCATAATGTGTTCATTAAACATGGTATAAAGAAGGATTAAGGAAAAACAATCATATCATGCAATATAGTTGTTTTGAAAATAAAATAGGTGGAGTAAAAAATTAGAATAGTCAATATAAATAATCAACAGTTATTTAGATGTATTGCTCTTAAATGCTGTTCTTTGTTTCATTTGTTCAACCAAATACCTAAGAATAGTACTTCTGACTTGGATATACTGGTGTGAAGTAGTATGCTGTGAGAGGAAACAATTTTCCAAGGTGAGCAGGGGATTTCAAACCAGTTAGCAAACCATAAACATTAAGATCAGAATGAAGTTAATTAACTATAGTTTCCAGAATATTTGTTAATGTTTTACAAAAAGTCCCTTTCAAATCAAACTCAGTTCCTGATTGCTACACCAATAAGCTTATTTTCTTGGCAATAATGCAGAGATGGCTTGCCATCTTCTTCCACAATATATTTTTGACCTCCAAACTAGTCTACAGCCAGTTGTGACAGACTGCTAGAAATTGGTAGAAGTTTCAGGACACTGATGTGGAGATTACAGGTAGTCCTCACTTAATGACCACAATTGGAACAGGAAACTCCATCGCTAAGCAATGCAGTTGTTAAGCAAGATGTCATATGACCATGACTTGCAATTTTACTGCCGGCTTCTCCACTGCCTCTGCTTCTCAGAATCGGGCTGTGAAGCATGCAAATGGTGATCATGTGACCACAGGATGCTGCGAGGGTTGTAAACCCCCACTGGTTGTGAAGTGCCCAAATCTCGATCATGTGACTGTGGGGACACTGTGATAATCATAAGTGTGAGGACTGGTTGTACAATTATTTTTCTAGCGCAGTCATAACTTCGAACGGTCACTAAACATGGCAGTCATTAAGCAAGGTCTGCCTGTATGTTCCTTGACTGTTTAAAGGTCGGAAATCTGCAAAGACTTGCAATATACACACCACCCACTCCCCAACTGGGACCCAAATTTGTTATCACATATGATGGCAATGATCTCCACTGGTAAGGAAGTATGTGGTATACTGTAGATATTGCTGAGCAGACTAGATCAGGTAGTGGTTTAGACACTGTCAACACATTGTTATCAGAAGCATTCTGATCCCAAGGAAATCCTGCGTGAGATGAAACCTTGTGAAGATGGAACAGCCACAGTAATGTAGTGCTATGGGGCCAAATGTATTTGGAATGGTGCTATTCTGAGAGACCACTAATGACAGTGCTGACAAGGATCCTAACTTCAGTTTTGATGGTTTCAGTATCATGAGCTTCATGAGATATCGGGGCAACAAGGGCTTAAGTAAAGATTAGACCAAATACTTAAGAATGGGCACCTCAAATCCACATTGACTGCTTCAAAGGCTGCTCTCCCAGAGAAATGTGAAGGCAGGATAGTGGCATGAAATTTTGGCAAGGATATACATTCCGATGCAGTGACCCAAAGACAAAACAGGCACTTATAGTGACCATTTGTGGGGAGGGAAAGCTGCAGCATTTAAAAAAATATGGCCACAAAACAAACCACAACACAACTAAGGAGCTCCAAAAGAAACTTGGAAGGGACAAAACACTGAATTACCTTCCTTTAAGAAATCCAGAAGACAGAAGAAACGGGAGAAAAAAAGATCTGGAGCAGACAGACCACAAAGGAACGCTTTTCAGTGTTCAACAGTGTTGTGGAAAAAGCTGAAGAGATTTTGGCAGTCAGGCTCGATTTACTGGAGCTCTTGCTTTTTCACCCTAGCTAAAGAATGTTACAGAACCAGATCCGTTACAGAACTGATTTGCCCAGGCATAAACTATCAAGGTGATGCACGGAGATTACAAAGAATGTTAACATTTTAATTCTGGTAATTGTGAAAATGCAAATAACATTATGGCTTTTAGAAATACAGGTCATCCTTGTTTAACGACCACTCATTCAGTGACTGTTTGAACTTACAACAGCACTGAACTAGTGGTACTTATGACTGGTCCTCATACTTACGTTGGTCACGATGTCCCCGTGGTCACATAACCACCATTTGCGATCTTCTTTGCCAGCTTCCTACAAGCAAAGTCAATGGGGAAGCTGGCAGGAGGTCGCAACTGGTGACCACACGACATCCTCGCTTAACAACTTGCGATGGTTCACTTAACATTGGCAACCAGAAGTGCCAGAATTTCCATTGCTATGCAGTACGGTCACGTGACGTCGCGCTTTATGACTGTGCTGCTTAGCAATGGAAATTCCAGTCCCAATTACCATTGTTAAATGAGGACTACCTGTATGTAGGCTCTACTTTGGAGAAATTCTAAAATAAAATAATTTCCTATTTGGTCAGCCATGGGAAAACCTCTGCAGTTTAATAAATCACGACAGCAGAGAAAAGTAGCTGTCACAGATACAGCCAGGGTCCTACTAAATTTTAATATGTATTTGAGCATTTCTTTCTTTGTTGGATTTGTGTCCATCGAAATCACAAGGGTCTTTAGACACTTACTTGCTTGATAGTTATAGGCTTGCTTCATATTTAATCACTAAAATACCTGCAAAGTAAACTTACTGAATAATCTATTGTTGCCAAATCAATGCAGCAGAAGTTCAAGTGGCACAGTATTTACTGGTGAAACACAGCTTAAGCTGATGGATATTGGAGACTTACAAACAAGACCTGGTGAAGGTGTCACATCTTAAAGCCAGCAAAAGGCTTGTTATTAACATAGGGAAGACATTTGTGGAAGAAAAATGAGTATGTTACTCTACATAAATGCAATGAATACCACTCCTCAGAGGAGCTAAGATCATTCAGGGTCAGTGAACATGGCCAAGTGTTCCCGCCACTCAACAGTGCTCTAAAAGCAATGTTACACACAGAAGAGAATTATCAGTCTGTCATTCACTTAAACAGAGAAAAAGAAAGGACTTCAGTTGGGGGCAGCACATAGTATAAGTCAAGAATCCTTTGTGTAATGCTAGGGTCTAGGAAAGAAGGAAAGTATATATCCTCCTTTGTTTTAAAATTGAGATGAAAATGCTGCCTCATGTACTCAGATTGGGTGAGACATTTCAGAAATATGAAATATAAATTGAAATCAACATAACAGGAGGGACAGGGACACCTACAAAGATCAGAATTGTGCAAGCAGTGATTTTCCCTGTGACACTATGAGGGCAAACTTGGATTTTGAGGAAGCAGGATAGAAAGACCATGGATGCTTTTGACCTGAAAATACCATGGACAGCCAAAACAAAACAAAACAAAAAACAACAAAAACCAGCAAATGGATCACAGAACAAATCAATCCAGAGTTCTCACTTGAATTTTGAATTATCAAATTTTGGACACATTATGTGGAAACCTAGCTCCCTGGAGGAGTCTATAATATTTGGAAATGTGTAAGGGAAGGAGAGAAGAGGATGACCAGCAGCAGGATGGATGAAATCTGTTACAGTGGCGAAGAGTACACCACCAAAAGACCTGAAGGGCCAGGCTGGGGACAGATTGTCCTGGAGAAAATCTATCTATATGGTTTCTAAGAGTTGACCCTGACTTGATAGTACATAATCAATCAATCAATCAATCAACCGGAGGAAATAAAATTGTAAAATCACCCAAACAGGAACTAACTTAAGTAGCACTTCTCCACAGTGCCTTTTTTCTGATGTTACTTCATGATGTACTGTGATTCCTGAGGCATTGTTGAGAAAAAAGGGTATTCTTGCCAACCCCATCCAAATTTCAGCAGCAAAGCAATTATACTTTAAAAAAAATGTCTACAATTTGATCCAATAAGTCTCTGTCCCAGCATGAAAGTTCTGTCTCTCTTTTTCATTTGGCCTCAACTTTCCAGAAAGTACAGCTACTGCTGCAAGTTTAGGCTCACTGCCAGTTCTAAAGTGCACAGCCGAGGAAAAGCAAACTATTCCCTGAGGGGCTTTGTCCCACAGAACATCAATGAAAGGCCCTGAAAAGTCAGCTCCTATATGCAGAAATCTCGTCCTTGGGCCCCATTTCTCCAGCAGCCTAGAGCACAACAGGTTTTACAGAATGTTTATGTCTGCTTTTCAACTAACATTTCACAGCCAATACATCCAATGAGGTTTTTAAAAAATGCTTTATGAATAATTCAGACACTAGGAACAGATATGGAGCAAGACTAAACATTTTACAGCTTTAGAAAGGATGCCATTTGGGATTACAGCTTAGATCTCAAGAATCCTTTGAAGTGTGCACGTATGCACATAGATAGCGCATGCACAAACCCCAAATAATATATCACCAATAGCAGTTTGCACGCTTGACATTTTGGTCTTCCATTACGGAAAGTGTACCCAAACACAGCAAAGCAATGAATTGAACATGCCCAGCTCTGTTAAAATGCAGTTTATTGCAGGGGAGCTGCTGAACTTAAACATTTGAACCCCATACCAGGAATAAATAAAAAAGTTGCTTCCAAATTTGAGAGCATTAAACACAAAGCACTCAAATTTAAAAGCTATCTTCTAAGATTTCATGCTAGAAATTTAAGTCTTAGGATATTATGTTCCTCATTTTATAAGTAAATTTTATAAACAACAGATTTCAATTGTTGTTTTATATTTAACTGTTGCTTTACCTGCTTTATTGTATCTCCTCCAGAGTCATATCCATGAGATGGGTGGCTACGTAAACTTGATAGATAGATAGATAGATAGATAGATAGATAGATAGATAGATAGATAGATAGATAGTTTCAACCTTTTTAAAAAAATGCTTTGTGCTGGATATGGTATCTTTACAAAACTAAAATGTGAATACAGACTTGATGAATTCTGAATTATCTATACTTAAAATAGGTAATAGCCTAACTTTTAGGAACAATCATCACAAATATAACAGTAAAATCTATTTACCTATCTAGCAATAGGACATGAGTTTTAATCTTTATAAAATATTCTCTACAATGAGTCAAAGGTGGTGCATTAATTGCATTTTTAAAAATGTACACAGATAAAACAAAAAGGTAACATGTACGGAACTTTTCATAATAGGAAATGGAACCACAGTTTTACACACACACACACACACACACACTCTGTCTCTCTCTGAGTATTAAGTAATGCAAGTGAAAAATAATTTTGCTTCGAATATTAACAAACTTTAATAAGAAGAAAAATGAGAGTCAACACTGTAAATATCTCAGCTTGTGAGAAGATAGATATTATTTGGGAGAAGAAATTATCTCTAATGCCTAAATACGATCACGGCCATATGGCCATAGGCATGTACCTATTGGAGAATGAAGTTCACCTGGAAACAAACCTATCTACCTATCTTATGAAAGTATTCAGATTTAAGGGTGTTTTTTTTTCCTTCCAAGTGGAAGAACCCCTTCTGTCCTTATATGGGATTACTATCCAGTGGAAACTTACACCAGACACACTGAGGAAGCAGCCTCTTTTTGTTTTATTTTATGGTGTCCTATGAAATAGTCCATCTAGCCCAACACTGTTCTAGATTATTACCATGCTCTTTGGAACAGATTTTTCAGCGTGCAAAAGACTGAACAAAACATTCCTTTCTTCCTTATTGGCAAATGTGGAACGTTTATCCATTGTGCTAAGTCAATAATATATGGTACATGGACTAGTCACTGTGTAGAACCCTCCTACTGGATCATTAAGTTAGGATGCAAACAAATATCAACAGTCATTCAAATGAATTATTCTTGAAACAGTTTGATTTACAGTGACAAACAGTTGAACAACTGCACAGGCCTCTACATCTTCAGACAGTTACAGTGACCAGGGAAGCACAATCCGTCAAGCTACACTGTAGTTGGGTGTAGAGTGTCATTTGACTAATACCCACAGATTAAGCCCTTCTCTTAACCACAGTCCATTGGTGTAGCTTCTTCTTGTCACACCTGATCAAATGTGATCCTATATGCTGCCTAAAACAGGACTAACAGCTAATTTATTGTTACGTAATCAAAATGAAGTGAGGTGCAGAAATGACCAAAAAGCACAGCACCTTCTCCAGTTTCTTCTTCACCCTGTCTGGAAAGTTTGTTTCAAAAACAAAAAGGATGGGAGAATCATGAACTTTCTGCCATCTTGCAAACAGAGACTCACACAATGTATTATCATCATATGTTTGACAGCATCTTGCATCATAACAAAACACCAGGATAGGCATAATGCTGTGGCGCCTTGTAGAATCTACTTTCTCCGAGATTTTGATATATTATTTGGAGAAACCGAGGTACACTTTGGGATACATAGTCCCAGTTCCTTATGCATTTATATATAATTCACTTATTAATTGTATGATGGCTTTAATCTTGACTGTGTCTGGCATACAAACAAAGTACTGGGCCAGAAGCAGTGGTGTGTCAACTCACTAAGGATACTGAATTGACAAAAAAGTCCCTCTGCAGTGTACATTCTTCATTTGTTGGTGTTACTTTATGTAAGCTGTTTAAATTGCTATATCCAGTCTAATCCTGCATAATTTTTCTGTTACATCATTGCTACAGAGATTAATCACCTAAAATTGTTATTACTAGGGATATAGTCATTAAAATCGCATTCATCATTATTCCTCATATAGTACAAATTCATGTTCTGGTTCACAGACTAATGTGCAATGCAACAGACTTGTAAGTAAGCCAGAATCATTGTTTTTAAAAGTGTATGTCTTTAAGAGACCTTTCATGCTTCTAATTAAATTCTTCTTATATTATACCCAAACCTAACATCTTTCTAATATACACATCAAAACAATCATGGTATTGAGCATAATGTTGAAAGAGTTGCCAATGAAAATACTTCATGAAATAGGCGGGCAAAGGTGAGCCAGTCCAATAGTGGCTAACTTGCTCTTCCCTCTAGATGTCACAAAATGCTGGGTAATCTTTTCAAATCTAATTGAAAGGATACATATTATAATATCCTGTATAATTCTAAAGAAAATTAAAGCAATTTCTTCACAAATGAAACTAAAGGAAACACAATTATTTCAGTAATTTCCTTATTTCTCAGTTAGTAAAATAGATTACTGTTAGTATGAAGATCCTTTGTGTCAAATCCAGTGAGCCATTTTTTAATCTAACAGTTTCACAACATGCAGTGATGCCAATTTGTTACCTGCAAATTTGTGGCCCATCCAGGAAAAAGCTGAGAAAGAAAAGAGTCTTATGTAAGCAACTGCTCACCTATATGGGCTCCACTGTTGTGACCAGCATATTCAACTTCCTCTGGATGAAGTGTAAAACCATACAGAACAAAAGCCAAGAAATAAAGCAGAATAGTTAGAAGCCCAGCCATAAATGCAAAAGAAGAGTTACCTTAAAATGACAACTGTACAAAGCTTAGCATGAAAAGCCTTCAATATATCATTGTTTAAAAATAAATCAGTATATTGTTCTACAGTTGAGCAAGAGATTCTGGAACACAGCAACATGCATACTTCACGTTTTTATTGCCTTTTCATGATAAAAATTAAAGGCATTCTATTTAGATTTTATGGAAGATAAAAATGCAGTAGCTGAAGCACAAAGATAAAAATATTTACAAAGAATATCAAAGAGGTTTTATGTTTGGCTCAATGGATCAGACAGAAAGGGTTTCTGATGAACATACAGCCCATTTGCTCAATCCAAAACATCTTCATGCTTATCTTAATATGCCAGAGCTCTCTTGACAAAGCAAGTTATAGTTTTCTAATTACGATAAATAGTTGGTTTGGTGAACTCAATGACCTGCAATGGTTATAAGTATTTTGCAAATGTCAGCAGCACAGCAGTTTACAAAGGAAATAAGAAAAACAAATCTGTATACTGAGAAAATAGATTCTAAAATTATGTCGCTGAAATCTGCAATGGAAAAAACTTTTTTCTTACATGAAGTAGAATATTTTAGAATCACGCGATAGCACTGACTTAATCTTTAGTCCCACTGAAATGTTTTGAATGAACGCACCTGTTTATTATCTTATGTTTATTTTGTAACATTCAAATAAATTACCACAAATTTAGCCAAAGCCTGCAAATTCAACCCATATACCAAAACATGTTTCTGCAGGCAGATGTTTCTTTCCAGAGCACTGTTATGTGGGAAGAGAAATACGGGGGGACTAACAAATAGAAAAGGCACATCTGGCAATGGGTTATATCCAAATAACCCCAAGCCTTACCCCACAGTTATCCTCGTGCATACATGTTACCTTGCACATGAGCAACCTGCTCAAACCTCCTTAGCCCATCACAACTCAGATTTGGAACTGTACTGCAATAGCTAAATAACTAGTTTGAATCACTAAACATGCTGTTATTGGTAGTACTTAATTTTCTAATTGCTTCTAAAGTAGAGATGCTTTAATTAATCTAGCTTTTAAGCCATCTCTACCACCGAGCAGGGAAACTTACATGTGTACCTTCAATTTTCTCTGAAAAGCAAAAAGGGGAAGATAGGAGGCAAAAAGATTACACAGACTGAAAACACAGTGGAAGAGTAAAAAATTTAAAACTCAGGAGAAAGACACCTACCACACTCAACTGTCTCCTCAGCTTAGAAGAGCCAAAAAAACAAACAAGCAGACATGTTTTATTTAAAATAATATATTCAGCAAATAATAATGAAACTTGAAAAGAAAACATAACTGAGTGGCATTGAGAATGCATTAAGAACATAATTGGAAGTAGTTTTCACTGGAACGTAGGTTCCCAAAGTTTACGCTTGTTAATTGATGTAACATGTGTTGTGGGACGGGTAGTACTAGAGAAATGCTAACCTCCTGTTAAATTTGCCATTAACAAAGAATTCAGCTGAGACAGAAGCAAAAAAGAGGGCAGCTAATTTTTTTGGTGGAAATGGTAAACTAATACGCCGAGTGTGTGGTGCCTTCAATTACGTAATTGTGTGATCAGTTCATTACCTAGCTGCCCCTTTTATTAGCTGGAATTCAAATAAGATGTTCAAACTTCTCAGGGCCAGTCATACAAACAGTTCTCAACAGGGACCTGAGCTATACAATTATATTAATGTGAACACTGAATTTGGTACCTGTTTCTATGAAATATATTTATCATTTCCATATTTACAACCGTCAGTGAAATGTTAACTGACATTTGTCAATAATGTATCTATTGCTGTAAGTTGGAGCTCATTTTGTTAGAATGAGTAGGAAAAAATTTTTTTTTCCAAAGGGGAAAAAAAATGAAATGAAAAAGAGAACGTGGCTAAACAAATATCCCATGCATTATTTAAATAGACCTTGGTACAAAATTAACCATTTATTTTTAGAATCAGAATGTTTTCCAATGGATGAGACAGGTAATTCTATAGGTGTAACAAAGAACATTTCCAGTCCAATATGGGAGTGCTTCAGAATGACTAAAGAATTTCCTACATATGTACCATTTGGAAGACATAGGTGATGCATGACTTTTTCCCACTAAACTTTATGAAAAATCACAGTGTCTATTAATCTATAATACACTGTATTACTGAGTATCAATCCACAAGGTTCATAAATCAATCCAGAGCATGTGCACACGAAACATTAAAAACAGATCTTTCAGACTGTAGTATAACTTTAGGATCTAGACAACAAATTTTAAAAATCTTTAGAGACATTGTTCAACTGAGTGACAACAATATGTAAAATGTTTTCAGAATATAAATAAACTTTACAATTATTCCATAAAAACAATCCGTGCCAGAAAATATCAAAGGAAAAATGCTATTTTTTTAAAAGGAGAATATTTATGAAAAAAATACTGAAATTCAACAGTCAGGCAATGCATGGTGCTAATTAAATGGGAGGGGAAAAGGTGTCAGGCCCAAACCATTTTGCTGTAATGGTAATCGTGACAAGACCATCTCGTTCAATGGCAGGAGGAAAACACCATCTTTGAGATAACAGGAAGAATATATTTTGCTAATGGACAAGACAGAAACTTTTTATAAAAAGTGAGATCACTTTTATTAAAGAGAATGAATTAGGAGACTGTAAAATTTAATAGAAGTATTGCTATCAGTTATAACTTTATAGCTTTGCCAGCATACAAATTTGGTTGCACTCTACTTATTCAGATTTAATAACATATATTACATCTTGTTTGAATGCCACCTCATGAATTTAACTTCCACTCATGAAATAAGATCTGGCAAAACCTTGAAATGTTTTTATTTCTTTAAAGGGCACATGAAATCTAGACTAACCACTCCAAAAAGAAAGGATTATCATGCTGAATAATCCTTAGGAGTCCTCAGGAGAAAGCATCCAATGGATAACATGCAACTGAGACACCACATATTTACATACATGAATCTAAATACTAGGTGCTACTATATGAAACATATAGAGTTAGCCATCTGCTAACTGGCTTGATGATGCCTGACAAGCCTCTGAAACTATTTTCTGCTGATTGTGCCTTCCACAAATTTGTGATTAGCCAGTTCTTGGGCTTGGTTACTCTGTTACCTTGTCTGAAAATCAGCACCATTTACTTCTTCAAATCCAGGATTTTAATGAAACATTAGTAATAGTTGGACAAATGCTAGAGGCTTCACTGTTTGATATGCTGGTGTCATCACCGCTCTTTCCTGGCATCACACATACATTAATAGAAGTTTTTATTTACTTATTCCTTATTCTGATACTGTGGGGAATATAGGATTAAATATCCACTGATCTCAAAATATCTATTCATTCATAGAATTTGTTTTATTGCATAGCATTCTCAGTTTCATCAAATCATCCATCTCTTATGTTTTCTACTACAATTCCACCTCTAATTTTCTTATATCCTATCATCATACTTGGATGCTGACAAAATGAAAATTGGTGAGGTGCTGAGTATGGTCCTAAGGAGAATGAGAACATAACAAACCGAAGGTTATTTCAGACATTGAATGTTTTCCCAATAAAGAACAAAAACTTGAGGAAACAGTATGTTTAGTTCACTGAAGTATTTCTACTGATTCCAGCATGGAAAAAGAAGAATAGTGGAAATGTGGCCACAAAACATCATTTATTTATAATGTTCTTAATAACACATGTCACTAAAATGAAACATTGAGACACAAATATGATCATATGATTCTAGATGTGATAAATATTTTTATCATAACATAGTACTTAAAAATAATGCATATTTGCAATTTAGGCAGTGATTAAATTACAGAATGTTAATCTTTGGAATTGAAATTAATTAACCTGAAATTTTTTTTAAAAAGTGATCCACTAATAGAACTGTTTAAATGTTTAAAGAAACAGTCTATTTCCTACATCTGCTTTATTATTTTCTTTACCACAGTGAAAGCATGTATTTAAGGCCTGGTATAAGCAGCAAAAACAGCAATTTTTCTTACACTAGTAGAGAGGTTTGGGCCTAAGCAATGAATAGCATCACACCTGTATTGTGTGGATGTCAGTAATTTGTAAATGCAAAAAGCAAGTTGTGCAGTGACAGACTTACATGATTTCTTATTTGAAATCTTCGAGGGCCGAATCTGTATATCTGATCTTCTTAATGTAAGTCTCCTATAAAGTAATTTGAGGAGGGGAAGGAAAACATAAGCTCTTTCATTTTTATTGCTGTTCTGGTATCAGTAAATATGTTATCTGGTTTTTTTTTTAAATCACTGAGAATTTTAAAATACATTATAATAAACAATGCAGTTTATTTAAACTCTCCTAAAATAAATTCTGGAGGTTTTTTCTTTCTTTTTAAGGAAATGGGAACAGTTTCTAAACACATCAGCAAATCTTATTCTAATATGGTACATTGATACAGATACTAATGTACTCTTTTTCCATCTGTTTTTTTCTCACAAATAAGATCATTAATATTCTACCAGGTTTTGTCATTATCAACATATTCAGTCGAATAATAACATCCAAACAATTTAAACCAGTGTTTTTCAAACTTGGCAACTTAAAGATGTGTGGACTTCAACTCCCAGAATTCCCCAGCCAGTGTGCTAGCTGGGGAATTCTGGGAGTTGAAGTCCGCACATCTTAAAGTTGCCAAGTTTGAAAAAGACTGATTTAAACTGTAACTTACCAAATTCAGGCTTTGTATTGCATATGGCCTAATGATTATATGGATCACATTTTTAAGCATTGGGGAGTGAGGGTGGGAAATCAACTCAGTAACAACATACCTTTCCTGGAAGTGCTTTGAAGGAATTAAGCCTGCTCGGGGATTGGCATCACCTTCCAGCTTGGCTTGCCACCAGGTTGCATCATCTTGGCTCATGATTTGAAGAATATCACCTTTCCTGAAAGGAAGTCCAGCTTCTTTACAGGGAATTGCTTTATCTTCACTGGGATTATAGTCAAAAAGAGCTTTCATGAAGATCTGCAGAATGAATGCATTTTTTTTTACACTGAATGCCTTAATAAAATCTCCAGGAATAGTCTTGTTATTAAATGCTGGATTGAACTGGCATTTAAGCCCCAGTAAGCAAGCAAGCGAGCGAGCGAATAAATAACTTTCAGATAGCCATCCTGTGAAGAACCTTAGTTGAATCCAACAAAGTGCTTACCTTGCCTTCTTTTGATGGGGCATCTTCCTTGATACTGGGTACAATCTTAAATGTAATGGCTCCTTGGGACAGAGACTAAAATATGTAAATACAAATTACTAAATTATGTAATTTTTTTTAAAAAAGCAAGAGAGAAAACAGAATAAATTGAATCTGAAGTTGATTCCAGTCCAATTCCTATGTTTTAATAGCAAACAAATTTTGATCTATTGTGCATCCATTACAAACACCTTATGTTTTCTATCAGAGGGAATTATGTAATATATCTATGTATTGTAATGTAATCTGTTTATTATTTAGAAGAATATAGCTGTTTATAAGATATACACCATAGTTGCACTATAAAAGTTTTAAAGAAAATTATTTCTCAAATTATGCTTTTTAAAAGTGAGAATTAGTTTTATTTGCAAATGTTGAGATGATTTTAGAATTATCTAAGATTGACATCACCACCACCACCACCATTATTATTATTATTCCTCTTCTTCCTTCTCTTCTTGCTGTTTGAGAGTAACAGTCCTACTTTTTTTCTCTTTAAAATTATGTTATATGTTGTATAACAAACAATTCTGGAAACCAAAGGAATTAAATTACAATATGCAGGAAACAAGATACGCTAGCAAAACTAAACAAAGTTCCTTCAGTCCTCCTTTATCTCAATAAGTACTTCTTAATTCCTTGGATCTTAAGTCCGCATTGAATAGAAGTAATTATTACCCAAGAGTGTGCAACTTCTCCAAAGGCCAGTAACAGATATTATATCCTTTAAAGTACAATCTGACCCAATTTTCTGCACTGTGGAGAGCAGAATTTTACTTAAGGAACAACATTGGGAGCAGACTTCTTCTACATTAGTACTTTTTGGGTTGGTCTAAATTTATCTGCACAATGTTTTATGCAAGTAAAAAAGAATATACGTTTATTAAATTTGTAGTCTTCTTAACCAAAACGGAACTTAGTTCCTTCACTTTTTTATGGAGACTGCTTTAGACTATGAAATTTCTGAAACATCTTTCTTTATAAACATCTGCTAAGAACTTCAGACAATAGCAGCTCAAGTAAACAATTCAAAAAATCAATATTTAAACATTAGTCTTCTATGTTTTTCAATTAAATTGAAAAACCTACTATTTTCAACCTACCAGAATTTGTATAACTTCTTCTGGTTTTTTATCATCCACAGGAATTCCATTGACTTCCTTAAGCTCATCGCCTACATGAATGAGACCTACGGAACATAGTTATGTAACAGTCAAATAATTCTTATATTCAATGAACCACTGCAACCTGAACATTTTTTCAAGTCATGATCTTTCCAACTAAACCTTAGTTTCATTTCTTCACAAGTCTAGTTGTGTATGAATTATTTATATATGTGTGTGCATATGTGCTCATGTGTGTCTATATCAACAATGGATTATATCCAACATCAAGCTGATGGACTTCATCACCTGACAGCCCCTAAAATTTCCTGAACTGGTTTTCTTAAGGATTGGGAGGCAATCATGAAGGTGATGGCCTTGGGCAGAGCTGAAAAAGGAGGAAGCTCCAGAATTGGTTAGATAAAGTAGAAACTTCACTGATTAATGGGATGACATTAGATAGAACCAAAGATAGTGAAACTCACTTTCAATAAACATTTTCCAATATATCTATTCTTTTGTTAAGTTTAAAACAACCCTCTTTGTTCATTATTGAGCAGCATCTCTAAATACATATATTAGCTGTACAGTCAAAATGAAATGGGATATATTGCTATAAAGAGGCAGGAGTACCTCAATGTTTAGATATGGAAATTGATTTGACAAACTAACACAGTGTCACAAAATGAAGAAAATGACAACATCCTTTCCTTCCTTTTTTAAAGTCCTGCATGTATAATATACACAATATCACAGTGCATCTGCTCCAGTACTCCAATACCCAATAAAAGGTGAGTTACGCTCAATGCTCTATTAAAACACAGCAAGATCCAATTAATTGCTTTTGCTCAATTTAACATCTAAAAATTTAGAATTTAAATTTTGTCATCAATATCTGTAACTGTAGTTTAAAAGTTCTTACCACTTCGGTCTGCTGCTCCTCCTCGCATTATCCGAGCCACAACAACAGCTCCTGTATGTTCATCCCTTTTAATAGTAGCCCCCTTTAAAGATAAATTCAAGAATTACTATAAGATTAATGTTGAATGTCTGTGAGATACCCAGCTGCAATACTGAAGAAACTTTAAACATTATAGGAATGAAAAGGGGCTGTTCTTAGACCAATATAAAGGAGTGTTCCATATCTCCTACTTTATCTGACCTTAAAAGTATAACCCATTTAACAAGGAAGTTAACTAGTGCTTGGGCCAAGGAGTCTTGGAGAAACTTGAACCATTTTCACAAGCAAAATTAAGTTTTTTTAAAAAGAATTCTGTACTGCAGCACCACCCTGCCAAAGGACAAATTCCATGTTTAAAAAGTGGGTATTCCTTACATTCTTATATTTGTTTGTACAATCATAAAACAGAAATAAGACCAATACAGGTGACTAGAATGGAGGCCTGCAAAGCTGCTTGCTGAGATGGGCGGTGAAGAAATGTGATAGAGAGATAAATAAATAAAGAGTTACAATTTTAGTTCATGCCAGAAATTACTGCCACTGAACTTTCTCTATAGTAACTTGGAATAACAGGCTGGAATAGCAACTAAACATAGCTTAACTCTTATCAGATTTCTTAGTGGGATATGTAACTTGTATGCATTTTCCTTTTGATGAATATTCCCACCTACACTATAGTTCACACATCCCCAATTCATGCATGTCTTTAATAATTAAACATTTCTTTCTATAATTTTGTCTCCATTTCATATCAGAGCATCACATCTACTCTAATCAGACTTAGTGCGTTTCCTTCTACCAGCACGTCCTTTTTCCAATCTTGAGCTTTTTTCCTAATGGCTGTCAATTATCATTCTACTTCCATGACTCTTCATTTCCTCTGTATAGCCCCTACTTATTCATCATCCTATTATTTATTCCATTAGTCAACCTTTGTTATTTTCTTCAAATGAATAATCTCAACAGTTACACGAACACTTAGAGAGAAGCCTACTCAGGATAGTTTTGTGTGCATATATTTTACTTGTTATATTTCTATTGACATTGTTCTGGATTTGGCTAGAGTACCCAGTTTATTTTGAGAAAAGCAGTTAGAGGCTTGAAGTTTACCCAGAATAAAAGGCCACCCCAAATATAAGGGAATACCTAACAGCCTATGTGTTTCCTCTTATGATTACATTAAAAGAAGTTGCTCCCATGGAACTCTTTGACCAAATATAAAGGCAAGATAAAAATTTAATAACAATAATAATACAAGGCATGTAGAGAACATTTCTCTCTTCTACTCTAAAAAATACCAACCAGCCACACCCATTTCCTCACTGGCTCCTGACAAAGAAGGAAAGAAATGATGTGGGTGATTTGGAACAGTAACTAAGACAGGTGTACAAAACTTTTGGGGGCCCAAGAGATGCACTTGGATTATGAGAAGTGTGCAGGAATAGCCACACTCCAGGAAGTAGGAGGAGCCAGGAAAAAAAAATGATTCAGCAGTAACTTTTCAACGATCTCTGAAGCTGTAAAGGTAAAGCTGCAAGGTAAGTATGCTGGCTTAAGGTACTATTGTTTGTGAAAGTGAGTGACTTGCACTAGGAATTGCTCAACTTGCACTTGGAATGGCTTGATGCAGCTTTTAGAGTTGAGCTGGTTTAACTATCCTGCTACAGGCCTCTTTCAAGTCTTTGATAGCAGCAGCTATGCCTCAGGGTTCCATCTCTCCCCCTGTTCTGTGTGGCCGGTTACACGTACACACACAGAGCTTTTGATAATGAACCACGGTATGTACTGCAAATGTAAATCTTACAGCAGAATAACACACAGCATGCTGCAAACTCAAAGCTTTTTGCATAAAAAACAGTCCCAAGAGTTTATTTTTGCAAAAGAACCCAGAAAAACAAATCTCAAGTTCAGAAGATCCAACAATAGTTCCATTTCCAGTCCAACAGTCCAGGCCATCCAAGAACAGCATACAAGTTACAGGTAGGGAATTAGAACACCATTTGCCACAAAGAGGCAGTCACCAATGCCATCTCTTTCATGTAGTCCTGACCACCAGCTTGCCTATTTGGCTGACTCCTGCGTCTTCCTTTAAGCAGATGGCTTGACTTTCTTTGTTCTTCCTTTTTCTAATTAGTGCTGTGTTGCTAGGTTTGGGACCTTGGCTAACTCAGGCTTCCTATGAGCTGGATTCCTTCTGCTCCATGTCTCCTCAAGTCCCTCCTCTACCAGTGCACTCACTTCAGTCTGTGGTTCAGACTGAGACTCAGTCTAGTCGAACTCTTCAACCGTGGAATCTGAAGACTCAGACTGATCTCTAATGCTGCCTCCCCTGCCCCCAGTATGTCTTGCCAAGTCCTTCTTAAATATGTTTTCTATTTATCTCTCTGTGCATTTATTTATTTGTTTCAAAAATTTATATGCCACTCCAACAGGTTATCGGTTATCCAGACTCTGGGTAACCTCCAATCATAGGAATAACACCATAAAATCATAAATACATACAGAAGCAGACGAAAACTATACTATATAAAAACACAAAATGCATATAAAAACATAGCAGTCATGAAATTACACTTTTTTTCCCCAAATGTCCAGCAAGAAAGGACTGTCTTGACCTCCTTCCGAAAGGATCACAGGGAGACAGTCTGCCTCTGAACTCCCACTCCCCTATCAGCCCCAAGAGAGGGAATCAGAAGCATGCCTTCCCAGACTGGATGCAGAAGATGGGCAGACTCTACGAGGGGATAACACGGTTCTGGAGATCCATAAATTCATCACTAGCATTTTCAACTGTATCTGGAAACCTAGTGATAGACAGCTCATGGAGCGCATTAGGTGTTATTCTCCTGAAAAAGTTCTCACCCATCAATAAGCAGGCTGCTGCATTTTGCATCAACTGCAGTTTCCAGCCTTCAGAAGCAGCCCCAAGTTGACTACATTTCAGTAATCCAAACTGAACGTGATGAAGGCTCTATCAGTGACTACAAACAAATATTTTTTTGTTCCAGTTACTCTTAAATATGTAGTCATAATTGACTGTGCTCTCTTTGGTCTCCTTGGCTCTCTTTGAAAATGAAGACACAAAATACAACAGATGCTGGATCCAGATTCAATTATTTGCCCTTAGCTAGTGGATTTAATTAGCTGCACTGAATCAGTAGGGCTTAAGTGTGACTAACTGTTCCCATTGATTTCTATGGCATAGAATGCAAATAATGTAAGTCTGGATAAAGCCCATCTGTTGGTTAATACAAAACTATGTGATGCCATCAACTCATTTTTAGAGCATTAGTCAGAGGCTGCTGCTACTGCTGCTGCTTATTATTATTTTAAATCCTCAAACTTACCAGAGGTTCTCTATTTTTTACGAGCCTGATGATTTTCACAGAATCTTCTTCATTATCAATATCCTCAGGCATGGGAGGCAATACAGGATCATAGCTTTTCTGAGCAACAGTATCATGCACAGAAAGCAAAGCCTGCAAAAATCAGGTTAAAAACAACTGTCAACTAAAAAGCGTAACAATCGTATCTGCATTGGCAGTTTACCAATAGTACTGCAGATCTTGATACAGTTTGCATCTCATCAGCAGTGATTTGGCATTAAACGTCCTTCCCAGCCTAGGAACAGTACTTTATTCCAGAATAAAATCAAAGAAGCAGCATTCTGCCTTGTTGAAAGGATGTTTGTTCAATTTAACAAAACTGCAATACAAGCACAAACTTCTAAGACATCAGTGAAGAGAAACTACAGAAAAAAGGTCTCATGCAAGCAGAAAACTGGATTCTTTTTGTTCATGAAAAGAAAGACGACATTTAATGGTTATGTGTATTTTAGAGATCTTGTCTTCACAGGACTGTTACATTTCCAGATTCACCATCTAAAAGCTATTTTTCACATGGAAAGCATTAGAAATAATTTTTAGCTATACTGATTAATATAACCATGCTTCAAATTTGGAATGTTAACACTAGTATGATTCAAATTCTTGTACTACCTACATATAAATATTGACATTCATGTGAATTTGTATACATGGTCAAACTGGAATATTGATAATCCCATGCCATGCCTAGTTGATGTACAATATTCTTTGGATGAAGGCACTAACCCATTCTTATTTCAATGTGTAAGAAAATACATTAAAATCTATTCTTAAACTGAATTCAGAACTTGAGAAAATTACAATCATCACATCAACTTCATTCCAACAGTATTACTATTAAATAACCAAGATATGAATACATATCAGGTCTTCCTAACCATTCTCCCTCTTTTCCAAACAAGATATATACTATTGCAGCTCAACAATATTCATATGACATGTTTATCATTTTAAAACAATGACTGCTGCTAAAACAATGCTATTCCGTATAATATTACAGTGGTTTTCCCTTATCATGGTAGTAAGTTTTATTTTTGCATGTAACAAAAAGACAATTTCCTGCACTAAAACATTTAACATTTAGTATTCTGCACCAGTGAATTGGTCTGCAGCTGTTACTGATACGGATATAGTAAATACAAAGCTGGAAGCTTTTTTTCTTCTTAAACTCCTGTTTCCTCTTCTTTGGGACTATTAATCTCAGGAGACACTTGGCCGTCTCCATATTCTTAAATATTCTCTCAAAGATGCAGCTATTTCATGCCATCTTGTTAAAAGTATTCATATTCCTCCCAATGGCACCTCTTTTTCCTCCCTTCCTAATTCAATCTATACTTTCAGAAGGATTTTTAAAATTATTTAATCAGATCCATTTGTTTCAAACAGTAAAGACTCTTGATGATTCATTAGCATGATACAAAGGTAGCTGCCACTGTTTTTTCAGCTTTTCAGTCTATTTTACAGTCCTGTTAATCCCTGAAAGTCTCCCATCCAAGTATTAACCAAGCCCAATCCCACTAGCTTCTGAGCCCAGACAAGGTCATCAGTAAGTCTTTCAAATAAAACAATTAAATTAGGGAGTCTTTAAAACCCTAGAACTGTAGGTTAGGCATGATAGATGATATTGCTGTAACAACATTTAGTTAATCAATTTCTAAAGTCATAAAAAAAGCTTTCAAATGGTAGAGGGGGAAACCTGAAAACAAATCCTGAAAAGCAGAAGCAAATTTGAAACAGATGCCTGTTTTAGGCACCTAATGGGCACGTAGAATGGAAAAGGGAAAAGTGGGCAGATGGCAAGCCACTGTGGTCCCTCGTTCCTCTCCCCTTTTTTTTGGTCCCCAACTTCAGGAGGTCAGTAGGATTCCACAAGTTGGGAGGGGCAGAGGGAGAAGGAAGAGCAGCAGTTGAAGCTATCGCTCAGCAAACAGAGAGACCTATGCAAAGACGACCCACAGAAAAGACAAGCCCAGAGAGGGGGAAGGAAAGAGAGCCGAAGGACGGTGAGCAGCGTATAACAGAAATAAATAGCAAAAAGGGCCAGCTGGAAGCAGACGATACAGTTGGGGGGTGGCAGCAACTGGGAAAACTAGGGCTTGGATAATTGACCCTGCCCCCCAACAGAGAACACTATCCTGACAAGAATAGCTGACAAATGGGTCACAGCCACCATAACACCAGTGATGCCATAACTGGCTCCAGGAACCAGCACAGAAGTGAATGGTGAAAGGCTGGAACTCCAGAGGCCAAGTGCTGGCAGGGTGAAGAACGGGAGAGGAGGGTGCTCTGTGGAAGTCACAGCCACCAAGCAAGTTAAATCTCTGGTGGCAGCAGCAACTACAGCTGGAAGGAAGGAAGGAAGGAAGGAAGGAAGGAAGGAAGGAAGGAAGGAAGGAAGGGAGACACCACCAGTTTCCACTCAGTACTCAGACTACTGAGGCCACACAACTATGGGACAGAGTGGGTGGAAAGGATTAGGAAAATTAGCCCAAAGAGAGTTAAATGGGAACATAGACATGGGTGGTTTAAATAGATAAATATAGTAGGAAAGAATATTTGAGTGTCTTTTTATTTAGAACAGAGAATCATAGTAAGTGGATAGACTATAGAATGGTAAATAAAACAGAATTGAGTAAAGAGTAAAATAGAACAACACAGGATAACAGGAAGAATAATTCCTGGGAATAAAAGGAAACAAAGCAAAATGAACTCTATTATAGGGAAATATTACACACACACACACACACAGAATGTGTGTGGGTATAATCCTTTTTGAAGGAACTTGTTCAGCCTTGGTGTATACCCACATATACGGAGGCTAGGTGATTATTATTCAGTCAGAAACTTTTAAAGAAAATAGTTTACAATATATATTCTTTGGCATGAATTAATTCAATGCACCGCTAATCAAAGGAGGCAACAATTCTTCAGTTACTATTAACACTGATGCAGGAAAGCATGATGCATACTGGATCTTCTACATTAGCTACATGCATGCCAATTTTCCTTTGGATGCATACCAACCCCATTATTATTCTAATGCTTCAAAAGATTCATCTAAATGCTATGCTTTTGGCCTATTTACATCAATGGATTGCATTTAGGAAACATACTGTTTCTACTGTTTTTCACAACTCATATTTTAATCCATTTACTTTGGAAGCAGTTTTCTCTATTTCAGCAGAAACTGCAAAAAAGCTAATTAGCTAAAAATCCCCAAAACTAGGTCACTCTAAACTAGCCACAACCATCACCACTTGATGGGTCTCCGCAAGGAAGAATTCACCAGATAAATTTGAAAAGTTCAAAAGGTCAATTCTTTTTCAAGTTGAACTTGATTTGTGGTCACTTCATGGGCATATCCACATCGTTTTCTTGGCAGCAATATTAAAAATATTATGAAATGTTGCTCTGCCACTTCTCAGTCCAGCCAACAAGCCTGATAATCCCTAGAGATCATCCAAGTACTAACCAGACCCAACCCTGCCTAGCTTCTAAGCCCAAATAAGGTTGACTAGCGGTGACAGTGATAGCATAATTGAATCCAGACAAAGTTAGTTTATGACAAACTGAATTCAGCTCCTGTTGAAATGAAAATCAGTGAAAAGTTAGTAATGACAAATCAAAATCCAATACAATAACTGGGTTGACACATAATAAGCCATGGTTTATTTAACCTTGCTTTACTGAATATATCACAATTGGCAAGGTTCATACATTGTTTACCATCCATTTGGATGGGTATACACAAGTTGCCATGCAAAACAAATGCCATTATGGCTTAGTGAAATGTGTGAGCCCAGTATCTGAATATGGAACTGCATGTAAGAAACTGCTCCAATGGTCATTTTTACACTTACAAAACAAAGTGATAGAAGAAATTCAGAGTCACTGAAAGATGGGATTGTTAATTCATTTTAGCCCTCTTCAGTGATCATCCAAATGTGTGAAATTTTGAAACTGGGTAGAGAATAGGGCTATTTATTTATTTGTATGCTAGCTCATCTAGTGATTCTACTTAAAATTGTTCACTGAAATTTCTTATGATCCTGTTGAAGCCAAAATGAAATTACCAAGGCACAGACAAGTCAGTAGCACAATACTAGATTCCTGGCTCAGCCCAATTGCTTATATTAAGCTCATTCAACAATGAGTTTATCTGTCTTTGGAAATGTCTTTGATTTGCAATTTTTAGAATGTATTTTCTGGGTAAACAAATTATACAGAAAGTAAAATCATACCGCATCTGCCTGACTATCAAGCAGCCAAACAGTATCTTGCTGGATGAATTCACAAATTATATTAAGCTGCATTTTTAAAGATGTTTTTACATTTTAAAGTTGAACAAGCAATAATTATATTCATACATAAAGCTAGGCCATAAACTATAATTTATAAACCTCATGGCTGGGTTCATATTGTCACACTACACCAAAATCAAATTAATTTCATTATGATGAAATGTAAACTATTTCTAAAAGTTAAAGTATATTATAAGTGTGCAATACCAGCCAAATATATCTGTATTTCTTTGCTGTGTTTCATAACAAACCTTTTAAAAGAATGATTCAGTTTACCTTGAAGTTTATTTCATTCATACATGCAAAACAGCCAATTAATTCACTCCCACTATCCCTCAGATGCAACCTGCAGCATCAGTCTCTCTAACTGTAAAAAGAGCTATCAGAATTTCAGAAATAACACCTCCAGGTTATATAACCCCGTGGCTCTCAGAGGAGTACAGGTAGGCCTCGCTTAGGGACCACTCATTCAGCAACTGTTTGAAGTTATAACAGTGCTGACCGAGGAGACTTATGGCTGGTCCTCAAAGTTGTGGCCATCGCAGCATCCCCACAGTAATGTGATCACGATTCAGACACTTGGCAACTGGTGAGCAATTACGACAGTTGTGTCCCAGGGTCATGTGATGGCCATTTGCAACCTTTCCTGCCGGCTTCTCACAAGCAAAGTCAATGGGAAGCTGACAGAAAGCTGCAAGTCGTGGTCATATGATGTCATGCTTAACAACTGTGTGTGATTCGCTAACATCCACAACCACAACTACTGTTGGAAGTCAGCACAGTCATGTGGTTTTTTTGCTTTATGACCACTTCGCTTAGCGATGGAGTTGCTGGTCCTATTTACAGTAATTAACTAAGGACTACCTGTATATGAAACTATATCAGAAAAGTTGATTTGGCACTACATTAAAATGTTTGTTAACTCCTTTCAAAGTTGCAATTGGGAAGGAAATATCCTTAAAACTAAATTCACAAGTTGTGCTAGAGTTTAACAGGCTGATACCTTTAATCGCTATAGACATATTGAAGAGAAGGACTTGGCTGTTTCCCCATTTGTTCTTTTCTTGTACACATTACAGTGAAACATTATAGAAAGAGAGTCTGCCTTAGGGTATTACACACATCATACATTTTGCCTTCTAACTCGTAATACTAACTCCATACAACTAGTAATGCTCTTTCAATTTCTTTTCCAAGTTTACCACAATATTTTGTCAGCACTCCTTGCATATATGCTCCTACAGAAGTGAATAGAACACAAAAGAGTAAGAAACTGGGGTTGAGACATAATGCATTTTATGGAAGCACAGTAAAACCTCGATTCAGCATATCAACTGGGGTGAAGGGTTTAAATCCAAGCATCTGTTAAATCTAAATGTACATAAAGTTACTGGAATTTATATTCCTGGACACTTTACCTGAGCTTACTGAATAGCAGTTTTGAGGTAGCTAGAGGATTGTCATATTAAAAATTGGATTTGTTACTGTGCATATCATGTACTGTGTGTGTGTATATAATATATTATACTCATGTTAACCTACTGAAGCTCCTCACTGCAAGGCATAGAGTCTAGTGCAGTGTTTCTCCACCTTGGCAACTTTAAGATGCGTGGACTTCCCCAGTCACATATCCACACATCTTAAAGTTGCCAAGGTGGAGAAATATTGGTCTGGTGACTCACTGGATTGAATAAAATGATTGTTTGGATTCTCTCCAGTTGTTTTGGTAAATTCTTCAGATGTGTTTCCCCCCACAGTGAGATCTTCACATAGAGGCTGGATGGCCATTTGTCCAAATTGCTTTAGCAGATCCTACACTGAACAAGGGCTTGAACTAGATGACCTGTGAGATCTGTCCAAACTTGATGGTTATGATTCTAAGAATGGAGCAAGATTTGGCTTAACAGCAATAAAGTCGAGGCAGTCCTTGGCACAGGGATTTTAGAAGGTAGCAATGAAATGGATTGTTAGTTAACATTTTTATGGTATTTATATTTTTAATACTTTACTGTTTTTTAATCTGACTGCATGGTATAAGATATAAACTCTACCATTATTCTACAACCAAATAAAGCACCATATTAGAGAAAGTTTCTTAACCTACTTCAGCATTTTTCCTAGCAATTTTGCATGTTCACATGGACACAAGAATGTTCATAGAAATGTCAGTGTACTTTAAAAACTATGAGGAGTGAGCAATTCTGCAGCTTAACAGGTGTAAGCAACATGCCCTTACCTTGAGATTGGGTTTGGACAGTAGCTTCAACAGTTCTCTGATCTCACTGTTTAGTGGTTTACTCTGCAGTTCCTCAGCCACCTGTGAAGGAGATTAAAACAACACACAGAACATTAGCAAATGCATTGTTTTACTCAGAGTGTCAGTGACAGCCAAAGATCAATCTTGTTCAAATTTTTTTACTTTCCAGTAGTTTTAGCATGAAGAAAAACAACATCAATCATTACTCTTCATTTTTTGTCCCTTGCACTAAATTCTGGGCAAGTCTTTCAACTGAATTTGACTTAAGCTATCATTTCTGGCAACAGCACCCAGATCACATTCTGATTTATAGCAACAAGGGCAAATCCCAGAACATTCATTTAAGTGAACGCTGCATGGTCCTTTGCATGCAAACAAAGCACTGCTTGTAAAAATGACTGGATCAAACCCTGACACTGTCTATAAAAACTAGCTTCTGAATGAAGAGGTGAAATCTACACTGCTTCCAAAAACCCACAGTAGCTTTTTTGTTTAGAACAGGAGTACAGAAGTAGGGTGCTTCTGTTGTGCTACTACTCCAAACTTTATTATGTTTATATACAAGAAGCAAATATCTCGTTAAATGTCAGACAAGTTAATTACAGGAACACGGCTAGAGTCAAGTTACCAGATATTCAAGCATCCTAAACGCTGAACTGTCTTCAGAAATGAACTCAACTATAGTCAGACTATAATCCAAAACAGTGATCTATATAACAAGAGGCTCTAACTTTGTATAACAATAATCGCATTCTTGTTATATAGCAATATACTAGCTGTAACAAGAAAATGTTTTTGCAAATTCATAATCACAGGAGCTGGATATTCTGGAATCATCCAATCCAATGAGTATGAATCTGTAAAAAGAAAAAGAAAAAAGTTACTTTCTCCCCCCAACTTCTATTTACAAATATTAAAATAAAAATATATGGAAGTGTCAATCTACAATAAAAATACAGTGCTGTACCAAAGATTGTCATTAAGTATGCACCACTATACCTATTTTCCCATTAAATCAGTTTAACTTTTCCCTCAGCACCTCATGTGCTGTCATAGTTTACACAACTATGTACACAATCTGAAAATACAAGGTTTTTATTAACAAAAATTATAGTAACAAGAAATTAAACAATCAGTGCCATATAGCATGATTTCATTTCTAATTATGAAAACAGTTAGAAAAACCTGATGTATGGCTCATTTCTTTAATTATTGTCAGTATTTTCTCTTATTCTCTCAGTACATTAGCTACTTCATCGATGTGTATTTTTGGAAAACAATACTATTCTCAGCATATTAGATGGCAACAACTTTTCTTTCAACGTAGGTGCCTACAATTTATCTTGCTTACTAAGGCAGAACAAGAGCCAATCTAAATGCCATGTTTTTAGAATTATTAAAAACTTAATAAAATTCAAAACAAGATTATCAATCTTATGAAGACTGGTCTTTGGAAAGTGTTCCCTGTCCAACTCAGAGGGTCTCATTCACATACTTATTCTATCCTTTGCTTTCAGACCTTAAAAACTGTGGTGTCAACGGACTCTTCATGCACACTTACGTCATCTGCCAAGGCTGATGCACCGTGCAACATGGGCACAGGGCTCTGTTTTTCATAGTGATGCAATTTCTCATGAATCTAGGAGATAACGTAATAAAAAAGTTTACTTAGCTGCAGAAATATCTTCTGGAAATATACACCGGCTAGTTAAACAACTGAAAAAAAAATCTTACAGAAGTATTTAGTAGTGAACATGTAGATATAATTCATCATCACCTTCTGGTGAAGTGATGAAATTATAAAGTCAAATGGAAAAAAAAATTAACCATGTAGACCAATCTACAGTCAAACTAAACGTTCACTTTTCTTTCCCTTGTTCTTTACTTCGTAGGTCTGTTCTCATGTGTTTCCTTACACTTTACTTATGGTTTAGACATATCGCTGCTGAAAACAAAAATGAGTAACATGTTATATTTTACCACCCATACTTCTGAAGTTACCAACATAAAAAAGCAAAGAGCTACATCGTTTTCCTAATATTTATTCAGCAAAATATACTTAGGTATCATGTTTCTTAGATTTTAATAGCCATGACACAACCATATGTTTTTATCCTCTATACATACAGTTAAACATTTTTGGACAAGCTACAGCATAAAATACATTTGTAAGAAGATGTAAACAAGTCATTTCTTCAAGACTTTTAAGATATATAAAATATCAAGTCATATAAAACATACAGCATATTCATGCATTTAAATAGACTAAGATTAGTATTTCCTCATAAACATAATCAAGTAATGACTGTTTATAGTTTGATTATAAAATCTAGACATTCTGTCACAATGATTTGCAAGCGTTCCATTTTGCATAAAATGTTTCTGCTATTCTAGAACATTTTCCAACATTTTTTTAAATGACCAAGAGAAGAAAGTGATAAATTCATTTTTACATTTCAATAAGAAAATTGCATATTTGCATAATTTTTTTTGTTGGACTAGATCAAGTCAATATAATTTAACATTGTCTCTGCCCAAAATGGGCTTAATAGCATGTTTGGAAAACCCACAAGCAGACATCTTCATGTTTATTCCCTACATCTATTCCCCAAAACATACTGTTATTAAATATGATTTCTATTTACCTATCACAGTTTTAATTCTGCATAAATTTGCCCAAACTATTTTTGAAACCATTTAAAAAGACGAACGCTGATATATCTTGAGACAGTAAACTCTTTGAGCTGTTTATTATACTTCCACATTCAGAAACCAAATTTGCATGTACACTATATGAAAAAGTATTTCCTTAGTGCTAAAAGAGAAATTGACTGCATGATCCTGTAAGGAGGTGTCCCTCCCTCCCTTTCTTCCAAATTAAAGTATAATTCTGTTAACCCAGATAGAGTTTTGAATTGAAGGGAAGAGCACGATGTCCTCCCTTATTAGGAATTTCCTAAGCTTGGCTTTATTATTGTACCAGTGCATTGTGATCCAGTTAAGTTTACCCTGATTTTAAAGACATGTTGGACTGCATTTGTCTTTCGGGTCTGTCTCCCAACTATCAATAAGGGGACCCATCTGTAACTTATCACAATAATTTGGGTTTTCATCCATACAGGTAGTCCTCGTTTAATGACTTCTCATTCAGTAACTGTTCAAAGTTACGATGGTGCTGAATGAATGGTACTTATGATCGGTCCTCGAAGTTCCAGCTGTTCCAGCACCCCCTGCGGTCATGTGATTGTGATCTGGGCACTTGGCAACTGCCTTGCACTTATGATGGTTGCAGCACCCTGCGGTCATGTGATCACCATTTGCAATCTTCCCTACCAGCTTCCCACAAGCAAAGTCAATGGGGAAGCCGGCAGGGAAGGTTGCAAGTCACTCCAGTAAGTTCCTCGCACCCTCGCCTGCGTGGCAGCAGTCACTCCTGGCCCTGCTGTGCTTGCACTTTAGACCACGCACCCTCCCCTGCCCGGCAGCACCCACCCCACCCCACTTGTGCCACAACTTACCTGCCCGCCTGGGACTCACTTAACAACCTGCAGTTCTCGCTTAACGACAGCAACAGGGAGTGCCAGGATTGCTGTTGCTAAGCGATGTGGCCATGTGATGTTGCACTTTATGACCGTATTGCTTAGCGATGGAAATTCCAGACCCAATTATCGCTGTTAACCAAGGATCATCTGTATATATCTTTTAGATTTTAAATTTCCATTAAATCTCTCTGTTAAGCCATTAGTCTCTGAGCGATATGCTGTAGGTTTTAACTGTGTGGTGCTACAACACTTCTATATTCACTGCATCACTTTTGACAGGAAGTTACTTCCACAATCTGGAAGAATCTCACATAGAAAACCAAGTTAAAAAAAAAAGATGCTGAGCAAGGTATCAGGACTTCAAGTAGGTGACTGGGCTGCTGCGTCTGCATACCTGGTGATATGGTCCATCAAAATAATGATAAATCTCTTTTCTGATGAATAAAACGGGTTTCAAGATTGAGAAGAAGGTAAAATATCCTGTCAGCCTCCCCTGGATAGACCAGACCAAGAAATCAAGTCCACCAGAAGGTTAAAATTAGTGTTACTGAGATTAGCTATTGCACCATAATCTTGGAAGTCGTGATTGTGCTGTACCTCCACCTCCTCCTTATATTCCAGTGAATTAGGGAGGCATCTATCTCAGCTACTTCTTAATGTTATCTTATTGTTCTGGACTTAAAAAATGCTTCAGGCCCTTTTGCCTAGGCAACAGATCCTGCATTATCTCTGTCAAGGTCATCTTCCTTACTCTCTACACATCCTGAGTAGTATCTGGCCAATGAAAATACTTGTGGAGCCGTTGTCTGGCCTTTCTTGCATACCTAGATGTTCAGCACAAAATGTGACATGCACAATCTGTATTACCTGAAAACTATTTTTTTTTTTGGCCCAATTAGCTGTTTAACTAGCCTCGCTCAAACCCCCATGTTTGGGGCCACCGCCTTCTACAGAGTTTATTCTTCTGGCTGAATTGTACCCCCCACTGACCCCTTCTTCATTTTCTGTCTCTCCTCTTGCTTCTACCCTCCTCTATTCTAGAAAGTTCTTGGTTTGTAATTCTTTCTGAAAATAGATACAGGCCACAGTTGGTGATGGTACAGAAGGTGTCAGTATTAAGAGGGAGAGAATTCTGTGTCTGAGTTCTTTCTTCATCCACCCTAAGTCTGAGCAGCAGAGCTTCCTGCATTTCCAGCCTCTTTATTCTATTTATGTATTCTATTTCTTTTAAGCTCTGGTCCAAACACATACTGTTGTATCAGCTCCTATTGCATATTTTCCCACAACCAATGAATCTTTTATAACTCCCATCTCATATAGCCCTCTTTCATTTTTTCACCCTACCAATAATCTGGCCACAGGTATTTTAAAGGAACTTTTGCACCCAAAGTCCCTTAAATTGACATAGCTCTTTGGAATCATAGCTTTCTTATCAAATAGATCTACCTTTATTAATGATAGTTTCTGAGCAGCTTTCACTGGAGTCAAATTAGCTTTTATTTAATAATTTTATTTAAGTGGGCTGTAAATAGGCTCTTTTAATATATTATTGCCTTCCATAGTACTAAATATATATTCCTAATTTGGTAATTCCAATGGATATATGTTTTCCTAAGGCCAGGAGTCTCTGAAATGGCTTTGTGTGTGTGTGTGTATATGTGCTTTATGCAGTCAAATATATAGTTTTGATATTGGACTCAGGAACAGTCTCTGACTTTTTATTCAGTTTCTTGGTCAAGTTTCAAGTTAGCATCCTGCTATAAGAGAAGAAGATAATATTCAAATAAATTGATGCTTTCCAATATTTTACAGTAACTCTCCTAAGCCATTTTCCAAGAGTTCTTGAACAAATTATAAAATTGCAAATGTGTCAACAAGTCTATAAAGATTGGGAACCTCTAAGAGATTGTTACTTCCTCTAAAATTTCCCTAAGCTTAACAGTAGTTAAAGCTCTCATTGATTTTAACCGCTGTGTTAACCACTGATTTAATCATATCAGGATTTGAATTCTGAATTTGAAGCTCCTTTGGAAATTCTGGTTAGCTGTATTTATAAAATTATAATCAGTAGAAATTGTTATACTGAATCTTCTGCTTTAACACTATAGAACATTACTTTTGGGACCATAGCTTTATATGCCAAATGGTACTATGCTTTATTGTTAAAAGTGACTCTTCCCTTCTCATTAAATACATTTGCTTTATCTGACCTGCAATATTATTTTGCATTTTCCTTTCAAGTTTCAGTCTTAAGATATATCAGAACTGTTGGATCTAGACACAAAATGCAGTTCAACTTTTGAATTAATAGTAAAGTTATGCAGAATACTATTCTATTTTTGCAAGTGCAGAGTTTAAACAGTGTTATAAACCCCCTGCTCCTTGGACAGTCCCATTAAAAACAAAATATTGGTCTTTCTGAAAGAAACTGACTTCTTTGTTCCTCACATAAGAAAATAAAGCAGCTATTATTTGAGATTTCAGAGACTTCATTCAAGTGAATTTTTTTGGTTAATAAGTAGAAAAGGTTTTGATGACTTTGCTCATAGGAAGAGGTCCCCATGGTGGATAGAGGAAATTCAGATTAAAGCCAAACAATTTACCCTTCCTCCAAGATAAATTTCTCCATGCTTTTAGAGCCAAACTCCCTGTTCAGCTACTGAAAAAAGAATTTTCAAAATTGGATGAGGTTTTGTTGTGTACTTTAATCTCAAGTTTCTTAGATCTTCGACATTTTCAAGGCATTCAAAAGTCAGAAGAGAAACTCTCGTCCTGTCTTTTTGACATAAGAACATGAGGTTCTACAGCAATCCTGTTTTTATAAATGCAGTCCATAAACTAAAACCTGAGGTCCTTGAACAGCTATCCAGGGATACCACGCTCTCTTTCTTTAAATAAATTAAATAGCTCAAAATGCATCTTTCTCCTACATGTTCATATATCGTTGTTTATTAATTACCATATATGCAACCCACTGTCAGAACAACTTGAACACAGACTGGCTCAAGACTGGAAAAGGTGTGTGGCAGGGCTGCACTGCTACATCTATTCAATTTATATACAGAGGCAATTTTGAGGGAACTTCAATTTAGACAAATCAGAGATAGCAATAAAATTAGGCAGCAGAAAGTTTAATATTCTAAGATATACAGACAACACCACTCTACTGGCAGAAAATGAAGAGGATATAAAATAACTTATCCTAAAAGTCAAAGCAGAAAGTAAAAAAGCTGGATTGCATTTACACGTCAAGAAGATTAAACGAAGTTGCAAAACGTTGGAAAGAATGGAGAGATCTAAATCTATGAAGTCTCTGAAAGCTGGATGTAACTGAAGACAAAGGTGCAACCATAAGTGTTTTGTGCTTCCATTCATGAAAATAGGAAAATAGCCGTGGTGTAGTGCATCTTCCATTACGGGGGGGGGGGGGGGATCAAGTAAAACAGAGCCTTGGGTAATGGAAGTGACAATAGACCAAAGCATATTCTGTTAAAATACAGTAACTCCAATATTTTAAAAACTATTTTATGGTGACTCACACTGCCTCCAAATCTCAGTTTAATTGCCAACTGTTACATAGATTTCAGGGCCAGAGACTCTCATTTTAGAACCCAATTTCATTTTAGCATCTCAAAAAGAAGATCTAATGTGAGCTATCATCTTAAGTATTGTAACCAAAATGGTGAAGATGAAAAAGAAATGATATCACTTTTGGTAACTTCCACACATAACAGATAATTCATATGCTATTCACATGATGGGCACCCTCTTAGAATTACTATTTTTTTAAATCTAAAAAGGTCATCGTATTTTTTGCCTTGGAAACCAATTTATAGACATGTTCAGAACAGGCAATGCAAGACCAAGTTTTATGACATGGATCTTAATCTGGGGTGTAGCAACAGAAACATCCAAAACACAAAACCAAGACAAGACAAGACAAAGGTATGCATCTCATATCACAGTGCTTCAATGCCCTTCAGAGGGAAAGTAGAAGTTACAATCAGAAATGTAACATACAGGTTTTACAGTTTACAATTCCTTAGCTTCTTGTTAGATGTTAGGATGAACGGGGACCACATGTCTAGTAAAAATAAAGTAAACATCCCATGCCACAATTGACAAATGAATGAAAGTTTGAAGATGATCTTTATGACATCATGTCATCTGCATAGCAAATATGTTCAGCAAAATTGTTAAGATAGTTATTTTAAAACATTGCATTTCAGACATTTCTTAACAAGAATAACTGCGAACTGAGAGAACAGAAGCCTGACAAATACTTGCTTTGTAACTTTTCCTCACACTCCAAATGAAAAGGACTGAGTGATAAAGATGATGTAGTGCATTGGATATATATAAATAGTAAAATACAACAGCAGAATAGTGAGATAAAAGTGTGATACAAAGTAATAGCATCAAGCTTCTTCAAGTACAAGAACTACAGTGTAGTTGATAAATATGTTGAGAAGAAATTATGAGCACTCAGACTTGATCTTCCACAAAACTGATTCTCTCTGTATTTTCAGCAGTACTAAAGAAGGTATTTATGACTGTTAATTGGCACTGAATGCAACTGGAATACCGAATTTACCATGACATTCTCTGAGGAATGATTTGTTTTTACATTTTGAAACAAGCATGCTAAATAGAAAAAGGTACTGTTTAAGTTCATGTCTACTCTGAGCCTTTGGGGGCTTTATCATGTAATTAGAGAAATTCATGTGGGAAAGATCTATCACCAGATATTAGTTAGGACAGTAACACAAAACTTTGGGGTTCAGAGGCAGTGGGAGGAAAACTCTAAACACATCCTATGGATGGGCTTTACAGATTATCTACTAGATTACCATATAAACTCTCTGGTGAACAAGGTTTGGGATTAGATATTACAGTTTAGTAGAATTCATGCACTACTATTTATATTTCCAGTTCCCATGTCATTCCTCAAATTGGAATCCCAACAATCCTGTGGCAACATGAATATGCAAGAGCACGCTTTAATTATAGTTTTAGGATATAACTTTAATCAAAATGACACTTTGCCACATAAAATGGACCTCAAGTGAATAAACTTCTCATAATCCAGAATAAGTATTGGTCCAGCCAGATCATTTAACCTTTATTCATGACAAAACATTATTCATAAATAATTTATAAATATCTTTGCAGACTATAACTGTATTTTATAATCTATTTTATTTTATTCTTTAGATTTATATCCCACTTTTTGTCCTGTTCAGACTAAGCATCATACAGGTTCTCAAAGAATATTCTTTATTAAATAACTATTTACAATAATTAAGTCCTTGATATGCGAGACTGGATTAAGCAAACCCAACTGGGCTGACTGAATCCGACTGGAACAGAAAGGCTGGAGGCAACAGTTCTCAAACTGGAACAGTACTGGAACGACACTGAGGCTGAATCTCTGACTCACTGAATCTGGGATCAGGACTACGAACAACAGACAGGGATGAACTGAAGACTTGGAGCAGGACTTGAACTTCGAGCAAGGTTAGATGCAGCTGGGGGTTCTAGACAAGGCTGGGTACTCTGAACTGAAGACTTGAAGACAAGGCTTGAAACTGGAGCAAGGCTGGACTCGGCTGGAATCCCAGGACTAGACTGGATTCTCTGGACTGGAGGCTGGGAGCAAGGCTTGGGACTTGGAACTAGGCTGGACTTGGCTGAAATCCCCAGACCAGGCTGGATTCTCTGGACTGGAGACTTGGAGCAAGGCTTGGGACTTGGGACTAGGCTGGACTCGGCCGGAAACCCCGGACTGAGCTGGCAACCAGATCCTGAACACGATAGGTGTGAAATTCCTGAACACAACGGAGCATGCAAAGTGTGGGTGCGCAGGACTGAAGGCAAATAGTGGCGCTGGAATGTCAAGGCTTGCCCACCCTGCTGAGGAGATTGCGGAGTTTCACATCTGGAAGCAAGGCGAAGGCTGCTGGGCATGGCTGACGCTGATTCTTCATTGGCAGCAGACGCAGGATTCAATTCATCTTTGGAGTGTAGCTCAAACACTGGTTCCTCTTCAGCCACAGATGCTGACTCCGACATAAGGACTCTTCTCCCGAAGCTGCAGGCTTAGAGGATCGGTTGTCTCTGGCAGCTCGCTCTTGGCGTGGCTGCCTTTGATCCCGATCTTTGGTGCACTTGGAGTCTCTTGCACCCAATCGGGCTGCCTTCTCCTTTGCGCACTTTTCAGCCCGTCTCTGGCGTGCACTGATTGGCGTATTCAAATCCTCCTCCAAATCTCACCCAATCAGCGTTGTGGATTCTTCCCGCTCTGCTGAGTCATGCTGGAGTTTCATTTCTCCTATTCCAGCCCGGTAAGTTTCCAATTCCTCCTCTGACTCGGAATTAGTTTCATTTCCCGAGTCAGAGGCAAGCTTGGTTCTGACACTTTTTTGTATAGCAGCTCAAGCTGACCATGCATATTCTAAGTGTAATGAACAAATGGCAATGCCAATGTTTGTTAATTTATTTTTTTCAGATTTCTATCACTGCCCATCTCCCCCAAAAGGGGACTCTGGGCGGTTTACAATGTTGCCAGTTTTCTGAGATATGTATAGACATATATACTCTACAGAACCTTGTCAATGGTTCCAGCTTCTAAAATTATTTTTGGAAAGGCAAAATTATTAAGGGACTAAAGCATCTCCTCCATGAGAAATATCTACAGGGTACTTTTGTTTTTAACTATGTTTTTTTATCGATTGTTGTTACCTACCTAGAGCCAAGCAAACAAACAAATATGGTTTAAGCTTGAAGCCTACCTCTCACATTGTAAGATGAAACTAAATACAAGAAATTCTGAATTAATGAAAAGAAGTACGTCTATGTGCATGGTTAAATTGAGAAATTTGCTGTCATTAGATGACTATCAGTAATTTAGACTATTTAAAAGAACACCAGACAAATTCACCGAGGATCAAGATGTTAATCTCTCAATAGCTACTAATCCAAACAGCTGTTTTCTACCTCTCTGATCACAGAGGGCATACCTGAAATACCATTTGCTATGGAACAACACTGGAGGAGAACTACTGCCTCCTGTCCATGTTTATGAGGCTCCTGAACACAATTAAGTGGCCACAGCTGACTCTTACATTGTCTGACTGTTTGGCAGAGAACTACTTTCTTCTTGAATAACCATAATTTCTTGGTGACTGCAAGCAAAATTGTATGGAGAACCAAGTCAGGACTTTTGCTCACTTCTATCAGGATTCTTCAGCAATTCAAATATGCTGACCAGCTCTCAATTTACTGCCAGTGCTTCTTTTTAGGGAATATATAATGTTCCAAGAACATTTGGACTTGATAGATTGCACAATCTTGTTCACTGAAATAGAGATATGCAATGCAAAACATGATTAGTACAGGCACTAATGAATGTTTTCCTAATTCTAAACAGCAAAGAGTGATATTGTACAGTATTTCAGAAGTCTGACAATGCTCCCTGCAGGTTCTGTTTTCATACTAAGATAGAATAATAATAAAAACTTCATTGATGGCAACAGATTGCATTAGAAACGTGAATGCAGACTGAAGCTAGGATTTACTTGTGACTGTAACTTCTGGGGATTAGCCTATTATTGTATGGTGCAGAAGGCAAAGATGCAACGGATACTTTTATTTGTACCATCTGACAGATTGCAATTTAGCTACTTCTCAGGGAAGTTTACAAAATTAAGATGAAGAAACTAACAAAACTAATAGAAAACTAGCAAAACCATCATAGCAGCAGATTGTTTAGTGCCATCTCTTTTATTATTCTTTCAAAGATTAAAAATTAAATGACTATGTAAATAACTATTTAGGACAAAGACACATAATTTGACATGGGCAAATGTTCCAAAAACAGAACGTTTCCATCAAGATCAAGCCCCCATTTTTGGTTATCATCTACCTCACCTCAGACAGTCTGGCATGCAGAGAAGGGGAACTGAATATTATCTAAAGCAGATTCTTATAGGAGTGGGAATTATTATCTATTTTGGTTCAAGGCAGGGCCTGATCTTAACAGTGCAGGCTGTGCATTTTACTCCCTATGGCAAAATAGAACCTGATGTAGAACAAATTAAAAACAACTTCCCATATATCAGAAAAAGCATATTGTCTCCATTTCAGACCAAGCTTCTTTTCTCCACTTTCATCTAATTCATTCCGCTAACACCAGATAAAACAAACCACCACAATTTGTATAAGTCAGTAATTTTTAAAAATTATTTTGATTTGAGAAAAGATGAAAAAAGCCCATACAATCATACATTTTGTGTACTAAACAAAAAACTAATTCTATATTTCATGTCATGTTATAAAATTAAATTAGTAACATTTAAATTAGTTCACTTAACCATGGGAAAAGTGGGACACTAAATATATAAACCAATATATGCTATCCAAACGTCTGAATAATTCCCCATAGGAGTTTCATCAATAAATACAAAAGGTGAAGTAAGGTCTTCAGACCTTTATATAAATGAGAAAGATGTCTTTAATCCTTTACAGCCATACAAATATGCAATAGCCACTTCTGTTGTCATTCTATTTATTAGATTTGTATCTGGGCTTATACCTTGAAGCTCAGGATGATGTACTGTACATAGACACACCATTCCCTCTTCCATTTTTCCCACAGAAACAATCCTTTGAGGTTAAGGCGAGCTAAGAGAAAATGACCAGGCCTGAAATTAACTAGCAAGCCTCCATTGCTGACTATGGACTTGAACCTGGGTCTCCCCAGTCCTAGTTCTACACTTTAAGTACTACAGCACAGTGGCTCTCATCACTGTTAGTTTCCAAATCACTGATATATAACTCACAAGAAGATACGTTTCCCAAATACTAGTGAATCTGCCAGAACAAAATTAAAGTGAAGTAACTTCTATCTGAAAGAGTCATTATGGTACATGACTGTATCATCTGAACGGTTCCATTTTGAATACGCCATCTCCAACAATTAGCTAAATCTCCCATTTTTTTCAGAAGTGGCTTTTCCAGATTAGCCTTCTACTGAGTATTATGTTAACTTTTAAGAAAAGTTTTAAGCATTTTAATGGTTGGGGTTCCCATATAATGAGTAAAGCATCTGGCCAGATGGAGTTAAAGATGCTTAGACATCTTCCTGATGCAGTAATATATCCAAAAGCATTCCATTACTGCAACCTGAGAAAAGATTTATCAACCCAGAACATCCTAAAGCTACTTATTCATATTTTTAAAATTGTCTTCTGGCAGGAATGCAGCCATAAATATTGCCTTGTTACTTCCAGGATCATCAACTTCAGGTGAAACCTGCCAGCCAATATATGCTAGTCAGGAGAGAGCTCTGTGGGGTCCCATCACCTGAAAAGTTAGGAGACCTAGAAGATGGCCTTCTTAGTAGTAACCCCTTCACTTTAGAACACGTTGACACCTCCCCCCCAAGTTAATGTTAAATTAATGTTCAGGAAGGCAGTGAACACTGTGCTCTTCCACAAGGGTTTTGATGAAAACTTCAGTTAGGCCAACAGTAGTATGAGGCTTTTGTGAGATAATGCTTTTGTTATCGTACTTTTACAACTGTAAATTCACTAGAGTTCCAAGACTAGACAACATACAAATAATTTATAAATACGTATAAAAATAAATCAGCAAATAAAGAATTGCCACAAAGAAAACTTTTTCCCTCCCTGTTTCCTTCTATATAAACATGCAGATGTTTTTCAAGAACCCAGGGGCCCCAAATTTAGTATAAAATCAAAGTAGAGGACTTGCCTTACACAAGTCTCTTACAAGCTCAGTTTCCAATTTCTAAACTAAAAGCTTTGTGAAAATTATGTGCACAAGAACTGTAAAGAATTTTGCAAATTATGAAGTACAATATACATGAATAGCTACCATTTTTGACTACACATATCTATTAATTACTTCACTAAGCTTATTTGATTCATACAAGTTTGGTATATTTATATACAAAACACAATCTTCAATGGATGCAAGCCAATTAAAGAACCAACTGTAATTTCAGTTCATTTTGTTAAAGGAAATTATTTTAAATTAATGTGGCTACTGAACAGTTGCCATACTTTACCTCAAAAATATATGCCATCTAATTTTTGCTGTGAACATTTATTTATTTAAGCTAAACTCCAGGCCTTCAATGTTGACCATGAAGGAGTCTCAGATTTCCTGCTACTAATTCATGCTACCTCGTTCTAAACAAGGGCAAACATCATATGTTTGTTACATTAATGTATTCTGCCAAAACATCACTATTAAATGAAATCATTGCAATATTTTTGGTAGAAACCTTTAACAACTTCCATCCCTCACAGAAGCACAGAAGTGAAACAAGGCTGTTTTGTTTCCACAAAGCAACTGATTCTTGGTATACTAGAGGTTGCTCAAAACGTTTTTCCATACATGCTTCTCAAAAAGAATGAGTATTTCAATGTGGTTTACCTTTACCAGAGAATGAAGGCTTTTTCCACCAAACATATCCCAGAGGAAGGTCAGGTCTTCTTGATTGTCCACATGTGGCTGCAGCTGGGCTGGCAGTGAAGCCAGCAGCTCATACAAACCTATAAAGTGAAAATAAAACATGAAGTGAAAATTAGAGTTGATTTCATTAATTTCATTTAGTCCTCTGGTGTAAGTTGCTGCTTTACACCACTTTATACTGAGACAACAGAGGGTATGGAAATGCCTAATAAAGCAATGAAGCGAGTTTTAAAAGCAGCGTGAGATCTGGATTAAAAAAGAAACTACTAGCATGGTATTTTTTTACTTTATTAACAGTGGCTAAAATATCTGTGGCAATGTATTTATTTAACACTGAATCAAGAATTCATAAAGCTTTTTGGAAAGGGACAAAGCCCAGAAACACACGCATTCCTTTGCTTAATCGTTATTCCAGTTCCCTTGATGTTAGAGTGAAATGAGTCATGAATAGGAAAAACATCCTTATAAGTATAGAAAATGGATAGGCTGGTCCCTTAAAAAGGGTTTGCGGTTTTTCTAAATACTTCTCACTGATACATGGCTTTTTAAAATGGTCTTGGGTGTAACAGATGCATAGATAAATAAGCTCTTGAACAAAACTTTTATATACTTAAGTTGTCTTTTCTTAAAAAGAGTGCACCTGCATAGGATTTCTCCAAACTTCTTCACAGAGATTAAAGCCATGGCTGCACCAGTTGTTTGGGTCACATCCCATGGCAATTTCTTGGGACAGACAGTAGCAAATAGGTACAATAGCAGAGAGCATAATATTATCCATCAAATGGCTGTCCGAGAAACATTAACAATGTGATTTCCAGAAGCCTTCCCGCCAAGAGTTGGCCTAGCAGGAGCAAACATCAATTTCCAGCATGATTATCCAGTGGGAATTTTTGTGGCTAAAAGATGCAATACTTCCCTCGCAGAGATGGCAGACATTAATAACTTTTTGGCTAATCCAATATAGATATCAACTATTTTTCTTTCATTCATTGTGGCAATCCCAAATATACTCTCTAAGACAGTGTTTCCCAACGTTAGCAAATTTAAGAGGTGTGGACTTCAACTCCCAGAATTCCCCAGCCAGCATGGCAACTCTTAAAGTTGCCAAGGTTGAGAAACACTGCTCTAAGATGTTAAGTCTATTAAACAAGTGTGACTTTTTCAAAGCAGAGGCTTATGATTAGACTAGGCATTATCCACCACAGCAACAGCTTTCCAAAGTGACCACCAAAGAAATACCTTTCCAAATTATTGCCTATTAAATGATATTGTATTACATTACATTGATTTTATTAAGTTATACTGTCTATTAAGGTATATTCAGTGATCTATAAATGGGATCATTTCTGGTTAAAGACTATAGCTTAAACACTTGAGTCAACACTGTTGCACAATTTTTTGAGGCATTAGATGATTGTTCTAAAATTAAATACAGAACTTTTTGGAACCAATGTACTGTTTTCCTGTCTTCCTGTTGTTATTTAATGAAATATGCTAGGGGAAAAAAAATCCTTCCAGACATAATTCTCTATGGGCTTTTGTGAGGCAGTGCTCATATTTCAAAATCTGATTTATTGTAAACCTACTCTTCTTTATAGTAGCTTTTAAGCATAAAAATAGAAGGCTCACATCGCTGTAGCTGTTCCTGAATATAAAAAGCACTGAATCTACATCAAGAACCTCTCCCAACAGCATCTGCGCTAAAAGATCACAGGTTCAAACCTCAGGTCAGCCAAGTCACTTACAGAAGCAAAGCACTAAGTGCAAAGTTTATGTATGAGGTATAGGCAATGGGGTGCCTTCCATCTGTTTCAAATTATAGTTTTTGTTAAGGCTTACTCAGCATGGCAATTGAAACTCACAAAATAGCTGGAAGGTACTAGATGGCCAAACCATGCATCTAGCGCATGGATACTACTGGAATATTTCAGAGTAAGAGGGAGTCGCATTTGTCTGAAATGTGTGATGCAACGTCCACTTCCTGCAGCAGTTTCTAATACAGCAAGAACTCAGCAAAAGGAAATATTGGAGACTGCTTTTCTTTTCTTTTTTTTACAAAAGTAAGTAATCCCTGCAGGCAAAGAATTCTTCCTCCCTCATCAGCTTAAAAGGGTCTGTAGATAGGTCCTAAAGTGGCTCCAACCTACTCACGTTCTTCCCTCGGTGCCTTCCCTACCTGCTTGGCATTTTACTTCTAAAAAAGCAATTCTCTTTTTAAAAAGGGAAACTAATACTCAGCAAAGCAAAGGGCCAAGCTGCAGAAGCAGAACTTTAAAGAATGCCCCCAGGACCCAGATGTTGGCTTTATTAGAAAATAAAAATGAATGGCAGCTGCAGCCCAGTGTTTGTTTGGCATTTTATCCACCTCCCTGTGAAAAGTATGAAAAGGGGGGGGAAAGGGCAAAAGTAATAAGAAGTATCCTGAGGGACGGGGTGACAGGAACTGTTTTGTTAACCACTGCTTGTATCTGGCCCTATTTGTCATGAGCACCATTTGTGCAAGATCAAGTCTTTTCAATTCTTTGAAAGGAAATAATAATAGATTAGCAAAGTTAAGTGTTAAGAGGATATTGCTGTTGGAACCAGAAAACAGGAGATCCATTTTTAAAGCTTTGCAAATGCACGGCCATTGCTCAGAAGCAGGCTGAACAAACAAGACGTTTTAGAGCACATCCAATCTCCTGTGGTTGAGCACTGCGCAGATGATGAAGCAAACTCGTTCATCGTTACTGATGTTTTCAGTGAGGAAATAAGAGGCTCTCCACAAGGGGGGAAAAAAAAGGAAGCGATGAAGCCACTGCTCTGTTCTGTGAATTTGTATTTGCCTAAAATTAATTTAACTGTTGTGGATTTCTGGTTTGGTGAAATTAGTAATTCCTAGTCGCATTTATAGGTCTAGAGTTTTAAAGTTCTCTAAGGAGAGGTAGTACCTGTTAAAGTAATTTAAGTTTCTGGTGTAGACTTCCTCTCTAGCAATGTTCTTTCCCCAGGGAACAGTTCCCATTAGCAACTTCACAGAATCTTTTTCAGAACAACAGTAATAAAATCCACCCAAATGTTTGAGAATGGCTTGTTAAACACAAGACATAGTCGTGGCATATTTTATATAACTAAGCCCAGTTTCAAATGTTCACTCTGTTTTGAAGATTTCTGGCCTGAATTATCTAAAATGGATTACACAAATAATTACTATGATTCAAAGAATCATTGAATATTAGAGTTGGAAGGGCTATCACAGGTCATCTAGTCCATCATCCCATGTTCAATGCATAAATCGGCTAAATCATATATGAGAGCCATCCAACCCCCATTTGAAAATCGCCAGCAAGTCTTTATAAAGATGTTGAATAACACTGGATCAAAGACTTCCATATCCAAGGGCACAAGTTTTTTTCACAGATATTTGACATCTTTACATACAAAGCCACTCCACTTCTCTTTTTGTTGGATGTAATCCTTTTGAACAAGTAAGATTTGGGGGGAGTGGCAGGTGGACTGATTGGATATGCTGCACTTGAATTTATGCATGGCATCTACAGGGAAAGAAGGTGCCGGGGAAATCCAGGAGCAGGGCTGGTGGGCTGTTTGAATTTAAGCATGGCAGCAATGACTATAAGGAAGATGCTAGAAGAAAGATCAGAAGAAGGGACGGGCGGATCATTCAGGCATGCTACGCGTCAATCTAATTATGGCAACAGAAGAAAGGTAAGGTACTAGGAAGATTGGCAGGCAGGGTGGCACACAAGCTATGGAGAGAAGAATGGGAGAGAAGGGCACAATGCATTATCCTTGCCTTACTCAATAATAAGCCCCTCTTGGAATATCCAAAATGTTCCATGTTTCAGTTCTCTAGACCATGACCTATTTGGAATGATTTGACCAAACTTCTAAGTGGTAATGTATCTGATTGTTGCACAAAACACAAACATTTTCTGGTCCACGCACACTCCTAGTTGAAGTCTTAACGCTCCAGAAAACACCAAGTGGTCTTCTTGAATAAACCCATGAGTAATATGACAGCAAGAGTGAAAAATGGCCAACATCCTGACAAATGAGGCTGTCTTTTTTTTTTTTTACATAATACAGAATGGTGTTTATCATTTTGTCATGGGTGCCAGCGAGTTGTCCTAGTTGTTGTTATAATACATCAGCCAAGCTAACCTCTTGAGAGCAAATCCAGTCCAGAGTCAAGATGCACGAAAGACAAATGCCAGGGATGTTCTTGTAGCTAGGATTCTGTCACACCAGGAGTTATGAAGGTCTTCATGGACTAACGTGTTCCAGCAGCCTTGGTCCACGGCATTCCCTTAATACCAGAGACTCTTGAACTCTGTCTGAGAATAGCTGATCTTAGTCAAGCCTGGTTTTTTTAGATTACTCCTGACTAGCCTTGTTTGGTCAGAAGTCTTTTAGCATATCTGAACACCTGTACTCCTTTCTCTTCTGACTTTCAAACCACAGATGGTAGTATTCTCAAATACAGGCTGGAGGAGGCTCCTGTCTTTTCAGAATCTACTAGGGATGGCAGGGTCTGTTACTGACTCAGCATAGCTGCTAAAGCTTGGAAGTACCGAGTTTTGCTGTTGGAATTTCTTCTCCTGGTTCTCTTCCTCATCTGAGGCATATTCTTAACAGGATCATGACTCATTTCTAAACTCACAATAGTTAAATGTAAATACAGTACTGAATAATGCTGTTGCATCTGTAATTCAGACATATAATATACATTTCTTCATCCCAAAGAGAATACAGATTTTACGTGAGGGATACCTCTTGCTCATATTCAGAGGAAATTATACCGCCCCTCCCTTGGTGGAAAGAGAAAATCTGAGTCATTTTAAAAGCAAAGGAGAAGCTGGGAAACCTGCTATTTTCAAAAGTAATAGGTACATGCTCTATTCTACTGTCTTTGTGCTAAGTTAAAACTGCCTTTATTACTATGTACAAATTAGGAAATTCTGTTTCAGGTCAGCCTTTTATCCTATTTCAGGCAAATTTCAGAAGGTCTAGTATGGTTTTGTTGTCACTGTTGTCATTAAGCATCTTCTTGTGATAATAACTGGAAGCCACCCACCACTTTATTGGGGTTTTGGGATAGAGAAATCCTATTCAAAGTAGACCAGTGGCATCTTGTGATCTGCCAGGAGCATTATACCTTCTTTTGTTAATTTTCCTTTGACTCAAGCTGCTGTTATTCTATCATCTGCACAGCTCTAGAGTTGATCTCCTTCACTACAGAATGTTTGCATTTTGGATATTTAAATGTAATGAACTTTGTATTTTCTCTCCTCCTTCTTGCAATAAAATTTGATTTTGTTTATCTTTTGTGAGATCAGACTATTTCTCAAGGCAGGGTTTAAATCCTCCACCCACTTCTAATCTAAGCTTCTAATCTATATAGCCAAGAGTTTGCATTATAGACATTCCTTTTTTTTTAACCTTTTATCACCAAAAAAGAAGTGCAGGGTGTGAGAGCCTTATCTCACTCATATTATTCAAACAGTGGGATCAGGGGAAAGACCCCAAGTGATAAACCCCATGCAATACAACTAGTGGCAGGGGGTCCCAGATAGCAGGGGGGACTAACTAGACCCCAAAGCAGGATGACCTAGAGCATGAAGACCCAGAATGCTTGAGAGAGAAGTTTGAGATCTCCAGCCTTTCACCTTATAGACTCAGCTATCCCATTACAGAAGTTTTGAAACAACAAGCCAACAAGGCAGGCTGCATTTCTGCATATCTTCTATGCTTTTGCCAATGCTACATTTTCATTAAAGTTATCTAACTCAACAGTATTCAGAACCAACAAGGCAAGGAAGATATATAGGGCGTGACTTCTGGAATGTTTTCCAACCTTTCTATCAGCAATGGTGGTAGGGAGTGTCTGTATTTTCTGCTGTGTTGCTGTGTAACATGCTATGTCTATGAGCATGCATGCACTGCTGCTGTCCCCTCACATTGCCTCTGAGGCTGTCTGCATCTGTGTGCACCAGGAAGCACAGAATGGGCAGTGTAAGCTCAGCTTTGGGTCATGTGGCTGGGGAACTGGTCTTAGAATGGGGGGAGCGAGCAGCATTTTGAGCTGCCGCCCAACGGCCTCTCCCACAGGGGTACTGAGGGGATTTTTTTCACCCACAGCCCTGATAAGGTCTGGCCCTTTTCAATCTCAATTTTGCTTTCGCCAGCTTCTGCCACCATACCAAATTTGGTCTCATTCTGTTCGGTTTTTGTAGTTACCCTGCTGTCGGACAGAGAGTCCCAAGTCCCTTTTTCCAATATTTGGTTGACTTGGAAAAATGAGATTTGTATTCACACCACTCCCAGGATTTTCTGAATTTTTAATTCATTCACAGTCCAGAAGCTAGTTTAAATCTCACATCAAAATGTAGCTACCCAAAGCTGGAAAGCACATTTCAAATTCTTAAATGTCCACTTTCGTTTTTAGAAATCCAAACAATCAGCTACCTGAAAGGCCCTCAGTCATCTCACCACAAATCTGACCAAGGCTGAACCTATCCACAGTCTATAAATTCCTAGTGAGGCAGCTGCTTTTATGTAAGCCTATTAGCTTCTTATTAAGTTGAAATGAAAATAAACAAAATGAACTTTCTGGGTCAGCACATAATTTGTCTGATGGATATTATTGTGCATGATTTGAATCCCACTTTAAGCAACATTAAACCTACCCTTGACTACATTTTTATCAGGTCTTCAATATATAAACTATTAAACAAAACCAAACTTCATTGTTATTTATACCACTGAGACATAGACTGACAGCTTTCTTAAAAAATGTAATCCAGTAGTGGCAGATTGTAAGTTTGATAGTATTTTGAACATTCCCCAAATATTTTTTAGCTTCATATGTCACAGAAAATAGTTTACTATATGACAACTGCTTTTTTTGTTAATTAAATTTGAAACTGAAACAAAGAAATATTTGGTTGTTAACAGCAATTTATATGCTGCCCACTCAAACAGATTCTGAGTGGCTCATATAAAACTGCAAGTATAATTAAAATAATACAGGTAAAAAGAATCACCCCAAGCAATGTAACTCAAGCACCAAACTAGGCTTTTGGTGCTTTTTGAAACAGTAAAGTCCTGTACCAACTGCACTTTCTGAGTAGAGCCCAAATGTGCCCCCAAGTAGAACAAGGTGGAGCAATCCACTCTTGAGGTAATTAAAGAATAATTACTGGTAGTCCTCGAGTTACAATGGTAATTGGGATGGGAATTTCTTTCATTAAGCGATGTGGTTGTAAAGTGCGACATCAAGTGACCGCATTGCTTAGCTATGGCAATCCCTGCAGTCCCAGTTGCTGTCATTAAATGAGGATCGTGGGTTGTTAAGTGAGCACCTGCCTGCCAGCTTCTAACAACCAAAGTCAGTGGGGAAGCCAGCAGGAAGCTGCAAGTCCCAGGTGCCTCATAAACAGGCCAGCAGGCAGGTAAGTGGCTGCTGCCAGGCAGGAAAGAGAGTGAGGGGATGCGCAGGTGGCTGGGGTGGCATGGCACAAGTGTGGTGGGACTAGGGGTGGTTGCTGACAGGTGGGGGAGGGTATGCAAGTGGCTGGGGAGGGTGCACGAGTGGCTGGGGAGGTGCAGTGTGAGTGCAAGGCTCAGGGAGGGTGTGCAAGTGCCCAGAAAGGTGCATCACAAGCGCAGAGGGGCTGGGGGAGGGTGCACAGGTGGGAGAGACTTACCTGAGCAACTTGCAACCTTCCCTGCCGGCTTCCCATTGACTTTGCTTGGGGGAAGCCGGCAGGGAAGGTTGCAAATTGCGATCACGTGACTACTGGACACTGCAACATGGTAAGGTGCAAACCAACTGCCAAGTGCCCAGATCGCGATCATGTGACTGTGGGGATGCCAGGATGGCCAGTACTTCAAGGACCAGTTGTAACTACCACTCATTCAGCACCGTCGTAACTTCGAATGATCTCTGAATGAGTGGTTGTTAACCAAGGACTACCTGTATTGCTAAACCCTCTCCAAAAATGACAACTAGCTGATCAGCTGAAGCTAAGCAAAAGATTTTGGTATGGGCTTCACCTGCTGATTCACTAGGATTTCAGTAATTTCATCCTTACCCACAAAGCCTTGTTCTGACTTCCATATGTGGAGCCTGAATCTAGTTATATATTAAACATCACTGATTACTAGTCACACAGTCACATCTATTTTACATTTTTAGTTTATTAATAGTTACTGATGTGCCCATATAAAATGAAATGTTTTTACAGATCAGCTAGATATGAGCTCACTAATATTCCTAAGGAATATGCAGTGGAGGTGAAGAATAGATTTAAGGGACTGGACTTAGTAGATAGGGTCCCGGAAGAACTCTGGACAGAAGTTCGCAGCATTGTTCAGGAGGCGGCAACAAAATACATCCCAAAGAAAGAGAAAACCAAGAAGGCAAAATGGCTGTCTGCTGAGACACTAGAAGTAGCCCAAGAAAGAAGGAAAGCAAAAGGCAACAGTGATAGGGGGAGATATGCCCAATTAAATGCAAAATTCCAGAGGTTAGCCAGAAGAGATAAGGAATTATTTTTAAACAAGCAATGCGTGGAAGTGGAAGAAGACAATAGAATAGGAAGGACAAGAGACCTCTTCCAGAAAATTAGAAACATCGGAGGTAAATTCCAGGCCAAAATGGGTATGATCAAAAACAAAGATGGCAAGGACCTAACAGAAGAAGAAGAGATCAAGAAAAGGTGGCAAGAATATGCAGAAGACCTGTATAGGAAGGATAACAATATCGGGGATAGCTTTGATGGTGTGGTCAGTGAGCTAGAGCCAGACATCCTGAAGAGTGAGGTTGAGTGGGCCTTAAGGAGCATTGCTAATAACAAGGCAGCAGGAGATGACGGCATCCCAGCTGAACTGTTCAAAATCTTGCAAGATGATGCTGTCAAGGTAATGCATGCTATATGCCAGCAAATTTGGAAAACACAAGAATGGCCATCAGATTGGAAAAAATCAATTTATATCCCCATACCAAAAAAGGGGAACACTAAAGAATGTTCAAACTATCGAACAGTGGCACTCATTTCACATGCCAGTAAGGTAATGCTCAAGATCCTGCAAGGTAGACTTCAGCAGTTCATGGAGCGAGAATTGCCAGATGTACAAGCTGGGTTTAGAAAAGGCAGAGGAACTAGAGACCAAATTGCCAATATCTGGTGGATAATGGAAAAAGCCAGGGAGTTTCAGAAAAACATCTATTTCTGTTTTATTGACTATTCTAAAGCCTTTGACTGTGTGGACCATAACAAATTGTGGCAAGTTCTTAGTGGTATGGGGATACCAAGTCATCTTGTATGCCTCCTGAAGAATCTGTATAACGACCAGGTAGCGACAGTAAGAACAGACCACGGAACGGACTGGTTTAAGATTGGGAAAGGAGTACGGCAGGGCTGTATACTCTCACCCTACCTATTCAACTTGTACGCAGAACACATCATGCGACATGCTGGGCTTGAGGAATCCAAGGCTGGAGTTAAAATCTCTGGAAGAAACATTAACAATCTCAGATATGCAGACGATACCACTTTGATGGCTGAAAGTGAAGAGGAACTGAGGAGCCTTATGATAAAGGTGAAAGAAGAAAGTGCAAAAGCTGGCTTGCAGCTAAACCTCAAAAAAACCAAGATTATGGCAACCAGCTTGATTGATAACTGGCAAATAGAGGGAGAAAATGTAGAAGCAGTGAAAAACTTTGTATTTCTAGGTGCAAAGATTACTGCAGATGCTGACTGCAGTCAGGAAATCAGAAGACACTTAATCCTTGGGAGAAGAGCAATGACAAATCTCGATAAAATAGTTAAGAGCAGAGACATCACACTGACAACAAAGGCCCGCATAGTTAAAGCAATGGTGTTCCCTGTAGTAACATATGGCTGCGAGAACTGGACCATAAGGAAGGCTGAGAGAAGGAAGATAGATGCTTTTGAACTGTGGTGTTGGAGGAAAATTCTGAGAGTGCCTTGGACTGCAAGAAGATCAAACCAGTCCATCCTCCAGGAAATTAAGCCAGACTGCTCACTTGAGGGAACGATATTAAAGGCCAAACTGAAATACTTTGGCCACATAATGAGAAGACAGGACAGCCTGGAGAAGGTGCTGATGCTAGGGAGAGTGGAAGGCAAAAGGAAGAGGGGCCGACCAAGGGCAAGGTGGATGGATGATATTCTAGAGGTGACGGACTCGTCCCTGGGGGAGCTGTGGGTGTTGACGACTGACAGGAAGCTCTGGCGTGGGCTGGTCCATGAAGTCACGAAGAGTTGGAAGCGACTAAACGAATAAACAACAACACCTCTTGATAAAAATAGCAAATCAGTATTCCACAAAACTGCATTGTAATATTAATCTCTGTTAAAATATTGCTAGTTTAGATCTTTTGGAGATGAGTAAATCAAGTCCAAGTCCATGCCACACACCCTGGGACTTTTCATAATGGCTCTGCTATAAAAGATGCTAACAGACAAAAGATCCTTTAAAGATCTCCCTAAATTGCTGTGGTTGCACTTTAGCTATGAAAAATCCTAAAGAAAAAGAAAGGCCACCCACAACATTTAGAATACTCAACATTTATGGTACCCTAAATCTAACTTCCTCATTAGAAGTTTTCATAAAATCTTGGAAAGGCTAAATGGAAATTTGAGAGCATAAGGAAGATGCTTTGCCTATTACACTTGCAGAAGAATTATAACAGCATGTATCTTTATATATATATTTCAATAATTAAATATACATATGCATCTAGAATTACTGTTTATTTAAGAAGAAGAAAACAATAGGATCTTTGAATCTTTTTTTAGAACTGTTTCAGCAACTTAAGTCACAAAATCCAGCTCACTGACAGAACTATAACAGCAAAAGAATTATTACATAGTTTTTCTGCTACTGAAAATGTACTTTATCTGGACTCAACATTTCCAACAATGCCTCTTCTAAAAGCCTGAAGGAGTTTGGCATGAATAGGACATGTAGCTTATGGAAACCATTTCTTTAGATAAAGGGACTTGCTGGGGACAGGGTGAGGGCTCAGAGGTCAAAATATAGTAGCACATGGAGCTATAAACACTGTCTATACTACATCTAAACTACTGGTTTCTTGAATGATATTTTACTGAATACATGGACACCTTTGCATACTTGGAAATGTGTAGTAAAATATTTCTTACAAATACTGGAAAATGACCAACACAAAAAATATTTTCCAGTTTTAGTTTCTGTTACTACTATTTTCTACCTAAGACTGAAAGTTCCTAGGAAAAGAATAAATGGCTAAAAAATTGGGGAAAGTGCTCACGTGGTAAACTACTCAGTCCAGATGCTCAACATTCTTGACATCAGAATGGAAAAATTTACTATTAGTCTAGAGAAATTTAATATCACCATTTTTGTCATATCCTTCATAGCTTCATTATTAGAACAAGTCTGTGGAAGCTATAAAGTAGAGCTAAATGATAAAAAAACATGGTCATTTTGTTCCATCACTTTTACATATTACAATCATGTCAGAGGGATTTTAAATCAATACAATGACAAGTGGGTATCTCCTTTTACTTGTTAATTTACTACATTTTTGAACCATAATGCCAGGCTAATGCTTCAATGTTACTGTAACTTGTGGTAATGAGCTCAAAAGAACATATCACTAAGTTCACTGAAGTTTTACTGAATTAACCGATCAAAACGCATCAACCTTTAAATTTTCCACTTTCACATAGATTAGCAGAAATTCAATTAATAATACCTATCTCAGAAAGGTTTAAGATGACTCCCGTTTTTCAGGATGCTGTACAACCTGAATATGAAACATTATTATCTGGAAAGAAATCCAAAGATTCCAATGACAATTGCTAGAGATGCTTCTGTCTAGAGGATAAATATTTATTTTCTAAAATCCACAAATGTTTTTTGAAAATGTTGAACCGTATTATTAAGTTGTAAGTCATAACTATGGGACATTATTCATAATGCTGTAATTACAGAACAACCACCTGTTAAGAAGGTAATAGCAAGCCATCTCTATATCGTTTCTAAGGAAACTATACAGACAATCAAAAAATTTTGTATTTGAAGTTCTTCAAATCTGAAATGCCCCAATTTGAATGCAAAACAGCTATTCTAAGCATTGATTTGATCATTCTGGAAATGTTTTGAGCTCCAAATGGTTCAAATTTTAAATGTATTGTGCATGCCTAATGGACATTAGTCATTAATCAGCACCACTCAAAAATGTGGCTTGAAGCAGATTGAAATTTACTTGATTTAGGAAAGTGATTAACACAGTTAAAATACAGCATGACTTAGGGGATATGTAGCATTATTACCAGCCGATTTTTCTTAAACGTTTAGCTAATTCAAATTCTTTAACATAACAGGCAGAAGAAAATCATACCAAACTTGTTTCATTTACCAGGACTGGTTTCTTATACAGAAAACCCAATAAAGCAAAAAGATCCACGTATGGGAGACTGTGTCGGCAGGAACTTGATATACATTTGAACACATCTAAGTATGGATGCACACTTTATTCCCTGCCTACATTTCTGTTTACCTAGAGATATTGGACTAATATGCAGATAGCTACACAGGTCTTAATAACTAGTAGTTATCAGCTACTAAACTAATTACTAAACTACTAAACAACTAGTAGTTAAGAGTTACTAAACTAATTAGCTAACTGCATGCAGAAAACCAGCACCCCTACCTGTATCTCCACCAGATCCAGTTGATAAAGCTGGCATCGTTCAGAACTTCAGCCAGAAAGCGGTGGTGAGTTTCACTTCAACTGCTGGCAGACACGTTCCCCAGTAAGGTTTGGGCAATTTCAAAGTGCCCTGAAAAGAATATAAATATGAATAAATAAGATGACTAAAAACTGCAAGTGACTATACGTATTAGCAATTTGAAATACATTTCTTTCAATTATTACAAGATGTTATCACAGAACCTTAAAAGACAGTATGCATTATTCATACACTGTTTCTTTTACTCATGTGTATGGATAGATGGATGGATATGGTGTGTTTAAGAACATGTCAGGAAATTTTGATTTAAAGAGATGATATCCCAACACCACCATAAACAACTGCCTGTTATATTCTGTCTGTTTTCAACAGCAGCTTTTTGGCAAGCCATTTAAGAACAAGCCCCTGGGATTCAGGTACTGTAATTAGTTTACTACTTTCTAAGAGGGCTCCTGGAAAAGATTTTTTGGTACAATCACCTTGTCCCATTCTCAGAATTTACTGGAAGTTGTATAGGTGAACTATCAGGCAAGGACATTAGAAAGCACCAAGGAACGTATTGGTGGGCCAGGTCAAAAACAATTACTACAACTCCTACCACTAAAGTAGACTAAAATATTAACGTACTTCTAATATGTAGTTTATACTGACTGAAATCTTCTAGGTAGAATAATCACAGCATTAAAAATGAAGCCAAAGACATGAGGATTTTTTTTGGCATGCTGACAAAAACTAAGAACATATATCCCCAAGCTAACTCTAGCATTATTGTTCTCAGGTGAGAGTACAATTTGATTTTCATGTTATGATGAAAAAATGTAGTAACATTAAGCATGTCTTTAGTATATTCCACATATATTTTCCGTCTTCCCATAACAGATTACACTGCAAGCTTAAAATAATTAAGTTTGTAATTTAGCCACTGTTATATTGTATGATTAGCACTAAAGCATTATTTTATGAATGAGGTTCCTTATTTGTTGTATACTGTTTCCAGACAAGTACTAATACATAATTTGGGGCCTTCCTAAAAAGTTAGCTTCAGCATCTAAGTCTTCCAACAGCCTCTAAAATTGTTAGGACTTATTTCATATCATGCAACTGTTTAAAAAGCAGAAGTTAAAATATTTCAACTTGAGATTTTATTTTAAATAAGATTACAGAATATTGAAGAGGCAGATGCACTGTGCTGTGGATAATTAAGTATGTTTGCTTGTATGTCCTTAATTCTGCATTGAGTTATGGCTGTTATGCACAACTCCATTTATTCAACCTTGTATGAATATCTCTACAGATTAAGTTTTTAAAAGCCACTTGAAGTCAGGCCAAGGACACAGTGTACAGGCATTGCAAAGCATCAATTCAGTTTTTCTAGTGTAAATGTAATATGCACATAGCAAAGCCAAACAAATAAAATTTAAAACTTGGACCCAAAGTTATAGTTATTAAGGAATCAAAATACTAATTGAAGCCAACCAGCTTTTCATTATTTCTCACTGGATTGTTCATTAGCTTGTTAACTGTCTCTGGGTTCTTTCCAAAGTTAATCATTAAAACTTAATTTAAAATGAAAGTCCTATGAATTTAGAAAATAACTAGTATTAATAAGAATATATGCCATTTACCTTTTTTTTTTTGCTTTCCAGTGGTTAAATTCTTTAATATTGCCTTTCAGAACCTCTTATATTCAAGAGATGTGTGGTATGTGGCAATGTATATACAGTGTATTGAAAATAAATGACCTGGTAAAATCATTACCAGTAAAATGCTTAAAATGAAAAAATATTTTTCTCCACAAAACTTGTAAGTTAAGTTACATTTTTCAGTGAAGCCTGCTTTGGTGGAACTGGTTTTAAAATACTTGGTAATTTTGCAGCAGAATACACCTTACGGTATTGCTGAATACTGCATGGAACTGATTTGCTGCAACACAGAAATACCAGCTGTAATAGTATGTCCTATGAGGGATTACCAAATATTCTTCAAATGAAGTTCAATCCATCTTTCCATAAAAACATAGCCAAAACCCAGGAACGTAAAAGGAATATCAAGTGCACCTGAAGCATTTACAATGCCCAACAGGCCTGTTAAAACCAGCCATTTAAAGGGCTTAAAAAAAAAAAGAAATCTCATTATTCCAGTTGTACCTTGTTTCTATATCACACTGTATCAGATTCTTCTGGCAGCTCCCATGTGGAAACAGTGAAATATGTGAAGTCCAACAGAATGTTGAATTTCCACCAGGCCCTTAGTAACCTCTCAGGCTCCTGTAGCACCTGTGCCACCTAGTGGTTATGTGGGTTGGTGCAGCATCTTCTTATAAAACAATAGTTGGAAGTGGCTGTTCAGGGCAATGGTCCTACCCATTGCTCAATGGAGGAATCCAAATGAAAGCATCCTGATGATTTGGATTCCATCTGAATACATCCAGAGAAGGAGAGTTCATCTCCCTTAAGATCTGATGCAACAGTTGATCAGCTGTAAACACTGCATAGTTTTTTCTCTAACATTCAACTGGAATCTGCTTTCCAGAACTTAAGACCATTACTTTGTATCATTCCCCCTGGGATAATAAAGACCAGGTTGCAGCCTTCTAGAAGACTTGAAGAGTGCCAGCATATCTTTCCTCAGTGAACTTTTATTTAGGATATCTTATTTTTTATTTTTTGATTGATTATGTGCCATCAAGTCATTTTCAACTTCTAGCAACCACACATATAGAAAGACCAGATAACCTTGTCTTTCAGGTCTTCCAACGTGCATTCATTGCCACTATAACTGAGTCCATCCACCTTGCTGCTGGTCATCGCCTTGCCTTCCACCTTTCCCAGCACTAGAGCCTTCTCCAGAGAGCTAGGTCTTCGCATAATGTGTCCAAAGTAGGATAATTTGAGTGAGAACTCTGGGTTGATTTGTTTGATGATCCATTGGTTTATTTTCTTGTCTGTCCATGGTATTCTCAGATGTCTTCTCCAAAGTTCAAAGGTGTCAATACTTTTCCTATCCTGCTTCTTCAAAGTCCATTTTTTGCTTCTGTAGAATGTCACAGGAAATACTATGGCTTGCATGATTCTGATCTTTGTAGATATAGGCGCATCATGGCATTTGAATATATTTTCCAAGGCCTTCATGGCTGCTCTAACAAGTGCTAGTCTGCAGTGTATTTCTTGACTGCTTGTTCCTTTACTGCTGAGGGTTGATCCTAAAAGGCAGAAGATACCCACCACTTCGATATCTTCACTGCCAGTTCTAAGGCTGGTAGTTCTACCTGTTGTCATTAGTTTGGTCTTCTTTATATTTAATTTTACTCCAATTATTTAACTTTGCCTCTTAACTTTTTTTTACCAGAGCTTGCAGATCTTTGGCTATCAGGGTAGCATCATCAGCATAGCACAGGTTATTGTTGTTTCTTTTTCCAGTTTTAAAATCACTCTCATCTTCTTCCAATCCAGCTTCCCTTAATATATAGTTGGCATATAGACTGAATTAATAAGGTAGAATATACAGCCTTGTCTCACTCCTTTGCCAGACTGGAGCCAGTCTGTTTCACCATGTTCTGTCCATACTGTGGCTTCCTGACCTGTATATAAACTTCTCATGTGGACAATGAGATGTTCTGGGATTCCCATTTTTCTGAGCACATTCCACAGCTTGACATGATCGACACAATTGAAGGCCTTATTATAGTCAACGAAACACATAGTGACTTCTTTTTGGTATTCTTTGGCTTTCACAATTATCCAATGTGCATCAGCGTTAACATCTCATGCTTCTAAAACTTGAACATCTGTCATCTCTTTTTCCATGTAGGGCTCTAATCTGTGTTGGATGATCCTAAGCATTATTTTGGTAGTATGTGAAATTTAGTATATTGTATGACAGTTTGCACACTGTTAAGTCTTCTTTTTTTGGCATGTATATTACCTCTTCCAATCTGTGTCATTCTCCAGATTTGCTGGCATAGCTTGGTTAGAACCTTTACTGATTCCTCTTCTGTTTTACTGCCTTTTCATTTCATAAATTTATCTACACTTTTTGTCTATTTTTTAATATTAATCTTTCTCTCTCCCTCTCTTTTATCATAGCAATTTCACAAATATATCAGGCTGAAAGATTATACATATGATCAGTCAATGAGCTTTGTGGCTGAATAGGATTTGACACTGGATTTCTACAGTTCTTGCCTGACACTCTAACCCCGAGGTGTGGTCCATCTGATAAAGTCCAGATATGTGAATTATAATGCATATAATCCTTACCTATTATCCACAATGATTGGAGCTGATGAACCCCTGACATCTGGAACAATGAGATCACCAGATGCTTTATCCTTTCTCTAATCCAGGGATGGTTTATCCTTTCTCTAACTCTCTAACTATCCTCAGTAAATGTGGACTGTAATTCCTGTTATCCCAGCCAGTAGCCTAGGTGGAGGAAGCCTGCTCCAACTTTCAACTCACCGACTCACAATAATATAACAATGTTCTACAATTTCTATAGCCCTCTTCATTCCCTTCTTCAAAACAAATGGACACATACTGAAAGTACTCACTCAATACACTGAACCAGGGGTCTCAACTCTAAAATGATAACTGAATTTCCATGACCCCCATGAATAAATTTAATTATTTCATTGTGGTTAGAGTTGGGGAATAAATAAACATACTTCAAAAATTAAAACTGAATCTATACATCAGAGGGTTTCTCAAACTTTGCTGTAATGCCATTGCCCACATAAAGAAAGCGGGCATACTGATAAAAAATACAAAACTTGTTAGATATACATGGGCAAACTGCTTGCTGAAATGTATTTTTTTTAGATTTTTTTATCCCGCCTTTGTTATTATTTTTATAAATAACTCAAGGTGGGGAACATCCTAATATTTGTTCCTCCTCCTGTTTTCCCCACAACAACCCTGTAAGGTGAATTGGGCTGAGAGGGAGTGACTGGCCCAAAGTCACCCAGGAAACACATACAAAAAGGCTTGCATATTTTAATGTGTGCTTTTTTTAAAAAAAAAGCAGTGACAGAAACAAATTGAAATAAACAACTTTGAGAAAATGACAAGGCAAGCAACGCCGGACTCAGACTTGTCTATCCCTATATTAGGGATAGACAACCTGATCACGACTGGATGATTAGGACCAGATCTGATGTAAACTCTGGACAGCAAAGCCAAAGATTTGCTGGTCCCAAAGACTTAGGTTAGGAGTTGCCTACTCTTGCCTTACGTATTCCACCACAAAATACTGACGGAGACTTTTGCTTTGCCACAATAAATTCTATCTTTGGTCTAGCCACATGTTACAGAAATCATTTTTTTCTGAGGAAAATGTTAAATGAAAATCAAGGAAAGAGGAATGTAAGGTAACTGGAAGAGCAAAAAGGCTTATGCTTGTATATCTATGTCACATATGGAAGATTACATACAATAGAGCAGGTGGCTGGAACAGAGAAATAGCCCCTCCATGCATAGCAAATTATGTCAGGGCAAAAATTTTAATTGTTAAGAACATTCCTTTGTTCTGGTTTTTAATACAGAAATTCAAAGTACCCAAATTAATTGCTTGAATTCATGTTATTCATCTTGTTTTCCCCATTTTATTCTAGTTTATTTAACTACAGCATATTTCAAGATCAACTTCCTTGCAGTACAGCTGTCATGAGTACTGATGGTGAGCAGGAGGGGGCCCCTATCCAGGGGACAAAAACGCATACGTAGTTTAGAAGCTCTGAATCTCCCTTCGAAGAAACTCAGAGCAGACCCGCTTTGATTTCTGGGTTTTATCCGTGAGGGTTTTCCCACGGCCTTTCAGTTTAGCAGGATTTTCTATCTAGTAGAGTAGAACAATAAACACTAGAGACACAAGTCACCATCTCAGCGTGGTTCTTTGCTCCAAGATAGGACATCAGCACAACTTTGAAGACAACGGTTTTCCTCTAGCTTTAAATTAACTTTAGGGATAAAATCTTTGAAACATATTTCTGTTTGAAGATATCAGCAGATTGATAACTTATTTCTTGAGCACAAGTAGGAAAAGCAGATTTATCTTTTTTTGCTTCCTCAGAAAGATGATGATGCTATCTGTTCAATCACGTCCAGTCCTCAGAGATTCTATGGACCAACTCTCCACACTTTTTCTGATTTTGTACAGCTTCTTTTAGTTGTTTTATGCTCTGGCTGTTGTCAACTTTGATGGTGTCTAGCCACCGTGCTTTTTGGCGGCCTTGTTTCCTTTTACTGCTGACCATTCTGAGCATAACTGCCTTTTCCAGCGAGTTTGATCACATAATATGGCCGAAATAAGCAAGGCAGAGTTTTGTGATTTTGCCCACCACCGATATGTCTGGTTTTATATGCTCCAGTACTTATATCCTCAGAATATTTTAAAAATGGTATTTTCAGATGTAACTAGCTTCACGAACAATCTGGGACTGTAAGGTAACAATAAAAGAAATATCCACAAATCCTCTTATGCTCTCCCCTATATCTGCTTATAAAAAACAAAGTTCATAAATAATTTATTAAGATGGAATTTCATAAAATCACAGTGAGGAACAGTTTCCATATCCCAACAGCCTACCATGGAACATCCTTGCAGTTAGATATAAAATTAGCTATTTTTCTGGCAACGATTTATTCACCTTAGCTTTAAAGTATAATGTACCTTGGAGTTAGTATATAAAAAAATCAAATTAAAAATAAAGCCTAAAGCATACATCTGCTTAATCTGCAGAGTCTTAATAAGTTCAAATTGTGAAAATTGAAATAAAGTTTTTAATATGTTGCTAAATGTTCTCCCACCTGTCTAAAAAAGTTGTTTAACCACAACATTCAAAACATCAATATATTTGAATCGATGACAACTGCATTTCATAATTTGCTCCACTGTGCATTACGTGTAGTGTCTGTAAAGTCTGATTCTAGGGAATATTTTTGGCTATATATTTTTCAATAGTTAATTTGCAATTTATTGTCCTAAGTATATTTCTACATTCCTACGTATGTTATGTTTGTGCATGCATCTGTCTATTAATTTTGAAGGAACTAAATGCAAAACTAATCAAAAGTATTTCGGTTACTGTAATGGGTGTGAGAATAACCTTGAGACAGGAGGAGGAAGAGCGCAGGCAGGGCAATGGTTAGACAAGAGATATCTCAGCCCACAGAAGGAATGGGGGTGGAGAAAGCGTCTCAGAAGGGACCCTCCCTAGTTCTCTGGAAAGTAAAGGCAGGGGAGGGGGGAAGCGCTGCAGACTTGCAAGAATCTGTTACTGCACCTTACAATAAAGGTAGTGTGGGCTCAGCACCCATGGTTTTGGCTTCCTGCCTGGACTACCTTAAAGGGCTGACAGTTATTTTAAATATACAACATTATTTCGTGAATACTTTTAAGTTGATACTGCAGGCAAATTATACACAAACCAATGATTTACCATAAATGCTCATTTGAAACTGAAGCCTTTTGCATGAAGTAATTCATCAAAAGTAATAGCAAACAGTACATTTTGTTCAGCAAAAGCAGAAAATTTACTTAAGTCTACAGGTTCAAAGCCAAAAGCATTAAGTATGGTGATGGAAATAATGACCCAGTTCAACTCTGAAAGCTTAAACCTGATGATCGCAGAGAACGTGGTTTGCGTTTAAGTTTGCTACTTTTCTATCTGAAAGCATCCAACTAATTTCCTATTGAACAGAAAGGCTAAAATGTTCGTCTGACTGAAATAATAAAAAGCCAGGAAATGCAAGTGTTAATCTGGAGCGTCTACGTATCCTTTCCTGCATACTTCAGCATACATTTAATAACTTGCATGTTGGATGAGTATATAAATGGATAAAAGAAAAAAAAAAACTGAAGTCTTACTACAATGAAAACAAAGACAGCTGAGAGCATTTAAATGTCCAGGCTCCCTTACTACCACCACCACCACCCCAAATTAAATCCAAACTTTCTTCATCAAGCAAAGCAAATGCTATACCAACTCCAATTAATAGTAGAAACTTAAATTACCTCACAGTCACCCACTCTCTCTATTCCCCTCCCCCCTTTGTTACCTTATTATATTCTGGACAGTTGTCATCCATAACATGAATGTATGTCATCTCTTATTTATAAGGGGGATAAAACATCAACTCTAGAATACTTAAAGTACTGTTTCTCAACCTTGGCATCTTTAAGATATGTGGACTTCAACTCCCATGGCTGGCTGGGGAATTCTGGGAGGTGAAGTCCACCAGTTTTAAAGTTGCCAAGGTTGAGAAACACTGACCTAGAGACAATGAAAAGTACTCACCCAATACACAGAACAGTTCTAAAGACGGGAGCCCCATAGAGAATGCCCTCTGCTGCACCCCTCTCCCTGTATCTAACAATACCCAGGGATCTTCTACAGATGGCCCCTGGTCACGCAGACTGGGCAGGCAAAATCATAAAAACTGTTCTCAGGGCATTCTATTTCGGGTCAGGCAATAATTGGTGCACCATTTGGTCGAGGGTGGAGATATCTAGCTGGGTGTCATCTGAATGGTACTTCATTCTGAACCAGCAATTTTTGAAGGAATTTTTGAGAAGGGACAAAGAAAAAACTGAAAAGAAAACAAGCTCTAGGACAGTATTTGAAGGGATTAAAGATCAAGATTGTTACAAGCAAAAAGAGGGAATATAAACTGGGTTTATTTAAGATTAAAATAGATATCTTATTTCTGCTAGCCCTTAATGGACTTAACTGACTAGGACTGCATGAAGAGGTTTTTAAGGATCTGTTTAAGGAAGGAATATAAAGTGGCTTTATTTGATCAAGGTTAAAATAGAGATGTTATTTCTGGGAACCCTTAATGGACTTTTGCTGACTAGGATTGAATGTTGAGGCTTTTAAGATTTTTTATAGGTAAGACATGGGATGAAGAGATTCTTTGTTGTATTCTATATATTTTATATATTTTTTTCCTTTCTGCACTTTCTATTTTTTCCTTTTTTATTTCTTGTAGTGTTAGTTTTCAATCTGTATAATTGTAATCTTTAATAGAATTATTATTTAAAAAAATGAACCAGCAGAGTAGTGGTATCTGGGTGTTATCATGCACATGTTAAACAGGACTGGAGAAAAGACTGAGCCCTGAAAAATCCTCTAATGGTTGCCCAAGAGCCTGACTTCCCTTGTCCTGCTACCATGAACTGTACTACAGTATTAATATTTTTGTCTGCTTTAGACAGCACTGCTGCTTGTTCAGGAAGGGAAATTCAAATTAATACCCAAATGAGGATGGAAGTCTACCACCCTTCCTACAAATATAGTACTGCAAAGGACAGTTGCCAGCCTGGGCTAAAATAATATCAAGGATGTTCCAATATTCCCCTTCAATACCTGAATGCTAGGCAGCATTATTTCACAAAAGCCAACTCAGTTTTCAAGAACCTATTTCTTGAAAATAGTTATTCTTAAGCTTTCTGCTTATACATCCACAGACTATTAATGAATACACATGGAAAATATGAACCCATCCACTGCTAGAAATGTTGAGTAACTAGACCAAACAATGTCAAAATTATTATTTTAGCCTATAATTCAAATGCATTTTATTATCTTTGAAAGTTCTTTCCATACTACATCCCAGGTTACAGAAAGAATAGTAATTTTTACCAGAAGAGGGAGCTCATACTCCATAAATTACACAATTTCCTAAATGCAGTTCCTGACATACTGGAGGAACATTTCTCAATCTTTGATGTATTAAATTTACATTACCACAAATACACTAGGATATCTATACTTCTAAAGAATATAAACAATTACAGTTTTAGTCAAATGCACTATATATATATTTGTACGTATGTATGTATGTGTATATATATCGTGTAGGTTGAGTACATGACAAGAGAAAGGCAAATATATACACAGAGTTCACACAATTATATATAAAACTTCTGAAGGGATACAGTAGTAGCCTCATAACTGGACATCCAGTTCAGCTCTCCAGGCAATCGCTTCTGGTGTTGCTTCAAAGGCAAAGTACAGTTTTAGTCAAATGTACACACACACACACACACTCACACAACACAGTGGGTAAGGCAGAAGCTAATAACTCTGAGTGCAATGCTGTTACTTGTAAATACAGAGTAAAAACTATGACTATATGCTGAAGTTGAATTCCAATTTTATTTCTTACTTCAGTACTAGAAATGTTATGTTAGCATCCAATTCAATTCAGAAATTCTTTTGCAGATAATCAAAACAATTACACAATTACAGCAACAACAACAAAAAGCAGGGCTATATTCCTTCTGAAGAGATTAGAGATGATGTCTGGTACCATAAACCTCTATATTTATACAGCCCAAAGAAGCCAAACTGACCTCATCCAAAGAGTGATTATTAACAGAATGGGAAACTTAAAATCTTGGAACAACTAACACTCAAGTAGCACAAATAAACTGCAATTAATCAAAAGGGTCAACTATCTCCTATGACATAAAAAGATACAGAGAATTATGTCGTACTACATATGTTTCATAGGCTCATTCATTCAAAAGCATCTATGGAACACTCAATTGTTTTGTAAATGTTCATTAACAATAACATAATTGTCCCTACATATTCCATGTATTCCATTCATTCCATGTTTAACTTCCCCTCCAAGTTTATTGAGCTGCTGGATTCTGCTGCTGGGTTGGCAGTAGAGTCCCCGAGGCTGCTGGTGCTTGGAGATTTCAATCTGCTACCTGGTGACGCTGAGTCCAGGGCAGCCAGGAATTCATGCCCTCCATTTCAACCATGGACCTCTCTCAAGTCACTGACAGCCCAATGCATTCCAGAGGCTGCACCCTGGATCTGGTTTTCGTCTCAGGGCAGTTGAGAAGTGATCTGGCAGTGGAGAACATTGACAACAGTCCATTGCTATGGACAGATCACTGTCTGGTTGCCTTTCGACTCACTGGTGTCACCCCTCCCTACAGGGAGAAAGGGCCCGTTTGATCAGCCCACCCCAGGTGATTGATGGACCCAATGGGGTTCCAGAAAGAGCTTGGAGTTTTTCCTGAGGACCCAGTGGGTGGTTTGGCCAAGGCCCTAGTCACTGCCTGGAATGGGTGAGTGGCCAGGGCCTTGGACTCTATTGCCCCTAGGCAGCCCCGGAACGTACCTTGGTTTACTGGGGAGTTCTGGGAGATGAAGCACCAGAAGAGATGCTGCCTGGAACACCATCTGAGGAAGACTTGAAGTGAGTCTGACTAGACACAGAGAAGAGCCTATATTAGGGATTATCTCATGATGAGAAGGGAAGCAAAATGTCCGTATTTCTTCATACTTGTTGCATCCCGATAGCTGTCCAGCAGCTCTGTTCAGGGAGACCTGATCCCTAGTGGGTAGGGAAAGCTACCCTCTCCCAGGAGCCCAGCAATGGTAGATTAACCCTCCCATTGCTGGGCTCCTGGGAGGATTAATCAAGTTTATCTGGTGGATAAAGTCATTCCAATCCACTCCATTGCCCATTTATATGACGTGTACAATAGTTGTGTCACAGATGGAACTGTCATACTGTAGGCTTCAATCAAACTGATATATTTGATTTATTTAATGCAACAATGATTTTCAATAGAGTTCAACATATGAACTTGACAGAAATAAAGGATTCTACTAGGCAAGTGCATTAAAGATAAATATGACTCAAAAGTCCTGGGCACAGCTGAGAAATTAGTGTCAATCACCTGCCCTGGAATTCTTTGCCCCATGTGAAATCCAAGGGAAAGCAAGAAATTCCTGTTTTTCATCAACGGCATCCACCTTATGGAACAGCCTCTCACTAGATATCTGGATGGTTCCTTCATTACCAACCATAAGAAAAGCCTTAAAAACAGAGATGTTCAGAAGGGCATTTAAGGCCTATCATCAATATGCCTGTTTTTGTTACAGTAATTTATAGTATGTTTTGATGGTTTTAAAGATTATTATTCTGTATTATTTCTACATTATCATTAACTTTACTTTGGTTAATTGTATACTGCCATGAGTCTAATTGGAAGGGAGGAGAGGCGAAGGGGGAGAGAGAGAGAGGTCACAAAATAAGAACCTGTCTGAAATGTAATCAAGGACAGGGTCCTCCACCCAGTCCTGTTCCTTGCTGCCACTCTTGACTGCCTCCCAGTTACTGAAAAGTCAGACTTCTCCAACTTCTCTACACAAACAAAACTGACTGGCAGAAGGAAGAAAACTGTGAACCATGTTCCTATGTATAAAAAGAAAATTAGTTATGGAACCCACCACAATATTTGTGGCATAATCATACAAAGCATGTACACAAGCTGAACAAAATTAGGCCCAAACAAAAATTATAAAATATTTCTCAAAAGATGATGAAAAATACTTCATAGTAAGTTGAGCAAAGTTCAAATAAAAATGTCAAAGGGGGGGGGAGAGAAAGAAGGGGGGGCTACCAGAATGCCCATTTTATAATAGTTTTAAATCTTTGTATTGCTTTTTTTTCAAAACCCCTTGTCTATGTCTGTGTCTATGAAACTTTTCTTTTTTCTTTTTGTTTGCTTGCATGTTTTACTTAACCAATAAAAAGAAAACAGATTAAGAAAACCCCAAAAATTTCAGTTGATTTTTAGATCGCTAAAATATTTTCTGTTGCAAAGGATGCAATGACCGCATTGCATTTATGTTGTTGGAGATGCGGTGAAATTAATGCTTTATTTAAATATATTGTTCTATTTTGGTAAGCAATTACATGCATTAACTCAACTTTGAGATTTAATAATTTCAATTCTGTACAAAGCAAATGGAGTTATAGTCAAAAGACTTAGTGTTCAGCATTAGAAAGACAAACATATGCCTCCAACTATTCAGTGGTTTGCAAAATTAATATAGATCAGCTATGGATGAATGAATCATGGCTTCAACTTATTGATTTCTGTAAATATACTGTAAATTGTGTATGCTTTGGGGGGGTTCAGCTTTTTTCCTTTTTTATAATTTTTGTGTATTCTTTTTCTTTGCTTTTTGCATTTAGATAATAAAAAAACTCTTAAAGAGAGAGAGAGAGAGAGAGAGAAATGGGGAAGCTACTGGAAGTTATCTGATACCTTCTGAATTAGTAAATAGTAAGGTTGATTGATGGGCTCCCCTTCTAATCTCCTTATTCACATATATTAATAACACATTCCAAATTCCTAAAAACCGGAATTGTTCTGTTATTGTTTCACTTTTTAAGATGCTTCTACTTATTGTTCAATCAGTCTTCAAGCATTCTGGTAAAATACAGTATATGCATGCTTTTTGTTCTGTAAGCTTCTGGATTGGTTAGAACAGGATAAATTTATCAAAATAAAATAAATAAAATAAAATTCTAACTAACAAACAAATGGGCTTTAGGGAGGACAAGTTGACTGTTGATCAACGTATCTTACTGCTTTACCAGAAAAATACATGCACCCACACTCCCACTCCTTAAATGTTGCTTTCACTGATTTAAAATCAGCCACTGATTCCATTCCTAGAGAAAGACTAGTGAAAGCTGTTTCATTCATTCATAGACCAGAGGTTATTTTGCTTAACTTGGATGGTGCAGAAAAACACAGTTACATAAGTTAGAAGTGGTAATAGCAGCCTTCTCTCTGCAGATGAGATATTCATAAAGAAGTAAATGGGGCTGTATTCTGGCCCATCTTCTTTTTAATATCTAGTAAAGCTCATTGGTCACCACTTAACCAAAGCAGAATCCCACTGCTCTAAACTTAATAGTTTAGAATTGACCTGACATAAAGCTATTCAATATCACACATGAACAAGAGATGTGAGCTAGCTTTTAAGAGAATGTGAATGAAATCTGCCCACAAAGAATATTCAGGAAAACCTAGAAATCAATGGCAACACACCTGCTGGCTGTGGGTACAAGCAAATTCAATCTCACACATACATTTCTAATGAAAAGATCTTAGGTAGTTAGGCTAGCTATGTCTTAGAAAACTGGTTCTCCTGCCCTGTTTGATGAAAGACTATCAATACCTCAAAAAGTCCATCAATTATGTCATTCTCTTTTTACTGAGCAAGGCAGCAATCTTCTTCACCTTTCCTGGAACATGGTTTATGTCAAAATGTAAGTGACAAGTAGTATTTTGCACCTGCAGGGAATAAAATTCTACACTGTACCCCATGGACCTTATTTTGAGGAATGCATATATAAGATCACCACCTCTGATTTCTTCTCCAGCCTTTTTTTCCATAACTTCATCCCTGCTTACCCAGACCCAGTGATTCCTTCAACAGAAGAAAAAAGATGGAAATGGCACTGGCTATATGTGAGAATTGAATGGTTTTGTGTGCCCTGAAATAAAAGGAAGACAACAAGAAGGTCATACAATGCAAGTTCAAATTGCTCAGTTGGGGAGAAAAGATTAGGACCAAACAAACTCACTGTGAGGAAGGGAGGCAGGGAAAATCAAGAAATACTACTTTTCCATAAAGGTAGTCCTCACTTAACAGCAGTAATTGGGACTAGAATTTCCATCACTAAGTGATGTGATTGTAAAACATGTCACATGACCGCACCACTCCGCAACGGAAATTCCAGCACTTCCTGTTGCCATCATTAAGCAAATCCTGCACTGTTGTTAAGCGTGACGTTACGTGGTCACCATTTGCGACCTCCTGCCAGCTTCCCATTGACTTTGCTCATAGGACACTGGCAAAGAAGGTCGCAAATGGCGATCACCTGACCTTGGGGACACTACAACCATCCTAAGTACAAGGACTGGTCGTGTCACTCCTTCAGTGCCATTGTAAGTTCAAACGGTCGCTGAACGAGTGGTTGTTAATTGAGGACCATCTGTATATAGTTCAATACAACAAGTGCTTATCTATATCTAAAATGTTACGCTAAGTCTGAAAAATCAGACTTTCCATCTTGTTTCAATCACCATGAATAAAGATACATTGATAACCAATTCCCACATTTCTTGTAGCTCGTTGGCAGGAAAAGCACTGTAACAGCGTTGAATGAAAAGCACAATGGGAAAGGTATAGCAGGTCATAGGGAAGAGAAGAGTGAATATTCAATTTCTCTGACAGACAATTCTCTTTCTTGCTTTTAATGCCATAACTTATTTATTTTACAACATTCACATGCTGCCATCATCACAAGACTTTAGATAATACACAAATACTTCCTTGAAGAAATAAAATGTCAAAAGCTTGCTGATTAGATGCAATAGAGAGCAAGTCAATCACTGGCTTTTTTCTTTCTTGTTTAAACTGAACTAGATGCTGCAAAGTTTTAAAAAAAAAGGATAGAGTCACTAGAAAGGTAGACCTAGCACAACCAGCTACGTCCATTCCCTTCTCTTGCCAGATAACAGATGCAGTACTAAACCTGCAGTGTAATCCTATCTGTCTACACTGAAGACGCCACCATATGTCCCGTGGAACTCACAAAAATTGGGACTGGGATTGCCGTCGCTAAGTGATGTGGTCATAAAGCATGACATCACGTGACCGCATCGGTTAGTGACAGCAATTCCCACAGTCCCCATTGCCACCATAACCCCAGGAGAGTGCAGGTTGTTAAGCAGGAAGAGGCGGGAGTCCCAGATAAGGAGCACAGCGGGATGCCACAGGCGGGCACTGGGGAATGTGGGCAGGCCAGCAAGGGCAGTGGGGGGGCTGTGAGGACTGTAGGCAGGTGCTGGGAAGTGTGAGTGGGTTGGTGAGGGCTGCAGACGGGCACAGGGGATGCTATAGATCTTGTATTCTGTAGTGGGGCTCCTCGGAAGAAAAAGCAGTGGGAGAGACTTATAGGCCTAACTGGTGACCTTCTCTGCCGGCTTCCCCATTGACTTTGCTTGTGGGAAGCCGGCAGAGAAGATTGTAAATGCCGATCCTGTGACCACGGCTCGCTGCAAACTTCATCATCGTGAGCTGGGCGCCTGAGCACCTAGACTGAGATCAAGAGACCACGGGGACACTGTGACAACTGCAACTTCACAGACCAGTCTCAAGTGCCCTTCGTTCAGCACCCTCGTAATTTTGAATTGTCACTGAACAAGTGGTCGTAACCCGAGGACTACCTGTATATAGGATTGTTACCTAAATGATCCAATCAATACCAAAAGCTGTAAAGATTTGCTCCCTTGCTGCAGAAGAAAGCTACAATAATTCCTTTGGTCTGTCTTAATGGAAAAAGGAATGTCAAAAGACAGTAGAGGCTTCCCTTCCAAAAAGTCCAATACTGATCTTATCCAGCCAAAAAATCTGTATGTGTTGAAGCAATAATCTGACTCTTGAGCTGAATTCAGTTGCACAATTCTGCCTTAAATACTCTAAGAACAAGGTTATCTCAGACAATACTTATATCCATTGCAAAATAAACAAACCTTAATAATAAATAATGAAGTCTACTTCAAATTCTGCCATTTATAAAACTCCAGTTGTTTCTTACAAGGAGCTTTTTCTTTAACTTACTCCTTTCCTTGCACCTTTTTGGAAGCACGTGAAAAAAACAGAGTTTCTCTGCTGTTATATTGTTTTAGTTTTATGATTTGAAATGTGTAATGTTTTGTCAGAACTTAAAACAGGTTTTTCTTCCTGTTTTCCCCTACTTTTAAAATACAGAGCTCCTGTACTACCCTTCAAATTAGTTATGTTTTCCAGTTCTGTATGTCTGATTTTACAAGAAAAAAACTTTCATTGCTGAATGACGGAAAGAACTATTATGTTCAACTCTATCCAAAAATGCAGATTTGGATTCTTGAGACTGATAATCACAATCTTACATTCAGCAAGCTAAAATCAATTTCTTTGTGAAAGAAAGACAACATTGTGCCATACTAAACAAAATGCTAAAATTAAAAAAATAGAAGATACTTATGCAGACACTTGAAAATTAGTACTTTTAGTACTCAGTGTACACTTCAGTGTGCATTTAAAAACTCCTTAGCCTTTGTTTGTCTAACTAATTAAATATGCCTAAAATAGTGCAGGAAAAGGAGGCATACAGTCTTAGACTGAAGCTTATGCAGCATCATAGCAGGCACCATTAGAGCCTCTCCAGGTGAGAGAGAAGCCTTTTGCCACTTATGGATTTATGAGTATTTTGTTTAATTTGCCCTCCATGCAACAGATTAAAGATAAACAATTAAAAGATAATTTGATCATGTAATGAAACATTATAAACACATCCTGTTTAAGAAATACAGGTTGCAATATCAACTATATTATATCTGAAAATGTCCTATACTCTTGGAAACAATATCCTTTCCATCATACAGTACCTACAGCAGGAAATAAGCCTCTAGGTCTGTCAGGAGTAATATAACCTTAAACTTAGAATGTATTTGTTTTTAGTGGTGCAAAGCACTGCTACGCTTTATTTTATAAGACAGATATAATTAGCTGTCTGTATCAGTGTTATCTGAGACATTTTTCAGATGAGAAAATAATTACAGTGGTCACCATCTGTAGTCACAGGGTTTCTCAACCAGGGTTCCGTAGAGCCCTAGGGTTCCGCGAGAGGTCACAAGGGGTTCCCTGGGAGATCACGATTTATTTTAAAAAATTATTTCAAATTCAGGCACCTTCACATTAAAGAGGTAAGTTTCATTCTTTATTTTTTAGTTTAAGAACACTGTTAGTGCATATATAAAGGCCTACCCACGAAACGAATATGCTAATTTTGTAACTTGTGGCCTCTATTTGAGCCTGAATGTGCAGGGGTTCCCCGAGGCCTGAAAAATATTTCAAGGATTCCTCCAGGGTCAAAAGGTTGAGAAAGGCTGGTCTATACACTGAAAGCAGGTAACTCCATTCCTGCCACCATTTACTTTATTTATTTATTTAGCAAATTTATATGGCCACTCTTCTCACCGAACATGTCTCTGGGCAGTGTATAATTAAGAATTAAAACAATGTCACAATCGTTAAAACACTTAAACCATGAACATAATAAAAATAACTAAAACCAAGATTGCGGGAGAAATTCCACTGCCTGGGGAATTCTGGGAGTTGAAGTCCACAGATCTTAAAGTTGCCAAGGTTGACAAACACTGATCTAAACACTGCGCAATCATCATGCAGGCCCCCGCAAGGTTGCTGGAAGAACCATACGGCATAATACTGACCCACTACCTTGTCCCTGCTTAGATACTGCAGGAATGAATCGCTGCTTCCCACAGTGCTAAGTTGCATGTTTGTTAGAACTACGGCTTCCCGAACAGGTCACAGTGACCTAGCAGTATGAACATGCTAACCCACAAATTAACTAAAACATGGTTTACATGGTAAATTGCTTGGATTTGCACAAACACAAAGAATCATAAACGAATCACATGGCTGGATTCACATAATAAATTAAGCCAGAAATTAAACAATCACCCTCAGCTTGGTATGTTTTCCAACCCCAACCACTGGTTGGAGACTAGGCCAAAACCATATTATGGCTTAGTGTGACAATGGTCAGATTTTATAAGTATTTTCATCTTTAAATGTAAAAGCAAGCTAAAAAGAAGTTATACCAAATACTGTACAGAAAACAGTACATTTATTTAGCCAATAAGAATTTCAGCCCAATTCTGTACTTCTAACACTGGATAATGCCTTATGCACAGACTGACATTAATCTAAACTAGGATGTATTTACTAGATCTCCTGTACCTAAAGGCATATTTTAGGGATCACTGCATCATGTATTCAAGGCTTCCCAGAATCGCCAAGAAAAGCAAACAGCATGTGCCTGGTGTCAGATGCGGAGAGACCCCCCAACTCCCACTACCGCCTCGTTTACTTCAGAGCCTCTCCCTTTATATAACGGTGTCACTACCTGATGAGACCCGACACTTCCGCACACCTTAAGCCCTTCAGCTCCCACCCACGCCTCATCCTCACCACTACTTAGACAGCACACTACACGCTTACCCGTGGCGAGCTTAACCACCACGGCTGACGAAATTAACCCAGCAAGTTCACAGGACACGCTGAGCCGAGCGGCCGGGTTCGCAGAAAAGCGGGTTAGTTTGGGCAGGGGGGGTTCAGTGGGTCGTGGGAACCCAGTCCGCAAAACCACGTTTTTTCTAGCCAGGCCACGGCTAAACTCCGGTGCGTCCTCTGCTTGGGAGTAAGCCTCGCGGAAGAACGCGGGATAGTCTTTCTCGGTGGACCCGACCTCACCTGCTTCTGCTTCCACCGCCGCTCTAGGGCTCAGCAGAACGACCCTGGACCGTCCGTCCGTCCGTCCTTCAGGGAGGAGCAGCCGGCAGGGCGAATCCCGCCCAATTCCCCTTCTCTTCGGCGCTTTACCGCAGCCGCCGGCCAGCAGCGACCCTTCCGAGTCGGCGTGGGGGAGGCGCAGCGGCCCCGCAGTTCCTCCTTCCACCTGCCCCGGGCGCCACACGTAGCGACAGGCTGCGCTCGGCTACAGCGCTCGGTCCACCCGCGTCCTCCCCATTCCCCTGGGGGCGGAGCTCTGAAGCCGAGAGAGAGGGAGAGGCGAATTACTCGCCCCCGTTCCTGCAGCCGCTGCCCTGATTGGCCCATGCCCGCCGGGGGGGGGGAATCGAAACTCGCTCCGCCTTCCGCGAACGGGAGATCTGCTTAGTTGGAGGAGACAGACGTCAATCTGGGACTGATTGACGGCTCGAGGGCGTTTTACCGCGCGCAGAGGCGGCGCTGGAGGAGAGTTGGGTAGTCTTCGCGGAGTTGCGAGAAGGGTGGTTGCTTAATGGTCCAACTATGGAGAGATTTTTTTTCCCCTTTAATTGGGGCATTTCCTTATATTACTTACTTGTAGACACGAGACCATAAACAGAAAACCGTGTTAAATTAGAATAAGGGACTTGTAACCCTGCATCAGATGCTGATTGCAGTCAGGAAATCAGAAGACGCTTAATCCTTGGGAGAAGAGCAATGACAAATCTTGATAAAATAGTTAAGAGCAGAGACATCACACTGACAACAAAGGCCCGCATAGTTAAAGCAATGGTGTTCCCCGTAGTAACATATGGCTGCGAGAGCTGGACCATAAGGAAGGCTGAGAGAAGGAAGATAGATGCTTTGGAACTGTGGTGTTGGAGGAAAATTCTGAGAGTGCCTTGGACTGCAAGAAAATCAAAGCAGTCCATCCTCCAGGAAATAAGGCCATACTGCTCACTTGAGGGAATGATATTCAAGGCAAAACTGAAATACGTTGGCCACATAATGAGAAGACAGGACCACCCTGGAGAAGATGCTGATGCTAGGGAGAGTGGAGGGCAAAAGGAAGAGGGGCCGACCAAGGGCAAGGTGGATGGATGATATTCTAGAGGTGACGGACTCGTCCCTGGGGGAGCTGGGGGTGTTGACAACCGACAGGAAGCTCTGGCGTGGGTTGGTCCATGAAGTCACGAAGAGTCGGAAGTGACTAAACGAGTAAACAACAACAACCCTGCATCAACTTCCAAATGTGGTAACAGCTTGCTGCTGTGGAGGTTGTGGTGCGTCATCGTTATAACGACATTAATAAGATTTTTTTGAACTGCTTTTCATCCTAAGTTTCAGAGCAATGGGCAAACAGGACCCCAGTAGAATAATCTTATCCTAAATTACCATGAAAACAAAACACATGGCTGTTGTTGTACAAGGAAAAAAACAGAGGAAGAAGAATTTTGTTCAACTGTGTTGAGTTTATCTATGAAAGGGGAGGTGTAAACCTCATAAATGTATTTGAGAAGCCGGAAGTTGAACAATCTTTTCACAAATCCAGCTGCCTCTCAAAGCTGGCAGAATAAATGCTGTAGCACATCCTATTGGTAACCCTAGACGGATTGGGGTTTATGGCTAGCAAATCTGGGCCGCCTAAGTCTGGATGATAATTATAGGGCAGCAAAGAGTGTTTTCTGTATCCCTCTGCTGCCATCTCATGGTTGTCTGGATTTTTGCAGTCCAGGTAGTGTAGCCTCAGACCAACAGCTCGCATATCTGGGCAAAAAGTTTCATACCAAAAAGGTGATAAAATCACAGTCCTGCTTTTATGAGGAGAAATCTCACAAATTGGAAAACGTAGCAGAGTGTTTCCTTCTTCTATGGATACAATTCCAAGAAGACCTGTACTTGTAAATATTTAAGCCAGTGTTTCTCAACCTTGGCAACTTTCAGATATGTGGACTTCAATTCCCAGAATTCCCCAGGCAGCAGAACTCTAGGAGTTGAAGTCCACACATCTGAAAGTTGCCAACTTTGAGAAACATTGTTTTAGGCAGAAGCCCAATAATATTAAAAAAGGTGATCTTTGGGGCATCTCCTTCCAGCAGTGTTAGGACTTTAAAGGTTAGCCACAGCTCAGTAGTCAGTGCAGTTTTCTCAGGATCCATGAATACACCAGGCTGTTCTCCTTTTGGTTCTAGCAACCACAACAAGTTGAAGTTTATTAGGTAGCCCTCTGAAGATTACAGTGAGAAGGTTATAGGAGTATGGATGATTAAGGTCCAGCTGTCCATTTATTTATTATTCAAATTTATATATTTGTTATAGAAATGGTTACAACTGATGAAACATCAGTAACTAACAAAAGCACTTCTTAACCATTGAGGCCAATAAGTCCTCAAGAGACACAGCTGGATTAAGGAAAACTTCCAAATTACACACCTATTCTTTCATGAGGAAAGAATAGAATTTGACTATAACAAAAAATGTGGCTTTTGCCTTAGCATGTTTTATAAACCCAGCCTGTGTTGGCTTATTCAGTCAAACCACAACTGTGGTTTAGCCCAGTGTACAGTGTATCAGTCCAACTTAGTGAATGTGCAGCATTTTCTTATTTAGTCATTCATTCATTCAGTGTGGTTATTTGCTTTAGTGACAACCTGCAAGAATAAAGCTTTTGGCTTGGGCAAATTTCATTCTACTTTTTCAAGGTGGGCAGTTGTGTGTGTTCCAGTCTGAAGTTTGGGGAAAAGACAATTATGCTGGTTATAAGCATTGCTACAGCTAACACGGTGACTAAGGAGGATGGAAACAGCTAAATGAGCAGCTGTTCCTCTCAGTTATATGTGAAATATATTACTGTATCTCCAATCAGATGCCACACTTTTAACTATCTGGGTGATTTATTTATTAATATACAGATAAGCAGTAGCTATCAGAACAGTGAGTTCAAAACAATGAGTTGATACAGTGCAGTAGAAATGTTTTTTTGCATAAGAGACCTTAAAATGTCATGCGATTTTCTTTGAAAGGACTTTATCATGTCAGACTCTTCTAAATGAATTGCAATAAAAAAGTCAATCGATAGTCTTAAGCATCTGTACATGTTGAAACTGAACTGAGCCATCTTACAATATATCAAGTGTCAATAATGTGTGGTTCCAAGTAAAATCAATAAAGTAAAATAATAACTATTGATCCTTTATGTGGAAAAATCCTATCAGTTATATATTGCTGGAGAAAGGAACTCTGCCTGGGTTCATAGATTGTGTTAAGCTGTGATTGATTTAAGCAAGGTTTATTGATTAAAACACAACATGCTAAGCCATAAACCATGGCTTGCAAATCACAGTGGATAGATTTGCATAACACGCTAAGTCTAACCAACCCAACCATCTATATTTAGTGATCTGCTGTTTTTTTTTAAAGTGATAAATACATCTAAGCATATTATATCATGTGTGTTTTGCAGTACACTATCACTTGAGGGAAGGCCTTTTGGAGGGGCCAGTTAAGCCTGTCAGCAGGTGATTGGTTAACATACCCTGGTATCATTTTACAGTCTATGCATGTTTAAATTCTACTGAAGTCAGGAGAGCTTAAGAATGCCTAACCCTGAATGTGGCTGCAGCCAGTGCTGTAAATAAATGTTTTTTTCTTTGTCAGTAAGAATTTCCCGATTCAGAATGTAGCCTGGATTTTTTTTTATTTGTTTGCAAGTTTGTGCTTGGCTCTGGAGTGTCCTTTTCTTTTTTCAGTGGAGATAATGTTCTAGATCCCATAACCTTCCAACACTGATGCTTTGGCAGGGCATAACTGAGATTCCTGCATAATTAAACAGCCGACTCTCAGGTGACACTCACACTGTTTAAGTGCATTCTTTAGGCTTTCTGCTTGCAGCTTGGATCAGTTTACATTTGAAAGGTTGCTGAGAAGTGGGTTTTCCAAGGTCACAAGGAAAAACAAAACTCTTGAAAAAGAAAGTGCTTAACCAGAGACTCCATACAGCTGCAGTTCAGATGCCAGATGTGAGGTCAGTGTTAAGGAGAGATGAAATACTTGGACATTCGTTATATACAGGTTTCCCTTGCTTTATGTGAACTTGCTATTGTGCAATGGATCATTTTCATCCCAGAATTTGATTCATTAAAAAAAATGTGATTACTGTAGCAATTTGTGCCAGCATAGACAATTTGCACCAAAGGTCTGGAGACAGGCCAAGACATCTTCCCACCAAAACCCCTTTCCGCTCTCACTCATGCATTTACCAGCATGATGAGTGGCCGTCTAGTTGTGCATCCTGTCTCCCAGTTGCATCCCTGTTAACTGTGAGATCAAAACAGTCAGCAACAACTCGAACAGGAGCTTTCTCTGTGCCTGATTCAGAAATTATGTGCCATCAAGGGGGTGTTGATTGTTAGTGACCACACAGATTTTTTTTCAGTGACAGTCTGTCCCTAACCTGGTCTTTCAGGTCTTCCAACAGTGCACTCACCACCACTGTCACTGAGTCCATCCATCTTGCTGCTGGTCGTCCTCTTCTCTTTCCTTCCACCTTTCCCAGCATTAGAGCCTCCTCCAGAGAGCTGGGTCGTCACATAATGTGTCCAAAATAGGATGAACCCAAACAGTACAGTTTATCAGCCATAGTGTATATCTTAATGCAGTGTGTGTCCTAACAACCAGGAAACACACTGAGACAAGGAACTGGTCTCTAATATTTATTGCTAGTACTTAACTGGAATCCTAACAAACTGAAGAAGCGTGGGAAAACCCAGACATATAACCCCCAAGGGTTAAGGCGGTCCTGATCTGTGTCTCTTTGAATGGCTGAACAATTCATCAGTGCTATGCATGCGCTTGACAGTCTGGATGGGAGCCCCCTGCTCGCCATCCTTACTCATGACAGTGTGTGAACCCAGCCACAAGTGGTACTTTCCTATTAGTTTATTTTGGCAAATCTTAATCTGGATTTGGGAACAAGGTTTACAGGAATAAGAGAGATCTTATACAGCGCCCCCCCCCACCTACTATATAGGTCCCCGCTTTAGAAACAAAAGTGTATGCTAGCCTTGCCTTAACAACTACAAAACAATGCTGCCTGGGGTAAAAAAACAGAAGTGAATGAATTAGTCAAAACATGGAGAGCAAGGATGATTAAAAGTGCGCAGTTCCCAAAGCATCAAGTTATGCCTTTCCTTTGAGAGTTCATCTGCTTTGTGTGGTGGTTCCTATTCAGTAAACAGTGATACACATTACTGTACAGTTCAGGCTGCCTGTTCAAAACAGGCCAAGATAGATTATTTTTAGAACAATCCCCACAACCATTAGATTGCAAAGGGCGCAGATCAAAAAGACTGATAAAGGCAGTCTAAAAGGCCATATATAGAAAGCAATCAAAGCAATTTCTTCCTTCTAAAATGGGTGGCAGGATTCCCCACTCAACGTAATGTATTTTCCTGAATGTCTCTTTCTATTCAAACAGAGGTAAAAAAAATATATTCTTTATGCCACTCCTTTATTTCCTTGGGGGTAGAACTTCATATTAGCTGAGTTCACAAATAGCAGTAAGCTGTGGCTTGTGTGAATCACGTTTTACTGGAAAAAAAATAAACAGTGGAGCTAGGTTCATACAGCATACAAAACCATAAACAGGGTTTACAAACCCCATTGGCTGGATTCACACAACAGGTTTAAATGACAGCTGGACAAATCACAATCCAGCTTTGGGCATTGTGCTAATACGGCCCTTGTGTCCTCAGACAACTCTTCTGTCACACCCTCTTCCCCATCGCTACCTGTGTCTTTTCCCTGTTCTTCCCTCCCATGCACCTCAGGCTGATCCACCTCTTTTCCTGACCCAACCCATGTATCTGAATTTTGCTATGTGTTTGCCTGAGAAATTGGCCTGAGGCAGGAGGGGATAGTCTGCAGACCTATACTGCATCCTACCCCCAGCCCATCATCTGTGACTCTCTGTCTCTCCAGGCAGGGCCCAAAGACAAAGTGAAGCTCTGAGACCGAAAAAAGTTGCCCACTACTGGCCTGGAAGCACATTCTTCATCTCCATTACCTTATTCAAGTTGGCAGCAAGAAATTATTGTCTCTATGCCAGGGTTTCTCAATCAGGGTTCCGTGGAGCCCAAGGGTTTTGCTAGAGATCACTAGGGGTTCCCTGGGAGACGATTTATTTAAAAACTTATTTCAAATTCAGGCAACTTCACATTAAAAGAGGTAAGTTTCATTCTTTATTTTTAGTTTAAGAACCCTGTTAATGCATATATACAGGCCTACACATGAAATGAATATAATAATTTTGTAGCTTCTGGCCTATATTTGAGCCTCCATGTGCAGGGGTTCCCCGAAGCCTGGAAAATATTTCAAGGGTTCCTCCAGGGTCAAAAGGTTGACAAAGGCTGCTGTATGCTTTCTCCATCCCATTCTGCTGTGTGAAGCATAGGGGCACCTGTAAATAAATCATTCCCCAGGTGTCAACTTTAATAAAGTTTGTATAAAAGGATGGTAATGGTACCGCTGGGATTCTGATTTTGCTTTTTTTTTTTTTTTATCATATGGCATAGCAGTTCGGTGTTCATGCTGCTTTTTCCTGCTGGGAAATCTTTGTGAGGTTCAGCAGCCAGATATATAGACTATTTAGCCGTGACAAGTCACGTTGCCTGGGATGCACCACGAGGCGGCTAGTCTACATTTTGCCTCATGTACTATGACCGAATAGGTACTATGTTCATCCCTAAGGCCAATATCCTAAAGTGAATGAAAGGCCAGGCCTCAGAAATATGGCTGCCTCCACAGTTCAGGGTCTTCAACCTGTAGCAAAAGCCAAAAACAGAATTTTGTTGATGTGGATTAAAATCATTCAACAAGCCTAAATGGGTCCTAAGTCTACAGTTGCCAGCCCTATGCTTCTGGTAATCCCCCAAGCAAGGTAGGGATCGAGGAGTATCCTCCATACCCTGGTTTACCAGCAACCATGAACTATTCTGCCCAGTGGTGTCTGCAAAGGAGGAGATAAAAAAAGTCAAAATGGCAGTCACAAGATCAAAGCTCTGCTCCTTTTTCAGGTGTGCCACTATCCCTTTAAAAAAAAAATGGAGTTCCACGTGAACGGTTGCAGCCACCATCTTCACTCTTTTTATTCCCCTCCAACACTGCTTTTTCAATACTATAATTATTTGTAACTACTGATAGCTGAATCCTCCTAATCTAGCACTACAGGTAGTTCTTGACTTACCATTCGTTTAATGACCGTTCAAAGTTACGGCAGTGCTGAAAAAAGTTACTTACAACTGGTCCTCGTGCTTATGACCGTTGCAGCATCCCTGCAGTCATGTGATCAAAATGCAGGTGCTTGGCAACCGGCATGTATTTATGATGGTTACAGCATCCCAGGGTCACATGATTGCTGTTTGCAACCTTCGCAGGGGGCTTCCAACAAACAAAGTCAATGGGGGAAGTTGGATTCACTTAATGACCATGTGATTCGCTTAACACCGTGGCAAAAAAAGGTTTGATATCCATTTCCTATCATGGAATATTTTTCCTTGTTTATTTTTGCCATATCACGAATCCCTCATAGGTTTCTCTCCTGAAAAGTGAAATCTGTATCTTAAGTATGGAAGAAATTATCCCAAAAACTAGGAACAGGCTTTGCACTTGACATTGGGAAAGTGCTTTCATTTCTAGGCCGGCATTCAGGGCCTGCTGTGCTGAGACATGAATGGAGCAAGCTCATTTGCTTTGCAAAACAGTTAAAAGGCCATCACTCCCACATTATGTTGCTTCATGGTAAATTATGGCACAGTATTATCATCAGTAAATTAGACATGATACTACATGTGCACCTCAAATAATACAAGAACATCAAGAAAAGCTGTTCCTTTTGAGAATCCTAAACTTGGAGCAGGGGGTGATTTTACATTTAAGGCCCAGAAGAAGTAAAATGTGCACCATGAATCATTTTGTGAAACAGTAACTAGCTTCACGTATGACTACTTTCATTCTAATCCTTGTTTCTATTCCTTCCTATTCCTCATAATCCCAGTTCACGTATTTTGTTTAAACATCATTGTCTATGAACCACAACTAGCTGTGTTCACACAATTTGCGAAATCTTATATATGCTGGCTTACAACTACATGGGAGAAGTTCACCAAAGAAGCTGAATCAAATCCAAAGAAACTAGATGGTGTCTATTATGTGCGAGTCAAGTCGTAGCCTGAGAAAAGAACATCCTTGTTTCATTTTACAAAGTGCTGAGTTAATGAGGCTTCTCATGAGGGTCCATAGCCCGCAAAAACTGAAGATGACAAGATATTTATTTTTGAAAAGTCAGAAATTAGGGGAACCTTTTATGCAAAGATGGGTACAAGAAAAGACAAAGCACTACTGGAGAAAGAAGATACAAAGAAGACGTAGCACAGTGTTTCTCAACCAGGCAACTTTCAGATGGATGGACTTCAACTCCCAGAATTCCCCAGCCAACAAATACTTAGAAGAAGTATGCAAAAATATCTCAAAATTGATGATAATGAACCAGGCCAGACATTCTGGAAAGGGATATAAAATGGGTACCAGAAAATGCTAATAACAAAGCTGCAGGATGATGAAATACTAACAGAACTGTTTAAAAACTTACAAGATGTTGCAGTTAAAGTGCCTGCTGTCTGGGGAATTCTAGGAGTTGAAGTCCACACGTCTGAAAGTTGTCAGGTTTGAAAAACACTGTTCTGGACTATGTAGAGGAAAACAATGCTTTGGGTGCTGTACATTGTAATTGGAAGTACTTCATATTCTTTTTTCTCATTAGAACTTTCCTAATTAGTCTGAAACCATGCCTCTTAGTGAACAACACTGTGAGCAACTTTTCTCATTATAAGCCTCCCTGCTCTAAGCCAGTTATTAAAATTTCAAGGAGCTCTGGCTTGCAGAAAGGTAATGTGTTTGCCTTAGGATTTACAGAATTTCAGTGATTCCTCTAAAATGCACAGGGGGAAGCTATTAAAATAGGGAAAAATTCTTCTGAGAAAAGCCATAAAATGGACTGGGATCCTATCACCGTGAGACTGAAATTAATAAAACAAAGTTTATTGACTCACTGGTTTTTGCTTTCAGGGTATGTGCTCAGTAGTTGCTTTTGTAAATTAACATACCAGGATAAGCCTGATTCCAATTGGCTTTTACCCTGTAATGTATTCTTGCTTTTCCTAGAAAAGCTTCCATTAAAAAAGTGGACACCTATTCATGTGTTGTGCAGTTTGCAATCCTGAAATGCTGAGTAGCATTTCATGTAGGATCTCTGCATTCTGGAAGCTGTAGTCCAGACACATCCAGAATTGCTGTAAGTTGGACAGACTTATCCATTTAAATTATTGATAGATAAATAAATAAATTCCAGGAGGCACCACATTAGTGAACTTTTATTTTTCAGAGTCACTAACTTCATGAAGCATCTGCCCCATGCAATGCAACAATAACATTAATTCATCAAAACCTATACTCATCATGAAAAGGAGTGGATACTGCCTTTTAAATCAGGAATGTTCCTGTCATCATGACTCCATGTTTGTAAAAGGAATTGAGAGATGACCCTGGTATGAAAGAGCCATTCAGGAGGAACTTGGAGAAGCGGTGACATACTGTAGTCAAGAGTCTGAAGCAAACAAGAGGAAGAAACTCAGAACAGCCCTGCCTTAATTTTCTTAGCATAAGAGAGGACAGAGAGAAACAGGCTTTCAAGTTTCTGCTATTATATCTTACTGTAATAAAGTAGCAGGAATCTATATGGGTGTCTTTCTCTTGGCCTGGCCTACCTTGAAAGGCTGACAATATGTTTCAAAAGGATATATGAAATCTATTAGATTGTATACACCTTTTAAAAAATCTAGAAGGCTTTTATCTGCACATCTGCAATTTGGAACAGCACCAGAAAAAGTAAAGTAATGGAGAAGGGACAAAGAAAGCTTTCAGAACACATATTTTAAAAAAGGATAAATGGAAGTTACAACATTTAAAAAAAAAATCTGCACGGAGAACCATGATTTCAAATCTTGGTAGATAATTATAATCCCTTGGTCAGGTTCTTGATCCTAAATTTAAGGCATTTCCCTGTGCACTGCTCGACTCTCCTCCTGCCCTTGAGTAGGAAAACAAAGTCTTTCATCTGCACACCTGCCTCTGCCTAGGTATTCCCCCTGGAGCCGTCAAATTGTCGCACCTGGCTTTGCAGTTTTGTATGCTGTATTCATGTGCTGAGGTTAAGGCACGTTCAGTTGGTCTTTCAACTATGCAATGCATTCATGTTCGACAATTATTGTAGCTTTATGGTCTTTGCATTTCTTCTGCTTTTAACTCGTCCCTCTAATTGGTTTCAAACTTCTTTGCTCTTCTCTATCCCTGTGTTCTACATGCACCTTTTTTTTCTTCAGTGTACCTCATTCCACCAGTGAAGCAGTCTCTTGGCTATAAAGCTCCAGCCTTATTAACAACTACCCCAGGATCTTGCCTCTGCATTAGCATTTCACATTCATATTGTGACATCTGGCTTATTCATGTGGCACACAACCCCTTCATGGCTTCCATCATTATGCGATCTGAGGTAATGGCATTACGATTTGTACCAATGGGAGTAGTGTCATAGCTGTAAAAAAATGTTTGGCGACATTTCTCCCTATCTTCTCCTTTGACTATTGGCAGGGGAGAGAGATTTGCAAGTCCATGCATTTGGGGTGGGTGGGTATTATCTCTATTTCACTGTGTACCTACACAATAATATGGCTATAAGTCCTTTTTTTAAAAAAAAAATTGCATTCCTGCACAGCCATAAAGCTGCATACACCAGATATTTGAGAAACATTGCAATGGGATATGATAGAACCATTGATAAAACACATCTGGGTCGGTTCACATATCAGGCTCGACTAGGTTAAAATAGAGCTTCATGGTTTGTGGTTCAACATGTAGAAATGTGTGGTTGTAGCATGGCCATCAAGTTAAGCCATAATATGGACTTTCGGGTAGGGAAAACGGTCAGCTGACATGCCTCTGATGATCGGAGACGATGCTGAGGTGGAGATTGGCAGCCGGGTGGTAAGCCCAGATCTGTGGAGCTTCTCTGGATAAAGGAGAAGCCAAGAGATCACCGATGTGTGCTCCGGAAGGCTGCTCCTCATGAGGAAACTCACAGGATCCAAAGGGAAATATGGGCAAATCATGAGTAGAACACCAGGAACCAAGAAAGAAATATCAAGCTCTCAGCCTCATGCAGAACCTGCATTAAGGACTCTGGGCTGGACCCAAACTCCACTTTCTAAAGCACATTTGGATATAAATATTTTGACAGCTACAAAGATCTTCCAAACAGCAGAGCAACTAGACCACCTGGCGAGTGCCACTTCAACGTGGGATATAATTAAAGAAAGAATAAAGAAATAATCATAAAGGTTTAAAATTAATAGAAGGAAAGAAGCTTATTAAGAGTTTGAACTATAAAATTAAAACAGAAGAAAGGATGAATTAAATTTAAAATTGTCTACTTTAAAGTACTTTGGATTTAATTAAATAAACAGTGCATACCTTCATTGGAAAGAGGACTGTTTAACTTTTCTAAGATGGCTGATTGGCTGAGTTTTTTGAACCGAGAGATAAGGAACAATTCAGAAAGATCATGTGACTATAGAACTATGGAGTGCCGAATTGGACTAAAGAGTTAAGGACTATGAGGAAAGAAAAAAATCGGTACTTTTTGGTGCTTTACCCCTTTATATTACAAGACAGAAATGGCTAAAGCAGCGAAAGAAGGGAGGAGGGGATCGTTAAACCCAAAATTTTACAAAGATGTTTGAAGAGCTGGGAAAGAAATGTCACAGATTCAATGACAGCCTCAAGTACTGAATCTGTCAAGGGAGACTTGACCACACTTGAAGGGAGAATGGAAGAGAGATTTGCAACTTGGGAAGAAACAATGAACAAAAAAATTGAAGAATCTCTAAAACAAATGTCTGGAGAAGTTAAACAAAAAACATGTGGTTAAAAGGACTGAAAATCACATTGTCTTATAATTTAAAAGAAAACTTCTATAAAATTAAGTACTGCAAGTATTGGTCACCAGAGAAATTATCTAAGATGTATAAAGATACTTCTAATCATTGTTTGGAAATGTGGAAAGCATAAAAGGACATTTTACCATGCATGGTGGACTTATGAAAAAGTGAAAAAAATATTGGATACAAATATATATGATGATGCAGTGAATTTTAAAAAACAACATTATAATGAAACCAGATTTTTTTCTTCAAGGACTTATGTATAGCCAATTAGAAAAGATGGATGGAAGATTGGTTTTTTATATATGGTAAATGCAGTGAGGCTACTGTATGTGTGAAGATGTAAAAATACAGAACTACCCACAATGGAGGATTGGACTGTGAAGATGATAGGATTAACAGAAATGGCAAAATTGACCTGTTTGATAGGGATAAAACAATATGAACTTTCTTAAAAGACTGGTAACCCTTTATGGATTTTTTGCTGAAAATGGATAGAATTGAGTTAATGATTTCTGGATTTGCTGATTGAAAAGGCTTGAATATGGGAAGAAGTGAACTGTGTGATGTAACCTTGATGGGGGGGGTGACAATAAGTATGTTTGTAACTGCTGTAAGGAAGATCAGAAGTTGCTTCTTTAAATATTTTTCTTATCTACTGCACTTTATCTTTCCTTTTTTCATAATTTCATTTATTTTTTTCATGCTTACCTTTATCTGTTCAAAAAATTTCTAATAAAAATTACGATTAAAAAAAGTTAAGCCATAGTATGGTTTATATTTTTGGACCCAGCATGTTATGCAAATGCAGCAGTTGTGTTTTGTTATTCCTGGTTCAGAGTTAGTGGATTATGAAAAAATAGCTGTGATTGTCCAACTCTGCCTGTTTCTCTCCTGGTTGGAACACTGTGAGTTGGTGCACAGCACTTGGTCTGTTGCTTTCATTAAAGCATGTCAACCAAGCAGCAGTTCCTTTTAGTGGGGGGAAAAATTGACACAACAGTGCCTCAGAAATAAGAGCATCCAGTGTAGTTCATTCTCTGAATTATTTAAGCTGATGTATTGTCCTATTTCAGGTCAAAGGTTCACTTTCTATTATCCTGTGATCCTATTTAATGTTATGCTAAGGTTTCAGGCACTACGTGGTAAACAGAGTTGAGAGGCGGCGCTAGCACACATGGAGATCGAGACAATGCCACTCACTCGAAGCAAAGAAAGAGGGATGTCAACCAGGGAGTGGTTATGGCAGACAAGTCATATCAATGACTAGTTTACCTAGGAACTGATGCTGAAACCAGAACTAAGTTAGTGATGAAGAAGAGCTGGCATTGGTTTCTTGGATGAAGTCAGAGCTATTGTTGCACAGGCGTAGTCTGAAATTGGTAGGAAAGAAGTCTGTAACAGGAAGTAAAGAGAAGAGGGTTAGAGGATCCACTGAATCTGCCCATAAATAAGGTTACATTTATTTATTGCTGGTAACAATCTCCCAGCTTACTTAAAGCCAGCTGCCAGTGATCACCATATGATTTCCTTTAAAGTATCTGGGAATTTTTACAAATTCCCAGATACTTTAAAGGAAATGATATGATAGTTGGCCAATGATAGTTGGCATTGGAATCAAGATTTAATTGAATCTGTAATGCTGAAACTGCCACACCATTGTCTTCTCTGACTGGCAACAGCTGTTTGAAGCCTCAGGTGGTGTTTGTCCAAACACCTTGTCTTACCTGAGACCTCCTTAAATTGAAAAAAAAAGAGATAATTGAATGCCTTCCTTCAGCAATGGCTCCTCAGTTGGAGTAATGGGAAGACAATTATATATCTTGTTGTATTTAAACAGATATTTTTTCATGTTCAGATGTCAACAGCCTGTTTCTAAGCATCTCTTCTCAAATAGGACTGCATTGCATCTATCAGTGCAAGTTCTTTGGGATTGAAAGAGTTATTCCAAAAAGCTTAAAGTTTAGGCCTACTTAATGGGATTTTCACTTTTTAATTTAGCAGGGGACACACCTGCACACACACTATGTCATTTAACAACATTCTATGCCAATTTTTTCAGGTTCTTATGTAACTTTCTGTAAAGACAACGAGAGCTCACCTGCAAACCCAAACACCTTCGGATCTTACATTCGGTAACTCAGTTCTTAGAATCCTGCTCTGTCTACTTTATATTAGCTACTCTTAACATATAGTAATATATAATAGTAATATATTAGTATATACCATATATAATAGTAATATATTCCACAGCCTTACCACATTTCTTGATCAAGTTTGATTCTTGCACAGCATTCTGAAATATGTTCCAAAAATGCTTTTCAAACTGTGTTTTAAGTCAAGCACCTGCCATTCCCCCTTGGAGAATATCCTGTTCGCTGTAATAACTACTACTATTTTAATGTGGCTGCAGATGTTCTTCACTTCCTCAGGCTGTCAGCATATCTATTCTACTCCACCTTCATCTTCCTTCCTATTACACATGTCCTGTTGAGAATAAATGGATAGAAATCTGTGACTGATAGCATGGATAAACACTGACCTTTTAACCCTAAACTTCATATGAATTTAAATGAAAATATATATATATTAAAATATATTTGAGAATGTTAAATAGCATTGTCTCCCCATACTACTGTGTGTATCTCTTTGTATTTTAGGCAATACAATATGCATATTCTTTAAGAACGTGTATCTTGATCTTTAACTTAAACTTACAACACAGCAGGAATTCCAACATTCAATTTAGTGCCCAATCAAAAGAACATAATTCCAGAACAAACGATTATTATAAAACAGATAAAATACTTGCACAGCTTTTAAACTGGATTACAAGACATTATTTATCCATTTGCTAAATAATTAAAATTGGTTGGGTTCCCTTGCGCTAAACCGGAAACTAGGGCTTATGGACTGTAATGGCTGGTTCCATAAAACACATTAAGCCAAAACCAAAGTGTATCTTTATCTCTGACCAAGATCCTTGCTGGATTTCAAGGCCAGTCTTCAAGCCTTTCCCTACAGCTCATGAAGTGCTCTCCTTCTGTCCTTCAATTGGCAAAAATCTCTACCAGCATAACATTTGTTATCCCCTTTGCCAATCCCAACCCTGCTTTTGTGTTCTGGCTTGCTACTGGATAGTGGTGGTCTAATTTCAGGTGCACATGGCATGTTAAGCAAAGCCATAGGCTTGAGCTTTCTGCCGTTGCTATCCTCTTCCTTTCTCAACCTCAGCAGCCAGCTGAGAAGCAATACTGTGACTGGTGGGTGGTTTTGTCAGATGGCGAGATCTTTCACAACTCACCAGTTCCTGGAGCTACCAAGCAGTGTCATTTCCCCCAAATCAAGTCTTCGGTGAACTTGTTCTGAGTGTGGGTTTAATGCTCTGAAGAGTACTCAAAACTGGTGGCTGATACAAGATGGGAGGGCTGCTGGTACAGTGGCAGCTGTTCTGTGTTCACCATTCTGAAAGAAAAAAGGATGGGACCTGAGAAAAGTGCTCTGTGGCAGATAACTGGATGTGAGACCCCACAGTTAAAGTTGGGCTTTAAGGAACAGTTGGGTTAGTTGATGCTGTACCAATCTCCCTGCTGCCCAGCAACATCCCTGCCTGAGTTGCTTGACTTCATTGCTGAGCTGGTGGTGGAGTCTCAAAGACTGATAGTTCTGGGAGACTTTAATTTGCTTCAAGTAGTGCAGAGTCTTGTGCAACTCAGGAGTTCCTGGCCACTGTGAGAACCATGGACCTGACCCAAGTTATCAAGGGCCTAACATACCCTGATGGTCACACTCTTTATCTGTTTTTTGTCTCAGGACAGTTGCATCATGATCTGAAGGTGGAAGAGATTACCATCAGTCTTTGTCATGGTCAGATCACTCTCTGGTTACTTTTTGGCTTGTTGGTTGGACTACAGCTCCAGAGGAAATGGATTATCTGGACCAGTATCAATTGGGTTTCTGTCAAGGGCATATATGGAGATGGCTTTGATTACACTTATTGATGATCTTTGGAGGAGTCAGGTGGGTATGTGTGTGATGCAATGATACTGATTCTTGATCTCTCAGCAGCTTTTAATAGTATTGAACTTGGCATACTTCTGGAATGTTTGCAGGGTGGAAGACACAGCATACAGTGGTTCTCCTCCTTTCTCCATGGCTGGTTCCAGTCAGTTTTGATAGGTGAGGAGAGATACAGTCGAAAGCCCCTGGTTTATGGGTACTTCAGGTCTCAGCAATTCTGCTTTTCCTATTTAACATCTACATGAAACTTCTCAGTGAAGCCATCCATCAACATGGGGTTAATTATTATCAGCTGCATATCTCAACTCCTGGTTGACCAAGTGATGCTGTGGAGTCCGTGTCCCAGTGCTTGGAAGCTGTCTGGTCTGGGTTGGGGGGATCAGGATCAAACTCAACCTTGACAAGACTGAGTGGCTATGGGTATATAGTTCTTGTGGTGCTGAGATGTTCCATCTTTGGTTCTGAGTGGAGTTGCACTTCCCTGTTTAGAACTGGTATGTTATTTGGGGATCCTCCTGCACTCACAGGTCCTGCTCAGCAAGCAAATGGCATCTATGACCAGTAAGGCCTTCATCCAGATTCATCTGGTGCACCAGTTGTACCCATTCCTGGTCCAGCAATCCCTTCCCATAGTAATTCATGCCTTGGTCACCTTGTGTGTGAATTATAGGACTCTACATGGGGCTGTCCTTGAAGACCACTTGAAAGCTACAGCTGACCCTGAATGTAGCAGCATGAGCAGTTATGAACACACTTCAGTATGCACATGTAACACTGCACTGATCACCACTGAGTTTCTGGATACACTTCAAGGTGGTAATTCCCAGACAGTATATAAAGCTCTTCATGGCATAAGGGCTGGCTATCTGAGGTGCTGCCTCTCTTCTATCATTTCTTCCCACTGTGTAAGAGCTGACAGAGCAGGCATGCTTTGTGTCCCCTCTATCACACAAATTCATCTGATGGGACCTAGGAAGTACACCTTCTCTGTCAAGGCACCTGCTTTCTGCAATAGTATCCCCCCAGAGGTTCAGACCACCCCAACTCTGCCAGCCCTGAGACCATCCTGGAAAACTTGGCTTTTCTCCAAGCTCTGGGTAGGTCAGGGTGTGCCCATCTGATATGTGATGTTTGTTTTGGCTAGAGTAGGTTGGTTTCCCTGTTATAGTTAGGTTTATCATTGTGTTTACTTTTGTTCATTTTTAGAAATTGTAAATTTTAAATCCATATGCCATTCAGAGTCAGTGCTGAGTTGGACAGTCTTATAAATCTAAATTATAAATAATTAAGATGGATAAGACTGCCCAATTAATTTATTAATTCTTGGAAAATTAGATAGTCCAAAGAGGGGAAAGGATTGTTGAATAGACCATAACATTTGCGTATCAGATCAAACCATCATCTGGTTTGTTTGATTTATGGCTTAATGTGTAAACTTTGCCAATTGTGGCTTATTCGATAAATGATAGTTAGAATAGGGGTGTGTAATTTCATCAGCTTAAGGCAGTGTTTCTCAACCTCAGCAACTTTAAGATAAGTGGACTTCAACTCCCAGAATTGCTGGCCGGGGAATTCTGGGAGTTGAAGTCCACCTATCTTAAAGTTGATAGGGTTGAGAAACACTGGCTTAAGGACCACATCAGGCTTTGTATGTACGTTGTGTGGCACACTCCAAAATGGACAGGGCCATGGCCCAATTTGATTTAATGTATATCTGTTTCATGTAGTCACATCTAAAGCAACATATCTAAGGGCTGGATCCTTCTGTGCAACACCTTGGAATTCAGCAGATTCTGATGACTGAGAAGGATCACCCTAAATGAATTCATATTTTTTTTACATCAGGGTTTCCTTTAAACACTAAAGCAGTTTTCCTATTTAAACAGACAATGGCTCTTCTTGAATTGCCAAGAACAAAGAGGATACCCACCCAATTCTTTTTCTTTTCTCCCTGTGGCTTTATTTACTTTCCATGAGGTTAATGAGTTTCCTAACAGGGGGCCAAATCCTCTCACGTGTTATTCAGATAAGCTGATATTTATTTCCCGTCTGAGTGGCGCAAATAAGCTTCATATTGTTATGGCATTTCTTTATGTCAGTTAACTGTGGATGTGAATCATTCCAGACTTTAGATTTATTTTATCTTGCTTTCACTGGTTCTTGCATCACTGAACAAGTTATAATATAAGACAGCACTAACAGAATATAATTTATTGTAAGATTGATAGACACAGACACACATACATACGCAATAAAATACATTGTGAATTATGTCAATTCCTCCCCCCCCCAACATTACTTTTCTTTATAGAGCAGTAGATATTATGGAACCCCATCAAACCAACTGTAGCTGGATGACACTCCACAACTTAAAGTAACACTATAAAAAGCCATGTAAAGAATTGTGGTTGGAGGTTTTTTTGCAGCAACCAGTGACAGTTGAACACTGTATTTTGTGGCCACCTATGAAAATGTAGCAACTCTCACATTTCTGAGCAAGTTGCTGAAATTAGATTGTGTTCCTATGATGGTCCACTGTGATTAAATCAACGAAGTCTTGAGGAACTCAAATTCAAAGAGAGGACTGTGATGTCTTCAAAAGCTGAGCACAGAGCCTGCCCCAAGAGGAAGAGCTTTCAGTAGTGGCTCAAAAGAACCAGAGTGTTATGAAGTTCACCCTCAGTAGAGCAAAGAAACACTCCATTGTAAGCTCCCACCCACAACACTGAAAGCACATGAAGCTTCCAAGGCGGGGGTGGGGGGATGATAGCTAATCTCCATTTATGACCAAGTACCAGCCGTTGGTTCATTTTTCCATAGCCTGATATGTGAATCCAATTGTCTCCAACTAACTCTGCCCATCTGGCATGTTGAGGCAGAGCAGGTGCACTCCAGGTCCTGATGATTAAACAGTGTCATCTTACAGGACCCAGGAAACATGCTGACTGATACAGCATCTACCCCCTGGAACAATATCCCTCCAGAGATTTGTGTGGCTCCCACCCTTATGATGATTAGGAAATTACTAAAACCTTAATTGTTCTCCCAGCTCTTGGGATGGATGTAGAGCCCCTTATTGATTGTTTCCACAAGCTGAAACCCATAAGTTTTATGGTGAGTAATTTAACACAGTGTTTTTCAAACCAGGCAACTTTAAGATCTGTGGACTTCAAATCCCAGAATTCCCCAGCTGGCTGAAGTCCACACATCTTAAAGTTGCCAAGTTTGAAAAACACTGACTTAACATGATTTCCTTTCTGCATGACATATTGGACCTACAGAACTTTCACCTTGAGTTCAGCAAAGTGCTGGAGACCTACTTCGAAGGTGTTGGTAGACAGAACGGTTTCCAGAGTAACTTTCCTACAGGTTCCCAAACTTACAATAAAAGTTCTTCAATCTTAAGAAATGGGAAAAACTGTTCCTGGTTTTTCTCATTTCTTAATGCTCACTGGATATATTAAACCATTGTTGGTTGATCATGAAAGCATACCAAGCTCCTTCTGTATTGTTGCCAAGAAAATGACCTAGACATGTCCCCAGAAGTCAAACTTGACTGAAAGGAAACTTTGTTGAAAAAGCCATTATGGATTGGTTCACACAAAAAGACCAAAAATAAGAAGAATAGCTTATTGCTACGTTTGAACCAAGCCAACAAGCACCAAATCTTCCTTCTTATTGCATGATCTCAGAGAGTGTTTGCTACAGACTGGTGTTAAGAGGTATGCCAGACAGCTACGTGTAACTTGATGTACCTAAGCCAGTCCTAAATTCCATCACCAAAGTTCAACAGACAGCACAACTGAAAAGATTAGAAACTGACTGCATTTACATCTGCCCCTTTGACAAAATACATTATGCAAATGAGTTTAGTTAGGATTGGTTTGGCCGAAGAAGGTTGTTGGTGAAGTTCTTCTTTGACAGATTTACTGGGCAATTTTTCCTGTTTCATTGCAAGAATATCTCACAAAGTTAAAGGTGGTGAGTTTGCTGTTTCTAATTCACTTTACCCAAACTGCTTTTCAGAATACTTAATATGCCACTGGCTCTATAATTCATTATTCCCAAGCTTGCATAATTATTATCTGAAACGCCTGAGGATCTACTGGTCATTGGAAAATACTGCATCAACTTCAGAGAAGCCTCTGCATATGCAAGCAGTAACACAGAATCCATTGAAATCAGTGGGAATGTAGTTCTGAATCCATTTTCCTTAGCTCTCTTGGATTGTTAATAAAAAACACAGAAGTCTTCAAAGAAAGCATTCAATTGGGTATTGTGGAGGGTGGGGGTGGATAAGGGCAGTCCTCACTTGCCAGTGTGGATTGCACTGCAATTCCCATCGCTCTTACTAGCAGTGCTGTTGTGGTCCAACACGTTTGGAAGATGCCAGGTTGAAAAAAAAAAACTGCTATAAGGAGAGATCCAGGAAGCCTGTTGCTTCTTGAAATATGGCTCAGAATATCCCTCTTGGTCTGCATTTTCTATGTCTCCTAGCTGAACTGGGCCTTTGTCATCGCTAGACTATCAGCATTTTCCACCCAAGTTAGATAAAGTGACATGGTTGAAGCTCCATTAACTCCAGAATGGTTTGCCATTTCCAGAATACAGTATCAACCTATGTTTAAAGTTTTTCTCTTTCCCATTTGTATAAATCAAAATTTCCTCAATAAATTGCATTTGTGCAATACCCTTCTAAGGTTTGGATACCCACCAAGACTTGTTCCTTTCTGAGGACAGTCCTTGTACTGAGAGGTGGGAAAGAACGTTGTGATGCAAACTTTGTCCTTTGTTATTTACAGTGAAACATTGCATATAAATATATAAGGAGTGGGGTTTGTGTTCTGACACTCTTCCTTATGGATGACTACCATGCTGACTCTTTATTCTGCATTGTTCAGACTCTACCTCAAGTATTGTGTCCAGTTCTGGACAGCATACTTTAAAAAGGATTCAAATTGGAATATGTTCAGAGAATGCCAGCCAGGCTGATAGCATTAGAAACTAACTTCTCTGAAGAGAAATTAAAGAAGCTGACAATATTTTGCCTTGAGAAGAGAAAACCAAGGGGCACATGGCAACAGTTCACATACCTGAAATAATATAACACAGAAGAAGGACCAGATATCTTCTGCGTTGTTTCAGAGGACAGATTCTGATGGAATATTAGAAAAAGTTTCCTCACAGGAAGAACACTTCAGTATTGGAACCAGTTACTCAGGCAGTGGGATACCCTTAACTGGATATATTCAAATGGACCTAGACAGCTGTCTAATTTAATTTAACTTGGATTCCTGCACATAGCAGCAGGTTGAGCTTGATGGTCTAAATGTCTCTGCCAAGTTTATGATTTACGATTCTATGATTCTAATCTCCAGCCATGTAATGTATGTTTTTCCTCTTCTGTCACATTAAAAATTACAATTTGGTAATAATTTTTGGAGGTCTCTGAAATCTACAATCAGAGCTTTCAAAAGCAGCAAGCAGCCATGGGGTTTCTGGCTCCATGGTCTTAGATGGGAAGCACCTGGAGATATTATGGATTGTACTTGGGCCTGTTGCATGGAAACGATGTACTGCTAAACTGAGCTTCTGCTATCCTCAGTTAAGGATCATGAAATCAGCCAGCTTTGCTAAAAAAGACCGAAACAGGGCTTTTTAGATCTTCAATCTAACATTCTCTTCAATTAGTTATTTTTGGTCCATGTTGCCTTTGTAGTTTCTTATCACTGAGAAATCGCTGCAAGTGATAGTTTGTGTTCTTTCTAGCTGCCACAACCACGCAGTGACCATAAATGGTGCTAAGCGGACCCTTTTTCTGGACAGCAAACTTGCAGAGAATGTGTTCGTTAAATGAAGTAGGGTAAAAATAAAATGAGTAGCTAAGCTGTTCCCCTAAACAAATAAGAAAATCATAAGTTGCTTGGAAGGGAACTTGAGGCTCCATCCTCACTGTAGTTCCATCCCCTCTGGACAGCAATCTGATATTGTATTTTTACTGAGAATTTCACTTCCTATTGATTGCTATGGGTAAAGCATGGCCATAGTTAATAAAACATGCATCTGCTGTTGGAGATGAATGGTATTAACTGGTGATTCATTTAAGCCTGCAAGTACTGCATGCAAAATTAATTTCTGTTTGTCAGTGCTCAGGATGACTGTGGGAAAAGCAAATCATAAGAGAAATTGGGTCTGGATCACAAGCCAACAGCTATACAGTGAGAAACTGAATTGGCAGGATATTCAACTGTGTTGACTAAGCAAGGACAAAAGGCTAGGATTCTAGGTATTTTTTTCAGGTCACTCCATGGTCATCTTAAGATCTATCAACTGCAGGAGCAGAATTATATGACCCTTTTCAGTACTCAAGGGGAAATTTCTTTGAGGGGTAACTGGATAAATGTACTGGAATGACAGCATGAGTGGAAGAGTTATTTCAAGACATAGCATACTACAGTTATTCTTAGGCCTTTCCATATGAATGACGCTTAACTTCTATCTCCCCTTAGCTGGAGCAGAGGGAAGCAGAGGCTTTGAAGTTGAACTTTCACTACCATCACTACCACCCTGACCTCTGTCTTGCTTTGCTTTGTCCAGACCGATGCAGAGATGCCAGCAAACCTGAGATCCTGATTAGTCCAACATCTGTACTGTCTCCATAGATCTCTCCCATAAGAACTATTTTCATGTTATGGAAACGATACTTCTGCTGATGCAGGCAAAGAGGGCATCTCCCTTTTAGTTTTGCGGCTGAATCATATTCAGTTTGTAATCCACTATGCTCACAATATGATTTTTTGGATTACTACAATGTGCTCTGTGTGGGGCTGCCCTTGAAGACCCTCAGGAAGCTGCAACTGGTCCAGAATGTAGCACCACATGCAGTTTTGGGTGCCCCACGTTTCACCCAAGTTACATCACTGCTGCATGAGCTGAACTGGCTCCCAGTTGCTTTCCGGGTAAAATTCAAGGTGCTGGTTATCAGCTTTATTTATTTATTTAACAAATTTACAGGTAGTTCTCACTTAACGAAAGGTCACTTAATGACCGTTCAAAAACAATGAGAGCCATAGAAAGGGTGCTTTACAGCCTGTAAAGCACTTCTGGCCATTGTGAAATGTTGCGCCAAACCCCCGCCCCGTGATCATGAGGCCGCATTTCAGGCGTTTGGCAACTGGCTTGCATTTATGACCAGTTGCCAAGCACCCCACCATCATGTGATCACCATTTGCAACCTTGTCTGGTGCTTCCTCAGAAAGTCGATGGGGAAGTTGGGGAAGGTTGCAAGTGGGGTGGGGGAATGGAGGGGAGGGGAAACCCTTTGTGGCGCCACAAGAATGAAGCTCAAATCCTGAAGATCCCTCCTTCATTCCTCCAGCCCCAACAAGGAATTCCTCTCTGTGCAGGAGGGGAGGGGAAACTCTTCGGCAGGCTGAAGGAAAGAAGCAGAGATGAACTAGAAGTTGAAGGTAGTTTGGGTAAAAGCAGCCATCTTGACTGGTTTCCCAGTGATTTTTGCAGTTGTCACTTCCCATGATTTTTCTAAAGTTTAAAACAAGTAACAGAGTCCTCATATAATTAATCTCTTGAATACAAAGTGTGATTATGGCACTGTACTTTATCTGTACTCTGCTTGATGATCCAGGTTCCAATGTCATTCTGAACCTTTAAATAAGAGCCTTCGTATGTTGGGCAAACACACATGTATGCAGGCTGACCATATGTACCGTTTTGAATGGGACAGTCCTTTTTTTTTTTTGACGTTTCCTGACGTCCCGTCGTTTCAATATAAATGTCAATTTTGTCCCTTTTTTTAAAAACATTGGAGCCGTTACTGGGGAAAGCGGGAAAAAATTGAAATTGAAATTGAAAAGGAGGGTGACTTACCCATTGGCAGTAGTTCTCAATCCGGCGGGAAATCTAGAGTGGAACTGCCGGAACAGCTGATCAGCAGTGAGCAAGAGGAAGAGTCTCTGCCGCCAATCAGTGCAGTGGAAGATGGTCGGAAAAGCATGCCCAGCAGAAAAAGAAACCGATTGGCTCTCAGGCCAAAATGGCGGGAAGAAAATAAAACAAAAGGGCGCACCAGAAAGGAACAGGTTGTCGGGGACAACTGTTCACTAGACTCCTTCGTTCCTGTTCTTCTGCCCCGGCTCGCCGCCGCTTTCAGCCCTCCTGCACTTCTCCAGCCTGCTGCCACCTCTGTTCCTGCCCTCCCGTCCCAGCTCGCCACTGCCCTCAGCCCTCCTGCAACCTCTCCGCCCAACACCACCCCTGCACCAGCCTCTCCGGACCCAACCACTGCCGCACCTCCCCCTCCTGCGACTTCCCAGCAAGGACCAGCAAATGGGTCTTAAAAACTCTAAAACTTTTTTATTGTGTTACTTTTTCATGAATATGGAATATTACATAATATTACCTAAGTTTAACTCTGTCCCGTTTTGCCATCCAAATGTCCCGCTTTTGTCTCAAGGAAATATGGTCAGTCTACTTGTATGTCCCTTTGAAATGGAATTTTTTTCTAAAAAGTGTCTGAAATGATTTCACTGGGATGTTCAGATATAATTGGGATATAATAAATGTTATATATAATAAATGTTCAGATATAATTGGGATATAAATGGGAGCCAGTTTGGTCTAGTGGTTAAGGTGCTGGGCTAGAAACCAGGAGACAGTGAGTTCTAGTGCCCCCTTAGGCATGAAAGCTGGCTGGGTGACCTTGGGCCAGTCACTCTCTCTCAGCCCAACCCACCTCACAGGGTTGTTGTTGTGGGGAAAAATAGGAGGAAGGAGTATTAAGTATGTTTGCTGCCTTGAGTTATTTATAAAAATAATAAAGGTGGGATAAAAATAAATAAATAATAAACTAAAAATTAAATAATAATTACTTGTGTTTGGTAAAATACCCTGGTATCAGAAGATATGACTATCTACAGAGGTTGTTTAAATACCTAAATGAATAATGTTTTCATTTTCTATATTGACATGATATCCCTTGAATAGTAAGAATGTGATTCAGCCAGAGTTAGAAATTTTAAATCTTCAGATTTTAGTGGATCAATGAACTAAATATTTAAATGTCTTCTATTGAAATTAATAGAACTTACCGCTGTATACATTACAAGATATATCAACTGTTTGGATTTAATCTATTATGTGTACTGAAAAGATCAAATGATTGTCAATTCCAGTCCGTATATCTCCAACCTGGACAATAACAAGAAACTAATTCCATTAGCTCCAGAAAACATTTTGAGGGATTAACTGGAACAATATAAGGATTGTATTTAATGATGGGGATTGGCAAATAAAAAACTCTTAATTGTTGTGGCTAAAGTTATTACACTATTAAGACTTTGATACTCGACTACTAGAAATCAAGATATTTCAATTTTAAATCTGAAATGAAGTCTATCTTTCTCCTTTAAAATTTTTTTTTAAAAGGTGAGCAATATTTCTCCTATTCCACGGGGGGCAGGGGGTGCACATGATTGTATTATACTTACCAATCAAAGCAAATATTATACTTATTTATACTATGTATTATACTTATTTAAGAAAGCAAGTAGGTTCATGTAGCTCATCCGTTTCTAAAACCTACTAGTTTAAACCTGCTTTGCTTGCTCAATAGTGCTTAGCTGAAGCCATTCTCTATGTGACTGGCTCGACAGGTTTCCCCAATGTGGTCTCTTCCAGAAACACCATGACAACATAGAGAGCTGTGTTTCAGAATAGAATGCACACTCTGCATTCTAAAACCACATGTGAACCCTCCCCCATTAAAGGTTAGATGGAGTTTCTAAGGTCAGTTTACTAGTTGCTACCAAATGGTGATTTTTAATGTGCTAGCAATGGAAAGTTATTAAACATATGGGGAAGTAAGTATACAGCGTATACCAAAAGTCAGGGCCCATAGGCTAATCACAATGTTTTATTAATTAATATTTTTTTTCCAGAGAAAATGTTACTGTACTTAGGGAATGTTCAGAGATAATGCGTTAACCGAATAAGGAAGTGTTTAGAAGAAAACGGCGACCCATTTGAACATTTAATATAATTTATGTAATAAAAGGTCTATAGAACATGACTTGGTATGGAGCCTGACCTTTGGTACACCCTGTATATGCCATTAATGAAATGTCAGTTAAATTAAATTAACCTGCATTCAATCAAATTTTATGTTTGTCTTGGCCATACTCTAAAAAATAGAGTGGTAGAATGATGCGCTCTGCCCTGAAAAGATTGTGCAAGATAAGGAATATGACCAGAAAAAGCTGGTGACCATCTTTATTTTGTCAACCCACAATCGTCTTTCCATGATGGAGAAAAAGAAAATGCGTATATTTCACCCATTCTCCGATGTATTGTAACAGAGGCCAAACACACTGAAACCAAATACATTGACTATCAATGTTGACTATTCTCCCCTCTTCCAAAATGGAGATAAGCCTAGTTATGAAGAGGTCCACCTCGTGTTTTTGGTGGGAAAAGGCAGGCATTTTCACTCTAACACGAGATGACTGTCGGATAGTAAAAGATTCGAACTTCACCTAAAACTTTAGTCACACCATCTTGGATATCTTAGCTGTTGATGCTGAAGAAGTGTAAGTCTTGAACAAGCTAAGAAATGGCTATGGTTTGGAGATAAGGAAAACCATGTTGAAATCACAAAGTTCCTTCAAAACCAAGTGCATAAGAAAAGTGTTCTTTTTTCACATTGCACCAAAGCACATTCAAGATATTTTAGCGCCACCTGCTGTTGTACTCAGGGACATTGCTACAAGTTAAAATTGCCGTGCCTTTTTTCTATATGTTGGCTTGGTTCACCTAACATGCTTACCCTTGTTACTGAGTTAACCCATTTGGGGGAGGGGGGTGTTCACACAATACATTGTACAATAAGCTAATGAAATATATAGTAGGTTCAGCCATTAAAAAGAAAGGAAGCGAATAAACACAATCAAATCAACGTTAAAATTAACCAACCATACTTAGCAGGTTATGCACATGGAGCTGCTGGGCCTCCAAGCATATTAAGTAAACCCAGCCATTGAGAACCCCCTTTCCCCACAAACAGAACAAAATGCAATTCCAGGTGACACAGCTATTGATCTTGGGGTCTTCACTGGCTGCATCCTTACTGGGCACCCTTGCCATCAACAACACACAACTACGCTCTTCAAAATGAGTTTGCATTGAAGAAGGGAGGGGTCATTTCAAGTCCCAGCATAAATAATTCAATCTGTCAGGGACAGATGTAAAGAAAGCACACTTGAAATGGAATTTGCATCCTCTAAATTTTCTTAACATTGAATTTGCAAGCTTTGCACTGTGGGCAAAGGAGAGCTCTTCTCTGAGCATTGTAGAAAGGTATTTGTTAGGACTGCAGCTTGCTGAATCACACCAAGGGTCCATCATTCAGTCTCCAGTTCTAAGCAATGAAACATTTTAACCTCTCAGCACACCATGATAGCACGATAGCATAACTCTCTCTCATCCCCCATTGTCTCCTCAAAGTCTGGTGAGTGTCCAAGCCACTGTCCTGGATGAGACCCAGAGCATCCAGGAGTACATCAGGAAGATGGCACCTAAAGAAGAGCTGCTGAGAGAATACCTGAGGCAGCAGCAGACATGGGAGGAAGATCAAGCAAAGGAAGTGCCATGGCAAGGCAAGACAAGACCCTGCATGGGATTACCATCGACAGATAGCTGAGGTGGCTGACACTGGGAAATCCTACCAGTGGCTGGAAAGGGCTGGACTAAAAGACAGCACTGAGGCACCGATCATAGCAGCACAAGAACAGGCACTAAGCACCAGATCCATAGAAGAGGGGTCTACCACACTAGACAGGACCCAAGGTGCAGACTGTGCAGAGAGGCCTCAGAGATAGTCCAACACATAGTGGCAGGGTGTAAGATGCAGGCAGGAACAGCATACACTGAACGGCACAACCAAGTAGCTGGCATTGTGTACAGGAACATCTGCACAGTGTATGGGCTAGACCCTCCCAAGTCCAGGTGGGAGATTCCACAGAAGAATAATAGGGCTAAGATCCTGTGGGACTTCCAGATCCAGATGGACAGGCAGGTACTGGCCAATCAACCAGACATCGTGGTAGTAGACAAGGACCAGAAGACAGCAGTGGTGATAGATGTAGCAGTGCCAATTGACAGCAACATCAGGAAGAAGGAGTATGAGAAGCTGGAGAAGCACCAGGCCCTGAAGGAGGAACTAGAGAGGATGTGGAAAGTGAAGGCCAAAGTGGTCCCAGTGGTGGTAGGAGCACTCGGGGCTGTTGAGAATGGATAAAAAAAAAATCCCTTCTCACCCCTATTGCTCCTGGGATCTGTTGGAGCCACTCTCCCGGCATAGAAGTCACAGCCCCGAGTGCTCCTACCACCACTGGGTCCTTCACTTTCCACATCCTTCCTAGTTCTTCTTTCAGGCCCTGGTACTTCTCCACTTCTTATACTCCCTTATATGTATCAAAGAAATGTGTAGATAAAGGTGATTCTTTACAATCTAGCTTTGCTTCTTTTTCAAAAACATTTCTATAAATTCTATTGCAGCAGTAGAAATGTATAAAATGACATACTAGAGCCATTAAAAACATACTGCAAAATGTGGCTCTTCCTTTCCTGATTGCAAGTGAACTCTCCAATCAGAGTTCCTTTGCTTGCAAATCAGGGATGCTGGTTGCTGAATGAATGCCTCAAAATAAGCTAAGTGTTCAGCTTCTGTACTTTCCCTGTGGAAAATGCAGCAATTTTTGGTGAAGGGAGAAGTGCAAACAATTCCATCTGTGCTTCCAAAAGTGGAACTTAATTTACTGCAGACATTACTGTATTTACTGTAAATAGGCATATTTTGCTACAGAAAACAATAAGTTGCAGTGAAAAAGGAATTATCCCTCCAATCTAATTAGATTTAACGCAGATGGTGGCTTGAAAATGTCCTGTTTAAGAAATAGATGAACCAATCAAAATGTCAATAATAAAAATAATGATGATACCACCACCACCCTTCCTCGTATGTATATATATATATATATTGGCAAAGAAATATAGTATGGTCCCTTCACTCAAGCCAACTATTCAACCCACCAACCATATTACACTGATCTTGAATACCCTTATGAGTATGTATGCACACCTTCAAGTCAACCTTGACTCCTGGTGACTGCCTGGACTGGCCCCTGCAGTTTTCTCGGCAAGATTTTTGGAAGTGGTTTGCCATTGCCTCCTTCCTAGGGCTGAGAGTGAGTGTCTGGCCCAAGGTCACCCAGCTGGCTTCTGTACCTAAGGCGAGACTAGCACACAGTTCCCCTGCTCTTATTCTCGTATCTTAAGCACTGTATCACCCTGGTTATACAAATAAGGGATAAGACAAAAGATTGGAACTATTTAAAGATTTCACCATTAAGGATGATTTTACTTCTATGGGTTTAAGTACAGTACTGCCATGTGTATAATGGCAGGCTATTAAGAATTTGAAAAATATTTTTTAATTATCGAAGTACTGTGGGCTTTCTCTGTGCAGCAGTAGCTCACTGACGTTCATGTTACAACTCTGTGGGACTCATATTTATCTCTGCTCACACATGCTCTGAGAGGATTCACGTGCAGGATGGCATGGTTTGTTGGCAGGCACAGCCGCAGGTCACATAGGGTGGAAGCACTGGTTGGAAAGTGTCAGCACTTCCATCCCATAAGCCATCTGCCGGTGTGGCAGCTGACACACCACATGAGGAATGGCGCTGGCTGAAATGACACAGTCCCACAGCTTCAGACAGCGTCACATCCTCTGTGTGGCAGATCAGCAGGTCAGATGGGGTAGGGACATCCCAGTAAAGCAGAAGAGGAGACTCTCCTACTTGACTGGGTCTTCTACCCCAGTGTTTTATCCATGGGGGTGAAGTGAGACTGGAGGTGCTTCATGGGTGGGAGGATTTCTCAGTAAAACGGGGGCAGAAAGCCTCACCTACCTTACAGATAAGATTCAGGGTATGCTGTGTGTGCAAGGAGACCAAAGCAAGGACTGCCTCATGATTAACGGATGAGAACAATGAGTGCTCACCCCTTTTCTTAATCTTGGGATTCCTTGCATCTAAAAGGGCCCCCAAGATGGCATCTTGTACTGCCTTCACTGGAAAAGTTCTTAAAAGTTCAGAGAGATATCCAGAGATGTCTCTGCCCTGAAAATAGCCTATGTCATTCATACTGAACAGTATAGCAGTCAACCATCAAGAATTGACTGCAGGAAATGTTTTATGACATTTTGTATTATGTCATAAAATGTTCTATGATAATTTTTATGTCATAAAATGTTTTGTAAAATTTGCCAAATTTCAATTCCACAGGAGTCATGGGTCCTGGATTTTGGACGCATTCTGTAAGTTAGCCCATTTGAGGTACCTTGGTTCAAAAATTGTTGGCCTGTGATGCACCGTTTTGCCCAGTTAAAGGTTACAAACAGACAGACACGAGAGTTTTAGAAGTATATAGATCACAGATGTAGCATCTGTATCTCTTGCTCTCTCTGATAGCTGAAGGGAAGGAGGATTGTAAATACCATTCAGATTCTCTGCACAGGTAGTCCTTCAGTTACGATGGCAATTGGGATTGGATTGCCATCACTAAGGGATGCAGTCATAAAGCGCGACGTCATGTGACCGCATTGCTTAGTGACAGCAATCCTAGTTTGAGATGGGGGGCAATGTAAATTGAATAAAGAAACAAACAAACAAACAAAATCCTGGCAGTCCCAGTTGCTGCTGTAACCCCAAGTTGCACAGGTCATTAAGCGGGAGTCCCAGGTAAGGAGTGTACGGGTGCCACAGGGGGGTGGGGGAGGCCCTGGGAGGCCCGGCGCAGGCTGTATGCGAGATGGGGGAGCGGGTGCTATGGTGTGGCACGAGTGCAGGGAGGCCGAGGGAAGGAGGGCATGAGTCAGTGCGCAGGAAGGTAGGAGGGTAAGTCCCCACCAACTTAGCAGAGCAACTTGGACCTTCCCTGCTGGCTTCCCCATTGACTTTGCATGTGGGAACGCAGCAGGGAGGGTCGCAATTGGCAATCATGTGACTGTGGGATGCTGTAACCATCGTAAGTGCGAGCTGGTTGCCAAGTGCCCAAATTGCGATCACGTGACTGCGGGGATGCTGGGACAGCTGGAACTTGGAGGACTGGCCATAAGTACCACTTGTTCAGTGCCATCACAGCTTTGAATGGTCGCTGAATGAGTGGTCGGTAAACGAGGACTACCTGTATCCCTCCCTGCAAGCCCTAGTACGCAGATAGCTCCTAAAGCTAATGCATATCGTCATTGAAAGTGCACTGGTCCATGAGTTCAATTAGCAGTTGAGGAAGTAGAGTAAGAAGTGCCTAGGAACCTCTAGTGATTCCTAATAAGGATGAAACCAGCCACGTACTGCCCCCTGGTGGTCAATGTAACTGAAAACTCCACACAGGATATACACTGTATACAAATACAGGTAGTCCTTGCTTAGCGAACACAATTGGGACCAGCAACTCAGTTGCTAAGCACCATGGTTGCTAAGTGGAAAAGCACATGACCACAACTGGGCTTATGACCTTCCTTCTGCTTCAGTCGTTAAGTGAAGTGACATGGTTGCTAACTGAAAAATCACGTGACCGCAACTTATGATTTTACTTCTGCTTTCCATACTGTACAGTATTAACTCTGCTTGTCGCTAGTGAAAATGCACGCCAGTTGCGAAGTACAGATCCTACCCTTTCAGGGTTTTTTTTTAATCACTGGAAGGCATCTATCCACTCTCCATGGTTTCAGCCAGAATTTTTTTTCAGGCTAATGTGGAGATGTCAGGAATCAAACCTGGCACCTGGGAAAAAAAACAAAAACAAAGCAAACCTATTTCCTTCTCCAACATGTGATTTTATGCTGAGAAAATAATGGAAAGCTATGTGTAGTAAAAAGCCACAGGAATGCTGGTAATACCATTTCTAAGGGCTGTGCCACTAAACTGCTAGTTTTTCAGCATGATTAATTGCTGCAGTCACTGCTATTCCTGAGCTGTTTTTACTCACTTCATTTAATACAGGGGTGTCAGAAACCAGAAGCAGTCTGGAAGCACCTTTTCCAACTAACAACTGTTATTTGTTACTTGGAAAAGCTGCTACCAGGCTCCTTCTGATTTTTGGCTACTATAAACTAAGAAAGCTTTCCTCGTACAATATACTGTATGCAGGGATGGGCAGATTTGCAAAGCCAAGTATTAGATTTGGCCATTGAGTGGGGGGCCAATTAACTGCATTTTATTAAAATTTAATACAGTTCAAATGATTACCTTTCAGACATATATATAATCTTTTTTGCTTTCTTTCAGTTTAAAAACTACAATTTTGAGAACAACCTTAGAGGCATCTGGTGGATGTGCACAAGCCTTTAGGGTCCTCTCTATTTCACACAACCTCTTCCGGGATCCCGCCTATTGCTAGTCTTTGATTTCAGGCCCACAAGAACCTGAATCCTTCAGTGATTCCAGCTGAATCCCATTTTGCCTCACTTTTGTCTCCAGAAATAATGGAATAATGGAACAACAAAAGAAATGGATGAGTACCCTGCAGACAAGGATGGCTCTATAATACCACTTCAATCATCCTCTTAAAAATGATGGTCACTTCTCTTTGTTTGTATCAGCATTTCTCAACATACCATTCACTGTGGTGGGGGGGAGGATGAATACCAAATTGTGGAGCCATGTAGTTAAGAGATGATGAAGAACCAGGACAGAGAAGAGTTAAGCTTTCAGGAGGAAATCTGGCTTAGATTTTGTGGAAAGTCAAATGAAAAAAATGAAGTGTGGCTGTGACTCTGATTGAAGAAGAGGTCAGGCCTCAAAAAAGGGTTTTGGAAGGCAGTTACAGCAATTTATTTTGTATGCGTTGTTCAGAAAGGTGGGGTGGGGGGTCAGCAAGGCAAAGCGGAACTGTCTACTGATTTGAAGCTAACATAGCATGAGTCATCCATACGACCGCTACAGTTCAAAAGGCAAAGTAGGTGGCTGCTTTTTAGGGCAAAGTAAGTGGCTTGTAAATTAGACCAGTTCAGGGAGTTGGCACAGATCAAGGAGCAATGCTGACCCCAAGAGAAATGTGTGGGAAATCAGAGGTCTCACAGGAAGCTCTGGTGTCAAGCTTGCAACCCACAGCGTGAGGCCAGGTAGATGATTTTTTTTAAGGAAGACAAAGCATCTTCTTCATGCAGAATGCAAACTTGACTATGAATCTCTATAAGCATTTATTCTACCAAGCAGAAGATTGGCGCAACTGTCAGTCTTGCTGCTCCCAGCAGAAATTTAGGATGGGCACACAATTGCTTTGTGTATATATAATTACGCATGGCATGGGAAGAATGGATAGAGTGACATTTTCATCTGTCTCCCCAAGGCCCTTTCTACACATAACAGTTGCATCAATCTGGGATTGGCATCATGACCCCGTGTCCCCATGACGCTATGGAGCTTCTGGAGGTTTTCACAAGCTGAAGCAATTAATTTGCTGCTGCTGCTCCAGGGAAAAGGGTGCAAATACAGTATTTCAGTTTCTCAAAGTTTCTGAAAGAGAGACCATATTAGGCAGCAGTATCTGCAGAAAGGACCTCTATGTCTTGATGGATCCCAAGCTGACCTTGAGCCAACAGGGTGATGCTGAAAAAAATAGCAGATGCAATCCTAGGATGCACCAACAGAAGTGTAGCATCAGCAACAGGAACAGTCTTTATGTATTTCACTTATGTTTGTCAGACCACACCTAGAATATTGTGCCCAGTTATAAGCACTATGTTTTTAGGTACAGACTAAAGGAGTGTGTATCCAGAAGAGGCCAGCCAAGAAGATAAAGGGCCTGGAAGAAAAAAAAATGTGTAATGATTGGAAGAGTTAGGTATGTTTAGCCTGGAGAAGACCACAAGAAACATGGTAGTATCTGAAGGTCTTTCAGGTAGAAGATGGGGCAAAATAATTCACAGTTGTTCCAGAAGTCAGAAGAAACAATATGTTTAAATGACCAGAAAATAGACTCTGGCTGGACATCAGGAAAAAATCCTAATGGTATTTTTTCAGCAGTGGAACAGTTTCCCTCAGGATGTTGTGGATGCTCCTTTGTTGGAAGTGTTTAACCAGAAGCCACCTGTCCGGGATGTTGCACTAGATAGCTGGGCTCAGTGACCTCTAAGACCCCTTCCAACTCTTCCATTTTTTGATTCTTCTTGAGCTGCAGAGCCAGTCTCTTGGATTTCCCCTCTCCATCCTGAGCCAACATGCCATTGTGCCTTGCCACCTTCCTCCATTTTTCAGAGCAATCAGATTTTTTCTTCCTGTACTGTGAAAGCATATGGATGATTTGCCCATCTTTTGCTTCCCCATTAGCCAGCTGAATGGTCTCCCTTTTCTTCCTCATCCTCCCTGATCCCAGGGAACAGCAACGAGGATGCTCACTTGGTAGCGTGAAGCTGTGGCATGGATGGAGAAGGACAAGGCCAGTTTCTGTCTGTAAATATCCTTCATCTTAAAGACCAGGATAATTGATTGAAGCTAAATGTGTGGCTGTTTAGGGCTAGTAAAAGGAAATGCTTCAGTATACAACATGAGAATCCAGGAAAGTCTTAGTCTGGCTACGATCTCATGCCACACTGAACTACAAACCAATCAACCATCTTTCGTTTCAGTGTGGTCAGATGATGTGGTTAGATGATGGCCCAATGCATCTTGCAAGCTCAGAAAATTGGGTTCACTGAGAAAACCATGATTTCCGTGGGCAAGTTTGTGATGTGACCTCACTTTCTACCAGCTTTACAAAGAAGGTACAAAATAGCAATTATCCTTTTCTTCAAATTGCTTTTGGCTCTTTGCAAAAATGGCTCCTTTGGAGAATAGGAGAGAAGCCTACCATGTTATCTGACTGCACCCTCTAACCTTTGGACAATTTTATTCTCAGCTTGAATCTGCCCTCAGAAGAGGACAAAATGCTCAGATTTGCAAAGTGCAGTGAGGTAAAGTTGCAGAAGCAGCTATTTTTGGTCCTGCCACAGCATGCTGGCTGGAGAATTCTGGGAGTTGAAGTCCACACTTCTTAAAGTTGCCAAGTTTGAAAAAAAACTGCTCTAAGGCCTAATGGGTCTTGCTTGATTTTGGCTGGGTGTGCTGTGCATGTCCAGGCCTTGTGTTTTGTAAACCAAGGTTGATAGCTTAATATGTGGTAGGACTCACCATTTGTGATTTAATAAACCATGTTTAAGCAAACCATGGCTTTGCAAATAATGTAAATCCAGTGGCATCTGATGGGTCATGCAAGTCTTCAAAACATACACAGTTACCACATATGCCTCATACCACAATGTTTGTTTAGAAATGTTGTTTGGTTATAAACAACATTTTTCGGTAGACACGAGCAAGCAGGGAATGAAAATAAGAATGTTTTCATCCAGGAGCTAAACCTAATTATCTCATGTGCCATTTATAAGCTGTTTAAATGGGATAACCCACAGAGATCACCCAAACCATGCATTACACAAACACAAATAATGAAGCAACATCTATGGTAAGCCACAAGGGTCTGGTTTCTGTCAGCTAAGATGAGACTCATCTGCTTCCAGATCCCTCCAGCTTTGTACCTACTGGCTACTGCAGGGTATATTCCAGTTTTATTCTTTGTTTCTTGCACACTGGGTGTGATTTTTTTGCCTTACATTTTGGTCTGCCTTACCTTTTAATAGATTGCCACATAATCTTCATGTGGGCTCAGCATCACACGAAAAGTTGCTTTTCAAAGACTAAACCACAGGAAAATATTAATGAGAATGCAGGTACCAACATCTTTTTCCTCATCATGCCCAACTTGTTAATCAGCATTGGAGGCTCCTCTGAAAGTTAATGTGTCATCTGTACACGGAGTGGTGACAATTTTGAATGTGTAGAAACTGAACTTGTCATAGATTTTACCTATCGCTTTTGCAAATACGAAATGGAGGCTACCCAAATGTCTTTGGGCTTAACATCTTATGCGTGTACAAGTTTAGGATTGCTTGTGACAAATGTTGTTGGTGGGAGCTGCTGAGAATTGTAGATCAACTTTTCTGGAGAAGGCTAGAGTGGAGGGACATAATAAGAGAGCCAGAATAAGAGAGCCAGTGGGAAGTATTGGCTAAGATGCTGGACTAGGAACAGGCAAACCCAGGTTCTAGTCCTCCCTTTGGCATGGAAGCTGGTTGGGTGACTTTGGGCTAGTTACTTTTTCTCAGCTCTAGACTGGAAGTCAAAATACATTCTGACCAGTGTGGTAGTTTATGGTCCATAACATTCAACAAAGAGGTCTTTATCCTGCAGTAGATTGATTCAGGGTGGTGATGGTGATGAATGGTGATAATGCAGAATATCTTATGAGTCTCTCCCTAGAATCATGAAGCATTTGTCAGTCTTTCATGCCATCCAGAATTAGCTACTTGAGGCATCCATCTAATTCTGCTTATGAATATGGCCAGAGTTGTGTTTATTTCTTTCCTCTATAGTTCTGTAGCCCCTTGGATCAGATCTCTTTTGTATATTGTACAGAACAGCCTCTCTGAATTTTACTGAAGTTTGATCTAAAGAATTCTGTCCAATAATAACAATAACAATAATAATAATAGCTCCAATTCACATATCAACTCTAAAATATTGTGTAAGATGTACCAAAAAAACCCTCCCAAAAGAGACTGATCAATTATGTGCCATCAAGTTGGTGTTGACACTTAGTGACCACACAGCTAGGTTTTCTCCATGTCGATCTGTCCCTAACTTGGTCCTACACGTCTTCCAACAACAACCAAACAATTTCTTCTGTATTTTAACATTGGTAAGTCAATTGAACAAAATTCCAGCTCCTGATCACATTCACTCAAAATGCAAAACTCCAGCAATATGGTACCAGTGTGATTTTCCTCCGCCTCTTCGTTTTTTTGGGAGAAGGAATTCCAGCAGCTGTTTCTTTCCTTCGGATCCTCGTCTGCAAGCCAGCAAGAGCTGAGCTGCAGTAACTGCCAGAGGAATTAGTTTGATATATGAGAAGAGGAAAAGAAAGGAACAGTACATTTCAGCAGTGCTTAGCATTGGAGCCTATGGACTGACCTCACCCAAGTGTCAACTCTGAAGGGACAGGCCAGGATGTCATCATGAACTTCTGACGCAGCAGTACAGTATGCAACAATACTGGAGTGATCATCCCTGTCTAATTAAGCATCCATTCATTTCATTGGGAAAATGTTACGGTTGTGCCTCTCTTGTTTAAATTGGAAAAGAATGTCTCCCTCCTCTCTCCCTTCATTTTGCCCAACAAGCCATCAGCACTGAGTGGTTGCTACTCCCATCCTAAATAAATACTGCTTATTGCTTATTGTTAACTGTACTCCGTAATATACTGCTGATTTCCATCTACAGACTAAAAATCAGCCCAGAACAACCTTGGCTGATTTTTTTGGAACATCACTTTCTGATACAAATACCAGAACACTAAGAATCATGCAGTAACAAAACAGGCTCTACTTTTAAACACTGGTATTTGTATCAGTAATCAGGGCCTTTCTGTACAATCGTATTTTCAGCATAAACTGCACTTATTCTCATGTGGTTGCAATACCATGACTTAACTGAAGTTGCATTTCAAACATGTAGCTGTCAGCACAGCCTGATTCGGTCATGCATGAATAGCATTCACAGAAGATCAATAGCGTCTATCTTTTTTCACAGAATCCAGTCGCAGAATTTGTGGGAAAGAAGGGATCCTAGTTCACTGGCAGAACTGATGATGCATGTGGTAGAAGATTGCTGCTATCTCCAGGCTGGGCTGAGAAAAGCTGAAAAGTTTGCTTAGACCAGTGTTTCTCACCCTCAGCAGCTTTAAGATGTGTGGACTTCGACTCCCAGAATCCCCCAGTCAGCATGGCTGGCTGGGGAATTCTGGGAGTCAAAGTCCACACATCTTAAGGTTGCTGAGGGTGAGAAACACTGGCTTAGCTAATATTGAGCTGAATAGGTCATGAGTTTGATTCACGCTTCAAACATGTTAAGCCATAAAAGCTGAGCTTATT